>NC_084654.1:0-667500 GCF_019802595.1 Syngnathoides biaculeatus | reverse complement strand
CAATTGGAGTGGAGCCCCATGCAAGAGAGCACCTCATGGGGTCTCAATGATCCTTAGAAAGGTGAGGAATCAGCGCAGGATTACACGACAGGACTTGGTCAATGACCTGGGGGTGTTTTTCTGCACAAGGGACATGACGACTGCAGTGTATTAAGGAGAGGATAACCGCGGTCATGTACTGTGAAATTTTGGGGAACAACCTCTTTCCCTCAGTCAGAGCATTGAAGATGGGTCGTGGCTGGGTCTTTCAACATGACAATGACTCGAAGCACACAGCCAGGAAAACCAATTAGTGGCTCCGTAAGAACCATATCAAGGTTCTGGCGTGGCCTAGCTAGTCTCCAGACCTAAACCCAATAGAAAATTTTTGGAGGAAGCTGAAACTATGTGTTTCTCAGCGACAGGCCAGAAACCTGTCTGATATAGAGAACATCTGTGTGTGGGAGTGGGCCAAAATCCGTCCTGTAGTGTGTGCGAACCTGGTGAACAACTACAGGAAATGTTTGACCTTTGTAATTGCAAACAAAGGCGACTGACCCAAATATTAACATTGGTCTTCTCAGGTGGTCAAGTACTTATTTGCAACTGTATTACACAAAGAAATTGTTAAAAAAAAAAAATCATACATTGTGATTTCTGGATTTTTCTTTTTCGATTAACTTTTTCGATTATCGTTCTCACCTACGATGAAAATGTCAGACCCCTCCATGATTTCTAAGTGGGAGAACTTGCAATGTAGCAGGGTGTTCAAATACTTATTGTGTTCACTGTACATGTTAAAATTTTAGCTTGAAGAACAGAAAAATGTGACTGCTGTACCATTATTTCTGTCAGAGTAAAGAACGCATTTTCTATATGAATGTGTAAAACAAGGAATGCTTGACCATACCAACTTGCGGATCTCACTTTCCAGGTTCTGGATGCAGTCCAGCTTCCGCTTGCGACAGCGCTGGGCAGCAATCCGGTTTTTACTGCGACGGCGAATATCTTGAATGAACTCCAGCTGCTCTGAGGTCAATTTGTGCATCTTGATGAGAATCTGGAAATCATTGCGTGGCAGGTTGGTGATCTGGTCCACAGGAAAAGGTAGGTTTACCTGAATGCAAAAATATTTTTATGTTTCCAACTGTTGGACTATGAAATAGAAGTTAACTGTGACACAGATCATTGTGATTAAAAAAAAGTCATTTGGTAAAGTCCAACAAGCATTTATTGACTGTTTCAACACAAAGTAACCCCTGATGCCTCCCAATTGATATCTTGTTATGTGTGACTTTGACTAGATCAGTGATTTCCAACCTTTATAGAGCCAAGGCACATATTTCACAATTGAAAAATCCCACGGCACAAAAGTAAATGGCACCAAAAATGGATCGATTAATTCCTGTATGTACTTCCTGCCATCTAATAGAAGATGATTTTTTTTGTTCTGTCTGTCATTGTGCCTCACTGGCATAAATAGATGAATAAAAATACATTATTTCTTGGAATAAATGTTTTTTTTCTTTCTAGCAATTACATAAAATTGGATAACTTCCCACGGCACACCTGAAGAGCGTTCACACCACACTAATGTACCCCGGCACTCTATTTGGGAAACACTAGACTAGATTACAATGGCAATCACTGACACATGGTGCAAACTGCCAAGTGACAAACAGGAGGGCAATGTGGTCTTGCGTCCACCAGATGTCGTTGTGAATGTACTTCTTCTTTTCCTTTCGGCTTGTCCCGTTAGGGGTCGCCACAGCGTGTCATCTTTTGCCATCTTAGCCTATCTCCTGCATCTTCTTCTCTAACCCCAACTGCCCTCATGTCTTCCCTCACCACATCCATCAACCTTCTCTTTGGTCTTCCTCTCGCTCTTTTGGCTGGGAGCTCCATCCTCAGCATCCCTCTACCAATATACTCACTCTCTCGCCTCTGAACATGTCCAAACCATCGAAGTCTGCTCTCTCGAATCTTGTCTCCAAAACATCCAACTTTGGCTGTCCCTCTGAGCTCATTTCTAATCCTATCCAACCTGGTCACTCTGAGCGAGAACCTTAACATCTTCATTTCTGCCACCTCCAGTTCTGCTTCCTGTTGTTTCTTCAGTGCCACCGTCTCTAATCCGTATATCATGGCCGGACTCACCACTGTTTTGTAAACTTTGCCCTTCATCCTAGCAGAGACTCTTCTGTCACATAACACACCGGACACCTTTCGCCAGCTGTTCCAACCTGCTTGGACCCGTTTCTTCACTTCCTTACCACACTCACCATTGCTCTGGATTGTTGACCCTAAATATTTGAAGTCGTCCACCCTTGCTATCTCTTCTCCTTGGAGCCTCACTGTTCCCCCTCCACTTTTCTCATTCACGCACATATATTCTGTTTCACTTCGGCTAATCTTCATTCCTCTCCTTTCCAGTGCATGTCTCCATCTTTCTAATTGTTCCTCTGCATGCTCCCTGCTTTCACAGCATATCACAATATCATCTGCGAACATCATGGTCCAAGAGGATTCCAGTCTAACCTCATCTATCAGCCTATCCATTACCACTGCAAACAGGAAGGGGCTCAGAGCTGATCCCTGATGCAGTCCCACCTCCACCTTAAATTCTTCTGTCATACCTAAGGCACACCTCACCATTGTTCTGCTGCCATCATACATGTCCTGTACTATTTTAACATACTTCTCTGCCACACCGAACTTACGCATGCAGTACCACAGTTCCTCTCTTGGTACTCTGTCATAGGCTTTCTCTAGGTCTACAAAGACACAGTGTCGCTACTTCCCACCTTCTCTGTACTTTTCCACGAGCGTCCTCAAGGCAAATAATGCACGGACTGGGTTAGTGTTTAATTCAAAATGCTCAAAAATTGGCAAATTTAGAAAATCTGTCAGATTCCCAAGGTCACCTGATGTCCGTGAATATTGTTTTGCTGAAGACAATTCTTCCTTTCACAGAGGACATACTAAGTGGACTTGATAAAAATGAAATGGTTCAAACTGTTTCAATGATGTTCCAGTTTTAGAAGAATGATGTTTGACGGAATTTTTATGTTTATTGTCACTATTGGAGGTAGCATAAAAGGCGACTGGTTAACACATCTGTCTCACAATTCTGAGGACCCGGGTTCAAATCTGGCCTCTCCTCTGGAGTTTGTATGTTCTCCCCGTGCAAGCATGGGTTTTTTCCAGGTACTCTGGTTTCCTTCTGCTTCCCACAAACATGCACAATAGGTTAAATGGAGACTTTAAATTGTCCATCAGAATGTATGTGAGTATGAATGGTTGTTAATTTATGTGATTGGCTGGCGACCATTTCAGGGTCAGGGTAGTGTTAGTTGGGATAGGCTTCAGCAAACCCACAGCCTAAGTGACAATTTCAGCATACACAAAACCTTAGTGACGATCAGCGATATTAAAAATGGATGGATGTCGCTCTTTTAATTATTTGGTGATTTGGTATGATTTCGTGTCATTTGGTTTTAACTTAACTATACTTTAACATGTTGTGTTTTGTCTTTTTATTGGGCCACTATGGAGAGGATCAATGACCACGACATGCTAATTTACTAAATCGGTTGTTCTCTACCCCAACACACACACACATACGCACACTCGCGCACGCACACACACAGCCCATTCCTTTTGCCACACAAATCAGAAATACATTTTCCTCATGTAAAAGGTGAATTAGAATGGTTGGCAGGCTGTGGTCTGTTCGCGCATGCACTTTTGGCCTGATGCCATAATTTACACATAAATATGGCAGCTTCAGACCAGAGCTTTGTTTGCGATGGAGATTTTCTTTTTAACTAACTTGTTTTTATCAAGTGGTTGTTTTAATTAACGTTTGAAAATAATTTCAACAACTGTGCTAAATCAACAGCAGACCATCTTGACAAATGACATGTTTATGTCAATGTGCACGTGCCACATGGCTTCTTGTTTTGCTTTTAGCTTGTTCTGATCGGGGTCACCACAGCGTGTCATCCTTATCCATGTAAGCTCATCTTCTGCATCCTCTTCTCTAACACCAACAGCCCTCACGTCTTCCCTCACTACACCCATCAACCTTCTCTGTATCTTCCTCTGACTCCGTATAACACTTCTATCAGTATACACTCTCTTGGTTATTCTGATTAAATGGAGTGCATATGTAAACACCGGAGCGAAATCGATCAAACAATCATGTAAACAGGAGATCAGAGACCTTTGATTTGAAAGAATTCAATTGGAATTACAAAATTCAGTATCTAAATGCAACTAACATTTTGATTGATTGACTTGAGCATATGTTTTTCCCTTCTTCACAATTTAGTACTGTTATGTAAAGACTGGACTATGACAGCCAAGGTAATCAGAGAGACAGGGAAGAGAGTACTTGGTGTGTCTTCTGATAGGAAAGGGGGGAAGGAGACTTGGTGGTGGAACCCCAAAATACAGGGAATCATACAAGGAAAGAGATTAGCGAAGAAGAAGTGGGACACTGAGAGGACTGAGGAGAGGCGAAAGGAGTACATCGAGATGCGACTTAGGGCAAAGGTAGAGGTAGCAAAGGATAAAGAAGAGGCATATGAAGACATGTACACCAGGTTGGACACGAAAGAAGGAGAAAAGGAACTCTACAGGTTGGTCAGAAAGAGGGATAGAGATGGGAAGGATGTGCAGCAGGTAAGGGTGATTAAGGATAGAGATGGAAATGTGTTGACTGGTTCCAGTAGTGTGCTAAATAGATGGAAAGAATACTTTGAGAAGTTAATGAATTAAGAAAATGAGAGAGAAGGGAGAGTTGAAGAGGCAAATGTGAAGGACCAGGAAGTGGCAATGATTAGTCAGGGGGAAGTTAGAAAGGCACGACAAAGGATGAAAAATGGAAAAGCAGTTGGTCCTGATGATATACATGTGGAGATATAGAAGCAATTTGGAGATGCGGGCTGTCGAGTTTTTGGCCAACTTCTTCAACAGAATACTAGCGGGCGAAAAGATGCCTGAAGAATGGAGGAAAAGTGTTCTAGTTCCCATTTTTAAGAACAAAGGTGATGTTCAGAGCTGTGGGAATTATAGAGGAATAAAGGTGATGAGCCACACAATGAAGTTATGGGAAAGAATAGTGGAGGCTAGACTCAGGACAGAAGTAAGTATCTGCAAGCAACAGTATGGTTTCATGCCTAGAAAGAGTACCACAGATGCATTATTTGCCTTGAGGATGTTAGTGGAAAAGTACAGAGAAGGTCGGAAGGAGCTACATTGTGTCTTTGTGGATCTAGAGAAAGCTTGTGTCAGAGTACCAAGAGAGGAACTGTGGTACTGCATGCGTAAGTCTGGTGTGGCAGAGAAGTATGTTAAAATAGTACAGGACATGTATGATGGCTGCAGAACAATGGTCAGGTGTCCCTTAGGTGTGACAGAGGAATTTAAGGTGGAGGTGGGGCTGCATCAGGGATCAGCTCTGAGCCCCTTCCTGTTTGCAGTGGTAATGGATAGGCTGACAGATGAGGTTAGACTGGAATCCCCTTGGACCATGATGTTCGCAGATGATATTGTGATATGCAGTGAAAGCAGGGAGCATGCAGAGGAACAATATGAAAGATGGAGACATGCACTGGAAAGGAGAGGAATGAAGATTAACCGAAGTAAAACTGAATATATGTGCATGAATGAGAAAGGTGGAGGGGGAAGAGTGAGGCTACAGGGAGAAGAGATAGCGAGGGTGGACGACTTCAAATATTTAGGGTCAACAATCCAGAGCAATGGTGAGTGTGGGAAGGAAGTGAAGAAACGGGTCCAAGCAGGTTGGAACAGCTGGTGGAAGGTGTCTGGTGTGTCATGTGACAAAAGAGTCTCTGCTAGGATGAAGGGCAAAGTTTACAAAACAGTGGTGAGGCCGCCCATGATGTACGGATTAGAGACGGTGGCACTGAAGAAACAACAGGAAGCAGAACTGGAGGTAGGAGAAATGAAGATGTTGAGGTTCTCGCTGGTTGGATAGGATTAGAAATGAGCTAGATAGATAGAAGTACCTTGCAGCCAATTTATGGTGCATGTACCTGCTGAGTTTATGAGACAAATAGGAAAAGAAGTAGGACAAGCAACAATGCACATGCCCTAGTTACGTGCATGCATGCACATGACCCCCCCCCCCGCCCATACGCGCACACAAAAACACACACATCCTTCATTTTACCCATGTTAGGGGTGTTAAGAGTCTGTATGGAAATAGAAAGTTATGTTCTTAATAATGCATAAACCTATGTCGTCAACTACTACAGAGCCATATGTGCGCACAGTACTATGAAACATAATATATTGTGATTATTATAACTTGTGTAATAAAATGTATGTCTGGAAAAACAATACATCTGTTCAACAAGCTTCCTCCAGTGGGTGTCATGGGATTATTTTTTTCAGTGAGCGCAATAATCAAACCTGTAGTATTATACTTCTAAAACAAAGGCAATTAGAGACTGAATTATTTAACAAAGCTACAACACTAGAACAGCAAACTTGATCATGAAGAACTGGCGACGAGCGAGCTCGTCCTCCAAACATTCGCGATGTCCAGGGATCCACACAGACGATCAACTGTCAGCAAGCAAAACTCTCTCTTTCCACATTCATTTGTGACCAGTGACCATTGTGGCCACCTGGATGTGAAATGCTTTACACTGTGAACATGGCAGCACAAAGAGTGCTGGGATGCAGCAGGTGTGGTGACTCTATGAGAAAAGTTAATTTTGTTTGGTTTTAACGATTTTGTTTTTTAATTTCTGGTTTGTGGAAGACTCTAAATTCCCCATAGGTATAAATGTGAGTGTGAATAGTTGTTTATACAGTGAAGAAAATAAGAACTTCAACACCCTGCTATATGGCAAGTTCTCCGACTTAGAAATCATGGAGGGGTCTGAAATTTTCATTTTAGGTGCATGTCCACCGTGAGAGAGATAATCTAAAAAGAAAAATCCAGAAATCACAATGTATGATTTTTTAACGATTTAATTGTGTGATACAGCTGCAAATAAGTATTTTAACACTTGAGAAAACCAATGTTAATATTTGTACAGTCGTCTTTGTTTGCAATTACAGAGGTCAAACGTTTCCTGTAGTTGTTCACCAGGTTTGCACACACTGGAGGAGGGATTTTGGCCCATTCCTCCACACACAGCTTCTCAAGATCAGACAGGTTTCTGGGTTTTTGGTGAGAAACACGGAGTTTCAGCTCCCTCCAAAGATTTTCTATTGGGTTTAGGTCTGGAGACTGGCTAGGCCACGCTAGAACCTTGATATGCTTCTTACGGAGCCACTCCTTGGTTTTCCTGGATGTGTGCTTCGGGTCATTGTCATGTTGAAAGACCCCGCCATGATCCATCTTCAATGCTTTGACTGAGGGAAAGAGGTTGTTCCTCAAAATCTCATAATGCATGGCTGCGGTCATCCTCTCGAGTTCAGTGCAGTCGTCATGTCCCATGTGCAGAAAAACACCCCCAAAGCATGATTCTAACACTCACATGCTTCACAGTAGGGATGGTGTTCTTGGGATGGAACCCATCATTAGTCTTCCTCCAAACCCAGTTAGTGGAATTATGACCAAATATGTTCCATTTTTGTTTCATCTCACCACAAAACTTTCTCCCATGACTCCTCTGTATGATCAAAATGGTCATTGGCAAACTTTAGACGCACCTTGACATGTGCTGGTTTAAGCAGGGGAACTTTCCGTGCCATGCAAGATTTCAACCCAAGATGTCTTAGTGTATTACCAACAGTCACCTTGAAAACAGTGGTCCAGGGTCTTTTCAGGTCATTGATGCAGTCCTGTCATGTAGTCCTGGGCTGATTCCTCACCTTTCTAAGGATCATTGCGATGCCACAAGGTGATATCTTGCATGGGGCTCCACTCCGAGATCGACCGTCATGTTAAGCTTCTTCCATTTTCCAACGATTACTCCAACAAACTAATGGAAACAAACGAGTCCACTTTGGGGTGCTTCTGTCCATTCTGTCACTTCCTGCTTCTTCTCGAAAACAAATCCCTTGAAAAGATTTTCATGGCGGGAGTTACAAAAAGCTGAATAAGGCAAAAGCATGTTTTTTGGTGAAAAAACGCATGGGCCCATATTGGCTGTTGTTTTTTCATGACAGTGGCCCTTTCAGGACAATGTCCCTGAATGTACAATGGCAAGGGAGTTTGGGATTTCATCATTCATAGTACACATTATCATAAAAAGGTTCAGAGAATCTCAAGACAGTCACTGTGATTTGACGAGTGCTCGCAAATCTGCGCAGTCAAAAATTCACGCGCGTAATATTTGTTACGAGTAGGAAAAATAGGTATTGAAAGACGTCGCTTATTTCGTGCAGTCTTGACATGAATTTTCGTGTTTATTTCATAAATGTTAACTAAACAAGCCTGCTCCTAAGCAATTAGTATTCAGCCGGAAACAGGAAATGCAAGTTAACTGTACAGAGCATGTTTGGAAATTATTCCAAAAGCAGATGCTCAGAGCTTCTTCACGTACTGTGAGCATATTTACGTTGAAAGTGATCAACATCATGAGTCATGTCAAAGGAAATTCAATTAGACTGAAAACATTTCTGGGATAAAACAGATAATGTTTCAGTATCTAACTATAACAAGTATGAGATTGTGACTTAATCTAAGTTCTAATGTCAAACTAGTCTGTCGATATATCTAGATGCAAACAGTCATTTTCCACGTGGTACGCGTTATCTTGAAGTTAAAAACTTTTCCCCTCTACAATAGATACCGCCATAAATTAAACTAGATTATAATATTACATCACAATTGCCGACAGGAATGTTTGTTACAATGTATTGCTCGCTTGTTGCCACTAACGGCGATTATATTGAACTAAACTTTCAGCATTTTCAAAACGTTCCGGGTATAAACCTTTCGTCTTTAGTCCTTGTCAGGCCAGTGCATTTAACCTTACTTCAGATAAAGTTTGTCAGATCAATAATTTTTATTGATGAAAAAAAAATTTTGAATACTGTTTTATATCATGTTTTACTAATATCAGTTGAAATTTCTGAGTTATAAATTTTGGTTTTCTATTTTATTTATGTATTTGATTATTTTATTTTTAATTTCCAATTTTATATTAATCCAGTAAGTCATTTGAAGGTCTTGAGATTCCATCCCTAATCACACCCGCAACATTATCTGCGAACATGACTGGTGGACCACACCTGTAACTTTATATCTGCGAGCATGACTGACCACACCTGTACATTTTTCAAACTTGAGTGACTGTAGGGATATAACTGCATGTAAATGGAATGGCTGAAACCACCATTGATTGCCAATGACTTTCGATCCCTCACTTGGCACTGCATCAAAAACCGATATCAACATCAAAAGGATATCACCACATAGGCTCAGGAAAACTTCAGAAAACCAAAGTCAGCAAATACCATTTGGCGCTACATTCCCAAGTGTAACTTAAAACTCTCCTTGCAAGAAAAACCCATTTACCAACAACACCCAAAAATGCCACCGGATTCTCTAGGCCCGAGTGCATCCTGATGGACTGTGGAAAAGTGGAAAAGCCTTCTGGGTCCGACAAGTCCACATTTCAAATTCTTTTTGGAAACTGTGGATATCATGTCCTCTAGGACAAAGAGGAAAGAACTATCTCGACTGTTATGGATGCAAAGTTCAAAATCCAGCATCTGTAATGGCATTGGCCTGTGTTAGCTCTAATGGCATGGGTAACTTACACATCTGTGAAGGCATCATTAATGCTGAACATTACATACAGATTTTGGAGAAACACACGCTGTCTGGCGGCATTGGTGGCGCAGCTGTAGAGCATTAGTTTAACAGTTCTTTTTGAATCCCGCCCCTGTCTGTGTGGAGTTTGCATGCTCTCCCTGTTCCTCTGTGGGTTTTCTCTGGGCACTGCGGTTTCCTCCCCCATTCCAAAAACATACATTAAATGGAGACTCTAAATTGCCCCTAGGTGTGAGTGTGATTGTAAGTGCGACTTTTGTCAGTCTCCATGTTCCCTGCGATTGGCTGGCAACCAGTTCAGAATGTACCCTGCCTCCTGCCTGATGATAACTGGGTTGGCCCCAGCACTCCCGTGACCCTCGTGAAGATAAGCAGCTCAGAAAATGGATGGATGGACATGCTGCCTTTCAAGCAACGTCATTTTCATGAATGCCACTCCTTATTTGAGCAGGACAACGGGAAACCACATTCCGTATGTGTTACAACAGTGTGGCTTCATAGTAAAAGAGTGTTGGTTCTCGACTGGCAAGCCTGCAATCCAGACCTTTTTGTCATTGAAAATGTACGGCACATTTTTAAGCATAAAACACGACAACGAAGTCCATGGACTGATGAACAGCTAAAGATTTACATCAAGCAAGAAAGGAAAAGTATTCAACTTTCAAAGCTTCAACAATTAGTGTCTCAATTCCCAAAAACTTATTGACTCTTGTTCGAATCAAAGATGATGTAAACATTACCTTGTCTCATCTTATTTGGAAGGTGTTGCAGCCATAAAGTTCTAAGTCTTATTTGCTAAATACATGAACGTTTATTAGTTGTAAAATTAAATATCGTCTTTGTAGTGTATTTAATTAAATAGAGGTTGAACATGATTTGCAATTTATTTTATTATTTGTATTTGTTTAACACAACGTCCGAACTTCATTGAAACTGGGTTTGTGGTACTCTCATCAGCAGGTATATAGAGAAAAATAAGCATTTGAACACACATTTTGCAACTGCTCCCACTTTGAAATCATGGAGGGTTCTGAAATTTTCATCTCTCATTTCATGTCAACTGTCAGAGACATAATCAAAAAAAATTATTCTATGATTTTTTTACTCATTTATTTGTATGTTACTCTTGTAATTAAATATTTGAACACCTGCCAATCAACAAAAATTCTGGCCCCCAAAGACCTGGTACTCCGGCTCTAAAAAGTCAATCTACACTCCACTTATTCTAAATTAGAAGCACCTGTTTGAGATCGTTACCTGCATAAAGACATTTGTCCACCTCACACAATCAATCAGACTCCAACCACTAAATTGGCTCAGACCAAAGAGCTGTCCAATGAAACCAGAGACTGTACTGTATTTTGGCACTATATAAGATACATGTGTAGTGTATTTTGGCATTTTATAAGATATAACTTGAGTGACGAGAATTAGGGTCTGAGTTTAGAAAGTAAGAGAGACAAATTCCCTGAGTAAGTTCACATCAAAGGAATTCGATGGCCCATTTGGTGCTTCCACAGTCACCCACCTCATCCAAATCTGAATTAATTTATCACACTCAAGCATGCAAGGTCCACAGAAATCCCAGTGCCAGAAAAGGCGAATGATGAAACGTAGGTGCTGTGGAGGAACCTTCTGTCCACGCCCAGGGAGTCAGGGGGAATGATTTAAAGGGGAAAACCCAGTGGTTTGCATTCACAATGTATCCTATAGCCCCTCCTCGAGCAGTCACTTTATCGTGGTGGAGGGGTTTGTGTGTCACAATGATCCGAGGAGCTAAGTTGTCTGGGGCTTCATGCCCCTGGTAGGGTCACCCATGGCAAACAGGTCCTAGGAGACGGACCAGACAAAGTACGACTCCAAAACCCGCTATGATGACTACAAAATTGGATCTTGGTTTCCCTTGCCTGGAAGCAGGTCACCGCGGGCCCCCTGTGGAGCCAGGCCTGGGGGTGGGGCTCGAAGGCGAGCGCCTGGTGGCCAGGCCTGCACCCATGGGGATGGGCCGGGCACAGCCCAAAAGGGTAACATAGGTCCCACTTCCCATGTGCTCACCACCTGTGAGAGGGGCTGTAGGGGTCGGGTGCAAGGTGAGATGGGCGGTGGCCAAAGGCGACCTTGGCGATCTGATCCCTTGCTGACAGAAACTACCTCTAGGGACATGGAATCTCAACTCTTTGGCAGGGAAGGAGCCCGAGGTGGTGCGTGAGGTCGACAAGTTCCGACTAAATATAGTCGGACTCGCCTCTACGAACCACTTGGGCTCTGACACATCTCCTCTTGAAAGGGGTTGGACTCTGTTCCACTCTGGAGTTGCCCACGGGGAGACGTCGAGCAGGTGTGGGTATACTCATTGACCCCCGGCTTGGGGCCTGTACGTTGGGGTTTACCCCGGTGGATGAGAGAGTAGTCTCCCCACGCCTGCAGGTAGGGGTACGGGTCGTGACTGTTGTTTGTGCTTATGCACCAAACGGCAGTGCAGAGTACCCGCCCTTTTTGGAGTCCTTAGAGGAAGTGCTGGAGAGCGCCCCCTCTGGCGACTCCATCATTCTGCTGGGGGACTTCAATGCCCACGTGGGCAATGACAGTGAGACCTGGGCGTGATTGGGAAGAACGCCCCCCCCCCCCCCCCCCGATCAGAACTCAAGTGGTGTTCTGTTACTGGACTTCTGTGCTCATCACAAATTTTCCATAACAAAAAAAATGTTCAAGTATATGGGTGTTCACATGACCACTTGGCACCAGGACACCCTAGGTCGCAGTTCAATGATCGACTTTGTGGTGGTGTCATCGGACTTGCGACGGCATGTCTTGGACACTCGGGTGAAGAGAGGGGCGGAGCTGTCAACTGATCAACACCTTGTGGTGAGTTGGCTACGATGGTGGGGGAAGATGCCAGTCCGACGTGGAAGCCCCAAACGTATTGTGAGGGTCCGCTGGGAACGGCTGGCAGATTCCCCTCTCAGAAGGAATTTCAACTCCCACCTCCGAAAGAATTGTGCTCACGTCCCAGAGGAGGTGGGGACATTGAATCCGAGTGGACAATGTTCTGCACATCCATTGCTGAGGCGGTCCGACCGGAGCTGTGACCGTAAGGTGGTCGGTGCCTGTTGTGGCGGCAACCCACGAACACGTTGGTGGACCCCAACAGTGAGGGATGCTGTCCAGCTGAAGAAGGAGTCCTATCGGGCATTTCCGGCCTGTGGGACTCCCGAGGCAGCTGATAGGTTTCAGCTGGCCAAGCGGAATGCAAAAACTCAGGCATGGGAGGAGTTCGGTGAGGCCATGGAGAACGACTACAGGACGGCTTTGAGGAAATTCTAGTCCACTGTCCGGCAACTCAGGAGGGGGAAGCAGTGCACCGTAAACACTGTGTACAGTGGGGACGGGGCGCTGCTGACTTCAAATCGCGATGTTGTGAGTCGGTAGGGAGAATACTTCGAAGACCTCCTCAATTCCACCAACACGCCTTCCCACAAGGAACCTGAGTTTGGGTGCTCTGAGGCGGGCTCTTCTATCTCTGGGGTTGAGGTCACTGAGGTGGTTAAATAGATCCTTGGTGGCAGGGCCCGAGGGGTGGATGAGATTCGCTCGGAGTTCCTAAAGGCTCTGGATGTTGTGGGGCTGTCCTGGTTGACACGCCTCTGCAACATCGCGTGGACATCGGGGACAGTGCCTCTGGATTGGCAGACTGGGGTGGTGGTCCCCCTTTTCTAGAATGGTGACCGGAGGGTGTATTCCAATTATAGAGGGATCACACTTATTAGCCTCCCTGGTAAGGTCTATTCAGGGGTACTGGAGAGGAGGGTCCGTCAGGAAGTCGAGTCTCAGATTCAGGAGGAGCAATGTGGTTTTTGTCCTGGTCGTGGAACAGTGGACCAGCTCTACAATATGGGCAGGATCCTCGAGGGTGCATTGGAGTTCGCCCAACCAGTCTACATGTGTCTCGTGGACTTGGAGAAGACATTCGACCGTGTCCATTGGGGAGTCCTGTGGGAGGTTCTGCAGGGGTATGGGGTACCGAATGCCCTGATATGAGCTGTTTGGTCCCTGTATGACCGCTGTCAGAGTTTGGTCCACATTGCCGGCAATAAGTCGGACTCGTTTCTGGTGAGAGTTGGACTCCGCAAAGGCTGCCCTTTGTCACCGATTTTGTTCATAACTATTATGGAAAGAGTTTCTAGGCGCAGCCGAGGCGTAGAGGGTGTCCGGTTTGGTGGCCTCAGCATCGCATCTCTGCTTTTTGCTTCATCAAGCCGTGATCTCCAGCTCTCACTGGAGCTATTCGCAGCTGAGTGTGAAGCAGCTGGTATGAGAATCAGAACCTCCAAATCCGAGACTATGGCCCTCAGTCGGAAAAGGGTGGTGTACCATCTCCAGGTTGGGGATGAGATCCTTCCCCAAGTGGAGGAGTTCAAGTATGGGTCTTGTTCATGAGTGAGGGAAGAATGGAGCGGGAGATCACAGACGGATCGGTGCAGCGTCTGCAGTGATGCGGACTTTGTACAGGTCCATTGTGGTGAAGAGGGAGCTAAGTCAAAAGGCGAAGCTCTCAATCTACCAGTCAATCTACGTTCCTACCCTCACCTATAGGCATGAACTGTGGGTCGTGATCAAGATCCCGGATGCAAGTGGCCGAAATGAGTTTCCTCCGCAGGGTGTCCGGGCTCTCCTTTAGAGATAGGGTGAGAAGCTCGGTAATCCGGGAGGGGCTCAGTATCGAGCCTTTATGTCTTTGCATTGAGAGGAGCAAGATGAGGTGGCTGGGGCATCTGATTCGGATGCCTCCTGACGTCTCCCTGGTGAGGTGTTCCGGGCACGTCCCACCGGAAAGAGAAAACGAGGACGACCCAGGACATGCTGGAGAGACTATATCTGTCGGCTAGCTTGGGAATGGCTCGGGATCCCTCCGGAATAGCTGGAAGAAGTAGGTGGGGAAAGGTAAGTCTGGGTATCCTTGCTGAAGCTACTTATCCCGCGACCCAACCCGCAAAAGCGTGGATAATGGATGGATGGATCCAATATGTACTCTATCTTGACAATGTGATGTTAAATCCTCTCTCATTTAATAGTGTTTTGAGAATATTTTTTATCAACAATTACGAATTTTCAGGGGCGCTGCCCTTTTCGCGAGTCACATGACCTACGTGGGCGTATGTGACATGTTACGTGCCATTCTAAATGCTCAATTACATGGGACACCATTATGTCCAGTGCTGATTTCACGGACTTATCCTCATCTGATGAATAGGAGTATCAGTTGATCGGGAAGACAGAGGAATACTTCCATACACATCCGTGAGTCAGTAAGGGTTTGACGATGCGCAGCCAATAAGCTCACGATATAAATCCACACATTGGTCGATGTCGTACTGGGATCAATCACGTGCCTTATATCAAAGCGTCTTCCTGCAATATGCCAATAAAAAGTGTAGTGCGAAGTCACGTGGGAATCCTGTAGACACAGAAAATGTAAGACATGCGCTCTGATTGCTAGCTAGCTTTAAACAACTTTTAATGTCCGTGGTCTGGAGATACTCCAAACAGTTTTAAGTTAATAAAAAGCAAAGAAATAATAATAAATAATAAATATAAAAATAAACAAACTTTTCATCCAAAAACTGTAAGACAAATTCACAAAAGTAATGAGGCCTGTAAATGTGAAAAAAGATCGTCCAAAAAGGTCTAAAATTGTAGTTGCAAAAATATTGTGACCTACTTCCTATCCATTTTAGGAAATGGCTTGTGCTGACTTTTCTGCATGTCTCAGGGTGCTAGATGTGCATAGGGCAGGGAACATTGTATTTTTAGATTTGTTGGGAGCACCACAGAGCCATTTTTCAAAATCACATAAAACAACATTAAACAATCAATGTTCTGCAAAGTTTAGTTTGAACCAGGTTATGTTCAGGCCCTCCAAATTGGGATAATTCATGGCGAAAAATATTTAAGAAGAAGAATTGTCACAATTACAATTGGACCCCTGCAGTATTCAGGCCAGACTAAAAATAAAGAAGAACAATTCTTACAACTAAAATAGGTCCCTTGTAGTGGTCACTCTTTGGACCCAAACTGGAGCTGCTAGCAGTTATTGAGGGCACCTTGGGGCACTGGCACATATTCAGATTCATACGCTACAAATGCACAACATACTTCAGATTTCTATTCAAATAAAATGTAGAAAACTATATATACTTTTATTTCCACTTTGCAATTATGTGCTTCTTTGTGCTGGTGTGTCACATAAAATGTTAACAACATACCATTTTTTTTTTTTTTTTATGAGAATGTAACAAAATGAGAGTTGTTAAAGGGGTATGAATACTTTTACAAGGCACTGTACCTACATGAATAACTTAAATAAGTTTTAGTGTGTGCCAAGTTTGCCAGTAAGCGCTGCAATGACTATGAATAAGTGTTGCTATCTTCTGGCCGGGACTCTGATCAAGTCTGTGACATTCTGAAAAGATATGGGCATTTGTAATAAAATGAAAACACCTTTAATTCTAATGGCAAAACAAAGTTTGTCATGTCACCATGGCTATAGCATTCAACTAAATAAAATAGCTTTTACTAACTTCATATATACCAAATTTTGATGAAACAAAGTAAGAAGTAGATCGGATTAAATCTGTAGGGTGCTGTTGAGTCATTTTTAGTATATGACTGCAAATCTCTTGAACAGAATAGACTATTTCAACAAACTTAATGTGTGTACAAAAGTCCATGAGTTTCTGTGCATGTTTAATGTCAAAAACAGCAAGTGACAAAACAAACAGGACAGTGGCAAAATAAACAGAAGTATCGATTTACAAGGCACTGTACAAGGAGCAATAACGTCAAGTATGTTTGATTTGTTTGCCAGTAGGTTCTGTTGACTACGAGGAATTAATTTTATTGCTCTCTTCTGGCCTGTTCTCTTTTGGGGTGTATGACATTTAGAAAAAATACAAGCACCTGCGATCAAGTTACAACAACTCTTGTAAGAGCCAAAACAAAGTTCTCACAGTGCCATGGAAACAGCGTTAGGCAAAAACAAAAGCTTTTGATAGCTTTTAATGTCCGACATCTTTATGCTGCATTCAAATCTGATGCATTTTGGGTGTTTCCCGCACCTTGATTACATAAAAAGTCAATGGAGTTTGCGTGAAAAGACACAAATCCATGCTGGGCATTGCAAGGGGGTAGGCTTCACCCATTCACTCAAAGATGGGAGAGTTCAACTCCAAGCCTGTGTTGCGACAGACAATCAGCATTGAGAATGGACTCTGTCACACACATCATCCAGTACAGGTGTTGAATAGAGGAAACTGGAGAAGGTGATTGTTGCAATCTGTGGGCACCTTGATCTTTATGACATAATATTACCAGTACCAGGTCTGAGAAAGAAAACAGCAGATTGTGATGGATGGAAGTTGGCACACCTGGTAAATGTATTTTTTTTTCCATTTAAACGTTTACAGCTGTCGAAATGTAAACCAAGCAACCATTAGCATTAGCCAAAGGTTTAGCAGAACCACTGGCCAGCTGACATTATTCGATGTTGAGCTTTTTCTATGTGAGGGAAAATGTTATTGTTTAGTGACATTAAGGCATGTAAACATTTTTCTATAAATTGAGCATTAAAGGAGTTGGCAAAAGGTCTCCAATTAAATTGAACATGGTTAATTTCACTGCAATTCCTTGGCAACCCAGCTAGTCTCCAAGAGACACAAGCAGACATTTTTTTTCAACCAGTTGAGACTCGAGTTACCATAAGGTTGCCATTGAGTCTCCAGGCCAGAAACATCTTTTAATATTAATAAAATAAAATAAAATTAGAGAATAAGATAGAAAATACCTCAGGTCCAGGTACTCTGACGCCACTTTCACTGTCTCCTTCTGAGAAAGACCCCGACTCGTCACTTGAGTTTCCACCACTGGCACCAAATCCTTGCTCTGTTTTGATCTTAGCACAACTCTGAGAAAAGACAATTTCTCGACTGTGGAGCTCCCGTGGCTCTTCTCTCTTTCCTGGGAACTGAGATAGTCCATGGATGCAGCTAGCGTGTGGGGACAGGGACAAGTCAAACTGATGGATGTTGGAAGGTGGGCTGCCAATTCCTCCATCTTCTGCATATGAAAATGAAGAATCAAACTTGTGAGTCTGATTTTGGGGCTCAGAAGAGACAAGGGAATAAGTTGGTGTCTTGACAGGAGCACGGCATTTGGGAATAAGACATGACCTGTCAGAAGAAATATCAGTCGGCATTAAGCCTGAGACCTTTTCACTAAACTTTTCATCACTACAGTTGTCTATGATTTGTGGCTGATCACCTACTGCTGAAGAGAAAATTACACTACGTCTGTCTAGCTCCAGTTCTCGTTTGGATGATGAGGCTTTAAGCATTGGCCTGTCAGTGTTGGTCATGGGTGCTGGTACATTGGCACTGCTAGTTTTAAGATTCATCATTGCTTCCCTTTTGTCTTTCTGTCTGTGTTTGACTACTTCTCTATAATGGTTGAGGGATAGTCTGTTAGAGAGGAGTTGCTCTATGGTCGTGCTTGGCATGTCGCTAAGATCCAGCCCTCCTCTTTGGAGGTATGAGTGCAAGCAGGATGAAGGAGACCCCCTGCTCGGAGAATGCTCAATTGCTACAGGAACCCCATCTACCTCTAATTCCATTTCCAGCACCTCTTCCATAAACAATTCTGGGTTGCATCCATGCTGATCTCTTTCTTCTTCAAAGTCAGGTTCCTCTTTGAATCTGAAGGGGCTAAGAATTGTTTGAGCAACATCATTGCAGTCTGTGAGCTGTGAGCTCTCCGGGCTGGCGGAGGCTTGGTTGGCTAAGATATCATCATCATCATCGTCATCGTCATCACCACCATCATGAGTTTCACTGTTGTGCTGATACTGATAATTCCCGTATTTAGGACATTCAGGAACATCAGTAGGAAATGGATTTGTGGTCACCTTATTGCTAGTATGCTGCCTGTCTGTAAAATTGTCTGTAACTGTTGTCTCAGAAAAGATCTTATTGGCTGTATCAGCATCATATTCCACCTTGTCATTACTCGTCAGTTGGGTGTCATTCTGTAGCTGGGCTTGAAGAAACCGGAAACAGGAATCCTCTAAATTGTGAACACCCAGGAAGTCAGCACACAGGATTACCTCATGGATGTTCTCTTGGTTTAAAATAAGCTTGGCGGTGTAGGCAAACTGGAGAAGTGGGGCAAAGCCTTTTGCAGTAACCTGGAGGAAAAGCAGTTGCAGTAGCTGTGACATCGATTATGTGGACACAGTCAGATTATTCTTAGTTATTTTAACAAGAATTAAACATTTTCAGATCAAATAACATCAGCACCAAAACAAAATTCAAATGGTTTAATACAAGTCAAAATTAAACAAATAGGTTTTAATCATATATAGTTTCAAGAAAAATTGTGTGAACTCAGTCATCAGAAAATGTAATCATCTAAATTACAACAAGAGACAGTTTTCTTATACTAACACACAAACTATACTGTACGTTTTCAGGTTTTTAATTGAACACTATGTACAGTGAAGAAAATAAGTATTTGAACACCCTGCTATATTGCAAGGACTCCCACTGAGAAAACATGGAGGGGTCTGAAATTTTCATTTTAGGTGCATGTCCACTGTGAAAGAGATAATCTAAAAAGAAAAATCGAGAAATCACAATGTATGACTTTTTAACGATTTATTTGTGTGATACAGCTGCAAAAAGGTATTTGAACACCTAAGAAAACCATTGTTAATATTTGGTACAGTAGCCTTTGTTTGCAATTGCAGAGGTTAAACGTTTCCTGTAGTTGTTCACCAGGTTTGCACACACTGCTGGACGGATTTTGGCCCACTCCTCCACACAGATCTTCTTTAGATCAAACAGGTTTCTGGGCTGTCACTGAGAAACAGAGTTTCAGCTCCCTCCAAAAATTTTCTATTGAGTTTAGGTCTAGAGACTGGCTAGGCCACGCCAGAACCTTGATATGCTTCTTACGGAGCCACTCCTTGGTTTTACTGACTGTGTGCTTCGGGTCATTGTCATGTTGAAAGACCCAGCCACGACCCATGTTCAATGCTCTGACTGAGGGAAAGAGGTTGTTCCCCAAAACCTCACACTACATGGCCATGGTCATCCTCTCCTACATACATAATACAATGCAGTCGTCATGTCCCATGAGCAGAAAAACACCCCCAAAGCATCATGCTACCACCCCCATGGTTCACAGTAGGGATGGTGTTGTTGGGATGGAACTCATCATTCGTCTTCCTCCAAACCCGGTTAGTGGCATTATGACCAAATATTATATATTATATGTACTCGTTCATGACGTTTAAGTGTTTTACCAACAGTCACCTTGGAAACGGTGGTCCCAGCTCTTTTCAGGTCATTGACCAAGTCCTGTTGTGTAGTCCTGGGCTAATTCCTCACCTTTCTAAGGATCATTGAGACCCCACGAGGAGATATCTTGCATGGGGCTCTTTGGCAATTTCTCCATAGCCCTTTCCTTGTGGAGTTGTACAATTTTTCGAATCTCGGCCCGCCTGTTTGGAATTTGCATGTTCTCTTGTGCTTGCGTGGGTTTTTACCGGGCACTTCGGTTTCCTCTTCCATCCCAAAGACATGGATTAATTGAAGACTCTAAATTGCCCCTTGGTGTGATTTTGAGAGCAACTGTTGTTTTTCTCTATGTTCCCTGGAA
The DNA here is from genome assembly GCF_019802595.1 of Syngnathoides biaculeatus. Classification (NCBI taxonomy): domain Eukaryota; kingdom Metazoa; phylum Chordata; class Actinopteri; order Syngnathiformes; family Syngnathidae; genus Syngnathoides; species Syngnathoides biaculeatus. The sequence continues at coordinate 647,045 of NC_084654.1, read as the reverse complement.
TTAGCTGACAACCAGTTCAGGGTGTACCCTGCCTCCTGCCCAATGACAGCTGGGATCAGCTCCAGCACAAGTTAAATTTCACAAACCACACTCAAACATGAATACGACCTTACTGAATGAATTATGATCCAAGTATCCGAAATGCTTGATTTCAATGATTGCTGCCAAGGGTGGCATATCCCGTTATTAGGTTCAGGGGGCAAGTACTTTTACATTACACTTTTACATTTGTTTGTGTCTTAGTAAATTGAATTGTCATTTAAAAACTGCTCTTTGTAATTACTTGGGTTGTATCTGAGTGATGTTAAAATTGGTTTGATGATTTGAAACAGAAATCAGGAAGGGAGGGGATTACTTGTTCGCGGCACTGTACGTATGAGTCCTGCTCAACCACCCAAAGAATTAAGGACATTGGAGCTGCCGGGGCTCTGGATGTCCTAAACCATTTTTGGATCCAAATGAGCTTGTTGTCCTCCAAACAAAAATGAAGAGAAAAAGTTTTAATTACTTGAAAATTGGACAATTTAATATTGTGTACTGTATTTGAAACAATCTTGTTTTTGTAATAAGTGGTATTGGTAATTGATCTCCCTAAATTCCATTGGTAAGGTCTGAATCCTTACTTTCGTGTTGAAGTCCAGGTTAAAGTCCAGGTAAAAAAGTCTAGGTAAAAGTCCTGAATTAAAGTCCCCTGGTTGGAGGTCAGGGGCTCGGGGTTCAGGTTCCCAGGTTCGAGGGGCTATGGGTTTATGTGTACTGGTTAGGGTCCGACATTCAGCGGTGAGAGTCCCTGACAATATTCAAAAAAAGAGAAGCGCTTTTAATGGGTATTGGAAATTGGAAAAAGGAAGAGCAAAAAAAAAAGGGGAAAAAAAGGAATTACTGGTAGACATGTCAATTGGGTTAGTTGAGGAAGCACAAAAAAAAGTTAAGAATTTAGAAGAAATTGCCAAATATATAGTAATAGGTAATAGATAAATAACAAATAGGTAGTTACTGTTGGGTTTAGATGCAAATAGGGAGATTTTCTTTCCGACGAAAATGGCAAGTTACTGATAACTCTGTATCTCTTGTGGACTAAACTCTTCGAGTTGACCAAGGCTAGGAAGTCAGGTTATGGTCGTGAGTTGGGTTCCACAGAGCCCTCCACATGTCAATCATCCAATGATAAAGTTCAAGAAGAGTGCAATCTGGAAGAAGACCAACAATGCTACCGAATCCTGCGACCCACAGCACAGTCCTCCACATGCAGCACTTCTGCAGTCCTCATCCCTCTTCTCATAGAGGCTGGCACAGTGTCATAACAAAAGCAGCCGCCTCCCCCATACAACACGGGCCCGAGCGGGATGTGATCAATGACGGGATCATAGAGAGCAGGCATTGCTTGGTAGTGGAGGCCAGAAACTCGTTATGAGAGGGAACAAGGAGTGTGAAGAAGATGCTTCCTTTGTGAAAGAAGGGACAATGAATAGACTTTGGATCAGCGAATGTCCAAAGAAACAAAAGGGCAAGGCTTTTGCACTCATTTTGGCTATTGATGGTGGGGGACCCATTTCGTCTGACTTCTGGGTGATTCCTCGCAGCCCCACAGACAGTGTGGTGTACATGTATTAAACGTTGCTGTTTCTTTTAGTTACTTTTCTGCAATGAAGACGCCCTTGGCACTGAAAGCGCTGCTTTACTGAGGCAAGTGATTTAATTTACAGTCACCACCAGATATTCATATATAGTGTTCCATTGTTTAATACAGGTTTTATGTTCCAAAAAATATCCCCAAAATCAGTGTCGTAGAAGTACATTTTTTTTCATTCATTTCATGTTTTTTCTTTTACAGGATTTTATTTTTCATTTCTTACGTTTTAAGGCTGTGAAACGCCTAACCACACACTTTATAAACTGTTCTCAAGACACACATTAACAATTTCTCATATTTCTCTTTTTTTAAAAACTCTCAAATTTAAAACCTTTGTATATCCATCCATCCATTTTCTGAGCCGCTTATCCTCTCAAGGGTCATGGGAGTGTTGGAGCAAATCCCATCGGCCAGGAGGCCGGGTTCACCTGAACCTGTTGGCAGGCAATTGCAGGGCACATGGAAACAGACAACAGTTGCATTACAGCCACCTCATCTGGCTTTTCCAGGGGGATCCCGAGGCATTCCCAGGCGAGCTGAGTGACATCTCTCCAGTGTGTCCTGGGTTGTCCCCACGTTCTTTTTGTGGGAGGACGTGCCTAGAATACCTCACCAGGGAGGCACCCGGAGACATCCGTGTCAAATGCTCCGGCCACCTCATCTGGCTCCTCTAAATGTGAAGGAGCAGCGGCTCGACTCTGAGGCCCTCCCGGATGGCCGAGCTGACTCTATCTCTAAGGGAGAACTCGGACAGCTCGTGACCATAGGTGTGAGAAAGAACATTGCTAACCGGTAAATTGAGAGCTTTAACTTGTTCACCTTAGCTTGTTCTTTATCACAATGGACTGATACAAAGCCCACATCACCGCAGACATTGCCCCAATCCCCCTGTTGATCTCCCGCTACATTCTTCCCTCACTTGTGAACAAGACCCCAAAATACGTGAACTCCTGCACTTGGGGCAGGATCTCATCCCTGACAATGCAGACCAAACTCTGACACCGGTCGTCCAGGGATCGAACAGAGTTCAACCCTTCTCATGAAGACTGATACCAGAACTGAAGCCGTGTGTGTCGACCTCACACACCAGCTCGGGCTTCTTCCCTGGCAGAGTCGTGACATTCCACAACCAGAGACCCAGCTTCTTTACCCAGGAAACAAATGGGGGCGGTCCCTGCCTTTGGCCACTGCCCAGCTCACACAGCACGCGACACTGATGGCCCCTCCAACGCATGGTGAGTCCTTGGGAAAGGAGACCCATCTTACCCTTTCAGGCTGTGCCTGGCTAAGCCCAATGGGCACAGGCCCGGCTATCAGGCGCGCCCCTTCGAGCACCACCTCCAGGCTTGGCTTCAGAGGAGGGCCCTGGTGACCCACATCCGGGTAAGGGAAATCTAGATCCAATATTTGTATGTGTCATATGGGCTTATGGAGTCATACTTTGTTACCTCACCAAGGACCTTTCTTTCGTGGGTGACCTTACCAGGGCCATCAAGCTCCAGATAACTTAGCTCCCAGGATCACTGGGACATATAATCCCCTCCACCATGTGAAGGTGAGGCCCAAGGAGGGGGGGGTTTCTTATTTTTTAATAAAAATTTATTACAGCTGAGTATAAGGTTTGAAACAATTTAATTTAGGGCTAAAATGGAATCATTAAAAAATAATTAATTTGAGGTAGGATTTTTGATTCAACATATAAAAACTTACATGATTGAAGGTCTAAGTGCAAATGTGAATCAGTTGCCATGCTGATGTCTGATATTCTTTGTTCAAGTCTGGTGAGACTGTTGATGGTCTGAAAACATTTTTTTACGATTTTTGTTTTCAAGACAAGATTTCAGCAACAACACCGATTAATTTAAAAAAAAATAAATTCATTCCCTTCATTTTATGTTATTTTTCTACCCTAGCAATGCTCCAAGCCAGGTGACACAATGCTAGCATTAGTCTCTGGATGCTTCATTATTAACTGCGTCTTCTTTTCTGTCTTATTTTTCAAAATGACTAACTTGTGACTGCAAAGTTTAGTCGATTTTGGAAATTCCAGGTTGATGTTAACGTGGCATGAGCTGAAGTGAAGAGTCGAAGCAGTGAAATGGGTGACACAAAAGGCAGAACAGCTGTCCATCGCACTAAAAAAAAAAAAAAGCACACCTGCTCTGGTTAAAACGTCTTGTGTTCAGCCTCATATTTTCGTTGAACTCTAGATTTTTCCCTTCCATTTTGAGAGCAAAATTGACAAATTATTTTCTCGAAAGATCACGATCTGACTGGGAAACCTAGAGCTATTTTCATTCAATGTTAACCTTTCTTGCTATGGTTACCTGACTGTGGTTGGGAGACGCAGGGGAGATGTCTTCTCTGGGGCAGAGGTTATCCTTCTCGGGGCTAACTCCCTTCTCTCATTGCACAGCTGAGCTTGTGAGATATCGACTAAGTTCTGCACAAATGTTATGAAGTGAACATGGTATGATGTGTCAATTTCCTACAAATAACTGTGTGTGTTTGTGTGTGTGCGCGCATATGTGTGTGTGTGTGTATAAATGCAGGCATAGCAGACCATACGCATGAGGAAGCTGAGTCTCTGGGTGCCCCGAGGCAGGCTCTTCTTTCTCTGGGGTTGAGGTCACCGAAGTGGTTAAAAAGCTCCTTGGTAGTAGAGCCCCGGGAGTGGATGAGATTCGCCCGGAGTTCCTAAACGCTCTTGATGTGTGGGGCTATCCTGATTGACACACCTCTGCAGCATCGCGTGGACATCTGGGATAGTGCCTCTGGCAGACTGGGGTGGTGGCCCCCCTTTTTAAGAAAGGTGACCGCAGGGCGTTTTTCAACTATAGGGGGATCACACTCCTCAACCTCCCAGCTAAGGTCTATTCAGGGGTACTGGAGAGGAGGTTCCGTTGGGAAGTCGAATTTCGCATTCAGGAGGAGCAATGTTGTTTTCGTCCTAGCTGTGGAACAGTGGACCAGCACTACACCATTGTCAGGATCATCAAGGGTGCAAGTTCAGTTCGCCCAACCAGTCAACATGTGTTTTGTTAACTTGGAGAAGATCTTAGACCGTGTCAGTCGGGGCATTTGACTGTGTCCTGTTAGGGAGTCCTGTTGGGGGTTCTTCAGGAGTATGGGGTACCGATACGAGCTGTTCAGTCCATGGACGACTGTTATCAGAGTTTGGTCTGCATTAAGTCGGACTCGTTTCCAGTAAGAGTTGGACTCCGCCAAGGTTGGCCTTTGTCACTGATTTTTTTCATAACTTTTATGGACAGAATCTCTAGGTGAAGCCGAGGCATAGAGTCTGTCCGGTTTGTTGGCTTCAGCATTGCATCTCTGCTCTTTACAGATGATGTGGTTCTGTTGGCTTCATCAAGCCGTAATCTCAAACTCTCACTGGAGCAGTTCGCATTCGAGTATGAAGCAGCTAGGATGAGAATCAGCACCTCCAAATCTGAGCCCATGGTCCTCAGTCAGAAAAGAGTGGCGTATTTCTCCGGGTCGGGGATGAGATTCTTCCCAAAGTGGAGGAATTCAAGTATCGTGGGGTCTTGTTCACGAGTGAAGGAAGAATGGAGCGGGATGTCGACAGACGGATCGGTGCAGTGTCTGCAGTGATGCAGACTTTGTATCGGTCAGTTGTGGTGAAGAGGGAGTTAAGTCGAAAGTCTAAGCTCTCAATTCACCTGTGAATCTATTTTCCACCCTCACCTGTGAGCATGAGCTGTGGGTCGTGACCGAAAGAACAAAATCCCAGATACAAGCGGCCGAAATGAGTTTCCTCCGCAGGGTGTCCAGGCTCTTCCTTAGAGATAGGGTGAAAAGCTCGGTCATCCAGAGGGGCTCAGTTTCGAAAGCGTATAAAAGTCTGGACGCATACAAATACTTTGTTGCTGGATCTGTTCTCAATCAGGAATGAATCCCACATCGTGATGAAACCACTCTGATTTTTTTCAATACAAATACCAATAGTTAAATAAATGAACTCTGGTTTTATACACACTTGCATTCATTAACAATGATTGGGAAGAACATTTAGGACAGGGAGTCATCTCCTCCGTACACGGAAGGGTATTGCGGCCACACCTTAACCTCCATAAACCTCTCTGTGACAGACATTTTTTTAAAAATACGCATTTTTCTCAAATGAGTCAACTTGGCATTATAAATACTCTTGGTTATTTGTTATGGAGAAGAATAATTCCTACCAGAAATGAAGTGATCACTAAAGAGGCGCGTGTATTTGGTTGGGCACCATCTATAACGTTTAATTGCTGAAATTCATTCATCTTTTCTGCTCTTTTCAGATGGTATTCTATCGAATGATCTCTTTGAAGATCTGTCTCATCTGTTGTGACAACCAACAGCCCATCAAGTCTCAGGCATTGTGATTATTCAATGTCTCCCACAATGCCGAGCAGCTCTGTTTGACCAGCAATATGGCGTCGTGTAAACGGTGTGGTCACATGCAGGACCTCTATCCACTCTTCAGAAAAGCATACAGGAGGGAGGCCTAAATGCTCCAAACTTAAACTTTTAGGATGTTTTCAATGAAAAAAAAGAAAAAAAAGGCAGCCGGAATGGACCCATCAGTTTTTTCACCACACAACATGATTTTGACTTATATGGCTTTCTGTAACTACTGTCATGAAAATGCTCTCAAGGGATTTGTTTTGGAGAAGAAGTAGGAAGTGCTATTATTCGCAGACGCCCACTCAGGCGGGCTTGTATGTTTCTACCAGTTTTACCTGCGGGAAGGTAGCTTTTTGTTCCTTCGTGTTGCCAAAATGCCGGCTCATTGTATTGCTGGATATTACTGGAACACTCGGAAGGATGGATTTATTCTTCGTACTTTTCCAAAAGACCCGTTTTGTCGTGAAAAATTGATTGCACAGGTACAAAGGAGGAGAGCTTCGTGGGTTCCAAATGACAGGTAGGTGTGTATAGAGCTACTAAAAAAATAACAGTTGGGGGGAGGGGGTTGTAATCCTCTCAGAACATAACAAAAAATCCATGTACAGTACATAAGTCAGGGTGTTAAATGTGTCAATGTGCGTGTCGGCGCGCCGCTTCCGCCGATTATGGCTTCAACAGGGGTGGATCATAGTGGCGCCGAGCGCCCAGTTAGAAACGATCCGCATATCATCTAAATATGGCTGGAAACGACGGGATAATATTACCCCGGTCACTTCATTCGATTGTGAGATGTTCTCTTCATCGAAAAGAACTTCCGTGGCAGAAGGGGCATTGGAAAAAAAAAAATCTGAAAATCTCTGTTGTTCCTCTCCCGTAGCAGGTGCCACTACATGTTTTTAATGGCGAATGTCCCAGTGTGACATAAGCTGATGACGTTGTAGGCAATATGGCTACCATTTGGATGTCGAGTGAGACTTCAGGAAATTTGCTCATGGATGATACGCTCTCTGCTCATATTTATTTTTTCGTACAGATATTGAAGTGAATAATGTTATATGTACTTTTCATTACAATATCTATTTTAGAATGTTTATAGGCATGACAGTGGACCTTTAAAAACTATTATTTAACCAAAAAATTACAAAATCCTCTCAAATGGTTGTATCACAATTAAGAGTACAATTCTTGGCTAGAATTGAAACAAACAAGACTGCAGACAGACTAATATTAAACTCCAAAAACTCCCATTTATTTCCAGTAGTCTTAAACACCTTAAATATTTTAAGGATTACCAGATTTTTCAGACTATAAATGGCAGTTTATTTGGTAGTTCGGCTAGGGGTGCGAGTTATACTCCAGAGCAATTTATATGTGAAATTATTAACACATTATCATATCAATCCAGCCATCCATTTTCTGAGCCGCTGTTCCATTATTTTGACACTGAAAACCGCAAGAGGGTCCTCTAGGCGTGTGTATATGTTCTTGGTACTTCTGTACCGCTGACAATTCTTCATTTCGACATTAGCGGTAATATATAAAAACAACTAAGAAGGACTGAACAAAAAAGGCATTCAAGAGAAAAATCATCTTCTGCAGATTCCAAGCTACAAGTAGTGAAATATGCAGCTGCAGTATGCGTCCGGATAGCTTCTGGAGAGCACAAAAATCTCTGCTTGTGATGTCTAGCATGCGAGTGCACATCAAACCACAGTTTAAAAATAAATTAAATGTGTTCAATTCCATACCTGCCATCATCGCTGGAGGCTTAACCAAAATACTCCAACCATTTCATATCTCCATGAATCAGAGCTTTAAGGCAGTCTTACGTAACCTGTGGGAGCAGTGGAAAACGGATGGAAAGCACAGCTTCACGGCAACAGGCTGAATGCGTAATGCAACTTTCTGGGAAGTCATTGGATGGGTTGACAAAGTATAGGCTTAAGCGACAACCAGAACCACCCTGTCGGGATTCAGAAAGCCTGGAATAAGGTAGTTGGAACTGCAACTGAGGATGAGTCTGACAAAGTGATGTAGAAGAGGAAGCGGCGCGTCGTCTCCCTCTGGAGTTTGCGGAGTTGTTTAGAAGTGACAACGAGGATGAATATTTGATTTGATTTATTTATTTGGAGTGACACTGATGGTTTCGTAAGATTGTTAGCATGTTCTTTATGCTATAGTTATCTAAAGAACTGACTGTATTTGTTGTTTATGCGTCATGCAATGTTCGCAATACTCTACACCTATTCAGCCTGTTCTCTCTTCTCTATTTATTTGAAATTGTTTCAAGATGAAATGGAATCAAAAATGTGACATACTCCAGTCCAACTTATATATGTTTTTAATGGCTGAATGCAGCCCTATGGGGGCACAAAACAGTGCAATCTGTAGGCCGGTCCCAAGCCCGGATAAATGCAGAGGGTTGCGTCAGGAAGGGCATCCGGTGTAAAAACTGTGCCAAACAAATGATGAGCATTCATCTAAAGAATCCCATACCGGATCAGTCGTGGCCGGGGTTAACAACGCCCGCCCCCCGGCACTGCTAACCTGCAGGGCGTCGGTGGAAATTCAGCTACTGTGGGTCGAAGACAAAGAAGAGGAGGAAACCGGATCCATCGTCAGAAGAAAACGAGGAATGCAGAGAGCCTACAACTGAGTGTAGGGACTTTGAATGTTGGGACTATGACAGGAAAAGCTCAGGAGTTGGTTGACAAGATGATTAGGAGAAAGGCTGATATTCTGTGCATCCAAGAGAGCAGGTGGAAAGGTAGGCTAGAAGTTTAGGAGCAGGGTTTAAATTATTCTACCCACCTAAATTATTCTATGGGAAGAGAAATGGAGTAGGGGTTATCTTAAAGGAAGAGCTGGCTAAGAATGTCTTGGAGGTGAAAAGAGTATCAGATCGAGTAATGAGACTAAAATTTGAAATTGAGGGTGTTATGTATAATGTGGTTAGCGGATATGCCCCACAGGTAAGATGTGACCTAGAGTTGAAAGAGAAATTCTGGAAGGAACTAGATGAAGTAGTTCTGAGCATCCCAGACAGCGAGAGAGTTGTGATTGGTGCAGATTGTAATGGACATATTGGTAAAGGAAACAGGGGCGATGAAGAAGTGATGGGTAAGTACAGCACCCAGGAAAGGAACTTTGAGGGATAGACGGTGGTGGACTTTGCAAAAAGGATGGAGATGGCAGTGGTGAACACTTATTTCCAGATGAGACAGGAACATAGAGTGACCTACAAGAGCAGAGGTAGAAGCACGCAGGTGGATTATATTTTGTGCAGACGATGTAATCTGAAGGAGGTTAGTGACTGTAATGTAGTGGTAGGGGAGAGTGTAGCCCGACAGCATAGGATGGTAGTGTGTAGGAAGACTCAGGTGGTGGGTAGGAAGATTAAGAAGACAAAGGTAGAGGAGAGAACCATGTGGTGGAAGCTGAGAAAGGGAGAATGTTGTGCGGCCTTTCGGAAAAGGGTTAAGACAGGCTCGCGATGGACAGCAGAAGCTCTCAGACGACTGGACAACGACACCTAAGGTAATCAGAGAGACAGGAAGGAGAGTGAGTACTTGGTGTGTCTTTTGGTAGGAAAGGGGAGAAGGAGACTTGGTGGTGGAACCTAAAATACAGGGAGTCATACAAGGAAAGAGATTAGCGAAGAAGAAGTGGGATACTGAGAGGACTGAGGGGAGGCGAAAGGAGTACATCGAGATGCGACTTAGGGCAAAGGTAGAGGTGGCAAAGGCTAAACAAGAGGCATATGAAGACATGTACACCAGGTTGGACACGAAAGAAGGAGAAAAGGATCTCTACAGGTTGGCCAGACAGAGGGATAGAGATGGGAAGGATGTGCAGCAGGTAAGGGTGATTAAGGATAGAGATGGAAATGTGTTGATTGGTGCCAGTAGTGTGCTAAATAGATGGAAAGAATACTTTGAGAAGTTAATGAATTAAGAAAATGAGAGAGAAGGGAGAGTTGAAGAGGCAAGTGTGAAGGACCAGGAAGTGGCAATGATTACTCAGGGGGAAGTCAGAAAGGCACTACAGAGGATGAAAAATGGAAAGGCAGTTAGTCCTGATGACATACCGGTAGAGGTATGGAAGCAATTTGGAGAGATGGCTGTGGAGTTTTTTGACGAACTTGTTCAACAGAATACGAGCGGGCGAAAATATGCCTGAAGAATGGAGGAAAACTGTTCTAGTTCCCATTTTTGAGAACAAAGGGGATGTTCAGAGCTGTGGGAACTATAGAGGAATAAAGTTGATGAGCCACACAATGAAGTTATGGGAAAGAATAGTGGAGGCTAGACTCAGGACAGAAGTAAGTATCTGCAAGCAACAGTATGGTTTCATGCCTAGAAAGAGTACCACAGATGCATTATTTGCCTTGAGGATGGTCGTGGAAAAGTACAGAGAAGGTCAGAAGGAGCTACATTGTGTCTTTGTGGATCTAGAGAAAGCCTATGACAGAGTACCAAGAGAGGAACTGTGGTACTGCATGCGTAAGTCTGGTGTGGCAGAGAAGTATGTTAGAATTGTACAGGACATGTATGATGGCAGCAGAACAATGGTGAGGTGTGCCTTAGGTGTGACAGAGGAATTTAAGGTGGAGGTGGGACTGCATCAGGGATCAGCTCTGAGCCCCTTCCTGTTTGCAGTGGTAATGGATAAACTGACAGATGAGGTTAGACTGGAATCCCCTTGGACCATGATGTTCACAGATGACCCTAACCCTAACCCTTGTGATATGCAGTGAAAGCAGGGAGCATGCAGAGGAAGGCCAGAAGGAGCTAGATTGTGCCTTTGTGGATCTCGAGAAAGCCTATGACAGAGTACCAAGAGAGGAACTGTACTACACGTGTAAATCTGGTGTGGTGGAGAAATATGTTAGAATCGTACAGGACATGTATGAGGGCTGCAGAAAAGTGAGGTGTGTCGTAGGAGTGACAGAAGAATTTAAGGTGGAGGTGGGACTGCATTAGGGATCAGCTCTGAGCACCCTCCTCTTTGCTTGGACTATGATGTTCGCAGATGATATTATAATATGCAATGAAAGCAGGGAGCAGGTGGAGGAACAATTTGAAAGATGGAGACATGCACTGGAAAGGAGAGGAATGAAGATTAGCCTTAGTCAAACAGAATATATGTGCGTGAATGAGAAAGGTGGAGGGGGAAGAGTGAGGCTACAGGGAGAAGAGATAGAGAGGGTGGACAACTTCAAATATTTCGGGTCAACAATCTAGAGCAATGGTGAATGTGGTAAGGAAGTGAAGAAACAGCTCCAAGCAGGTTGGAACAGCTGGCGAAAGGTGTCTGGTGTGTTATGTGACAGAAGAGTGTCTGCTAGGATAAAGGGCAAAGTTTACAAAACAGTGGTGAGGCCGGCCATGATGTACGGATTAGAGACAGTGGCACTGAAGAAACAACAGGAATCTGAACTGGAGGTGGCAGAAATGAAGATGTTGAGGTTCTCGCTCGGAGTGACCAGGTTGGATAGGATTAGAAATGAGCTCATTAGAGGGACAGCCAAAGCTGGATGTTTTGGAGACAAGATTCGAGAGAGCAGACTTCGATGGTTTGGACATGTTCAGAGGCGAGAGAGTGAGTATATTGGTAGAAGGATGCTGAGGATGGAGCTCCCAGGCAAAAGAGCGAGAGGAAGACCAAAGAGAAGGTTTATGGATGTGGTGAGGGAAGACATGAGGGCAGTTGGGGTTAGAGAGGAAGATGCAGAAGATAGGCTAAGATGGCAAAAGATGACACGCTGTGGCGACCCTTAACAGGACAAGCCGAAAGGAAAAGAAGAAGATTCTCCATTTAATGGCTGGTGCAACTTGAATTCAGGATCGATTTATACTCATGAAAATACAGTAAGAAGCTTTAAGAATCCAATAATCGCATCAACCTTAAAAGCTTGGTGAGCAAGTCCAGAATCTCCAGCATCTCAATTAGATCCCAGGATGTGTTCCCAATCAGTCATAATCCAGATATTAAAATAATTAATAAAAAAAAATAAAAATTAATAATATAGGCTTCACTTTTGCTGCTTCCGTGCTTCGCGAGGTTTTTTTTTTTCCCCACCACCCACCCCAAAAAAAAAGAAAAAGAAAAAAATTTTGAAAAATACAGCCATATTGGCATATTTTGGGTAGATGTATTGACGCATGCCACGTGATTGGTCCTCGGCGCGACACCGACCAATGAGAGCATGTGTGGATTTATTTCAAGAGCTGATTGGTTGTCCATCATCAAAGCCTCAACCAACAACATCTGCTACACCCTTTACTTTGTCCTTCCTTTCCGCAATTTTCGATGCAGTTCACTGTCTGCGCAATAACCTTTTGTGTTCACAATGCCGCTGAAGTGCTGTACTAATGCAAAAGCTTCCTCCGAAGCGCCCAAGAGGAAGAACAAGAAAAGAGGAAGATGACGACGATCAGTGAGAAAGTAAAACTTTTTACTATGATCAAAGACAGCACAAGTTATGCTTTTGTGGCGCGCCATTATGGCGTGAATCACAATAACACCGAAGCGCTGTTCTGATGTGAAAACTTCCTCTGAAGCGCCCAAGAGAAAGAGGAAGACAAAGATGGTGATCAGTGAAAATGTTAAACTTTTGGTTATGATCAAAGATGGCAGAAGTTGCGCTTTTGTGGCGCACGATTATGGTGTGAATAAATCCACTGTGAGTTACATAAAGAATGATGTGGTAAACATTTGTAAAATTGCTTCAATAACTTGTAATAAGGAAGCGAAACATGTAGTGATGCCACGAAATAAGAGGATTCTTCGAATGTAAGCTGTGTTAGCTTTGTAGAAAGCGGATTGCAGAAAAACAGCGTGGAGACAATGAATTAGAGGCTGAAGAAAGTGCTGACGAACCTCAAGGTGCAAGGAGCAATTCAACCCCTCGAGGACGAGGCTTTTCAGCAAGCAAAGGTTGATTTGAAAAATTTCAAAAGCATTACGGCCTCAGAATTGAGCCTCTAGATTGTGTGGCTTTCTCTGCCGACAACGATGCTGCTCGTCGTGATGTCAAGGAAGAATTTGCACAAGACACTGACAACGATATGGTACGAGCTGTCGAGTTTCGGAATTGTGTTGACACGGCTATGTCCTTGTACAGGGGAATTTTGAACCAGAAGGAAAAAGAAAGACAACAACTCCCCATTACCATTTTTTTCCAAAAGATAAAAACCTCAGTTACACTGTCAGCACCTCCAGCAGAAGAATCTCCAAGTGAGGAATGTTAATTACATGTGTACTACAATAAAAAGGTTATTGTGCAACACAAGCTTTTAATAAATAAGATTTAACTAGACACTTGTATTGTTGAAAATATCCTGCTTCCAGCAGAAGAATCTCTGAGTGATAAATGGTAACTATACAGTGATATAATATTGTGTTTTACAATTTATATTCATCTTTTTTCTCATTTATAAGACCGTATACATTATATTTAAAAGGTTTTATAATTAAAGATTCAACTAAATACCTCTTTTTGTCTCAAATATGCAAAGTACAAATACTGTTTACAATGTAAACAGTTTGGCTCTGGGGCCGGATCCATACTTTCTGTTCTCAGGTGGGCTGGATCAGTAAAAAAATGTCAACTGCAAATATTTAGCTTTGTTTTTCAGTCCTATGCTTTATCATTCAGCCTACCCTACACATTATAATCACGGATGACAAAGGATCTTTTCTAAGTACAACACATTTATTCATAAACAATGGGAAAAAAATGATTTTCATGTTTGGCGGTGAATGTGTTCACAACTGGTTTATTTTAAAAGTTGAGTGAATGCAGTTTTACACCAGAACCAACTCACCACACAAAACAAACTGAAGAGGGAGCTATCAAAAATATTTTTGCCTTAATTGTAAAATAAATATAATAAAAACTGTAGCAGTGTATGGGCAATACGATTAAACTAGATCAGATCAAATTACTACACTTGGCCAACTGAAGCTGTGAATATACTGCACAATATCAATTGTCTTTAATGTGAAAATCTAATTAAACTGAGTGCAAACAAATTTCGTGTCATCACACTTTTTTTCTCTCTCTCACTGCACTCCTCCAGTCTACTTGCTGGTGCTAGCTCATGAAACTTGGAATATTTTTGCCTTCACAAGTGCATCGATATTAGGTGTGAAATCCTAATTAGTACCAAATTTAACAATGCCATTCGAGTGTTTATTTGTTCACCTTGAGCTTTGTTTTATTATTGTTCATAAAGATAAGTAGTCCCAAACATGGATAGAACCTTTTCAGCCATTGCTGTTAATTTGGGGTAACCTGCCACGAGATACTGATAAAGTGTATCCCACGGACCCAAATTAATCCTTCATATTGGAATCGCACTTCAAGTCAATAAGATCGAGTTGAATGTCAGACGACATATCGGAAGGGTTCACTATAAATGGTGAGCGAAAAAAGCCAAAATTGTTCTCAAGATCACTGAATACCTGAAACCTATGCTCAAACTCTCGCAGCAAATCTGTTACGTTGTCTTTATATTTATCCAAATCATTATTGGAACGGTCCAGTGCCTTGGTACGCACCTCTGTGAGATGAGAAATGATCTGGTGTCACCGTTGGATAGCTGCGACTGCCACAGTGGCAGTTCCATCTTGAACCCACTTATGTTATTGTAATATTGAGAGACAACTTTGTTACAACCCTGTAATGTAGTGTGGCGCTGAACACTGCAACTAGCTGATGACATACCAAGCGGCTTTGAATTTACTTCTATGAATAAATACTTCTCAGTCCATTTTTCCTGGAAAACTATGCACTCAGTGTTCACTTTTCAGTGCCATTTTGGGAAGGTTGTCTTGACCAATAACTTAGTAGTGGTGAATGGTGAAGCAAGATTGCCGGTTTATTTTTACTTGAACACATCACTTTGCAAATGTTTATTTCCTGTGACTAACTCATGTCAGTACCAGACATGAGCACTTTTACACATTTAGTGTCCTCTAGCGGCCGTAGGGAGCGTTTGTTTTGTATTTATTTTTTAAAATAACAACTTTTGAAAGAAATGAGCTAGAGACTTCTTTTTGTGACATACTCGGAAATTTATGCCGGGCCAAATTAAATCATCCAATGAGCCGGATCCGGCCCATGCGCCAGATGTTTGGCATGGCTGGTTTATATATTTTAAACGTTCTAGTACTCACATAAACATATATGCCCCACTTCTTCACGGTTTTTCCACTTTTCTCAGGCAGTTCTGATCCAACTCACTGCCAAAAAGGTTTGATTACTCGGATCATTTAAGTAACTGGTAACAACATGGAAATGACCACCTACAACAACTACTTAAAAATAATTTTTTTGGGTACGTGATGAACTGTTCCAAGAATAAATTAAATTAAATAAATTAAAAGCAGAAAAAAAAAGAATACCAATACCTAAACTTTAGAGCACTCTAGAATTTCTGGAATTTGTCAAGCAAACAGTGAAGCTTCTCCAACAAAGTAAAAAAAATCTTTCAAGAGTTGATATCTATTTTATCTACTGAATCAATACACATACCAATCACCAAATGGGAAGAAGATATTTCTGTAACCATAACTACTTGATACAGATATGTAACAATACATTTAGAATGATGGAAAAAATACAAATCCACAGCTCATACAAGAAGAAGTACTCCATCAGTTTACTTTGCATAAAATGAGTTTTTCTCGAATATGCTGTATGTGTGCTATGCACCAAAAAGGCGCATTTTAAAGTCTTGAATTTTCTCCAAAATGGACGCGGTGCCCTGTAATGCAGCGTGCCTTCTGTGTGCACCGAGTTCTAAAATCTGTGAATGTTGTTCTGTGACTTTGAGTGCTCTGCCTGACGAATGGGAGCATTCCCTGCCAACATGCTGCTTTTATAGAGGAAACGTGGACGTGACTGAGGACAGCATGCGGAGGTTAAAGGGGGAAGGGTAGTCTTGGAAGACAACACTAAAGGCACACCACCCAGGGATTTGCTTTGTGCAAAATATCGTTTTGGCTAAGGAGCCCCTAAAATGGCACCAACCAAGAAACACGCTGATGAAACACTGTTTAAAGTGCAAGCTATCAGTTACGCAGAGAAACATGGGAATTGAGCAGCCGCGAGAGAATTCAACATCAACGAATCCTTGGGTCGCAAGTAGAGGAGGCAGGAAAATGAGCTTTGACAAAACAAAATGAAACAAAGGAACTGTCACAACCAGAACACGGCGCTGGGCCCAAATGCACGACTCGGGAGGCGCAGATGCAGTTCGGGAGAGGTCTTTATTCAGTCTAGTGTCGGGAATCAAACAGGCAGTCCACGGAAGCAGCAGTGCCAAAGTATCAGGTGAGAAAAGCAGGTCAGTAGGCAGGCATCGGTACACTGGAGACCAGGAACGGACTCAGGAGAGTGCGGGAACGAGGCATGAGGCAGTGATCTGGCAAAGGCCAGACCGTACATGAGATCTGATTTGTATCACCCGTGATTACGGGGAATGAGATGCAGGTGTGCGGGTCATTGATTGCCGCCGGTGAGTGCCGTGTCGTAAACTGGCACAGCCAGGACAGGGACCGGCAGGGCCATGACAGGAACTTCAATCGCTGGACATCAGTGTTAACAGGGTGTTCAAAGTGAAGTTGCGAGCAGCGAAGGATGGCAAACACAGCTTTACAAAGACCGCGAGGCAGCACCAGGCGAGGTATCCCACAAGTTGTGGACGTTTGGGGTAATGTCTCTGCTTCCACTATTGTTCGATCTTTCGCAAAAGCCGGCAAGATTTCGAGACTGACTCTGACAATGACAAGAGGAAATCTTGCATCTTTGGTGGAGAATTTGCCCAGCTGTTCATTTCAGATATAGAAGATGAGGACTTGGATGGCTTTGTGGATGAAATTAATCAAAACATAACATACATTGGGCATGGTGGATCATTTGATAAAGCGTTACTCTCACAGTTCTGAGGTCCCGGGTTCAATCCCGGACCCGCCTGTGTGGAGTGAGCATGTTCTCCCCGTGCCTCCGTGGGTTTCCTCCATGCACTCCGGTTTCCTCCCACATCCCCAAAACATGCAACATTAATTGGACACTTTAAATTTCCCCTAGGTGTGATTGTGAGTGTGGCTGTTTGTCTCTATATGCCCTGCAATTGGCTGGCAACCAGTTCAGGGTGTACCCCACGTCTTGCCCGTTGACCGCTTTCCCCACGATCCTCGTGAGAATATGCAGCAAAGAAAATGGATGGATGGATGGATAACATGCATTGTTAAATACTTCCATAAAGTGCAACCAAATTCACCGTTAAGATAAATATTTGAATAAAGTACAATACAGTCTTGCTCCCACTACCTTTTTAAATAGCATGCATGAATGCTACGGTATGCTTTAAATTCGTGTCACTGGGACGCTGAAGGTGCATGCTTTGCGGCGCTAAATATATACATATATAAATAGCGTTGAACTGCATGTTTTGTGTAAATTATTTCTTCACTCATCGTTTTGCTTGTTTTCTTGTCTGCTGGTTGTGCTGTTATGTTTTCTGTGGTGTAATGCTTTTGGTTTGGTGTGGGACCATGAAGTGATGGTGGCGTGTTGACTAGTGACTGGCTTGCACCGGTTGTTGTGATAAAAATTGATGAGCTTTTTCTTCTAATGACAAAATAAGTGTGAAATTGTTCCTCGCTGGTCTTGTGAGCACCACCACGCCTGCACCCAATAAAACGGTAAGCTTTATGTATGTGCTGAAAACAGAAATTCCACACGTAACTGAGACAGCACCTTATGATCCCAAAATACGGCTTCCACCAGTCATTGTAAAAAAAAAATGCTCTTGCTCTTCTACTTACATAAAACGACTTGTGTTTGTGTGAAATACAGAAATTGCACCCACAACTCTCCTCGAGCCGTCACCTTATCGTGGTGGAGGGGTTTGTGTGTCCCGATGATCTTACGAGCTAAGTTGTCTGGGGCTTCGAGCCCCTGGTAGGGTTACCCATGGCAATAAGCTCCTTGGTGAGGGACCAGACATCACATCGACTCCAAAAACCTGATGACGAGTGCAAAAATTGGATCTCAGTTTCCCTTGCCCAGACAGGGGTCACCGGGGCCCCCCTCTGGAACCGGGCCTGGAGATGGGGCTCGAAAGCGAGTGTCTTGTCGCCAGGCCTGCACCCATGGGGCTCAGCTGGACACAGTCTGAAAGGGTAATATGGGTCCCCCTTCCCATGGGCTAACCACCTGTGAGAGGGGCCATAGGGGTTGGGTGCGATGTGAGCTAGGGGGTGGCAAAAGCCAGGGACCTTGGCGATCTGATCCCCGGCTACAGAAACTAGCTCTAGGGAAATGGAATGTCACCTCTTTGGCAGGGATGACCCCAAGTTGGTGTGTGAGGTAGAGAAGTTTTGCTTAGAAATAGTGGGACTCCCCTCTATGCAATGCTTGGGCTTTGGTAACTCCTCTTGAGAGTGGTTGGACTTTCTTCTACTCTGGAGTTGCCCACGGTGAGAGACGCTGAGCAAGTGTGAGTATACTTATTTCCCCCTGGCTCTGGGCCTGTACGTTGGAGTTTACCCCGGTGGATGAGAGGGTAGCCTCCCTCTGCCTGCAGTAGCGGGACAGGTCCTGACTGTTGTTTGCGCCTATGCACCAAACAGCAGTCCAGAGTACATACCCTTTTTGGAGTCTTGGAGGGAGTGTTGGAGAACGCTACCTATGGGGACTCCATCATTCTGCTGGGGGACTTCAATTCCCACGTGCGCAACCACAGTGAGACATGGAAGGACGTGGGAAGAACGCACCCCTTGATCAGAACCCAAGTGGTCTTCTGCTACTGGACTTCTGTGCTCATCATGGATTGTCCATTACGAACACCATGTACAGGCATAAGGGGGGACCCATGTGCACCTCGTATCAGGACACCCTAGGTTGCAGTTTGATGATCGACTTTGTGGTCGTGTCATCGGACTTGTGACTGCATGTCTTGGGCACTTCGGTGAAGAGAGGGGACCAGTTGATGATCACCTGGTGGTGAGTTGCCTCCAATGGTGGGGAAAGATCTCAGTCCAACGTGGCAGACCCAAACATATTGTGAGGGTCTGCTGGGAACGGCTCGCGGGTTCCCATGTCAGAAGGAATTTCAACTCCCACCTCCATAAGAACTTTGCTCATGTTCTGGGGGAGGCAGGGGACATGAGGCTGAGTAGACAACGTACCGCGCCTCCATTGCTGAGGTGCCCTAACAGAGCTGTGGCTCTAAGTTGGTCGGTGCCTATCGTGGCAGCAACCCCCTAACACGTTAGCGGACAGCAACAGTGAGGGAGTTTGGTCAGGCCATGCATGATGATTTTATGAGGGTTTCGAGGAAATTCTGGTCCACCGTCCGCCGTCTCAGGAGGGGGAACCAGTGCACCGTCAACACTTAATCCCCTGGAACGCGCTGTTTGGTCCTCGTACAACCGGTGTCAGAGTTTGGTCTGAATCGTCGGGAATAAGTTGGACTCATTTCCCATGAGAGTGTGACTCGGCCAAGGTCATCTGGGCAAGGCTCACTGTGGAGCCGTTGCTCCTCCGCATTGAGAGAAGCCAGCTGAGGTCCCACCGGAAACACACCCCGGGGACGACCCAGGACACACTGGAGAGACTATGTCTCGCGGCTGGCCTGAGAACACCTTGGGATCCTGACCAACAGAGCTGGAAGAAGAAGCCGGAGAGAGGGAAGTCTGGGTATCCCTGCTGAAGCTACTTCCCCCGTGACCTGAACAACCAGTAAAAAATGGATGAATGGATGGATGGCACCCACAACTGAGACTGCACCTTTTACTACAATGCGCCTTGTGGTTGTGAAAATACCCCAAATACCCATTTTATGGTATATGGGAATGTATACCAATTCAACGCTTCTGGATTTAGGTTACACAAAAACGATTTCATATTTGTTTGTCATTTTATTGTTGAAACCATTGTTTAAGAAGGACAGGAAGTGATGTGTTGAGGAGACGCGGGAAAAGAGAGAGTTAAAAAAGGCGAGCTGGAGTGCAAGTTACAAGTGGTTGTTGGTGGGCAACGAAAGGACAAAGAAAGTGACCAGTGGACATTTATCAAAAGTTGATCGACGTGTTCGACAAGGACTGTTAAAAGTTCAACTGGGATAGTGTGTCGTTTGAGTGGACTACTCAAATCACGCTGTAACGTGGTGGAGTTAGCCGCTACCACAGGGGCTAAGTGCATGCATGGGACTTGGCTTGGGCGCGAGCAACCAGCTAACGCTAGCCTAGCCAGGCCTGTGTATCGGACCATGAAGGAGAGAACAAGGGCGCTAGCGTCGAGCTAACGGAGCGAGCGAGGCTGTGTTTGGACTTCAAGGAAGAAAAAGGGACGAGGATCGTGAGGATGCCGGACAGAGGAAAAACCACCTTCACCTTTCTTCACTTCTGCCTTTGGAAGCACCGCAGTGACATTGGGGTTTGAATTTTGTTCGCTTGCCAGCTATATTCATATTTGTGTGGGCCCTTAGCATGTGAGCATTGTGTACCTGTTAAATTGACTTTGTTTATTTGACTGTTGTGTATACATGTTTGATTTTTCCATCCTTTATTTTGTGTTTAAATGTTCACACTTTTTGTTGCATAACCAGGTTTATTATTTGACTATCCGGAAGACAGTTAAAATAGTGGTGAGTTTATTTGGTAGCTTGATTATTTAAATTAGGATAATATTAACTCATAAAGGGAAATATTATTTCAGACTCTTTTGATAGAGAATTTAATGCACGAATAAAGAGTACAATTGTAATGGACCTTTAGAGAAAATAACATTGAGTTAATTTATTAGTTTAGTACTTTGGAATATGAAAAGAACTCAGGTGGCTACCTCGTTGAAGTATTTTATACTAGAGAGGCGCTACAATACATTTTTGAAAAAGCTCCAGAGAACCGCTAGGGTGACGGTAAGAAACGGCTACTGAGCTGCAGATTGGCGACCTCTGCCCCAGAGTATGCATACTTGCCAACTTAAGGTTAATCGACCTTCCTAATAAATAAATTATAAATAATAAAGATTGATGACAAAATTCTCTTAAACTGGAAAAAAAAAAACGAGCTATTAACATGAATCAGTGGCTAAATCTCATCATAGAATACACTGAGTTGGAAAAAGTATCAGCAGAACAAAAAAAAAAGTCTGATCTCTCTACCTACGAAGGTCTCAACTAATGAAAAATTCAGGTTACGAAAAGCCTCTCTGCAAAAAAAAAAAAAATGTTTCTAGTTTCAAAGGAAATTCTGGATACAAAGAGGGAAAAAATGGCGCTGGATTCCACCAAATGTAAACATCCTGGACTGTATCTTGGTTTGAAAGTGGCGCGATCGAGCTGCTTTCCCATTGGCTATCGCCGGAGGATCTTCCTGGCGTCACATGGGCTAGGAGGGACGTCAATCTTTACCCATCATGAACTTCCTGTATCTTGGTTTGTGTGGTACGATAGGGCTGCTATACCATTGACTATCACGTAGCATCTTCTGAGCATCACATCCCCCATTGGGTCAGAGGGACGTCTGTCTTTAGAACTTCCTGTATCTTCGTCACTAAATGCATTGTCATAGGCTAGCTCACACTTGTACTGTTCAACTTCTTTGTGGCTATATTACATTTTTTACACCGTGGGCCCCAAGAGATTGAAGAAGACGAGAGTTGTTTTGTCCATCAAAACAAAAGAAGGAAAAGATTGGAAAGTAAGAAAAGGGGATACGTGCATGTGGCCTCATGCTGTTGCTCCATGGGATTTTGAGAAGATCAAAGTGGAGGTTGAACCTAAAGTTGATGAAATTGTTTCATCAGGAAAGGCTGAGGATTACATCAATAAGTTGGTTCAGGACCACCACGAGGATCTTTTGATGGAGGAGCTAAAGGAGTTGGAAGCGATGCAACACACGGCAATGCAGGAGCAGTTTGGTGAGGATGGCGTAGAGGAAGAGGCAGCCACTATTCTGTTTGCCAGAATAAAAAAAAAGTGTTGAGGACATTCCAAGACGTTTCCGAATTTATTCAAAAGAATCATCCGGAAAATGTGTTAACTAGTCGAGCTGTCGCTCACTTTCATGACGTTTGCCTTATACATTTCCGCAAGATTATTAAACCCGTCAAAGGCAAACATACTTGGATTGGTAATTCAACAAACATTGAACGTTTTTTAATTCATAGGTGTGGAATTCATTAATTTTGTGGAATTAAGTTGTGTGCGTGCCTCCTCCTCCGTCCCCACAATGCCTTGTCACGCACCCTTTCTCTTTGCGTCATTGCTCAATGTCAAAGGTAAATGAACATAATTTGTAATTCTTCTTTACATTATGTACACCTTAACTGCTTATTTTTAAGGTAAATGAACATGATTTTTTATTATTCTTTACATTATGTACACTTTGAAAGCGTATTTTTGGTGTGGGGGGTTAGGGTTAACCCTAACCCTACCAGAATGTTATATGTTATAATGTTAATGTTATATGTCAAAAGTACAGCATTTATACTCTGGATACTTAAGACAAAATTACAATAGTACAAGTGTCTAGTTAAGCAATAACATCCATCCATTTTCAGAACCACTTTATTTAACTAGGGTCGCGGGAATGCTGGACTCAATCCCAGCTGTCAATCGGCAGGAGGCAGGGTACAGCCTGAACTGGTTGCCAGCCAATTGCAGGGTACACGGAGACAGACAACAGTCACACAATCACACCTAGGGCCAATTTCTATTCTCCTATTAATTCATGTTTTTGGGATGTGCGAGGAAACCAGAGTGCTTGGAGAAAAGCCACACAGGTACGGGGAGAATATGAAATCTCCATACAGGCAGAGTTGGGATTTGAACCCCGGTCCTCAGAACTGAGGCCAACGCTCTATAGCTGTGCCTGCGTGCTGCCTTTTATTATTATTATTTTATCTTTTTAAATGTTTTTTTTTTGTATTTTACAGAGATAGAAGATTGGTTTACATGGTAAGAGGACGCATATATGGAGTGGGGATTTTCTTCTTTCGTTACTGTGTTTGCGGTTCCCCCTTCTGTTGGCGCGGGACATTTTTTATTCAATCCCGATATTGGGATGGTTGAGACAGGACCACAAGACTGACTTCTCTGGGAGTACTGACTGTGTGATGGTGACTTTCTCATGTCCAGTGTATCACGTTGCTTGTTCTCATTTCCATGTCTGTTGTTTGGTCCCTTTCATAATGTCTCCAGTTTCTCGCATTGGTGTCACAGCATTTGTTCAGTATGCACAGTTTCACTGCTAAGTTTTTGATTAGCATTTTCCTGAAATCTTACCTCAAGCAGACTCCCGGGATGTCATTGGCGACTCTGATGATGGGTGAGTTTCATATTCCCGTCTACCTCATATTCCTCAGTCTACCGCTGTTGCATGACTACCTTAATGTTTTTACTTTTTGTTGTTGTTTTGACTTCAATTTAGTTTTAATTACTTTCAATCATAAGTGTTTAGTAATATGTTTAGCAGTATGTGCTGCCTTTTAGCTTGACTACTTTTTGCTGTTTCATTTTTCATTTGAGTTGTGATGTGTGGTTTTTGAATAATTATGGATTGATGGAAATAATTCAGGCGGCACAGGGGATCAGCTGGAAAGCGCTGGCCACTTCTGAGGAGCCAGGTTCAATCCCAGCCTCCCTGTGTGGAGTTTGCATGTTTTCCTCATGCCTGCGTGGGTTTTCTCTGGAAAATCCAGGGTTGGCCAACCCGCAGCTCTCAAGCCGCATGCAGATTTTTGCCTATTTTAATGTGAATCTTGTCAATCCGCAAAAGCATATCAAAGTTCTGTTTATTTAATGTGCGTGGACCCGTGCCTTGCTTGAGTTCATTACACTAGTTACAAGCACGCTTTGCTTAGTTTATTATGGTTGTTCCGGGTATTGTGACAACAAGTTCAGTGTCTGTGGGCATGTGCATCGATGTGTGAGTGAGACGGGACTGCACAGGCATGTGCACCAGGACATTGAGAAGGAAAAAACGCACAACAGGTGTGACTACAAAAAACAAGAGCACAGGGCAAGTGTGAGTGAAAAGCTTCAAATCTTCACTATAGCTCACACCACGCAAACTGTTCTCTCCAAGCTGTGCGCCTGCGCAATTGCACAGTGCTCATGTGGTCCATGGGCACAGACATTCTGCGTTATCCACAAAAAATAAATAAAAATCCAACCCGTATTGAAAGTATAACATATAACATTCAGTTTTTGGCATTTTTTTAATGTGATTCAATGAGTGAGGGGTTGCTAGCTGTTACATCCAGTGGCACAATTCACATACATATTTACACAGCCCACCAAAGTTCTTTACAATTACGGTGTCCTTATTTGCCACCCAACACCGGTGTTTAATTAGTAAGGCGGTCGGGGAAACATAGAGCAAAAACAACCAAGACACGCTGCTTATTTTTACCCTCGAAAATAATGGTGAAAGTATAAATTGAAAAAAAATAAAAAAGAAATGCTGGTATTTTAAGATCCAATGACTGTCAGTATATATGCAAATAGAAGAAAAGCGGGGAAACCTGAAGAAATTTTCTCATTTCGAGCGATCTGAAAAATGTGTTACGAAGTCAAAGTTGAAAGTGAGTTTTCGGAAGGAAACGTGTGGACAGAATGGAAGCCTGCCTACCTCAAGTGCCCCATTCAGCACAAGTGATTTGAAGGCAGTTTGAATTGTACGCAGATGTAAATTTATAATATGGATTAGTTTCGGGTGTCCTCAATCTACAAACGAGATCTTCTGGCAACATAACCCAAGTTTTCGGGTAAGTCGGATTTCAGAAAGAGATAAGAATCAGAATCCGCTTTAATGCCCAAGTGTGTAGAAACACACAAGGAAGTTTTCTCCGGCAGTCGTTGATGGCCTGGTACGACATTCAAACAGGGAACAAGGAACGACATAGCAACAAGAACAAAGAATAAACAAGAGAAATTTCTCTTTATAGGAATTATTCCTTATAAAACGTGCGAGATGTAAAATCTATATAGATAAGTGATTTAACAATGTCCATTGTGCAAAGGGAGCAGTTTAACCCTCTGTTGATCTATGTTGCATTTTTGCACATGGTACATTAGGGCCCCTTTTCCAGTTTACCGACTTGGCATTTGCCATTATTGACCAGTGTTGTACAATTTCAGATAACCTAGAACCCTGCTTGGTTAACAGAGGGTTAAAGTGACGAATCGTACAGTTCTTCTTTGGGGCCATAATGTGCAAAAGGATGGACAAAAATGGCAAAGATACTCTTTGCATACAAACACAGATACTGTAAGCAATAGGCATTACCTAAGCAGAACCACCATGGTGCTGGGAACAGAATGGCAGACGAGACAGGGGCGTCATAAAGTCCAAATCACGTAGGTCAAGGATGCTGTAAGCCAAGGACTCCCTGTACTTTGTTGGGGGAGAGCGCCAAAGACATAGAGAAAAGGAATGAGCTGAAACTGGTAAACAATTTCAACCCAGAATCCATCTCTGCTGTCCGTTCAATAAATCCACAATCACATGGCAGCTGTACTTACCATTACTGCAAGAGGTTGCTAGCGAACAAGGAGAGGCGGTGCTGCACTATTGCTCAGGAAGTATGTGCAGGTGGCCCTTGCTAGCAGTAAATTCCTCATCAGCATCCTGGCCTTTCTGCTTTTTCAAAATTGGGAAGATATGCCATGCTTTTTCCCTTAATTAACATTAATTAGGCTGATATTAAGCCTATGTTAATTCTGATCCTCGATCCATAACGTATTTGCAAGACACCGACGAAGACATCCCCACCAACACGGTGTTCGACGAACAAGCCTACCGAGACAAGCTACGTAGTCTCCATCCAACGGGGGTTGAGGGCGTGGTGGCCAGCTACATACCGGTCGTCATCCTTAGTGGCTACCCAAACCACGAGGTGGACCAAACCGAAACTGATCTTCCACGGGCCACAAGATCCAAACTGTTGACACTCTGCTCAGGATGAAGCCGCATGCTTGATTACTATAGGGCTCGTGTCGACAATGCTATCATCAACCTTTGCCTGAAATGCGGACAGGCCCTCACAAAACACAGCACATCTTCAGCTGCGCAGCGGCTCCCACTACACTGACCGTAATGGACCTGTGGAAACACCCAAAGTAAGTGGCTGCATTCCTCGAACTAGAAATTGACTGATCAATGCGATTGACTGGCTACAACAACAACATGAGAGAGTGTTGCTTCATCATCACTGTATCCCTCATAGGGTGAAACCCTTCACGTGCACTAAAATACAGGTTTTCTCTTAAATAATGACCGCCACGGTCCACCGACTGAAGCCCAACTCTTTACCGTTGTTCGTTGGTGTTACTCCTTTCGCTGATGTTTTTATGATGTTAAGCTTTGTTTCCATGGTAATTGCTTTTCTTTCAGCTGGACCAGCATTGGTAAAAAAATGCAGTTTTCATCTTTTGGGCCATAATGTGCAAAGAGTTGGGCGAAAATGGCAAAGATACTCCAAGCACACAAACACAGATAACCAATATGCATTAGCTAACCACAAACACTATGGTGCTGGGGAAACAATAGCAGACGAGGCACGTAAAATCCAAATCTTGTAGGTCAAGGACGTTGTAACCCGAGGACTTCCTGTACTTTGTTGGGGGAGAGCGCCGGAGACAGAGAGAAAAGGAGCGAGCTGAAATTGGTAAACGAATTTAACCCAGAGAACGTTAAAATTATCATTGACAATATTCTCCTAGCCATTAACAGGAATGCACCACTGCTGTCAGTTCAACAAATTCACAATGACATGGCAAAGTACCAGAGTATAAAGAAAGCTCATGTAGTTAAATTATGCATTAGATTTTTTAATTCAATCAATCAAATCAAGCAGGATGAGATGGTGTGTAATGTTAAAATTCAACCTTGGCATACTCATCAAGGATGAAAGCACAGACAATACATTGCACAAAAAGCTAGTCCTTTATGTTAAATAGAGAGGGCAAAATAAAATTCCTCATGAAACTGGGAGCATCATTCAGATGTCAACATATTCTGCAAAAGATATTCCCAACGCAGTAATTCAATTTTATACCAAGAAAAACAGAAAAGAAATTATATCATGTTGAATTTTAGAAAAATTATGGCTTTTTTATGGAGCAAAAAGAACATCTGTTTGTTGACATTTTCATTGTAAATTTGCAAAACCACCCAAAAAAAGTTCTTCATAAAAGGGTTTTGATGGGAATGTAAATGTGTCATCTGATTCTTTTAATAAGACATGTGACTTCAATGGATGACACACGTCTGATGTTACTCACCGTGGTCAAAGGGGCCGCTCAGGGGCTTAGCACGTTTCCTCAGACACATAAAAATTTAGAGGGAACATTGCTCTACGCTATCATCTATCTAGAATTTCCAAAAGGGAGTGAACTATGCGGTCACAAGTGAGTCGTTCTGAAAAATCACACAGAAAAGCATATACAATTTTTACAATAAATCATGAATCATCCAGAGACTAAGGCTTGCATCATATCACGTGGCTTTAAACATTGCAAGGGTCAAAACCACAGACAATGGAGGGGAATTTATATATATTGGGAAAAAAAAATTGTGACATAACTGATATCTTGTGTCCTAAAAACATCTAAAACAATTTGAATCAGACTTAACTGTCCCACCAGACCAGAAAAGAGCATGCGGTGGTGGTGGGGGGGGTTAATGGTTCCCTGCAGCCCCTGCGGTTGGGTATTGTCATGATCCTGCTGCTCCAGCCCGGGCTGTGCGGGTGTCCGCGCGGTTGCGCTAATTGGGAGGCGCACACCTGCGCCTCCTGCGGGCTGATTATGCTGTGTATTTATATGACCCCGATGACGACTGGTGCCCGCCAGTTCGTTGAGCTTCATGTCCCGTTCGAGTACTCCCGTATCCCTGATCAACAACCCGTGTGTACCGACCTTCGCCTGTTCTCCGACCAACCCCGTTTAGCCTGACTCCTTTGACACTTCTGTCTGCTTTGATCGTTCTCCTGTGTACCGACTCCTGCCTGCCCGCTCACCTGCTCTCTTCGCCCGACGTCCCAACTACCGCTGCTGCACCTGACTCCCTGCCCGATCCCCGACCACGAAATAATAAATGTTTCTCCCCAAACTACCTTGCATCGTCTGAGTCCTGCATTTGGGTCCTACTCCCGTTCCGATGGGTCTTGACAGGTATGCCCTGTCCACAGGGTTACTCTCAGGTGGACCCCTGAATTCTCTTGATGGGTGGTGTCCTTAGTAATTATAGGACATTTCTGTTAGTCTTTATTCAAGCACAACGTTGTGAATTCACTTGCATGTGTCTGTAGGCACACACCCCTGGGATTCTTTCACTAGGTGTGGGACTACTCACCTATTGTAACAAATAACTAATGTATATGCGAAGTGCCACACTTATATTCTCATTGTTTAGATTTCTTTAATTCATTTCACTCAGTTTCACCACATTTCATTTCTATCGCTGGGTTCACAATCCTCATCTTGCATGCTTCCTCTCCTCTCCTTGTCCTGTCCTGTCTTATCCTGTCCTTCCTTGACAGGGTGTACCGCTAACGTCTCCTGCAACATCCATATTTAATTTTTTTCTGTTGTCGAGATGGAATGATTTACTTCTCTCATTCTGTTTACAGTTAGCATGTTGTCTTTGTCTTTCTCTCCCACCAAGAAATTCTGTTCTGTTCAACTGATCGACTCTGATGCTCAATAAACTTCAGTTAAAAAACAAAGAAATCACAAAGCAAGTTCAAAAACTACACTGTGACACAGTAAAACTGTTCTGGCAGCAATGTGATGCAGAATCGCCATTCTGCTTGAGCTAATAGCCAAACAGGACACACAGAAAAAGGAGCAGGTCTCTTAATTACAGCAACACCAAATTACACAACAAGGCTAACTGAAGAACCTGGTCCAAATGAATTTTGGAAAACGGTCCAAGATTATTTGGCAATAATTTTTGTTGGTGTGTCGAGTTTACCTTATCAGGGAGGTGAATGATGGTTTCTCCTGGCGGCCCATTGTATCCCAGCAGGGCTTGTAGGAAGTAGCGGCTACTAGCAGCGAGGACGGCCCTGTGTGCTCGTACCTCCCTACCCTCTACCAACACAGTGACATCACACAGGATGCTCTGTCTCCGCTGCTCCTCAAGGCTCAATAACACATTGGCACAGTGGACCTTGGACTCATACACATATACAGGGGCTGCTGCTTCACTCTCCTGTTGATCACCTGCCGACATCCCTTCCAGTGGCTACCTGAACAAAGGAAACCAGAAGAATACGTGTGACAGACCCTGTAAAGTGAATTCGGGGATTTGTTTAGAAATACATTATATATCTGAACATACTGTAATTAATAAGACCAATGAGACTAATGTAGTACTAAATTGTTGAGAAGTAGCAGAGAACTCTTTTCAACATTTTAGTTGTCCAGATTTTTGGGGCATTGGCTGAAGCACAGCTCAGTCACTTGCAGAATGTAAAAATATTGATATATCAATGCATTGCAGTTGTAATGTCAAACAGAAGTTTTGCACATAAAAATATAGCAAGTATATGAACAGCTGTTAAACCAACAAATAAGTCCATTAAACAGTGTTTTAAAAATGATCAAAAGCTACATTGTAATATCCACATTGGCTGGCAACCAGTTTAGAGTGCACCCTGCCTCCTGCCCGATGACGGCTGGAATAGGTTGCAGCACTCTCGCTACCTTCATCTGGATAAGCAGCTCAAAAAATGGATGGATGGATGGATGGATGGATTATCCATTGTAAATATTTCAGGAGGTGAACATTTATATTTTGAGAAGCAATATTGTGAACTATGTTACTGTCAGTTTTTTTTTCCCAGTCCCTGTCCCCCACCGAGTTTATCACATGAAGTGAAAGGATTGTGCAGAGATTGTGGGAACAAGACATTGCTTGCAAGACACAAGTAGGTCACAAGTCTTCGCAGTCAAGTCCAGAGTCAAGTCACAAGTCAAGACAGGCAAGTCCAGTGTAAAGGATAATGCTTTTTCTCGTCCACTCAGATAATCCACCCAGCATTAGGACATTTTAGCAATGCTCAGAATGTGCTATCAACTGGTCAAAATCAATCATGTTCTCTTTTATGACTAACTCATGGAATACTGCGGAGTAAAATTGAAACTTTCGTATTCCTACGCATAAATATACCAACAAAATTAAGTTACTGTAAATAGTTTAAAATAGGATGTGCCGCAAGTAAAGGTGATTAAGGATAACGATAGAAATATGTTGACTGGTGCCCGTAGTGTGCTCAGTAGATCGCAAAGGTACTTTGAGAAGTTAATGAATGAAGAAAATGAGAGAGAAGAAGGAGTAGAAGAAGAAAGTGTGATTGACCAGGAAGTGGCAACGATTAGTAAGGTGGAAGTTAGAAAGGCACTGAACAGAATAAAAAATGGAAAGAGAGTTGGTCATGATGACATACCAGTGGAGGTATGGAAGCAATTTGGTGAGGTGGCTGTGGAGTTTTTGACCAAGTTATTCAATAGAATACTAGCGGGAAAGAAGACGCCAGAGGAATGGAGGAAGAGTGTGCTAGTTCCAATTTTTAAGAACAAAGGGGACTTGCAGAGCTGTGGCAACTATAGAGAATAATGTTGATGAGCCACACAATGAAGTTATGGGAAAGAGTAGTGGAGGGTAGACACAGGTCAGAAGACAGTATCTGCAAGCAACAGTATGGTTTCATGCCTCGAAAGAGTTCCACAGATGCATTATTTACCTTGAGGATGGTATAGTAATTGAAATGTACAGAGAAGGTCAGAAGGAGCTACATTGTGTCTTTGTGAACCTAGAGAAAAGCTTTGACAGAGTACCAAGAGAGGAACTGTGGTACTGCATGTGGAAGTCTTTTGGATAGGATTAGAAATGACCTCATTAGAGGGAAAGCCAAAGTTGGATGTTTTGGAGACAAGGTTCAAAAGAGGAGACTGATTAGGACATGTCCGATTGAGTATATTGGTAGAAGGGTGCTGAGGATGGAGCTGCCAGATAAAAGAGTGAGAGAAAGACCAAAGAGAAGGTTGATGGATGTTGTGAGGGAAGACATGAGGGTATTTGGCATTAGAGAAGAAGATGCAGGAGATGGGCTTACATGGAATATTACGACACGCTGTGGCAACCCCTAATGGGACAAGCCGAAAAGGAAGGGGAAAATCGGGGTATATGGAGCAGTACTTTGTCTGGTACCTCACCTCGGACCTGTGGCACTACTCGGGGCATAAAGACCCACACAACTTCGATCCTAGATCAGGGGTCAGCAACTTTTAACATTCAAAGAGCCACTTCAACCCGATTTCCAAAGAAAAGACAACACTGGGAGCCGCAAACACTTCTTGACATCTGAAATGAAGATGTTAGCTGATACAGTGACCACTCGGTTCTCGAACGTCCCTGTTCTCGAGCAAATTATTTTTTGAAAGAAAATTTGGAAATTTTTTTGCTTCTGTTTTCAAACGAAAAGCGGTACTTGAACGCCCCTTGACAAAACCCGGAAATAACATAATGCGCGCGTTTAGACCAGGCGATCCACGACGTGCATTGTTGTGAATTCCCACGCCACCGAAAAAACCCGGAAAAAACATAACACGTGCAGCTCAACCAGCTAACCCACCCAAGTGCTGATAGCAAAGTTATCTGTGTCATATGGAATGAAATCCATAATTTCATAGAACTTCATCACCCCAATAAAGCCGAATGGAGCAGAGCACTGCAAAATTTTAATGATGTTGTGATGAGCCACTTCAGAAAAGTGCTTTAAGGACGGCAGAAAAAAGTGACACTAGATTTGTTCTTTGTGAAAAGGCGGTTGATAGTTTTGCGTTGCTTTTTTCTTGTGAACTTTAATAATACTCTGTTCCATTAGCATTTCCACATTTTTGTTTTGTTTCAAAGATTTCGTTAACTTGAGTTACAAGTTAGTTTTTGTGTTACTGTTACTGTAAAAATAAAAAAAGATGTTGCCTTTTTTCCCCCCTCATGTTTGTTGTTTAAAGGGGAAGTCCGGGGATTGAATTAACAATGTATCCAATAGGCCATGTCATTTGTACTGTAACTAGAAAATTTGAGTTTCATCCGATATCATTTAAGGTTTTTTGAGGATATTTTTATCAGGAATTTTGAATGCTCCTGGGGTTAATGCTCCTGGTAGGGTCACCCATTGCAAAAAGGTCTCAGGGGAGGGACCAGACAAAGTACGATTCCAAAACCCCTATGACGATTGCAAAAAATGCATCTCGCTTTCCCTTGCCTGGACACAGTTACTGGGCCCCCCTCTGGAGCCAGGCCTGAAGGTGGGGCTTGAAGGCGTGCACCCATGGCCCTCAGCCAGGCACAGCCCGAAAGTGTAACATGGGTCCCCCGTCCCATGGGCTCACCACCTGTGAGAGGGGCCATTCGGGTCGAGTGTGCTCCGAGGATCATCGGGGGACACTAACTGCTCCATCGTGATAAGGTGACGGGGTGACTATGCAAACAAATCTAAAATGTGTGGGGAGTGAAATGTAAATAAATGGAATAGAAAAATCCTAACAAAGCAACAACATTAACAACAAAGAATACATACAGAATCCAGAATACAGAAGGCAAAAGTTCATTTTCACGCTTGGGAAATTAGTATTATTGGCAGAAGGCAACGCTTCCCAGGCAAAGGAATCAAGAGTGTTGATTTAGCATGTTGATGAAAAGTGACCGGCTATCTATCACACCACCATCCGTCGTCTTCTTTTTCTTTCGGCTTGTCCCGTGAGGGGTCGCCACAGTGCGTCATCTTTTTCCATCTAAGCCTATCTTGCCTTCTGACCTTCTCTGTACTTTTCCACAAGCATCCTGAAGCCAAATAATGCATCTGTGGTATTCTTTCTCGGCATGAAACCATACTGTTGCTCGCAGATACTTACTTCCGTCCTGAGTCTAGCCTCCAGTACTCTTTTCCCATAACTTCATTGTGTGGCTCATCATCTTTATTCCTCTGTAGTTTCCATAGTTCTGAACATCGCCCTTGTTCTTAAAAATGGGGACGAACACACTTTTCCTCCATTCTTCTGGCATCTTCTCTCCTGCTAGTATTCTATTGAATAAGTTGGTCAAAAACTCCACAGCCCCCTCAGCAAAATGCTTCCATACCTCCACTGGTATGACATCGGGACCAACTGTCTTTCCATTTTTCTTTCTATTCAGTGTCTTTCTAACTTCCCCCTTGCTAATCATTCCCACTTCCAGGTCATTCACACTTGCGTCTTCCACTCTACGTTCTCTCCCATTTTCTGAATTCATTAACTTCACAAAGTACTCTTTCCATCTACTTAGCACACAACTGGCACCAGTCAACATTGTTCCATCACTATCCTTAATCACCTTCACTTGCTGCATATCCTTCCCATTTCTATCCCTCTGTCTAGCCAACCTGTAGAGCTCCTTTTGTCCTTCTTTCATATCCAACCTGATATACATGTCATCATATGCGTCTTGTTTAGCCTTCGCCACCTCTACCTTTGCCCTACGACGCATCTCAATGTATTCCTTACACCTCTCCTCAGTCCTCTCCGTGTTCCACTTCTTCTTTGCGAATCTTTTTCCTAAAATTACTTCCTGTATTTTGGGGTTCCATCACCAAGTCTCCTTCTCCCCTTTCCTACCAGAAGACACCCCAAGTACTCTCCTGCCTGCCTCTCTGAATACCCTGGCAGTAGTATTCCAGTCTTCTGGGAGATCTTCCTGATCTTCCATCTAGAGCCTGTATCACCTCTTTCCGAAAGGCCACAAAACATTCTTCATTTCTCAACTTCCACCACCTGATTCTCTGCTCTACCTTTGTCTTCTTACTCTTCCTACCCGCTACCAGAATCATCCTACACACCACCATCCTATGCTGTCGAGCCACACTCTCCCCACCACTACCTTACAGTCGGTAACCTCCTTCAGATTACATCATCTGCACAAAATATAATCCACCTGCGTGCTTCTACCTCTGCTCTTGTAGGTCAATCTATGTTCCTGTCTCATCTGGAAATAAGTGTTCACCACTGCCAATTCCATACTTTTTGCAAAGTCCACCACCATCTGCCCCTCAAAGTTCCTTTGCTGAATGCTGTATTTACCCATCACTTCTTCATCACCCCTGTTTCCGTCGCCAACATGTCCAATGAAATCTGCACCAATCACAACTCTCTCTCCGTCTGGGATGCTCAGGGCTACTTCGTCTGTTCCTTCCAGAATTTATCTTTCAACTCTAACTCTAACTCGAGGTCACATCCTATCTGTGGGGCATAGCCGCTAATCACAATATACATAATACCTAATATAATAATATCGCATCCCATGATATCCATATGTAATTATACGTAAAATTTTTGAATTCTAATGATGTTTTTTAAAACTATATTCTATGATCAGATTTAGCCACTGACTGATGTTTCTCGGTTGTTTGTTTTTCCAGTAGAATAGAATTCATTTCGGAACAATAATTCACTTGTCAAAGAACAAAAAATTGAAGGCCAATGCCAGTGAGAAGAAGAATGTTGTTTTGTCCATCAAAAGAAAACCAGAAATCGTCGAGAAATATGAAAAAGACAAGCATGCATGTGGCTTCATGCCAATCCTGTGGCTGCTGCTTGGAGGAAGTTGAACCTGAACCTGAGAAAATTGTTTCACCGGGAAAGGCTAAGGAGAACATCGACGAGTTGGTTCACCATGAGGATTATTCGATGGAGAAGTGAGGACATTGACGAATTGGTTCATGAAGAGGATCCTGTGTTAACTTGAATAATGTGTTAACTTGTCGGCCGATCCCCCATTTCAATGAGGTTTGCCTTGTACATTTCCGCAAGATTACTAAAAGCCGTCAAAAGCAAAAATCCTTGGAGTGGCAGTTCAGGAAACATTGAAAGTTAATGTTTGTTTTGATTTTATAGTTTGTAGAATTTATTAATTTTAGTGGAATGAAGTTGCGTGCTTGCCTCCGCCTCTGAAGATACCACAATGGCTTTTTACTCCCCACACAGTCAACGAGAAAGGTAAATGAATGAAAAATGATCTTTTTTTTTAATTATTATTCTTTACATCATGTACACTTTGCCTTTTTTTGGTGGCAGGGGTGGGGGCTTGGAATGGATTAGGCTATTTAAACCATATATATATGGTGAATGTGCTGTCATCGTGATGCAACAGTGGGTATTGAAGTTAAATATATACATATATATATACAAAATATTTTATAAAGACCATTAAAAACCCATGCAGTGCAAGTAATATGATCAAAAAGTAGATATATTTTAATAAGCATGAGAAAAAAGAAGAATTTTCAACCTGGGTTTAAAAACATTCCCACTTGGTCCTGACGTCCCCTCAGTTGGCAACTTATTACATTTTTGTGCAGCATGATAGCTAGGTAAATGCTGTTTCACCATGTTTGCTCTGGACTCTATGCTCCACTATTTAACCTGAGTTAGTCGATCTCAGAGCTCTATAGGGTTTGAATTCCGTAAGCATTTCTTTCATGTATCAGGACGATACATACGATTTTGTGATTTATAGAGCAGTAGCAGAACTTTGAAATCTATTCTAAAATTGACTGGAAACCAGTGCAAGGACTTTGGGATTGGAGCTATATGCTCAGACTTATTTCTTCTGGTCAGAACATCTTCTTCTTCTTCTTTTCCTTTCGGCTTGTCCCGTTAGGGGTCGCCACAGCGTGTCATCCTTTGCCATCTCCTGCATCTTCCTCTCTAATCCCAACTGCCCTCATGTCTTCCCTCACCACATCCATAAACCTTCTCTTTGGTCTTCCTCTCGCTCTTTGCCTGGCAGCTCCATCCTCAGCACCCTACCACCAATATACTCACTCTCTCGCCTCTGAACATTTCCAAACCATCGAAGTCTGCTCTCTCGAACCTTGTCAGCAAAACATCCAACTTTGGCTGTCCCTCTAATGAGCTCATTTCTAATCCTATCCAACCTGGTCACTCCGAGCGAGAACCTCAACATCTTCATTTCTGCCACCTCCAGTTTTTCTTCCTGTTGTTTCTTCAGTGCCACCGTCTCTAATCCGTACATCATGGCCGGCCTCACCACTGTTTTGTAAACTTTGCCCTTCATCCGAGCAGAGACTCTTCTGTCACATAACACACCGGACACCTTTCGCCAGCTGTTCCAACCTGCTTGGACCCGTTTCTTCACTTCCTTACCACACTCACCATTGCTCTGGATTGTTGACCCTAAATATTTGAAGTCGTCCACCCTCGCTATCTCTTCTGCCTGGAGCCTCACTCTTCCCCCTCCAATTTTCTCATTCACGCACATACATTCTGTTTTACTTCGGCTAATCTTCATTCCTCTCCTTTCCAGTGCATGTCTCCATCTTTCTAATTGCTCCTCTGCATGCTCCCGGCTTCCAATGCATATCACAATATCATCTGCGAACATCATGGTCCAAGGGGATTCCAGTCTAACCTCATCTGTCAGCCTATCAATTACCACTGCAAACAGGAAGGGGCTCAGAGCTGATCCCTGATGCAGTCCCACCTCCACCTTAAATTCCTCTGTCACACCTAAGCCACACCCCACCATTGCATTGTTCTGCTGCCATCATACATGTCCTGTACTATTTTACTTCTCTGCCACACCAGACTTACGCATGCAGTACCACAGTTCCTCTCTTGGTACTCTGTCATAGGCTTTCTCTAGATCCACAAAGACACAATGTAGCTCCTTCTGACCATCTCTTTACTTTTCCACTGGCATCCTCAAGGCAAATAATGCATCTGTGGTACTCTTTCTCGGCATGAAACCATACTGTTGCTCGCAGATACTTACTTCTGTCCTGAGTCTAGCCTCCACTACTCTTTTCCATAACTTCATTGTGTGGCTCATCAACTTTATTCCTCTATAGTCAGTTTCTTCAGGCATCTTTTCGCCAGCTCGTATTCTGTTGAATAAGTTGGTCAAAAACTCCACAGCCATCTCTCCAAATTGCTTCCATACCTCTACCGGTGGTCTGGTCAGAACATGAGCTGTAGTATTCTGAATGAGCTGCAGCTGTTTAACACTCTTTTTGGGAAGTCCAGTCAGAAGACCATAACAGTAGTCATGTCTACTTGAGATAAAAGCATAGATGAGCATTTCCTGGTCTGCTTGAAACATACAAGTCTTCACTCTAGATCTGTTCTTCAGATGGTAAAAGGCAGTTTTTGTGATCGATTTGATATGACTATTGAAAGTCAGGTCGGAATTAAAAAGAACACCAAGGTTTCGGACTTAATATTTGTTTTTTAAAGATAGAGAGTCTAGGTGTTTGTCTCCATTTTGTTGTGGTTCAGTTGAAAATTTTGGGTCATTCAGTTATTTATCTGCTTTAGACAGTGCCACGAAACCTCAATTGAACTGTAGTAATCTGGAGACACTGCTAAATATAACTGTGTCATCTGCATCGCTATGATAGTCAAAATTAAAGTTTTTGAAGAATGTGACCAATCATTCGGAATGAGGTAGCACATACAGGATGAATAGCAGGGGTCGAAGAAATGACCATTTACTCCTACCCATGTTTCCAACCTGTTCAGCAGTATATTATGGTCTATCATATCAAAAGCCACACTGAGATCGAACAAAACCAAAATTGACACTTTTCCTGAGTCATGATTCAACCTGATATCCTTTAGCACTACGATAAGAGCAGATTCTGTACTTTGATACATTCAGAAACCTGATTGAAATTTGTCAAAAAGTCAATTTAAATTCAAGAAATTGCTGAGTTGATTAAAAATAGCTTTCTCAAGAATCTTTGCTATGAAACGAAGATTTGAAATGTGTTGCTAACATAGCACTTGCTATTAGGACTTGCTAACATGGAATTGTCCAGTGCTCTGTTTTATAGAAGAGGTTTAATAGCAGCTACCTAAAGAGCTTTATTTGGAGGCAGCCAGACCAGACTGCAGTTCTGTAGCTCCTCAATGACAGTAGATTTTTGACTTCGTGAAAGTATTATTACCTTTGTCGGGCAGAAACCTACAACTGTATCTGTATCAGAGCGAACTTGGTGTGTGAGTATTACCGTAATTTCTCGAAAATAATGCGCACATTTTTCTAAGAATATTTTCAAAATGTTAATAGAGTTCATTATATTTAGGTATGGATGCAAAATAAAAAAATACAATCACATTGTATAGTCGTATACGGTACATAACATGGTAAAAAAAAATGTATAAATATACATTTCGATTTGATATTTGATGTCTTATGTTACATATTTATATTGATTACGGTAATGTTTACCCCCAACCTGAGCTCTCAGAATTCCTCCGGGAGCTTGCATTTTACAATCGTTAGCGTAGCATGTTTGTTGCAACCACACCAAATATCAGAACCGATTGCCCATGAGTTTGTTTTAACTTAAACTAAGACAAAAAATGTTGACTACAACTAGTTGAGCAGCTGCTTTTAAAAGAAATGTGTCATCGCTCGTGCCGATGATGCCGGTAACCCAGAAGTCACGGCGCAATCTGAAACAACGATAGCGCACCTCAATGCCTTCAGGTGGGTATCATAACAATGTGAGCTCAACCTATGTAATACAAGCGTCATGGTGACATTAAAACAAAACGCGAGGGCACATAATTGAAATGCTCGCTTTTTAAAAAAAATGTCCCCCCTTATGCTCGTTTCTAAGTAGTTTGAGCTCACATTGTTTTGATAGCCACCTGACGCCATAGTGAAAGATGCTACAGATTGGAGCCAAATGGACGGGGAGAGGTTGCGCTACGTAACCCAAACTCTTGGGATTAAAAAAATATTTCAAGTCATTAATGATGAGTTCCACAGCGATGCACCAAAGGTAGTTACGATGGATCTTTTTCAGATTGGAGATGAGTCAGATGCTTTTTTTTTTGAAAGCTTGGCCAAGGATGTGAAATGTAGTGGGTAAAATGCACTATGCA
Organism: Syngnathoides biaculeatus; assembly: GCF_019802595.1. NCBI lineage: Eukaryota > Metazoa > Chordata > Actinopteri > Syngnathiformes > Syngnathidae > Syngnathoides > Syngnathoides biaculeatus. Next base: position 608,015 of record NC_084654.1, on the reverse strand, counting down.
CAAACGTTTTATGCACATGTTTTGAATGCAGTGTTTAATAAGCAATCTTAAAGAGATTATATTTTTAAGACTGAAACATGTTAAGAGTATGAATAAAATGTTGTGCCATCATTGAGCATTTATTTTAGTTGGTTGAGGGATTCTGTTCAGACAATTACAGGCCCAGGACAAGCGTGTCCTGTGGCCTGTCCCGAGATTATATTACCGCTACATCCGCACATGCACATTATTATTGGTATGATTGTTGTACAGACAGTATTTTGAAAAACAATACAAGTACAAACCTAACAAAATATAAATACAGATCATTCCTAATATTCTGAGCATCTGGGTAGCGGCAAAGTGGTGGTACGAATTGTACATTGGTGGAAGGACTTTCCAAATTTTTAAGGTCAATTTTGAGGGTGCGCATGATACTTCAGGACGCATGACACTCGAGAAATTACGGTAACTGTTGCAAAAAAAACAAAATTTTAAGGACTCCTCATATTGTGTTGTTTTGTTCGTGAAAATTTTGTTCAAAAGAACAAATCTTTTCTGTAAACGAAATGAATTAATTTATGTTATGATTCGATTTTTGGACTCTGCCGCCATTAGCCAGTCCACTGGGAGTGGAAGCGTTCTGTGCAGTCTTGACGTACCAATTGCGACAGGTGGCTGTTGCGGCAGAGAAGACCTGGTCAATTAAAAAAAAAAAGAAAAAAAAGATATTGACACGCTAATTGCAATACAACACAAATTATATAAATTGGTCGTCATTTCTCTGCGGCCCAATTACAAATGCCTCATGACCTGGTACCGGTCCGCGGAGCGGTGGTTGGGGACCACTCCCCTAAGGAACTACATTGAGCAGTGGCTTGAGTGGAATAGCTCAGTATACACAATGTCACAGATTTCTGTAAGGTTTCTGATAGCTTACACCATGACAATAACACATACATATAGAAACAACATAAGAGCATCATCAAAACAAAAACACTTTTCAAAAGCATATATTTAGACTACTGGGTGGAAAAAAAACAAATGTGTCTTTAATTTTCTGTCTACTTCTTTTGACATCATAAGTAAAGCAAGTTAATTTGCATAATACTATTTATACACAACACCAATACACAGTATATAAATAAGGCAAAAAAAAGGATTAAAAAATATATATATAATAATAAGAAGTAAACCAGCAGTATCACGACTGCCACTGTCATGCTAAGGCGTGTCCACTACAGAGGTTGAAACACTTTCAAGTTAAATATTTGTAGGTTATAAACTGGATTTTGTTTAAAAGAAAAAAAAATTGACCTTGGGATTAATTCCATTTACATTATTTTCTATGTAGAAGAGATATTGGGAACAAAACTGACCACTGAAGGCCCAGAACTGATTGTATTCCACGTTAACTGTGTAAGATTAGTTTTACTCTCTTTATAAATTAGTGTCCCTCACACTATAGTACTTCTTGAGCTAAAGAACAGCTTTAGCATTAGCTTAATCTTAGCTGCACTTGCCTGGACAATGTGGTTGTTAAGCAAGCTGCAAATCAACAGATGATCAACTCACCATCTGCTCCATGTCTGCACCAATCACTGTTAACAATGCCAGATGGTTTGCCAGGTTTGCAAAAAGGTTACACAGTACACCAGCTAAAAAAGGAGGCCCTATAGCTCAGTGGTTAGAGCATTGGTTTGGTAAACCAGGGGTTGTCAGTTGATATCTCACTGGGGCCTCTGCTCCACAAGAGGGAATGTGTCAAAAAGTGCATTTGGCATAAAAACTGTGCCAAACAAATTTGAGCGTTCATCTAAGATGTCATGCTGTGGGGACCTGAATGAGACAAGCTAAAAAAACTTTCTTACCAGATGAAGAAATGCCAACACTGCAAGGGGACTGTAGGAAATGAGAGGAGTTGGTTAATTTATGGCCATAGTATTTCCACAATAACATCCAACATCAACCTACTGGAGGCACACGCATGTACACATGCACATGTGCAGCTTTATACAGTGTCTCTACAGGGGTGCAAATAAGTAGCTCCTGAGAACGAGGCTTGGGCATCATAAATCGAGAGCTGATGGGAACCAGGACTAATGTTCTAATTCTCCCAGAATTGTTCTAATAATAAAAAAAAAGGTTCCCAAATTCAATGCCTTGTCTTCTGGCCCAAAGAAGAAGTGGCAAAAACCAATGAAAAAGAGCACACAAAGGTGTGCTTTTGCCCAACGACAGCAGCAAACAAGTGTCTTAACTTTGTTAAAATGAATGACCAGTTGCTTCAGCGCAACACTTGGATTCATACTATATTGTTCAAAGGAGGCTTTCACGATGTGTAGTGTCTGACGTTCTCTAAGCCTAAACCTACATATTGTATTAATTGGATTAATTCTACATAAAGTTATCTACGTTTCATAGACTTCAGTTCAGCCTTTAATACCATCATCAGGTATTTTGGTTGACAAACTCTCCCTCCTTGGACTATCTCCTTCCATCTGCTGCTGGATTAAGGACTTCCTCACAAACAATCCCCAGTCTGTCAGACTAAAGTTCTGCAAAGAGTGGTCAACAGTGCCCAGAAGATCATTGGCTGCTCTCTGCCCTCCCTAGAGGACATTGCCAACTCCCGCGATCACAGCAGAGCCACTAATCTTGTAAAGGACTCTTCACATCCTGGTCACCACCTGTTTGAACTTTTGTCCTCTGGCAGGCGTTACACGTCCCACAAAACACAGACAACCAGATTCAAGGACAGCGTTTTCCCCAGAGGCATCAACTCCTTGAACTCAAACCACTGAAATAACAGTACTGTAATGGAATATTATGCAACGGCACCTTTGTGTATTTATTTATTTATTTTAGTACTAACTGTGCCTTCATGTTTTATCTACTGTTTTTTTCCCTAAGATGTTCTTTCATTTGTATTCTATTTTATTGCACCTTGCACCTTGTGGAGAAGCACTCATCATTTCATGATACATGTAATGACATTAAAGGCTTTTGATTTCATTTGATTTGATTTGAAAGAAGAACAGGACAAGATAGGACGTCTATACAACTGGAATGTGGTGGAACTGACACTGAGGGTACAGAACAAGAATTTAAGAATTTAAGTGGGGAGATACACCAGGGGTGTGTGCCTATAGACACGGACAAGTGAATTCACACCATTTTGCATGCAAAAAAATCTAAAAGAAATGTCCTATAATTACTGTCTTCGCAATGTAGTGGCACAAGATCTCACCCAATCAATCGAGGATGAAAACCAGGACCAGGGGTCCTCCCGAGAGCAACCCTGTGGACAGGAAACGTCCCAAACCAAAGGTCCCCCTGAGGTGTGTAGTGCATTTCAAATCCAAAGGGTCAGGCAGACCCGAGGTCCAGGGCACTCGGAACAGGAAACAGCTCAAACGTGCCGGAATCAAGCCTGACACCCACAGCCCCACAACCCAGCATCAGCCAAACTTGCTTTTCGAAGCTGATTGGCTGCATCATCAAAGCTCCACCCTGCAATTCTCTCCTTCCGTCCTCCTGCCCTCTCCATCATGTTCAACACTGTTAGCGTGCGTGTGTGATGACCACTCTAGTTCAAAATGTCTCCGAAGCCTGTGCTTGAACTTAAATCTGCCACTGAAGCACCCATGTGTGAGAGCATGATTTAAAAATGAGAGGATTGCTCAAAATGGGAGCGACGTTCACTTTGTGGCAACGGATTGGAGCAGAACAACCCGGTGACTGAGGAAGTGTAAGGAGCTGTGTTCACTTTCACGGACTGCATAGAAACAGCCCATTGACTAAGGAAGAAGAAGCTGATGGATCGCCAAAAAAGTTAAACCTCTGAATATGATCAAACACGGCAGAAGTTATGCTCTTGTGGTGCCATAAAGTCGTGAATGAAACAACGGTGCGCTGCATAATGATGTGGTAAAATCGTTTCAGTAACCTTTAATAAGGAAGCAAAATGTGTGGTGATGTACCTAAAGTTGCAATGAAGGATTCAACCCTTCGAAGACGAGGCTTTTCGGGAATCAAAGTTTGGATTGAAAAATTTCAAGTGTGGTATGAGCTGTTGAGTTTAGCAGTTGTGTTGACAGGGTTATGTCCTTGTACAGGGTATTAGATTAAATTAATTTTTTTGTACATACACTTATCTCATATTTGGACTCTTGCTTTGAATGCTAGTTTGCCATGCTTAACATACTTAGATTGACTCACTTTTACTTTGTTTGCTCATGGTTGTTTTGTTTATCAACTCATGGTTGCCTCATTTATCACATTTGCTGTGTTTGTTAGGGTTAGCCCTTAGGAAATGAAAAAGAGGATTCATGGAGATGTGTCCAGAATGGGCTGGTGATGGTGAGAGAGACACATTCCGCGTTCTTCTCCCAAGCACAAGTTCCAATTGTCGAGGAGGGGGCACCACACCAGCTAAACAGAATTCATGTAACAGCGAGGTGCTGGAAGTCACGTCTCAACAGTGTGTCACAGACATTCGGTGCCACATGAGAAGACATCACGCATTTGCCTTGTTTGTGGATTTCTGTACAACAATAAAAATGTTATTACTCACACGGTAGTGCCAGAAAGTGTTTTATAATTTATATCTATATTATAAACAATAATAATATAGAAATAGTAATATGTATAATATAATAAAAAGTAAGTTTCTTTCGGTTTGTCCCGTTAGGGGTTGCCAGAGCATAATATCTTAGATGAACGCTCATATTTGTTTGGCACGGTTTTTACGCTGGATGCCCTTCCTGACGCAACTACTCTTGGGGACTGGAGGACCCAGTGAGAAACAAACTCAGGACACCTGGTTTACCAAACCAATGCTCGAACCACTGAGTTTTTCACTTTTCGTGGGTAGTTCTGGTCCCAATTCACCGTGAAAAACACTGACTGTACAGTGAATAGCGTGGATGTGTGCGTGATGAAGAGGCTTGCCTCCTGCAAGTCAAGCCCAACAGGCAGAATAACCCCTGACGAGGATCGCTGCCACTTGCAGACACAGCACCAACCACAGTAGCCTTCCTCCCCACACACACACACACACACACATGCACACACACACAGCCCACTGGATACCCACGACCCGCCCCTGAGTTTTCTGCATCATAATCTCATCTCCATTAATCTGTGGTAAGGGATAATAAATAACTGAAAGAGTGGGATCTTTACCTGTTTTTTGTAAAAACAATTGAAGATGTCTTCATGTGGCTACTAATTTGACCTTTATCGTTTATCACATTGACTGTTCTCCAATAAAGAGAGGCAAAAAATATTGAATGAATTCAACTGGGATTCCATCCAGGCAAGGGGCCATCCTAATGGACCTTTCCGACTAGTAATTTTCAATTCTGCCCCCCTTTATCTACAGTTGGCATGTCCCACAAGTTTCCAAAATGCGACTGAACAGAACAGGTTTGAAGTCTGTTCTCTATCGCGTATTCCAGATAATATTGCGGTATGTTTTTTGCCAAATACGTCAGACTTGTCCAAGAGAGTTCTACAGAGAGGTCTCAACTGTTTCACGCAAGAATATGTACACAGAATTAAAATTTTGGACGGAGGAGGACGCAATGTCAGAGTTACAGCGAAATGTTGGCGATTGATGCAAAAAAAAGTTTGACGCCTCACAAACTTCATATTGAAATCCAACTAAATAAAATAGTGGATTCATACTACACATGTAAAGCAGGGTGGGTACTTTTTACTTGGAAAGATCATAAGTAATATCATTATAGTCTTTATTAGTAACTTAGGTTCAATTTTCTACAAGTGCGTTGAAACAATGGTGATTAACTCAGTCAGTAACGTAGTCACCTAATGCTGCCCTATGGGGGCACAAACCAGGGCAATCTGGCCGGTACCAAGCCCGGATAAATGCAGAGGGTTGCGTCAGGAAGGGCATCTGGCGTAAAAACTGCCAAACAAATATGAGCGTTCATCTAAAGAATCCCATACCAGATCGGTCGTGGCCCGGGTTAACAACGCCCGCCCCCGGCAATGCTAACCTGCAGGGCGTCGGTGGAAATTCAGCTACTGTGGGTCGAAGACAAAGAAGAGGAGGAAACCGGATCCAGCGTCAGAAGAAAAAGAGGAAAGCACAGAGCCTACAACTGAGTGTAGGGACTTTGAATGTTGGGACTATAACAGGAAAAGCTCACGAGTTGGTTGACATGATGATTAGGAGAAAGGTTGATATTCTGTGCATCCAAGAGAGCAGGTGGAAAGGTAGTAAGGCGAGAAGTTTAGGAGCAGGGTTTAAATTGTTCTACCACGGAGTAGATGGGAAGAGAAATGGAGTAGGGGTTATTTTAAAGGAAGAGCTGGCTCAGAATGTCTTGGAGGTGAAAAGAGTATCAGATCGAGTGATGAGACTAAAATTTGAAATTGAGGGTGTTATGTATAATGTGGTTAGCGGCTATGCCCCACAGGTAGGATGTGACCTAGAGTTGAAAGAGAAATTCTGGAAGGAACGAGATGAAGTAGTTCTGAGCATCCCAGACAGCGAGAGAGTTGTGATTGGTGCAGATTGTAATGGACATATTGGTAAAGGAAACAGGGGCGATGAAGAAGTGATGGGTAAGTACGGCATCCAGGAAAGGAACTTTGAGGGACAGATGGAGGTGGACTCCAGAAGAGGCAGGAACATAGAGTGATCTACAAGAGCGGTGGATTATATTTTGTGCAGACGATGTAATCTGAAGGAGGTTACTGACTGTAAAGTAGTCGTAGGGGAGAGTGTAGCTCGACAGCATAGGATGGTAGTGTGTAGGATGACTCTGGTTGTGGGTAGGAAGATTAAAAAGACAAAGGTAGAGTAGAGAACCATGTGGTGGAAGCTGAGAAAGGGAGAATGTTGTGCGGCCTTTCGGAAAGAGGTAAGACAGGCTCTCGATGGACAGCAGAAGCTCCTGGAAGACTGGAAAACGACAGCCAAGGTAATCAGAGAGACAGGCAGGAGAGTACTTGGTGTGTCTTTTGGTAGGAAAGGGGAGAAAGAGAATTGGTGGTGGAACCCCAAAATACAGGGAGTCATACAAGGAAAGAGATTAGCGAAGAAGAAGTGGGATACTCAGAGGACTGAGGGGAAGCGAAAGGAGTACATCGAGATGCGACGTAGGGCAAAGGTAGAGGTGGCAAAGGCTAAACAAGAGGCATATGAAGACATGTACACCAGGTTGGACACGAAAGAAGGAGAAAAGGATCTCTACAGGTTGGCCAGACAGAGGGATAGAAGTGGGAAGGATGTGCAGCAGGTAGGGGTGATTAAGGATAGAGATGGAAATCTGTTGACTGGTGCCAGTAGTGTGCTAAATAGATGGAAAGAATACTTTGAGAAGTTAATTAATTAAGAAAATGAGAGAGAAGGGAGAGTCTAAGAGGCAAGTGTGAAGGACCAGGAAGTGGCAATGATTACTTGGGGGGAAGTCAGAAAGGCACTACAAAGGATGAAAAATGGAAAGGCAGTTGGTCCTGATGACATATCGGTAGAGGTATGGAAGCAATTTGGAGAGATGGCTGTGGAGTTTTTGACCAACTTATTCAACAGAATACTAGCGGGCGAAAAGATGCCTGAAGAATGGAGGAAAAGATGTTCAGAGCTGTGGGAACTAGAGAGGAATAAAGTTGATGAGCCACACAATGAAGTTATGGGAAAAGAGTACTGGAGGCTAGACTCAGGACAGAAGTAAGTATCTGCGAGCAACAGTATGGTTTCATGCCTAGAAAGAGTACCACAGATGCATTATTTGCCTTGAGGATGCTCGTGGAAAAGTACAGAGAAGGTCAGAAGGAGCTACATTGTGTCTTTGTGGATCTAGAGAAAGCCTATGACAGAGTACCAAGAGAGGAACTGTGGTAATGCCTGCGTACGTCTGGTGTGGCAGATGATGGCAGCAGAACAATGGTGAGGTGTGCCTTAGGTGTGACAGAGGAATTTAAGGTGGAGGTGGGACTGCATCAGGGATCAGCTCTGAGCCCCATCCTGTTTGCAGTGGTAATGGATAGGCTGACAGATGAGGTCAGACTGGAATCCCCTTGGACCATGATGTTCGCAGATGATATTGTGATATGCAGTGAAAGCAGGGAGCATGCAGAGGAACAATTAGAAAGATGGAGACATGCACTGGAAAGGAGACACGCCGACGCACACATCGACACATTTAGCGCCCCTGATTTACGGATTATATCCCCCCCGAACTATTCTTTTTTTAGTAGCTCTCTGCACACCTACCTGTCATTTGGAACCCACGAAGCTCCTCAATTTTTCACGACGAGCCGGGTCTTTTGGAAAAGTATGAAGAGCGAATCCATCCTCCCAAGTGTTCGAGCAATATCCAGCAATAAAACGGGCCAGCATTTTGGCGAACATGAGGGATAAAAGAGCTCTGTTCCCGCAGGTAAAACTGGTATAAACACACAAGGCCCCCTGAGTGCGCTCCTGCTGATAACGTCGCTTCCTGCTTCTTCTCCAAAACAAATCCCTCGAGAGGATTTTCATGGCGGGAGTTACACAAAGCAATTTACGTCAAAATCATGTGTGGTGAAAAAACGTATCGTCTATTCCGACTGTCTATTTTTTAATTATTAAAAACGTACCAAAAATCCTGCTTTTGGTGTCAGTGGACCTTTAATTGTTGTAGGAAATCTCCTCTTTTAGATAAAACAGCATCTAATTGATGTTACGACTTTTGAAGTTGATTTTGAATTTTATCTGTTGAATAAGTTGCATTCTGTGAGGCCTTTAATTTGTTCCTCAATTCCATGTTTGAGAGTTTTTGTTCTTTTTTCTTCTTATAGGAAGATTATATCCTACCTCTCAAAACAGCTTTTCTGATTTCCAACAGAGATGGACATAAAGTTGAAGAGTCAGTGAATTTCAGAAACTCATCCCATTCCTTTTTCACAAAAGAATCAAAAACTGTGTCCTTAAATAGGGATGTGGTGAAATGGCATATTGATGGAGGTCTTAAATTTTATTCAACTTTTAGATTCATAGAAATTGGTGCGTGATCACTGATAATGATTGGATGTATTTTGGGAGTAGTCCTTTCAGCAGCTGATTTTTTTTTTGAGAAAGAGAAAGAAGTCTATTCTTAAGACTGGTGACTGGTGTTCTTTTTATGCGTTTTTTTGACCCTCCAGATGTCAATGAGACCAAAACATCCATATGCTGTTTTAATGTATTAGAGCAGTGATCGTGATTGCTATCTTTAAGATTGGAGCAAGCTATTTGTGGATTTCATCTAAGATTAAAATATCCCCCAAGTCAGGAGAGAGTTGGCTCGTATTTGTTTGGCACAGTTTAAGAAGTGTGGGAAAAAAAAGCATGTGAAAGAAAGTTTAATCATCTTAATTTGGAGGGTATACACTGACAATTGTATTTCTTGTTGAATATTGTGGCCTGTACAATTTTATTTCCGCCTTCTGGAACAACTGGACTATTTATTGAAAAAGTAATCTTTCATGGACTAATATTAAGACACCTCTTTCTCTACAGTTACAAAAAAGCAGGAAAAAGGTGAAAAAAGAGAAAAATGAGCAAAATTCAACATAATTAGGTATTTTTCACCTGATTTAGTAAATTGTGTCTCTGGTGTCTTTGGACAGCTCTTTGGTCTTAGCCATGTTAATAGTACGAGTCGTACTGATTGTGTGGGGTAGACAGGTGTCTTTATGATGCTAACAATCTGAAACAGGTTCTTCTGATTTAGAAAAAATAAATGCAAAGGGTTGTGTCAGGAAGGGCATCCAGCGTAAAACTGTGTCTAACATATATGAGCGTTCGTCTAAAGAATCCCATACTGGATCGGTTGTGGCCCAGGTTAGTAACGCCCGCCCCCGGCACTGCTAACCTGCAGGGCGTCGGTGGAAATTCAGCTACTGTGGGTCGAAGACAAAGAAGAGGAGGAAACCGGATCCAGCGTCAGAAGAAAAAGAGGAATGCACAGAGCCTACAACTGAGTGTAGGGACTTTGAATGTTGGAACTATGACAGGAAAATCTCAGGAGTTGGTTGACATGATGATTAGAAGAAAGGTTGATATATTGTGCATCCAAGAGAGCAGGTGGAAAGGTAGTAAGAACAGAAGGTTAGAAGCAGGGTTTAACTTATTTTACCATGGTGTAGATGGGGAGAGAAATGGATTAGGTGTTATTTTAAACGAAGAGCTGGCTAAGAATGTCTTGGAGGTGAAAAGAGTATTAGATCGAGTGATGAGGCTGAAATTTCAAATTGAGAGTATTATGTATAATGTGATTACCGGCTAGGCCCCACAGGCAGTATGTGACCTAGAGTTAAAAGAGGAATTTTGGAAGGAACTAGAAGTAGTTCTGAGCATCCCACATAGAGAGAGAGTTGTGACTGGTGCAGATTGTAGTGGACATGTTGGTGAAGGAAACAGGGGCAACGAAGAAGTGAAGGGTAAGTTCGGCATCCAGGAAAGGAACTTTGAGGGGCATATGGTGGTGGACTTTGCAAAAAGGATGGAAATGGCAGTAATGAACACTTTTCCAGAAGAAGCACCAGTCACTCACATTTGAAAAATGTACAAGTGTGGTCAGTCATGCCCAGAGATATAAAGTTGCGGGTGCAATTAGGGATGGAATCTCAAGACCTTAAAATAATTTACTGAGTTGTTATACCCAAGTATGTAGTTACCTAACACCATAATCATGTCTCTGCGTCATTTGCGTTTGCCTGCCACCCCAAACTATGGCAACCGCACTAGGACAAACCTTCTCTGCGTCATTTGCGTTGCCTGCACGACAGAAATCACATGTAGAGATACAATTATGAGGGCTCCGCGAGCCATATGCAACCACCATAAGTGCCAGGTATGGCTCACGAGCCATAGATAGGGAGCAGTGGATGATGGATGGAGAGCACAGCTTCCGGGTGAATCCACCATGTAACTTTCTGGGAAGTCATTGGATGGCTCGACAAAGTATGGGCTTCTGTGAAAACCAAAACCATCCTGTCGGGATTCAGAAAGGCTGGAATAGGCCAGTTGTAACTGCAACTGACGATGAGTCTGAGGTAGAAGAGGACACACCGCATCTTCTACCTCTAGAGTTAGCACAGTTGATGAAAAGTGATGCCAAGGATGAAGATTTAATTGGATTTTAGTTACCGGGTATTTGGAGTGACACGGATGATTTTAGTAAACTTCTTTGTATGTTATGTATGCTATAAATATCAGAATAAGTCTTAATATGTTATGTTAACATACCAGGCATGTTCTCAGTAGTGTCATGTAACATAAGCATACCGTTCGGCCTGTTGTTGCTGCTATTCTATTTTTTAATTAAATTGTTTGTCATTTGAATTTTAAATTACATATCTGTTCTTAGTGTTGGATTTTATCAAATAAATTTCCCCCAAAAATGCGACTTATACTCCAGTGAGACTTTTTTTTCTTCTTTTTTATGCATTTTATGCCTGGTACGACTTTTACTCCGGAGCGACATATTGTCTGAAAATACGGCAGTCTATAGTCTCTTGTTAGAGGCCCCGTAGCTCAGTGATTAGAGCACTGGTTTGGTAAAACAGGGGTTGTGGGTTCGTATCCCACTGGGGCCTCCACTCCCTGAGAAGGGTTGCGTCAGGAAGGGCATCCAGCATAAAAATTGTGCCAAACATATATGTGCGTTCATCTGAGATGATACGCTGTGGCGACCCCGAAAGGTACAAGCCGAAAGAAGAATAGTCTCACATTAGAACTTAGATCCAGTCAAAGTAAATCAGAATCTCATACTTATTATAGTTAGATACTGAAACATTACCTGTGTTATATAACAGAAATGTTTTCAGTGTAACTGTATTTCCTTTGACATGGCTCATGATATTGATGACGCCCGTCAAATCACAGTGACTGAAGCATGCAGATGAGGATTGTATTTTATGCAGACGATGTAATCGAAAGGAGGTTACAGGCTGGAAGGTAGGGGAGAAAGTAGTTCGACAGCATAGGATGGTTGTGTGTAGGATAACTGGTGGTGGGTAGGAAGATTAAGAAGATAAAGGTAGAGCGGAGAACCATCTGGTGGAAGCTGAGAAAGGAGGAATGTTGTGCGGTCTTTCAGGAAGAGGTGAGACAGGCTCTCGATGGACAGGAGGAGCTCCCGGAATACTGGAATACGACAGCCAAGGTGATCCTAAGACTGGCAGGAGAGTACTTGGTGTGACTTTCTGGTAGGAAAGGGGAGAAGGAGACTTGGTGGTGGAACCCCAAAATACAGGAAGTCATACAAGGAAAGAGATAAGCGAAGAAGAAGTGGGATACTGAGAGGACTGAGGAGAGGCAAAAGAAATAAAATTGAGATGCGATGTAGGGCAAAGGTAGAGGTGGCAAAGGCTAAACAAGAGGCATATGAAGACATGTACACCAGGTTGGACACGAAAGGAGAAAAGGATCTCTACAGGTTGGCCAGACAGAGGGCTAGAGATGGAAAGGATATGCAGTTGGTGAGGATGATTAAGGATAGAGATGGAATTGTGTTGACTGGTGTTAGTAGTGTGCTAAATAGAATACTTTGAGAAGTTGATGAATGAAGAAAATGAGGGAGAAGGAAGAGCTGAAGAGGCAAGTGTGAAGGACCAGGAGGTGGCAAAGATTAGTAATGGGCAATATAGAAAGGCACTAAAAAGGATGACATGCCTGTGGCTTTATGGAAAATTTGGAGAGGTGGCTGTGGAGTTTTTTACCAAAATTATTCAACAGAATACTTGCGAGTGAGAAGATGCCTGAAGAATGGAGGAAAAATGTGCTACTGTAGTTCCTATTTTTAAGAACAAAGAGCTGTGGGAACTATAGAGGAATAAATTTGATAATTAAAGTTAATAAAGTTAAAGGAGTTAAAGTTAGAGGAAAGAGTAGTGGAGGCTAGACTCAGGACAGAAGTAAGTATCCGCGAGCAACATTATGGCTTCATGTTGAGAAAGAGTACCACAGTTGCATTACTTGCCTTGAGGATGCCTGTGGAAAAGTACAGAGAAGGTCAGAAGGAGCTACATTGTGCCTTTGTGGATCTCGAGAAAGCCTATGACAGAGTACCAAGAGAGGAACTGTAGTACTGCACGTGTAAGTTTGGTGTGGTGGAGAAATAAGTTAGAATTGTACAGGACATGAATGAGGGCTGCAGAAAAGTGATGAGGTGTGGCGTAGGAGTGACAGAAGAATTTGAGGTGGAGGTGGGACTGCATCAGGGATCAGCTCTGAGCCCCTTCCTCTTTGCTTGGACTATGATGTTCGCAGATGATATTGTGATCTGCAGTGAGAGCAGGGAGCAGGTGGAGGAACAATTAGAAAGATGGAAGCACGCACTGGAAAGGAGAGCAATGAAGATTATATGAAGTAAAACAGAATATATGCGTGTGAATGAGAGGGGTAGAGGGGGAAGAGTGAGGATCCAGGGAGAAGAGATAGCGGGGAGAGATGACTTCAAATTTCCGGGGTCAACAATCCAGAGCAATGGTGAGTGTGGTAAGGAAGTGAAGAAACGGGTCCAAGCGGGTTGGAACAGGTGGCAGAAAGTCTCTGGTGTGTTATGTGACAGAAGAGTCTCTCGTAGGATGAAGAGCAAAGTTTATTAAACATTGGTGAGACCGGCCATGATGTACGGATTAGAGACAGTGGCACTGAAGAGACAACAGGAAGCAGAACTGGAGGTCGCAGAAATGAAGATGTTGAGGTTCTCGCTAGGAGTGAGCAGGTTGGATAGGATTAGAAATGAGCTCATTAAAGGGACAGCCAAAGTTGGATGTTTTGGAGATAAGGTTCAAGAGAGAAGACTTCGATGGGTTGGATATGTCCAGAGGCAAGAGAGTGAGTATCTTGGTTGAAGGGTGCTGACGATAGAGCTGCCAGGCAAAAGAGCAAGAGGAAGACCAAAGAGACGGTTGATGGATATTGTGAGGGAAGACATGAGGGCAGTTGGTGGTAGAGGGGAAGATGCAGGAGATAGGCTTAGATGGAAAAGGATGACACGCTGTGGTGACCTCTAATGGGACAAGCCAAAAGGAAAAGAAAATGATGTTGTATACATTAATAAAATGTTGGGTTTTTCTTTTTACATTTTTCCCTATACCTAAGCATAATGCATTTCATTGACTTTTGACAATTTCTTCGGGAAAAATGTGCATTATACATGAGAAAGTATGGCAGTATCAGAGCAACGGCTAATTTACAAATCCTACACAAACATCAAAAAGTAACTCCTGTAATAAAAATCTGCAATGTACCATAATCGTGAACCAAGAACCATGATATAGTCGAAGATTACGATTATCTATATTGGGTGATGATAGGTTTTAGGGACTCACTATTCCAGGGCTAAGACTCATTGTTTCCATAACATGTGCAATTCGAGACTCCAATAGTCTTAACTGTAAAATGATCTATGTAAATATATAGTTTAGTTCTTTTTTTGTGATTTCATTGGGACATGCACCAAAACAAGTTGAATCCGTAGTCCGAGTGGTTTTATAGGTACAGTAATCCCTTTCTACTTCACACTTCACCTATTGTGGCTTCAGTTCATCATGGTTTTTCCACACACACACACACACACACACACACACACACACACACACACACACACACACACACACTAAAAAAATAAAAAGTCAGATCTGCTCACAGTATGTACTATATTACTTTAAGAATAAAAATAAAAATAAAAAAAACATTAAAAAAGCAGCTAATTGGGTGCACGTCATCGAAGCCCCACCCAGAAATTCTCTGTTAAGATCGGGTACATGGCAACCTCTCAAGTTCACGATGCTTCCAAAGCACTGTGCTTGTTACAGCTGCCACAAAAGCACCCAATCTAAAGAGGAAGATGCAAAATAAGATGTAATTTTTCCAAGATTATCAATTTTTCCAGAAACAACACAAGAAACTTTTGTTTTTTCTCATGCGTTTTAGAATACAGTGAAGAAAATGAGTATTTGAACACCCTGCTATATTGCAAGTTCTCCCACTTAGAAATCACGGAGGGGTCTAAAATTTTCATAGTAGGTGCATAGCCACTGTGACAGAGATAATCTAAAAAAAAAATCCAGAAATCACAATGTATGATTTTTTTTTTTTAACGATTTGTGTGATACAGCTGCAAATAAGTATTTGAACACCTGAGAAAAACAATGTTAATATTTGGTACAGAAGCGAGAGACTTAATCCTGTGGCTAACACTCCTTTTTTGAACGCAAGAGATGGATTCAGTTATTTGGGGGTCCAAATTTCCCCTGATGTTAACAATATAGTTCAGGTTAATTATGATCCTTTAATTTTGGAGGTACAACAGTTAGACAGGTGGATGATTATGCCAATTTCCATATTACTTGCATGACCATATTACTTGCACTGTATGCAGTTTTGTTTTTTTTTTCTTGTTTTGTTTGTCATTTTTGTGTTTTTATGCCGTTTTAAATGTTTTATCTCTGTTTTCAAATGCCTTTAATGATGTAAAGCACATTCAGTTACCTCGTGTATGAAATGCGCTATACAGATAAATTTGCTTTGCTTTGCAATAGATGTTTTTTAATGTCTCTGAAATCATGAAATAAAAATAAAGCCTACGCTTGATATTTATTATTTCAACAGGGGTTTTTTCCCATTTTAAATCAGTATTGTTGTAATCATTCTTATTATTTCCTTTCTTGTGTTTATATTGAAAAAATTTTCTTTGCTCTTATATGGATCTTGCAGGGTCTGAAATAAGAAGAGCGCCAAGACTAACCTGGTTTAAATTGAGACTTCTATTCTGATAGTAATCGGTTTAAAAGCCCAAAAGTAATTAATCCGCTCCACATAATGCCTCAATCACAATAAACTGTTTGAATTTGAATCGAATTTCATTCAGTTTCACAGGACTGGGATATTTCTTTGGCCAAACCGATTATAAGCATATTTTTACCGTGTAGATTTCACCTAAAATAGTAAGTTTCTTTCATCTTGTCCCTTTCGGGGTCGTCACAGTGTGTCATCTCAGATGAACGCACATATTTGTCTGGCATAAGTTTTACGCCGGATGCCCTTCCTGACGCAACCCTTCTTAGGGATAAAGCTGGGAAAAGTTCTGTCTGTCATGCTTCATCGTGACATGAAGGCACAGTGATGTCATCGTTTACAGATGTAAATATGGTAAATTCTAACCAAGGTTATATACAACATCCAGAATATTTGGTAGAAGCTTTATTATGACACGACAATGACCCAAAATACACTGCCAACACAAGGATTTCATCAAAGGGGAAAAATTAGGTCTTACACTGGCCAAGTCAATCACCAGATCTTGACCCAGTAAGCCATGTCTTTTATCTCATGATGATACGGTGGCCTGGAAGCGCAAAACGATAGATCGTGAAACACTAACATTTCACGAACAAAAATACCAAGACAAAATACAACAAAAGACAAACACTAACATTTCATAAAACAAAAACAAAAGACAAAACACAATTTTTTGTTGAAACACAAAAACAAAAGACAAAACACAAAAACAAACAACAAAATGCAAAAACAGACACCCAGAGAGTGAGAGCCCTATTTCAATAACGGATACCCAGAAAGGGAGGGGACTATTTCAAAGAAATTTTTTGAAATCCCATGGCCTTTCTCGGCAAGACCTGCCGCGCTTCAACATAATTGGTCTCTTGCATCACAGTAAAGCTAAACTACGCTACAATTCAAAACATATTGAGAAAAAAACTGAAAAATAATGTGAAACAACCCAGAAAGGTGACAGACCATAGAGCAGAGGTAGTGAATATATGGCTCACGAGCCATACTTGGCTCTTTTGATGGTTGCCTATGGCTCGCAGAGCCCTCATAACGACATACAGTGAATACTTGGTTTTCGAATGTCCCCGTTGTCGAACAAATTGGTTTTCGAAAGACAATTTAGAGATTTTTATTTTGTTTTGTTTTGTTTTCGAACGAAAATCCGGTACTCGAACGCCCTAAAAAAACAGAAATAACATAGCGCTGGGCCCGACCAGCTGACCCTAGACATGCTTTGTTATTGTGAATTGCAACGGCCCGTGAAAAAACACGGAAATGACATAGCGCACGCGGCCCGACCAGCTGACATCACAACGCACTTTGTTATTCTGTATAAGCAACCTCTGTACGCAGATGTGTCTTGGTTAGTGAACGTTTTTTCTTCCTATTGAGGGCTATTAACCCCCAATCATGGCTCCAAAGAAGGCAAGTGGAAGTAGTAAGGCTGCTGGTGCTGAAAAAAGGAAAGTTGTGCATAAAACTGCCGACTTTAAGAAAGAATACGAATCTTGTGTGCCGGTTTCTGAGGTATCAAAGGTCTATGGCACAGCGAAATCGACGATAAGCACCATTCTGAAACACAAGGACACGCTTAAAGCAAGTGATGTTGCTAAAGGAGGAGCAGCCCCTCACGGATCATCGAGCTTCTTACCCCATCTCAAAGGGAGAGCCCTGACAACCTCCAGAGGAAACAATTTCATCTGATTGTATCTGAGATCTTGCTCTTTCAGTCACGACCCACAGCTCATGACCATTGGTGAGGGTAGGAATGTACATCGACTGGTAAAATGACCCCTCCGTGGATGTTGCGCAATCCGCGTCACTGACCAATCAGAGGCCAGAGATCTGCATAATCTCGGACTCAGACAACGCTGGCTGGATGCTCCAGTATAGCTTCTGTTGGCGTTTTATCGTGTATTTGGGTTCTTTAACAATAGATATGGTTAAGAGGTGTAGTCACGGACTTTATAATAGTGACGACAGGTATCCTGAAAGGCTAGTTGGTGGAGTTCAATTCGTACCCTTTCCAAAACCGAAGACCCAGTACGAAAAATGTCTTTGATGGATAAAACTTTGAGGAAGACCACATGATCAACTGAATCCATCAACCGGAACAGATAGGTTTGCACGAAGGTAAGTCCTATATTTGATTTTCAATACATGTCTCATATAAATGAATTCGCAGTTCTTCGCTTGCATAATATAGCTACGTGTGAATGATTGTCACACTTGATCTGTGTTGAGCGATATTTTGCGATGATGTGACTGCACAAACGTGTCCCATTGTTCGCGGCTAATTAGCTAAGCTAAACCGGACTAGCAGTCCTAAAAGCCTTCGACGTGCCCCGAGACACCAAGACTGAAGGAAGGATGTTTGAGGACACTAAAGTAGTGATTGTCGTACTCGGTCGGGACTTGCATAGGTTCGGCACTAATTCAAGAATAATTATTGAGGGGAGCGCGTGACGTTACACAAAGAAAACGAGAGAAACAACTCGTAAATCAAGCCTCGCCTTCTTTTCCTTCATACGGTGGTTCACAAACGGCTATACAGATACATATACAGATTCTGCACACAAGTGTGATATGAAACACGAAAATGGGAAACTGTCAATGACGAATTCGTCTTTGGGTGAAAAAATATATTATATGGCTTCTCGGTCTTCCTCTGACTCTGGAAAGATCTTGCGCTAATATCAATGGTTTCTCCGTCGATATGCATGTAAATACCATTGAAATACCGCTCGCTGAAATATTTGAAGCCCTGCTGTATGCTTTTCAACGATATTTCACTGTTAGCTAAGAATGCAAGTGAGAAATCAGCCGGTAAATCGGACAGTTTCGCTCTATTTCTTTCTTGCTGCGGCGATATTTTTCCTAATTGTTTGTCTGACATCAGCACACGTGGCGTGACGTCACTTTAGGACCCGTGGTTAAGTGCCCTGTATGGAGGGGTCAATTGAGAGCTTCGCCTTTCGACTTAGCTCCGCCTTGACCACAACGGACCGAATACATAGTTATCATCACTGCAGACGCTGTACCGATCGCCTGTGAATCTCCTACTCCATTCTGCTTCGCTTGTGAGAGCCACCCACAGGACTCCCCGAGGAACCCGGTCAAACGCCTTCTCAAAGTCCACAAAACACGTGTGGACTCCCTGGGCAAACTTCCACACAACCTCGAGGATCCTGCTGAGGGTGTAGAGCTACTCCAATGTTCCACAGCCAGGACAAAAACCACATTGCGCCTCCTGAATCTGAGATTTGACTTCTCAACAGACCCTACACTCCAGCAGAATAAACCTTACCAGGGAGGCTGACGAGTGTGATCCCCCTTTAGTTGGAACAGACTAAAAAGGGTGACCACCACCCCAGTCTGCCAATCCAGAGGCACTGTCCCAGATGTCCACACGATGTTGCAAAGGCATGTCAACCAAGATACCCCCACAACATCCATAGCCTTGAGGAACTCTGAGCGAATCTTATTCACCCGCGGGTGCTCTGTTACCGAGGAGCTTTTTGACCACCTTGGTGACCTCAACCCCAGAGATAGATGAGCCCGCCTCAGAAAACCCAGACTCAGCTTACTCATGGAAAGGTGTATCGGTGGAATTGAGGAAGTCTTCAAAGTGTTCTACCCGCCAACTCACAATGTCCCGAGTTGAAGTCAACAGTACCCCATGCTCAGGATACACAGTGTTGACGGTGCACTGCTTCCAACTCCTGAGACACCTGATAGTGGATCAGAATTTCCTAGAATCTGTCTTAAAGTCGTTCTCCATGGCCTCACCAAACTCCTCCCAAGCCTGGGTTTTTGCCTCAGTGACCACCAAAGCTACATTCCTTCTGTCCAGGTGGGGGGCATTCTTTCCAATCATGCCCATTCCAGGTTACACTGTTGTTGGCCATGTGGGCATTGAAGTCCCCCAGCAGGATGATCATGTCCCCAGAGGGAAAACCCTCCAGAACACCCTCTAAGAACTAAGATAGGTGGGTACTCTTAACTGTTCCTTGGTGCATAGCAGGGTTCATACTCAGTCTGACGAAAAAAATTGATGGGCTTTTTAGAGGCATTCTTAGGGGCTGACACGAAAAATTTAGGGCCGACACGGAAAAAATTTAGGGCCGACACGAAAAATTTAGGGCCATCGTGGGAAATCAAGAGTAAGGAAAAAAGACTCACCCAATGGTGCCATCAACTGTTCTTGGTTCATCAAATGTTCCAGTACCTCAGTACCTGTGACAGTGATCACCTGTCGCCCCTTGTGGTAGTTCTCATTGATATGACCATTGTCAATGTCTTCACATAACAGTCTACAGAAAAACAGATTCTAACTACAATTGCAACTAGATACACAAATATCTTCTACTGATGTCTGCCTCAGCACCCCTACTCTAGCTCCTTGAGCCTACCCAGTGCCTCCTCTATTTGTTGCTGCAGAGGTGCCAAAGTGGCTCTCTTGTCCTTTGCTCTGCCTCTGAGTGCATTGGCCTCGGTGATAAACCTCAGATTCCTCTTTTCTTCTGCCTCCTCACGCAGCCTGTCAGCCTTCTCAATAAGCGTTGATATGTCAGTCTCTATTCTGGCTTTTTTGGCTTTGAGGCAGGAGAGATGAAAAGTGGGCAGCGATGCCAAATGTAGCCAGGTACGAAGTCTTCCTTTCCCCACAGTGGTAGTTTTTAGCAATGTCACTGTCTGGGAACATGACTGCAAACACTTTCGAATTATTGTCACAAGTTTTGTAACTGTAATGGGTGTAGATCACTTTTAAAGTCCACACGATCTCTGCCTCTAACAAGTCCATCTTCGTGTATTGAACTACGTTCATAAAGCCTGACTTCTGGCTGGACAACTGTAGGTGCGCATTAGGGATCGCAACCGGCTACAAATAACCAGTTATAACCGGTTTTGGGGTTTTTTTTTTTGTTTGTTTGGTTTTTTTTTTAAAACGAAACCGTAATCGGACTTTCGAAATCGGTTAAAATTTCCAATCATTTGTTCCGGTTCCGTTGTTGAAGAACATTCAGTTAAATCAAAGAAACATCAATCATGGAATCGAGGAAACGCTCCAAAGTATGGAAGTAAACTTGTTTTATTGGCAGACATCAAAACACTGCTCGCATAACGGGGGGAACTCTGTGAACTCGTCACTCCGGAAGAGCAACAACAAAAACAGTCCGTGCGGAACCCTGCACCCCAACTCGAGGTCCCGCGGGTGAATTATGTAAACACCACTATGGTACCGTTTTTTTGCTTCAGCTGTTCGGTTAAAACCGTTATAAAAGTAAGCGTTTTTTTGCGATCCCTAGTGTGCATGCACTGCTAGTACCACTGCCTGAAGTTGATGCTTCACTATCTTGATATTTTAGAAACAGATTCATACCAACGGAAGATGAGAGTCTTCGCCAAATCAGCGTGTCTCCTGTTTTTCCGGTGCGACGCCCATCTTTTCAAGTTGGTAACTGCTTGCACAGATGGCAGTAAAACATGTGCCGATCTTTTGGATCTCGACGAACCCACCTCCCAAACTCCTTACTTTCAACCCAAGCTTCTTGAAAAATGCACTTCCCCGTGATACAAGTTGGATCGATGAAAGAACTACGAAGACGAAGTGAAATGCCTACTCACGGAAACAAACAATGGAATATCAACAAGATGGCGACTTGTTGTCAACACGGTGACTTCCGTTGACAATTTTCGGCTGATTTGGACGCCAGACGGATCGCTATTTTTTTTTAAATAAAAGATTATTTTATTTTCTAGGGAGAATTTTGGCGGTAGAGGTCCTCCCTTTGATTTTTTTTTTAATTTAAGGCCTTTTTAGGGGCTTGACAGGTTTTCACGCATTTTAAGGACTTTTAGGAGCCCCTAAATGCACTTTAGAAAATTTAGGGGTTTTTAGGGACTTTTAGGGCCGCGTGTGAACCCTGCATAGGCACAAACAACAGTCAGGACCTGTCCCCCAACCCAAAGGCGGAAGGACGGGTAACCCACTACTGCAGAACCTGTTTGTGTTTTCCCTAGTTAATTTTTCTGGTATGAGCCAACTACAAATAGCAATTCTTCTCTTTCTAAAGGCTGATCTCTCAGGTCACTTCTGCTGAAACCTGTTTCTGCTTACTCTAGACGAGGGGTACTCAAGGCATTGATCGTGATCGACCAGTCGATCGACTGGAGAAGACGAGCTAGAGATGCTAGACATACTGCTTATGTTTACTCTCAACCATTATGGCAAAAGTAAAAAATGAAATGCTGTTGCTTTAAGATGCCATGAATGTCAGAGTATGTGAATAATAGAAGAAAAACTTGTCAATTGAGATAAGTTTTTCTCTTTTTTGAGTGAGAGAGGTCTGGTCTGAAGCCAAAGTAGAAAGTGCAGGATGAGATGGTGTGTAATAGTAAAATTCCACATTGGTACAGCCTGATCGACAATGGAACCACAGACAATGCAATCCACAAAATACAAATTCTGTATTTCAAATATAGGATGCAACATAACATTAACCTTAAAATTGTTTGGGAGCATCATTCAGTTTTCAACATGCATTGCTAAAGATATTCTGCAAGCAATAATTCAAGCTTTACACCAAGAAAAACAGACGGGGATCTCATTGTTGGTTTAAACAAAAATAAATAAATGAAACAAAGTTGGAAGCGACCTTTCAAATTTAAAGTTCATTGTTGGCTTTGTTTGGTTAGCAATGTATTTTTTTGTTTGTTTGTTGACATTTTCATTGTAAGATTGCAAAAACACAAAATTGTTCTTGAAAATGCTCTGATGGGAATGCAAATGCTGTAATCTTAACCTTTTCATGAGCCATGTTACTGCGGCAAATGCCACTGATCTGACCAAAGTGCATACGTCCAATGTTGCTCACAGTGGTCAAAGGAACAAGTCACGGGCTTAGTGTGTTTCATCAGACATAAAAAATTAGAGGGAACGTTGATGTCAGCCCATTATCCATCTCGTCCCTTGATTCGGGTGTGTCAGATACGTCGATAGCACGCACATAAAAACGCGTACTAGCAGGCTGGCCTCCAATTTACAGTTTCTCTTTTGCTTTCTCTTACCCCCTGTTCGTAGATCGTGAGAGGCTGGCTGCTTGAAAAGTTGATCTTAGGGTAAAAAAGTCATGGTTCAAGACAATCATGTTTTGCACCATCCTCAAGAACTGGTTACAATGTGGCTGGGTTCAATGTTGTGCATCTCTCTTTAGTTAAATGTAGTCGTGATAATGTTGTACTCTTAAAATCACAGGATGGAACAAAACTACCGCAATAGATGCCGCAAAAACTGCTCATACACAGCAGGGTAATGCATATACTACACTGTCCAATTTGGAAGAAAATTGTCGTCTCCATTTTGCTGCATTAAAACTGACGTCATAAAATGACTTTTACAATCCACCATCTGGATAAAGGGTTTGCTAAATCTGTCAAGACCAGTGCCGTGGTTGACAATAAAACTTGTTTTATTTCACAAAATGCTTTTTCTTCTACACCAGTCCACTTAAAGTGTGATGTCATTTTGAGGTCTTCCTTATACATCAATTTACTCAAGGGTGCAGTGATTTCCACAATTTGGAACCCAGATTGTGCAATCATTTGTTGGGCCTAAAAATCACATCTGTTTTTTTTTTTTGTGTGACGTTTCGGAGCCTGAAGAATAGCAGTTTTATTATCCTCTACTCCAGTTCTCCCTTGGGTCTTAAGTCTTGGTAAAAGCTATCTGTCAATAATGTAAAAGGAGAAACGAGACTGTGCACAGGCCCGTTTTCGCATGGTAATTCTGCTTCAACTTCCGGTCAGGACAAAATATTGCTTTGGGTACAATTTCACTTGTCGCAAAGAAGTAACTTTTCACTGGTGCGTGTTTCAGTTTAACCTTCATAATTAAGTATGATAATTATGAATGTGGAAAATATATCATTACAGTGCAGTAATAATTTGTTTGGAGTATTAGATCGAGGTGTAAAAGAGGCTTCTATCGCTGATAATATATTTCAGTATCACAGGCATATATCACAGCCTGATCACAATTCTTGTATATCACAGTGACTGATATATGTTTCAGAATCACAGTTTATCACTATTATGTTTCACAGATTGTATACTGTTGAAAATAAATGATGTTACAAACGTATCTCAATATGTGGATAAATGAGTGGAAGTGTAGACAAAAGGTAACATTTCAAGTTCATAGAGAATAATCTCAATAAAAGGGTATCAAGAATATGTGTGTATACTGTATGTGTGTGGCTGGCAGCACGGTGGATTAGCTGTAAAGTGTTGGCCTCACAGTTCTGAGGTCGAGGGTTCGATCCCGGCCCCACCTGAGTGGAGTTTGCATGTACTCCCTGTGCCTGCGTGGGTTTTCTCCGGCCATTCCAGTTTCCTCCCACATCCCAAAAACATGCAACATTAATTGGACAAGCTAAATTGCCCCTAGGTTTGATTCTGAGTATGGCTGTTCGTCTCTATGTGCCCTGCAATTGGCTGGCAACCAATTTAGGGTGTACTCTGCTTCTTCCCTGATGACAGCTGGGACAGCCTCCAGCACTCCAGCGACCCTTGTCAGGATAAGTAGCTAGGAAAATGGATGGATGTGTGTGGCTATGTGGACATTACTTTGTATTCAAGGTAAGAAAGCACAAAGCCTCCATATCACTGTCATTAATAAATGAGTTGCCTTAAAACTCACTGCCAACACCTTTCATTCCTTCCTACATAGATAATTGTCTCTGGATGACCTTGACAGGTCAAACTTGCAAATTATTATAACTTTGGCTGAAACAATTCTTTTACTGTTGAATTTTATGCATTCACTGAACTACAGCCAAATCTAATAAGGAACTTTTCCCAGGTTATCCCAGGTGTAGATATAGGGCTTTTACTATGCAAGTTTCAGTGTAAATGGACTTGGTTACTTTGTCCTTAGTGTTAGGAATACCTTGATTAGGATAAGTGATATGGGATTTACAATAGCTGGGTATACCCAAATATAACCCTACATACAAACCCTGGACTATTTTGTAAACCGAAGTCCATTTGTCACAAATACACTATATGACTCTAATAGTGTTTCTTTCGATGTGTTACAATATCTAGTTGCCATTGGAAGTAAAAAGTCATCCAGGAAGTCTATTGTTGGGAGTGGAACCAAACCAGATGGGGGAAGTGTCATGAGCTCAGTTGGAAACATCAAAACATCTCCCAAAGAGTTGCTTTTGGGAGTACCACAGAATATGTACAGTGAAGAAAATAAGTATTTGAACACCCTGCTATATTGCAAGTTCTCCCACTCGGAAATCATGGAGGGGTCTGAAATTTTCATCATAGGTGCATGTCTACTGTGAGAGAGATAATCTAAAAATAAAAATCCAGAAATTACAATGTATGAAAAAAAATCATAGAATTTTTTCAATTTATTTGTGTGAAACAGCTGTACATAAGTATGTGAACACCTGAGGAAACCAATGTTAGTATTTGGTACAGAAGCCTGAGGTCAAATGTTTCCTGTAGTTGTTCACCACGTTTGCATACACTGCAGGAGGGATTTTGGCCCACTCATTCACACAGATCTACTGCAGATCAGACGGGTTTCAGGGCTGTCACTGAGGAACACAGAGTTCCAAAGATTTTCTACTGGGTTTAGGTCTGGCAGAACCTTGCTATGCTTCTTACGGAGCCACTCTTTGGTTTTCCTGGCGGTGTGCTTCGGGTCATTGTCATGTTGAAAGACCCACCCAAGACCCATCTTCAATGCTCTGACTGAGGGAAAGGGGTTGTTCCCCCAAATTTCTCACAATACATGGCCGCGGTCATCCTCTCCTTAATACAGTGCAGTCGTCCTGTCCCATGTGCAGAAAAACTCCCACAAAGCATGATGTTACCACACCCATGCTTCACAGTGGGGATGGTGTTCTTGGGATGGAATTTATCATTTGTCGTCCTCCAAACACGGTTCGTGGAATTATGACCAAAAAGTTCGATGTTGGTCTCATCTGACCACAAAACCTTCTCCCACGACTCCTCTGTATCATCCAAATGGTCATTGGCAAACTTAAGACAGGCCTTCACATGTGCTGGTTTAAGCAGGGGAACCTTCCGTGCCAAGCATGATTTCAAAACCATGACAGTGTATTACCAATAGTCACCTTGGAAAAGGTGGTCCTCGCTCTTTTCAGGTCATTGACCAGGTCCTGTCGTGTAGTCCTGGGCTGATTCCTCACCTTTCTAAGTATCATTGAGACCCCACAATCTTCATTCATCTTGCATTGGACTCCAATCCGACTGAGACTGACCATCATGTTTAGCTTCTTCCATTTTCTAATGATTGCTCCAACAGTGGATCCTTTTTCACCAAGCAGCTTGGCAATTTCTCTATAGCCCTTTCCAGCCCTGTGGAGTTGTACAATTTTGTCTCTGGTGTCTTTGGACAGCTCTTTGGTCTTGCCCATGTTACAAGTTTGAGCCTTACTGATTGTATGGGATGGACAGGTGTCTTTATGCAGTTAACAACCTCACACAGGTTCATCTGATTAAGGATAATACATGGACTGGAGGTGGACTTTTTAATCGGACTAACAGGTCTTTGAGGGTCAGCATTCTAGCTAATGAACAGGTGTTCACATCCATGCAGCTATATCACACAAATACATCGTTAAAAAAATCATACATTATGATTTCTGGATTTTTTTTTTTTTTAGAATCTCTCTCACAGTGGGCATGCAAATTTCAGACTTCTCCACAATTTCTAAGTCTGAGAACTTGCACTATACCAGGGTGTTCAAATACTTATTTTCTTCACTGTACCAGCATAGTGAAGTACTTATGGTGTGCAGTCAAAATTCTGAAGTTTTGAAAGACCATCTTTGAATCTGTAAAGGCATCCCTTTTCACTTCTCTGTCATGTCAATCATCCATCCATCTTCTCCAGATTTTCCGGGTCAGGTTGCGGGGGCAGAAGCTTGAGAAGGGATGCCCGGACTTCCCTTTGCCCAGCCACTTTGTCCAGCATGTCCTGGGTTTCCCCGAAGTCTTTTTCCACCTAGACGCGCCTGGAACACCTCACCAGGGATGCATCCGGGAGGCATTGGTATGAGATGCCCCAGCCACCTTATCTGGCTTCTCTCAATGCGGAGGAGGAGCGGCTTGACACTGAACCCCTCCCACATGGCCAAGCTTCTCACCCTATCTCTAAGGGAGAGCCCGGACACTCTGCGGAGGAAACTCATTTCGGCCACTTGTATCTGTGATCTTGTTCTTTTGGTAACGACCCACAGCTCGTGACCATAGGTGAGGGTATGAAGGCAGATCAACTGGTAAATTGAGATCTTCGCCTTTCGACTTTGCTCCCTCTTTTCCACATACAAAGTACAGAGAAGGTCAGAAGGAACTACATTGTGTTTTTGTAGACCTAGACAAAGCCAATGACAAAGTACCAAGAGAGGAACTGTGGTACTGCATGCTCAAGTCTGGTGTGGCAGAGAAATATGTTGGAATAGTACAGGACATGTATGATGGCAGCAGAACAGCAGTGAGATGTGCCGTTGGTGTGTCAGAAGCATTTATGGTGGAGGTGGGACTCCATCAGGGTTCCGCGCTGAGCCCCTTCCTGTTTGCGGCAGTAATGGATAGGCTGACAGACGAGGTTAAGACTGGATTCCCCTTGGACCATGATGTTCGCGGATGATATTGTGATCTGAGAGAGGAAGACCAAAGAAAAGGTTGATGTATGTTGTGAGGGAGGACATGAAGACTGTCGGCGTTCAAGAGGAAGATGCACGAGATAGGCTTAGATGACACGCTGTGGCGACCCCTAATTGGGACAAGCCGAAAGGTAAAGAAAAAGAATATCATGATGCTTTTGGGAAAAATAAAAAACGTTACAGGCTTGAATATCACTAAAATATCTTATTCTGTAAATGTTTAATATGCATCAAATTCAAAACCTCTGAACTGTAACAAAGACATGCTTACCTGTTGTACATTGCGATTCCTTGGCTTCTTAAAGTTTTTTTTAGATTCAGTATGTGTGATATACCAAGCGGAGATTGTAAAAAGTTTTAAAAAAAAATGTAAAAAAGACTCACAATAACTGATGCGGCATGGTGGGTAGGCTGGGAAAGCGTTGGCCTCACAGTTCTGAGGTGCCGGGTTCAATCCCGGGCCTGCTTATATGGAGTTTGCATGTTATCCTCTTGCCTGCATGGGTTTTCTCCGGGCACTCCGGTTTCCTCCACCATTCCAAAAACATGCAACATTAATTGGACACTCTAAATTGCCTCTAGGTGTGATTGCGAATGTGAATGTTTGTCTCGATGTGCCCTGCGGTTGGCTGGCAACCAGTTCGGGGTGTACCCTGCCTCCTGCCCGTTGACAGCTGGGATAGGCTCCAGCACTCCATGCGACCCTCGTGAGAATAAGTGGTGAAGAAAATGGATGGATGGACAACAATTGATAATAGGTCATGTCAATATTTAATTCCTCCCATCACTGACACACAAGCAGAATACATACCAATTCATGGCACAATGTGCCGGAAACTGGAAAAGATTACGGCTCAAAAATCAACAACTCACCTCTCCTCACATAAAAATTGAAATACAAAAAATAATTGTATTTTTTAAATTAATGTATCTGTAATCTGATTGCATGTATTTTGTTTGTAACTGTAATGGAACAAAGATAGTTTTTTATATTGTGATTAGATGTATTCTGTGTGGTACAGGAGAAATTATCAGAAAAATTGGGGTTACAAACTCTAAGAATAATGAGTTTTGGCATTCTGGCGCTTTTCGTCCGCGGAAGCCGTTGTATGAACGAATCCAACGCGACAGAGGGCGGGAAAGAAGGGGGAGTGAGTCATGCCTTCGCTCCTTTGTCTCTCTCTGTCTCTCTCGCTCGCTCTCTCAACCAACCTACCCGGCCCCCCACCCACCACTAACAAACTCACACACGCATAAACAATGACAGCAGTTCTTCTCTCTTGCACAACATGTTTATCCCCTTCTCTTCTACATACATTATTAAGCAACGGAAAGGTTTTAAAGACACTATCAGTCGTGTAAATCGTAAATGAGCGTCAACTTCCTTGTAGAATTCCAGGGCACGTGTGGTCTTGTCATGTTGCTCAGCAGGTCAGTCCCAGTCAGCGATAAGGCATTCGGACCAAGACTGATGCTACAAACTGCCCACTGATTTTCAAGCAAGACATGGCACTCTTTGGCAGACAGTAAAAGCTTTAGGATGTAAAGAAATACCATTACGAGCTCCTTTATTGCCAACATAGGGGCTCGAGGCCGATTGAAAACACATCGTGCAACTTGTAAGGCAACATCCCTGCGAAACCTCAACACCACACAGTCAAAAACACACAAGCCTCACAAGGAATAACAAGGCTGCAGTTTAACCGACAAGACCATCGCTCCAACGAATACAAATAAGGGAACAAAGCAAACACTCGGTTGCAGCACGCCGCTGTATTTCAATTGATAACACGTAGTGTTCGTGCATTGTGAACGTGGAAAAACTCACCGTTTTTCTGCTCGTCCACAGTAGGTTCTCACAAATAAAAGTACGTCTGCATGATGGTTAACCCCCCAGTGTCCTTGTGTAGCATAAATCAATGTTTTAATAGCGTGTCGTTAGCAATCGGTGCGACGTGGACAGCTTTCTCTTCGTGTTAGGATGGAACGCCTTTTCCCCTCCAAGAGCTGCATTGTTGACATTGATGACGTCATGCTAACCTCTCATTCACAGGGAACAAGTCCCTGAAGAGTTTACGAGGATGCCTGCCGGCCTACCTACTACAACACATCCTCTTTGCACTAGTACCGTATAAGAAATATAATGGTATGGTTATCGACTCTATTGTGATGATAAACATCATTCGTTACAGAAGGAAGGAAAAGCCAAAGTGGCACTAAGTAGGCCCAAAAAATGTCAAATAAATTTGACACCAAAGAGAAGCGTAATGTTATTGTAACCAATAAGAATGAAGAGAGTCCTGTTCGGAGTTTCTTATTGGTAAATTTTATAAACAAAATATAAAATGGACTGGAACCCAATTAACCAAACTCTTTGCTGAATGGAATGGAGGAATGGAAGTACCCGACTTCTACAGCTAATTATAACATTTCATGAAAACAAAACAAAAAAAAATACTCTAACGGTTTTCACACTTCACAGTTCTGAGGACCCGGGTTCAAACCCGGCCCCACCTGTGTGGAGTTTGCATGTTCTCCCCGTGCCTGCGTGGGTTTTCTCCGGATACTGCGGTTTCCTTCCACATCCCAAAAACACGCAACATTAATTGGACACTCTAAATTGACTCTAGGTGTGATTGTGAGTGCAGCTGTTTATCTCAATGTGCCCTGGCATTGGCTGGCAACCAGTTCAGGGTATACCCCGCCTCCTGCCCATTGACAGCTGGAATAGGCTCCATCACTCCCCGTGACCCTTGTGATGATAAGCGGTAAGGAAAATGGATGGAAGGATGGTTTTTGCACTAAAAAAAATAAATTATTAAAAAAAACGGTGAGTCCTTGGTTAGTCAATGAAATAGTCGAATTGTTCAAAAGCAGATTGCGCTGGCCAGCTAAAGAAGACACAAAAGAACTACAGTTCTGTGCATGTATCTATTCAAGTGAATGTGGAGCTGAGTGTTTGAATGTTTGCCTGGATTAAGCTGACAGGGATACTGTATATACAGTGAAGAAAATTTGTATTTGAAAGTCCTGCTATATTGCAAGTTCTCCCACTTAGAAATCATGACAGGCCTGAAATTTTCATCGTAGGTCCACGTCCACTGTGATGAAGATAATCTAAAAATAAAAATCCAGAAATCACAATGTATGATTTTTTTTAACGATTTATTTGTGTGATACATCTGCAAATAAGTATGTGAACACCTGAGAAAACCAATGCTAATATTTGGTACAGTAGCCTTTATTTGCAATTACAGAGGTCAAACGTTTCCTGTAGTTGTTCACCAGGTTTGCACACACTGCACGAAGGATTTTGGCCCACTCTCCCACGCAGATCTTCTCTAGATCAAACAGGTTTGTGGGCTGTCACCGAGAAACACGGAGTTTCAGCTCTCTCCAAAGATTTTCTATTGAGTTTAGGTCTGGAGACTGGCTAAGCCACACCAGAACCTTGATATGCTTCTTACGGAGCCCCTCTTTGGTTTTCCCGGCGGTGTGCTTCGGGTCATTGTTATGTTGAAAGACCCAGCCACGACTCATCTTCAATGCTCTGACTGAAGGAAAGAGGTTGTTCCCCAAAATCTCACAATATATGACCACGGTCATATATTCTTCTTAATACTGTGCAGTCGTCCTATCCCATGTATTAAGACCCGTCCATGATTTCTAAGTGGGAGAACTTGCAATATAGCAGGGTGTTCAAATACTTATTTTCTTCACTGTAAGTAGATAGGGCTTCCAGCAGCTATCCTCCCGAATGACCACTTGGAATGGCAGCAGTATCGCTCACCACACTAGCAAAGAAATGGAAACAATATTAGACGTAGGCCGAGAAAAGATATAGCACAGACCAGTTGACTGGTAACTTTTACCTAAGGCTCGCGGTACCTTAAAGAGATGCCATCATAAACCATGTCCCAATGGAAGACGTTGTGTGAGGTAACGTGACTTTCCTGTATTATTTGATGAGTCAACTCGACAAATTCACTTGATACAATATATTCATTTCTACCTTTGCTCTGATTGCTGTATCTTCCAGTGCACGTGAATCATCAACTACCAGAGAGTGTGAGTTAGGATTTTGACCCAACACCAATTGATGTTGGCAATTACATGAGGTAGGAAAAGTAGCCTAATATTTTTCTCAAAAGTAAGTATACCTTTACTTTAGAATAATATGACTCAAGTAAAAAGTACTAGACTGACTGGCGAACAGTTCAAGATGTACTCCGCCTTCGCCGGTAGCTCACGAGGATAGACTCCAGCTCTCCCGTAACCCTTGTGAGGATAAACGGCTTGAATAATGGATGGCTGGATGGATAGATGAAAAAAGTCATCCAAATATTTACTTGAGCGTTAGACAGTACTCAACGAAAAAAAAAGTGTAATTTGTGACTTTTTTTTTTTTTAGCTCAGCGCATGAACATCAAATAGTCAACAACTCGACACACCAGCCACATTCAAATTTTTAACTCCGAAAAAACAAAACACATGCATTGGGACCTACAGACTTGGTGGTTGTGTGTCTGTGTGAGCTAATTTTGCTTCGTCGACTGGCAAAAAAAAAAAACCCAGCAAGAACATATGTAATTTACTGATTTTTTTTTTTTCATGTTAGAAGTTGGATGAAATATCCAGGTTTGAGCAATCACAATTTCAGAGCTGCATGGCAAAGCTGTTTTTTTTTTGTGTCTGTAAATTACATCTGTTCTACCCCCAGCCCCAAAGCCTCCACGCCTCTAAAATTGGTTATTTTAATTGGCTCGTGAAGACTCTGTACATGGTCATATGATTGCCTTGTTTCATCTGATTGGCAAATTAAAATGAAATGAGATTTGTGTTCATGTTTGAATGGTGCAATTGTAATGGTGTGATGATCTTGCGCTATATTATGAACTGGACATGGAAGCACACTTTTATTTTGAAAGACAGCCCTTTCTCTGTTATTTTTTTCCTTTTGTTCTTTTGAACATTATTAATATAATCCGGAATTGTGTGTTAAAAATGTTCATTGTCAGTTTGAAAATGCCTTTACATGCTAATGGAAGGTCTGAGAAATACAGAAAGGTGGCTCCATTTTTTTTAAGCTACACTTAATGTGTGGCGCGAGGATAACACTTCCTCTTGTCCCCGACTTCCCAGAGAGTTACGCATTTCTGCTGCTCCACATATTTTCATTGTTTGGTTGTAAAATGTGAATATGAGTTTAAAATGCTTGCAAAGGTGATGTAATCACAGAAACACCGCGTTAAATGTTTCATTAATCCCGAGCATAAACATGCTAGATGGAGGAGTAGTGGAAAGAGAAAGAGAGGATTTAACCAAGTTGACACAACCAACGTGTGTGTCTTCTCATTCATCTATCAAAAAAAAATAAAAAGACAACGCAGTTAGACCCACTACAAACTGGTGCTGTGACCCTAACCTAGTGCTTCACCGACTGACGTATGGGGATGGATCATCATAGCCGCTGGTGTCCTGGCTGTTTGAGAGTTGTCTTGGTGTTGTCTGCTGCCGAGTGGGAATGACCCATTGCTGCATGCTGATTCCTTTGACGGTGGTTGAGGAGCAGCCTTCAGACGTTGCAGCGCTACTAAACTCTCATCCTGGAGACAGCTGGTTGAAAAAGCCTTATCCTCTTTTAGTGACTGGAAGTAACTAAGTTTTCATTTAGTGTGCATTGTGACATATGGGGGATTTTATAAGAATTTTTCTTTGACAATTTTCATTTTCACTGTTCTGCTGTTCTGTTCTATTCGGACGGTGTATGGTCATAATATGGACATATTTACTGTACACGGGGTGGGGGAAGCTGGCGTGACGAGTCACAGTGTGGGGAAGGGAAGAGGTGTTCTGATGTATACACCTCTGTAAAAGTCCACACCAAGTGGTCAATCTAAGTTAACAACAGGTCATTCCAAGATGAAGGGAGACAGACATGTGAACCTCAATAATGATGTGGTCAGGCTTCTACCAATTACTCCAGCTGTATCACCTGTATGTCCCACCCCTCAGAACCTGAATGACTCCAGTGTCAGATCATCTTCCAACCAACTTGCTGATCAAGTCAATTGGAACTGAAATCGGAGAATCTATCAAAGCAAGCTTACAACACTCTCTGATCAAATATGTCCCTTCACCCCTGACCAACCACAGCATGTCTCTCACTTTGATCGGAGTGCAACCACTGTTATTGATTCTTCCAAGTTAAACTTAGTGTTGTGCTCTGAAGTCAATGCTCTGCCTTATTTCAGGGGGGATGGTTGAGACAAGAACTCTGTGTCTAAGTGGGAAGAGTTGATGTGGAGTTACTCTCTGAAAAAGGGTTACTGTGGGAGTGAATGCATGGAATAGGTCATTAACAGACTATTGGGAAAAGCGAGGGATCTCACCAAGGTATGGTTACGTACCAACCCTCAGGTCACTGACATCATTGTGGTTTATGGTGTACTCAGACACCATTTTAGTGACTTTGTACACTGACTTACCTTTGGCCGATTTCTATGCAACTAGGGAAAGTGCGCTGGATTACTGGATCAAGCTTAACAAAGCAGCTGAAATGAGAGAACAGTGGTTCGTGAGTAAAGGTGAGCCGGCAACTGGTTGTAGTCATCATGCAGTTATCATGTTTGTTCGCAACTCCCCCGACAGAGAACTAGCTCTGATCTTCAAAACAAAGCCACGATTGGATTGGTCCACTCGAGAAGTACAGAAACACTTTGATTACCCAAGAAAGGTACAGACGTTTTGTGGGAGCCAAATGTCAGTACAGAAAGAGGTGACAATCGGACCTAGTCAGGAAGGGATGAGTGCTGAGGCTCAAGTGTCCACACCTGGTTTAATGGTCACCTCAGATGGCCTCCCCATTCGTAATGAAAAAGACACCATTGAAAGTCCTGAACTTATTGGAGAAGAAATTGTTCAGTAACATGCAATTAGCTCACGGTCAAACTTAGAACTGAGTACACAAGAACAGTCAAAATTGTAAAGTCTGTAGCACTTCAGATCACAGAACCTCTGCTCACTGCAGAATGAATGTACAACCTGTGTTTTAGATGTTATGTACCAGGACATATTGGAGCTAATTGCAGCCAGTCATCTTCTCCTCAACCTCTGAATCCACCTCAGGTCCCTCACATTCAGGGAAACTAGATAGCTCCCCTTTGGTGGAGGGCAATGTGGAGGTGTGTGGTTTTCCCTCCTGTGAAAATGATAGTCAGTCCGTGTTTTTAACTGCTTGTGAATCAGCTCTGTCAGACAAAACGGTGATTTTTTTTGTTTTAGACCACCGTGTTAGCGGGGGACAAAGTCAACATCCAAGGGATGCTGGATAGCGGGTCCATGGCCACTTCTCTGCGTGCAGATTTGGTACCTTGGTTAAGGGAAGCGGGAGTTGCGTGTGGCGATTTAGTTTCTCCTATGGACTTTGTCTTCATTTGGTGTGGTGGGAAGCAAATGGAGCCAGTGGGAATCTGTGAGATGAAACCCATACTGTTCGACTCTGATTATCTTATCCCAGTCTTGATTGTGGATGGGCAAGTAGGTGAGCTGGTCGTTGGTACTAACACCCGCTCAAACCAATCATCAGGAGATTTAAGAGCAACGAGGCTTACTACAGGTACGTCATAGGCCAACCTGATTCGTCACCACAGCAGAAAGCTAGTGAGTTCATTTGCTTTTTGGCCAATCTGGAAAGGTGGAGGGGGGGCAGTTAAGTAAAAGAAAGCAGTCGCACTGGAGTCGATGTTTGAGCATATGGTGTGGGGCCGTCTTTGAACAAGAACTAAACTTTCAGCTGGGAGTACTGTAATCATGGAGCCTAGCTCATCAAGGTGTGTGCCCTTGCAACATATTAGTGGGCAGGGTGGTGACGCCGTTGTGGGGGGATGGGTGGGTTCCTGTGAAAACAATCAACCCAACTGCTTCCAAAATCACAATGCAGAGGGCCAAAGTGGCTGACATTTCCCTGTGCATAGCACTAGAGGATTTTGAAGAGGGTTCCCAGTGGGCAGTTCACCAAATGCAGGGAAAGGTGGTCAGTGGGAACTGTCATGGCAGTTTAACAGCACAGAGTTCTGTGAGTAGCAGTAGGTTAAATGGGAGTTCCAAGCTTCGGGAATTGGGTCTTCAGGATTTGCCACTGGATGACTGTGAGTTATCTCCAGCCTGGAAAGAGAAATTGAGAGATTTGAAGTTTGAAGTTCAAGAGTGTGTTTTCTAGACACAACCTGGATTGTGGGAAAGCTGTTAATTTTTGTCACCGCATTCAGCTGACTGACGACCGCCCCTTTCAGCTGCCTTATCGCAGGCTTTCACTAGCCCATCACCAGAAGTTGAGTGACGCACTGGACATCAACCATTATGTGCCCACGTGTTTTTTCACCACAAAACATGATTTTGACGTATATAGTTTTTGTAACTCCCACCATGAAAATCCTCTCGAGGGATTTGTTTTTGAGAAGAAGCAGGAAGTGACGTAAAGGACAGTGGCGCCCCCAAGTGGACTCGTTTGTTTCCATTAGTTTTACCTCCGGGAAGGTAGCTCGTTGTTCCTTCGTGTTAGCCAAAATGCTGGCTCATTGCATTGCTGTACATTGCTTGAACACTCGGGAGAATGGATTTACGCTTCATAAGTTTGCAAGAAAGCCAGTTCGTTGTGAAAAATGGATGCTTGGACGAGAGGTAGGTGTGTATACAGCTACTAAAAAAAATAATAGTTTGGGGCGGACCACGTAATCGGTCTCTCATCGCATAACAAAAGATCCGCGTACAAAATTTTTCGATGTGTGTGTCGGACAGCGTCGGGCTGCTGCGCGGATGGCGGCGAATTTGAAGAACCCAGCCGAGAATGCCTCACTCAGCCGCATGCACGGAGTAAAGCGCCCCGGCTCGATTGTGTTGTTCATCGCTTCTGCTTCGTCTATGAACAACCCCTTAAAGCAGCACCGCTCGGCTCTGTCATAAGCCACACCGGCCAGCTGCGATGAGCCGCAGTGGCTCATCTCCGCCGCGAAAGTGAATCGGATGGGGATGAAGTATGGCTGTGATCGCATATCATCTGAATGTGGCTTGAAACAATAGTGTAAAATTGCCCCGAGGGCTCAAAACAATAGTGTAATATTGCCCCGGTAACTTCACTCGGTTGTGTGGTGTTCTCCTTTTCGAAAAGAGGTTCCATGTCAGAAGGGGGGCGTTTGTCTCCCATAGTTAGGGTGCACCGCGTGTTTTCATTGGCGAATGTCCGGGTGACGTCACGGAAAGAGGATGCAGCCAATATGACCACTTGGATATCGTAGAATTACACTTCTGCAACTTTGCGCATGGATGACGCACTCTCCGCTCACGTTTATTTTTTCGTATAGACATTGAATTGTATAATGTAATATGTATTTTTCATTACAATTTCTATTATAGAATGTTTATAGGGATGACACTTGGACTTTAAATGTTCTGGGTTCTGTGAGCACTGCTATTACCGGACGCTATATCAATGACGACGTCACTGAAGCTGTCTCTGACTGCAAAGGCTGCGTAAACCTGACAAAGACATTTTTTTTATTCGCTGTACTAAGTCTTTTCTCTTTTTGGGTGCCTTTTGCTGATACTATGTGCCCCATGGCCTTTAAATATGTATTTGGCATATTTTCCTGGGGTTAAACATGTGACTGAACATTTCATGTTTGCCTTGATCTTCTTCTTCTTTTCCTTTTGGCTTGTCCCGTTAGGGGTCGCCACAGCGTGTCATCTTTTGCCATCTTAGCCTATCTCCTGCATCTTCCTCTCTAACCCCAACTGCCCTCATGTCTTCCCTCACCACATCCATAAACCTTCTCTTTGGTCTTCCTCTCGCTCTTTTGCCTGGGAGCGCCATCCTCAGCATCCTTCTACTCACTCTCTCGCCTCTGAACATGTCCAAACCATCGAAG
The DNA here is from genome assembly GCF_019802595.1 of Syngnathoides biaculeatus. Classification (NCBI taxonomy): domain Eukaryota; kingdom Metazoa; phylum Chordata; class Actinopteri; order Syngnathiformes; family Syngnathidae; genus Syngnathoides; species Syngnathoides biaculeatus. The sequence goes on along the minus strand of NC_084654.1, from coordinate 570,600 downwards.
TCTGCTCTCTCGAATCTTGTCTCCAAAACATCCAGCTTTGGCCGTCCCTCGAATGAGCTCATTTCTAATCCTATCCAACCTGGTCACTCCGAGCGAGAACCTCAACATCTTCATTTCTGCCACCTCCAGTTCAGCTTCCTGTTGTTTCTTCAGTGCCACCGTCTCTAATCCGTACATCATGGCCGGCCTCACCACTGTTTTGTAAACTTTGCCCTTCATCCTAGCAGACACTCTTCTGTCACATAACACACCAGACACCTTTCGCCAGCTGTTCCAACCTGCTTGGACCCGTTTCTTCACTTCCTGACCACACTCTCCATTGCTCTGTATTGTTGACCCCAAGTATTTGAAGTCGTCCACCCTCGCTATCTCTTCTCCCTGTAGCCTCACTCTTCCCCCTCCACTTTTCTCATTCACGCACATATATTCTGTTTTACTTCGGCTAATCTTCATTCCTCTCCTTTCCAGTGCATGTCTCCATCTTTCCAATTGTTCCTCTGCATGCTCCCTGCTTTCACTGCATATGACAATATCATCTGCGAACATCATGGTCCAAGGGGATTCCAGTCTAACCTCATCTGTCAGCCTATCCATTACCACTGCAAACAGGAAGGGGCTCAGAGCTGATCCCTGATGCAGTCCCACCTCCACCTTAAATTCCTCTGTCACACCTAAGGCACACCTCACCATTGTTCTGCTACCATCATACATGTCCTGTACTATTTTAACATACTTCTCTGCCACACCAGACTTACGCATGCAGTACCACAGTTCCTCTCTTGGTACTCTGTCATAGGCTTTCTCTAGATCCACAAAGACACAATGTAGCTCCTTCTGACCTTCTCTGTACTTTTCCACGAGCATCCTCAAGGCAAATAATGCATCTGTGGTACTCTTTCTAGGCATGAAACCATACTGTTGCTCGCAGATACTTACTTCTGTCCTGAGTCTAGCCTCCACTACTCTTTCCCATAACTTCATTGTGTGGCTCATCAACTTTATTCCGCTATAGTTCCCACAGCTCTGAACATCCCCTTTGTTCTTAAAAATGGGAACTAGAACACTTTTCCTCCATTCTTCAGGCATCTTTTCGCCCGCCAGTATTCTGTTGAATAAGTTGGTCAAAAACTCCACAGCCATCTCTCCAAATTGCTTCCATACCTCTACCAGTATGTCATCAGGACCAACTGCCTTTCCATTTTTCATCCTTTGTAGTGCTTTTCTGACTTCCCCCTTAGTAATCATTTCCACTTCCTGGTCCTTCACTCTTGCCTCTTCAACTCTTCCTTCTCTCTCATTTTCTTCATTCATCAACTTCTCAAAGTATTCTTTCCATCTATTTAGTACACTACCGGCACCAGTCAACACATTTCCATCTCTATCCTTAATCACCCTTACCTGCTGCACATCCTTCTCACCTCTATCCCTCTGTCTGGCCAACCTGTAGAGATCCTTTTCTCCTTCTTTCGTATCCAACCTGGTGTAAATGTCTTCATATGCCTCTTGTTTAGCCTTTGCCACCTCTACCTTTGCCCTACGTCGCATCTCGATGTACTCCTTTCGCCTCTCCTCAGTCCTCTCAGTATCCCACTTCTTCTTCGCTAATCTCTTTCCTTGTATGACTCCCTGTATTTTGGGGTTCCACCACCAAGTCTCCTTCTCCCCTTTCCTACCAGATGACACACCAAGTACTTTCCTGCCTGTCTCTCTGATCACCTTGGCTGTCGTCGTCCAGTCTTCCGGGAGCTTCGGTTGTCCATCGAGAGCCTGTCTCACCTCTTTCCGGAAGGCCGCACAACGTTCTTCCTTTCTCAGCTTCCACTACATGGTTCTCTGCTCTACCTTTGTCTTCTTAATCTTCCTACCCACCACCAGAATCATCCTACATACTACCATCCTATGCTGTCGAGCTACACTCTCCCCTACCACTACTTTACAGTCAGTAACCTCCTTCAGATTACATCGTCTGCACAAAATATAATCTACCTGCGTGGTTCTACCTCCGCTCTTGTAGGTCACTATGTGTTCCTCCCTCTTCTGGAAATAAGTGTTCACTACAGCCATCTCCATCCTTTTTGCAAAGTCCACCACCATCTGCCCTTCAAAGTTCCTTTCCTGGATGCCGTACTTACCCATCACTTCTTCATCGCCCCTGTTTCCTTTACCAATATGTCCATTACAATCTGCACCAATCACAACTCTCTCGCTGTCTGGGATGCTCAGAACTACTTCATCTAGTTCCTTCCAGAATTTCTCTTTCAACTCTAGGTCACATCCTACCTGTGGTGCATAGCCGCTAACCACATTATACATAACACCCTCAATTTCAAATTTTAGTCTCATCACTCGATCTGATACTCTTTTCACCTCCAAGACATTCTTAGCCAGCTCTTCCTTTAAAATAACCCCTACTCCATTTCTCTTCCCATCTACTCCGTGGTAGAATAATTTAAACCCTGCTCCCAAACTTCTAGCCTTACTACCTTTCCACCTGCTCTCTTGGATGCACAGAATATCAACCTTTCTCCTAATCATCATGTCAACCAACTCCTGTGCTTTTCCTGTCATAGTCCCAACATTCAAAGTCCCTACACTCAGTTGTAGGCTCTGTGCATTCCTCTTTTTCTTCGAGCGGACGCTGGATCCGGTTTCCTCCTCTTCTTTGTCTTCGACCCACAGTAGCTGAATTTCCACCGACGCCCTGCAGGTTAGCAGTGCCGGGGGCGGGCGTTGTTAACCCGGGCCACGACCGATCCGGTATGGGATTCTTTAGATGAACGCTCATATTTGTTTGGCACAGTTTTTACGCCGGATGCCCTTCCTGACGCAACCCTCTGCATTTATCCGTGCTTGGGACCGGCCTACAGATTGCACTGGTTTGTGCCCCCATAGGGCTGCATTCATGTTTGCCTTGATCCTTTATTGAATAGTTTTTATGACTGGTTGGGCTGGGTTGTGTATACGTAGTAGTGGAATTATATAGTAGCCACTGCAGAGAATGTATGTGGAGTACTCTTGTGTTTTTGGAAGTGTCATCAACTTCATATATTAGAAATTACAGGTCATGTTCATCATACAGCGGAAAACAGTGGGGGTGAATGTAATGGTGTGATGTTGTTTTTGTGTTGTATTTTTTTGAATGACAAGTGATGAAATAGAATGACCAAGTCACAAAGATCTACCCAATGCAAAACATGTATTTATTTTAAAGTATATTGAGGATTCTTTATGCGTAAATGTATGTTTGTGTGCCTTGCATAACCACATGAACCAATATTGCGCAACATAATTAACTATGAACATCTTTTGTTCCTATCTGAGTTCAGATTGATGATCACTAAACACCATACGAATGAAAATGCACACCTGGGCTGAGTCACTCACGTCAGTAGATTCGTCCAACTGCAGTGAGAAATACTCACAATCTCTGATGTCCTTCTACATTTGCTTTGCTCTCAGCCATGGCTTCACAGCGTCGCGTAACACTACTGCTTGACAGCTGCAGAGCTTTTATTGAAGTTAATATTTCCACTTTATTTTTTAAAAGATCAGAACAATGAGTCAGCTGCTTCAACGAATGCCTCTTTTACCACCTCTCCATCTTGGAAGGACTTCTTGCAATTAACGATGATGTGACTAAGCCAGAACGATGCTTCGGTGGCGGCTTTCACTGTTGAACTATGTTGTGTGAAAAGTGACTGCTGTCCGGCCAGTTGGGATTTTAGTTTGTTCACTTTTTTCATTCTCAGCTCCCTTTTCGGCGGAAGGTTGGTCGTAATGTCAATGAACAGTTCGAAAATGCCGCTCCACATTTCCCTTCTTTGGTATTACAATAGTACACTGGCAGATGAGGCAAACGCTTTTCAAAAATGACATTGTGAAAAAAAAGACCACCTCCCATTCCATATGAAAGTGATACGTTTTTGTCTGCTTCTTTGCTCCGGCATGCATACTGATGTTTGATAAGCTTTCTTTACCTTAACAAAAAAGTGAGGGCTTAAAATAAGGGTGAACCCGCTGGCTAGCTTGTTTGCTCTGTCGTTGCTTGCGCGACCAATTGATGCATTGAGCACCCCTGTGCTATATTATGAACAGGACGTGGAAAAGCACTTTTATTTTGAAAGACAGCACTTTCTCTGTCCTTTATTCTTTTCGTTCTTTTGAACGTTATTAATGTTATAAGGAATTATGTGTTAAAAATGTTCATTGTCAGGTTGAAAATGCCGTCATATGCTAATGGTAGGTCTGAGAAATACAAGACTGTGTATTTTATTTTGAAGCCGCACTTATTGTGTGGCAGGGGGATACCACTTCCTCTTGTCGTGACCCTTCCCAGAGCGGTACTCATATTTGATGGACTGCATATTTTCATTGTTTTGTTGTAAAATGTGACTATAAGTTAATTGAAAATGCTTGCAAAGCTGGGGTAATCACAGAAACACTGTGTTAATTGTTTCATTAATTTCAAGCATAAATGTGCTGGTTTGAGGAGGAGTGGAGAGGTTATTGCGGTGGTTCCTGCCGTGGGAATGAGTGTTGGCAGAGGTCGTGTGGTGACGATCTTTTTGGTGTTGCAGAGCAGGGAGCGTGTGTGTGAAGAAATAATCTGTGAACATCCGTGAATGTCTCTTCTTTGGAATGCAGAGAGAGAGGGGATTAAACCAAGATGAGACAAGCCAACGTGTGTGTCTTCTCATTGATTCATCAAAAAAAAAAAAAATGCAGAGTTAGACCCACTACACAATGTTGTTTTTGTGCCCAGGCAATCGGTTTGTTCAGTCGACTTCTAGTTCCAGGAAGGAAGCCACTTCCTTTCCGAGCGTTTCCATAGGTCCATTACAGTCAGCGTAGTGGGAGCCCCTGCGTAGTTGAAGATAAGCTGCGAGTCGTGAGGGCCCTGTCCGCATTTCGGGCAGAGGTTGACAATAGTATTGTCGACACAAGCCTTATAGTCATTGAGGATGCCCGGTGTCCCACTGTCTTGTCACCAGGGCCCACTCATCTGTCCAATATGTTTCCTGCGACAAATGGCTCCACCTCAAATGTTCAAACTTAAAATCTACCAAGGACTACTCGAATGACTTCCAAGGTCCATGATGCGCCAGCCCACCACCGGCTGCAGCCACATCGGTGCAACTCAATTGCACCCATACCTTGCTTCGGATGATCCAACTCATCTGCAACGGCATCTCCAACAAACTCCACGACATTGTTTGTTTCACCCACACCACAATGGGTGCCCTGTGCAGGAATCGAAGGTGGAGTCTAAAAGTAGATGTGCACGCTTATGAATGAATAAAGAAAAGCAGGAAATGACATGTTTACTGTTGTAAAAGTAGCAGATTATCTTCATATAAACATTCAAGGAAAAAGTACAGTGCATTTAAAGTGCTCAGAAAAGTTACTTGAGGATATTTAACTAAGTAAATGTAACACGTGATGACCCACCTCTGGGTATAACCATGATTGTGTGTATGCAATAGTCCATTGCTCCATAAACCTCCTGTTGTTTCAACCTCTGCTTTGTAATTCCCCACCATGTCCCTGAATTCCTTGTCATGTAATTGTCCACCTTCGCCGCTGAAGAAATTTTGCAGATATCCACTTCAACAGTTATGGAAAAATTGTAGCGAATATGCCCTATGGAACCTTTGTCAACGGTAACCAAACAACTGATAACCTCTGCAGTTCTCTCTTCTGAACCTCAATGAGCCAGCCTGTTTCCACAAGACACAGGATATCTGGTTTATGTCACCTGAACTACAAACTAATTAATAATCCATCCATCCATTTTCAAGCGCTTAACTTCCCCCAGCAATCCTTACTAGTTTCTCCAGCAAAGACCAAGTTTTGCGAACTGATAAGAGTGACCAAAGTGTGAGACACCTCTTTTTAAATGTGATAGTTTAGGGCAGTTGACAACAACAAAGTTGATACTTAGGCAGGTCAAAAATGGAACTCACTAAGTTTTTAAAATGCACTGCAGTTCTTCATCAAGTCAGAGGTGTCACTATGGCAAGTATTGGCCAGGATGCTACTTTGGTCATTTCCGATAGCTGCTTTTACTTTCCTTTTTCATGACAAGGAACAAAGGAACAACAATGGCAATGGTGGAACAGTGTCTACTTGAACAAATGGACTGAAATGACCAGATTTAATTATGCTGCAAAATAAATCATGAAGACAGCGACATAGGTGGTATGTGGAACCGGGAGGAACGGTGAGTATGTCATGACAGCATGTTGATTAAAATGGGCGAATCACAGGAAAAAAGAGCTCCAAAATTTCCCGGCACAGGATCCTATTTAATAATTAAGTTCATTAGTAATTCCCAAGAACTTGAAGGTCTCAACGGTTGACACAAGACAGTTAAACAGTGTCAGGGCCAGATGTGGTGAAGGATGACTCTCTACGGTCTTGAGAGTGTTCTATGCCCACACCAAAGCTCCACAGAAAGTAAAAACAGACCTTTGTGTACTTTGGTTAAGAATAGAAATAAGTCTCAAGCCAGGATTTGAACATTTCTACTGAGGAAGCAACTCTAATATCAACGGGTACGGTATTCCAGAGTACTGGAGCCCAAATAGAAAATGCTTGGGAGCCTGCAGACTTCTTTTAGGGTCTTGGAGTCATTAAAAGAAGAACATTTTACAAGCTGTGCTTTTGGGATGGAACATATGGTACAACTAAGTCACTGATATAAGAGGTTTCTAATCTGTGTAATATATTGTACGTGTATTAAAGGACCTTAAAACCACATCTCAAGTAGACTGGAAGCAAATGAAAATTGGCCACAATGGGGTAATATAATCAAACTTTCTCGCCCTTGTAAAGTGTGTGGACTATGCTATCTGCATAGTCCACACACTTTAGAATAGGCCATATCTTGGTGATTTTGCAAAAATGGAGGGAAATACAGTTTTGGTATTATTCTTAATGTGCTTTTGAAAGGAGTTGAATCAAATACAACACCAAGATTTTTTGCTGTCTCACTTTTGTCTTGTTTTTCTCTATATTTTGCCATGTTGTTCTATCACGTGCAAGTGGCATGAGGTAGGCCAAATGCAGGACTTTTAAGGGAGTGACGTACAGCTACTGTGATTTGACGGGCGCATATCCGCCCACTCGCCATTGCACTCGCAAATCTTACAGTCAAGCACGAAAAATTACCCACGTAAACTTTGTTACAAGTAGAAATACATAGATGTTGAAAGACCGCTTATTTTGTGTAGTCTTGACCAGTGTTCCCTCGAAGCTGCGCCACTGTGCAATAGCGCACACTGTCAGCGCTCATGAAAACCGATCCAACGCAGTGAACAACAGCCTGATGTCTTTTTTTTTTTTTTTTTTTTAACACGGAAGCACAACGAGCTGCTGGTCAGCCTACTTCTACTTCCTAGTTTACCTGACACTGCCCCCTCCCCTCTGAAAAGGTGACACTCATAATTACAAACAGAACACGCACCCCAACTTTATATCTGTGGGCATGACTGGTGGATCACACCCGTAGCTTTATATCTGCGGGCATGACTGACTACACCCGTACATTTTTCAAATGTGAGTGACTGGATGTGGTTTTCGAGGGAGGTTTAATGCCAGGCAGAAGTCATACACATGAAGGCAGTCCAAACAGTTGAAAGCCCAAAAACGTGGGAAGAAGACAATGTCCAAAAACGTGAAACGAGGGTCAGGTAACGGCAAGGCAAAAACATAGAACAGGGAAAATTAAGACTTGACTAGATTATGGTGGTACAGCGTGCGAGTTCCCATTTTTAAGAACAAATCTGGTGTGTAGAGCTGTGGGAACAACGGAGGAATAATATTGATGAGCCACACAAATAAGTTATGGGCAAAAGTACAGACAGACAGACAGTGTGTGTTTGTGGGTATTTGTAAGTAACAGTATTGTTTCTTGCCTGGAAAGAGTACCACAGATGCATTATTTAAATTGAGTCAGCCGGACTTAGTCACACCGCCAGACTAAAAAGGTTGCATATTGTAGTGTGGATAGGGCCCTCTATAATCACACAAGAAACCACCTGAATAAAGAAAATATCATTGCAAAGAGGAATTATGTAGCAAAACTGGAAAAACATCTTGGCAGGTTGGCTAATGACTCCAAATCAGTCTGGATCAGGTTACATTCGCTCACAAATTACAAGCAATGACACCCCCCCCCAACCCCCAATAGACAACATTAGCGGGCTACTCAAAGACCTGAACAGGTTTTTACTGCAGATTTGAAACGGACACTTTCACTCCACATGCCCACCAAGTCACACCACTATCCACTTCAACACTCCATCGTTTAACATCCATGAAAGAGACGTGAGGCAGAACTTCAAACAACAAAAGATTAACAAAGCACCGGGCCCAGACCTCACAGTCTGCCCAGACCAACTTGCTCCTGTCTTCACAAAGATCTTCAATAGGTCTCTCGAACTGTGTCATGTACAAACTTGCTTCAAACACTCCACCATCATACCAATCCAAAAAATCCAAATCCAAAAATATCTACGTTTAACACCATCATCCTTGAACTCCTCTCCAAGCTTCTCCACCACAGCGTCTTGCCTGCCATCTGCCAGTATATCTCCAACTTCCTGATGGGCAGGACCCAGCAGGTTAGACTGGGGGCCACCACCTCATCCAAGCGCAATATCAGCACTGGGGCACCCCAAGGTTGTGTCCTGTTCCCTCTGGTCTTCTGGCTCTACACAAACAATTGCATCTCCAGGCACCTGACTGTCAAACTCCTAAAGTTCGCAGATTGCACCACAGTCATCGATCTCATCAAAGACGGTGACGAGTCTGCGTATTGAGGGGAAGTGGTGAGACTCGAGGATTGGTGTAACCAACACAACCTGGCATTGAACACTCTAAAGACTAGAAATGATTGTGGACTTCAGGAGGCATCCTTCACCACAGCTGGCCGTCACGCTGTCCAACTGTCTTGTGTCAACCGTCAAGACCTTCAACTCCAGCTTCAAAAAAGTCCAGGAAAAGTTGTACTTCCTGTGGCTTTTACGGAAGCATGGCCTGCCACAAGAGCGGCTGAGACAGTACTACACAGCGGTCATTAAATCAGTACTGTGTACCTCCATCACAGTCTGGTTTACGGCTGCCACAAAAAAAGGAAAAACTACCACTGCAACAGACAATCAAAATCGTTGAAGAGATTGTCAGTACCACCGTACCCACTCTTGAAGACTTGCACGCCACTCGAACTTGGACCAGGGCGGGCAGGATCCTGTCAGATATATCCCAGCCACCATCTCTTCCAGCTCCTTCCGTTGGGCACGCGCTTCCGATCAATGCAAATCAAAACTAGCAGGGATTCAAACAGTTTTTTCCCTCTTGCAATGAAGTAATTAAATTCTTGATCAGCGAACCTACTATTTTCTGCCTTGCGCCATTGTTGGGACACACCCTCACATCCTGCTGGTCCAATCAGTAATCGTATTATAGTAATATATACTGTAGAGTCTACAGTGTAGACTATCGCACGATTCGTCACTTTAAACTGCTCCCATTTCACAATTGTCATTGCACTGGTCTATAACTGTGAACCACAAATGGGTAAGGGCACTCTGTGTAAGCTTAACATAATGTGGGGGTTGACGCATCCTAACTGCTCTAAATGCAAGAAGACTACATATTTGCACAACTGTGACTTTTATAAGGAATAGTTTCCTGTTCATTGAATGTCTATTCTTCTTTGTCCTTGTTGGTTTGTTTGTTCTTCTTCTAAGTACTCACCATGACTGTCATACCATTGTGGCACCGACTGCCGGAGACAAGTTCCTTGTGTGTTGTTACATACTTTGCCATCAAATCTGATTCTGATTCTGATTCTGATTCTGATTCTGATTCTGATTGAGAATGCTCACGGGAAAGTACAGAGACATTCAGAAAAAGCAACATTCTGTCTTTGTGGATCTTGAGAAAGCCTATGACAGGACCAAGAAAGGGACGGTGGTACTACATGCAGAAGTCTGAAGTGGCACAGAAATATGCTCAAACAGTTCAGGACATCTACAAGGGCAGCAGAACAGTTGTGAAGTGTCCCATATATGTGACAGAATTTAAGGTGAAAGAGGGACTGCATCAGGGGTCACCTCTGAGCCCCTTCCTGTTTGTAATGGTAATGAATAGGCTGACAGATTAGGTTACACTGGAATCCCCTTGCACCATTATGTTTGCAGATGACATTGTGATCTGCATTGAAAACAGAGTGGAGGTGGAGGAACAATTGGAAAGATGGATGCATGGAGCAAGCAAAGACATGTTTAGAGTGGTTTTATTCCAAAAACAGATCGATACCAAAGGCAGTCCAAAACAACATAGAGGCACCAAAACACTAGGCTAGGCAAGGTCCAAAAAAGGTGAAACAAGGTCCGATGACTATGAGACAAACCAAGAAGCATAAAAAGACATGATCAAATGAAAAGGGGAGGAACCCAAAGGCATAGCAGGAACCAAATGGGAGCAGGTGACAGCTCTGGACAAAGACCTCCCAGGAAGTGGTCACGAGTCAGTGGCTGCCACGGGTTGGTTAACGCTGAGACGTGGACGTGAGGCAGCTGTGGATAGGTGGCCATTGAGACATGGTCATCAGGCGGCCGGAGATCAGTCGCCATCGAGGCGTTTTCATTGGGCAGCCAGGGATCGGTCACTGCCGAGGTGTGGTCGTGAGGCGGCTGTGGATCGGTCACCACCAAGGTGTGGTCGTGAGGCGGCCTTGAATCAGTCGCTGTCTAAAAAGGAGCAAAAGGCGGCTGAGGATTGGTCGCCATTGAGGTGTTGTCATTGGGCGGCCAGGGATCAGTTGCCGCCGAAACAGGAGTGGAAGGCACCATAAATGACGTGGTCATCAGGCGGCCAAGGATTGGGCGCCATCGAGGTGTGGTCATCAGGGGGCCGGGAATCGGTCGCCATCGAGACATGGTCATCAGGCAGCCGGAGATTGGTCGCCATTGAGACGAGGCCATAAGGATTGGTCGGCGTCAAAACAGTGATGTGAGGCAGCCATGGACGGGTCGTCGCTGGCACAAGAATGTGAGGCAGCTGTGAAGTTGTTGTCACTGCCGAGACAATGGGCCACAGATGCGTTGTCACCGCCACGACCGGTGGCCACTGAGGAATCGTCGCCGCCGAGATGGCCGCCCGCTGAGGGGTTGACGAAGAGGCATGAACGTGGTCATCGGGCGGCCGAGGATCAGTCGCCGTCGAGACGTGGATGTGGTCATTGGGAAGCCGGGCATCGGTCGCCACTGAAGTGTGGTCGTCAGGTGGCCGAGGATCGGTCGGCATCGAGGCATGAACGTGGTCATCGAGTGGCCGAGGATCGGTCGCCGTTGAGAAATGAACGTGGTTAACGGGCAGCCGAGGATCGGTCGCCGTTGAGGTGTGGGCGTGGCTCGGCACCGGGTCTGTTGTACCACGACGTGAGCTTGGTTCGGCAGAGAGTCTGTCGTCACTGCTATGTGAATGTGGCTCAGCAGCGAGTCGGTTGTCACCACTACGTGGGCGTTTCTCGGCAGCGGGTCGTTCGTCACCGATGCATGGTCTTGAATCAGATGTGGCCATCCCAGGATGAGATTATTTAATCTCCGCTGAATCCTTTCCATGAGATCCCCAATTTCATAGATCGTCAGCTAAGAGTCCGCCGGCTCGGTTGACAGCGGAAATTGGCTGAGGCTCGGCCGGCGGTGAAATGGGGATGGATGTCGGCTGTGGCTTGGCCGTCGCTGGTGCGAAAGTGAGATGCCCCTGTGGCTTGGTTGTCGCTGCAGAGTGGGCGATAGTCTGGTATGGCTTGGTCGTTGGCGAAGCGTCAGCGGAGGTCGGCTGAGGCTTGGCTGCTGGCGAAATGTGGATGGACGTCGGCTGTGGCTTGGCCGCAGAGGAGCGGGAGGCACAAGGCGACACCCTACTTGGGCGTTTCCTCTGACCGGCACACAGAGGGCCAGATAGATGCCCAAACGGGTTCCTCTGGAAGGATTAGAGGAAGAGAGGGATGATGCGGTAGGCAAGGAAAACAAAACAGAGCCCACCAGGATAGCAGATGCTTGGTCCTCAGGCAGGCGGCGTGCCCGGCGACGCCGCGTATTCTCTGCTGGGTCCTGTATGGGCCAATTAGTTCTGCGGCACGGAGGTTGACCCAAATTGAGAACCTCCAGGCAAAGGCATAATGTTCAGAGTGGTTTAATTCCAAAAACAGGTCAATACCAAAAGGCAGTCCTAAACAAGGCAGAAGCACCAAAACGCTAGGCTAGGCAAGATCCAAAAACCGTGAAACAAGGTCCAATGACCATGAGGCAAACAAAGAAGCAGAGCAAGACGGGATCAAACTGAAATGGCACAGATTTGCTGTGACAATGGATTGTGCTAAACTAACCTACACACAGTAGCGGAGTATCCCAGACTGCAGTGAAGCATGTGAAACAAACTGGCAAATACCGATTTATAACTAACTAAACTCCAATTTATATGCCTGGTCTAATCACAGTCAAATGAACAACAGCTGTGTGACAGCTGTCAGAGGTGGTCCCGCCCATAGCAGTGGCCTGGCCACGCCCCTGACAAGAATGAAGATTAGTTGAAGTAAGACTGAATATATGTGCATGAATGAGATGCATCGAGGAGGAAGATTGAGGCTACAGTGAGAAGAGATAGCGAGGATGGACGACTTCAAATACTTGGGGTCAAAATCCATAGAAATGCTGTGTGGTAAGGAAGTGAAGCAATGAGTCCAAGAGGGTTGGAACAGCTGTCAGAAGGTGTCATGTGTGAATATAAAGATGATTGCACTACATTTTTACTGAAGCACTTTTCGCCTTTCGGCTTGTCCTGTGAAGAGGTCGCAACAGCGTGTCATCTTTTTCCATGTGGACCTATCTGCTGCATCTTCCTCTTGAACACCCACTGCCCTCATGTCTTCCCTCACAACACCCATCAACCTTTTCTTGGGTCTTCCTCTTGCTCTTTTGCCTGGCAGCTCCATCCTCAGCACCCTTCTACCAATATCCTCACTCTCTCACCTCTGGACATGTCCAAATCATCGAAGTCTGCTCTCTGAAACCTTGACTGATCGTCAAGTGCAATGACCACACATAGGAAGCAGAGCTGTAGGTTGCAGAAATAAAGATGTGGAGGTTCTCTCGAGGTGTGAGCAGGGTGGACAGGTTTAGAAATGGGCTCATTAGAGGAACAGCCAAAGTTAGATGGATGGAGCGGCCAGGCAACAGATCAAGAAGAGGACAAAAGAAAAGGTTGATGGATGTTGTGAGGGAAGACATGAAGGCTTTTGGTCTTAGTGAGGTAGAAGCAGGATATAGGTCTATATGGAAAAAGATGATGCACTGAGGCCCCCGATCTGGACAAGTTGAAAGGAAAAGAAAAGAATTTGGACATTTTGTGACATTGGAAGGGTTCACAGGTTGGCTTGAATGAGCTGAACATGTAAAACCTGAAATGGTGTCACCCATCAGGGTCAGTCTGGTGCTCGTCCAGGCCACCAAAGTACCATTGCAGCAGGGACAGGTAGTGGCTGCTTGTTGAGCAGCGCCAGAGCAGGTGGAAACCATGGATAGATTGCTGCCAGAGTGGGGACAGGATCTCTGTCTTTTTCACTTGTGTGCCCCACTTTGCCCAATAATTTTTTTCTTCTTTTTCACTTTTTATGGGTGGTTCTGGTACAAATTAACCACGAAAAACGAGGGATTACTCGACTGGTTATATGTGAGGAACAGTTTTTTTGGGGTTTTTTTTTTCTTTTTTTTTTTTTTTACAAACAATAAAAATAGTCTGGTTCAGCAGTTTTACATTCAAATAATTTTGTCATTCCCGATCTTGGAAATTAGCCAGGTGAGCAAATTTGGCTAAATTGGATCTAGAATCTTGTATTCTCTTTCAGGCACAGTGATTGCATGAGTTTAAAAAAGCAATAGTGTTGTTTCCTTCGAAATCCTGCACCCAAATATAGAATTTCTATCCATCCATTTTCTAAACTACTTATCCTCACGGGGGTTGCAGGACTGCTGGAGCCGATCCCAGCTGTCATTGGGCAGGAGGCAGGGTACACCCGGCACTGGTTGCCAGCCAATCGCATGGCACATGGAGACAGACAACAGTCGCATTCACAATCACACCTCGGGAGAACTTAGAGTCTCCAATCAATACATGTTTTTGGGATGTGGGCGGAAACAAGAGTGCCAGGAGAAAACGCACGCAGGCACAGGAAGAACAAACATAGCAGTTTGCCGGTGCCATTACAAACCCAAAACTATTTTGTACAAACTTTTTTTCTTTCTAAGATTTACCAATCCTTTGAATAACTGAACTAATATTTAGTTGTATGACCATTTTTTTTTTTATAACTGATTCACATCTGTATAGCATGGAGTCAACCAACTTGTGGTACTTTTGAGCTGTTATTCCCCTCCAAGATTCCTGAACAACATTCTCCAATTCTTTTCTATTTCTTGGTTTTGATTCAGAAACAGAATTTTTGATGTCACCCCAGAAGTTCTTGATCTGATTAAGGTCTGGGGATTGGGCTGGCCACTCCATGACATTAACTTTGTTGATTTGGAATGAAACTTTGTATGTTTTCTGCTGTGTTTGGGATCCTTGTCACCCATTCCAAGGGCATATCCTTTTCCAACATGGGCTCTTCAAGTATTTTGAAATCCAAACCAATCCATCATGCGATAAATAGACCCAACATCATATGAGGAGAAACTTGGCCATATCGTGATATTTGCACCACCATGCTTCACTGTCTTCATTGTAGACTATGGCTTGAAGTCAGAGTTTGGGGGTCGTCTCACAATTTGTCTGCGGCCCCTGGACCTGAAAAGAATAATTTTACTCTCATCACTCCACAAAATGTTCCTCAATTTTTCTTTTAGGCCAGTTGATGTGTTCTTTGGCTAATTGTAGTCTCTTCTGCAGGAGCCTTTTTTTTACAGAGGGACTTTGCGGGGGATTCCTGGAAATAGACGAGCTTCTCACGCACACACGCACTCACACACACACACACATACACACACACACACACACACGTACACACGTCTTCTCACTGTCACAGTACTTACAGGGAACTCCAGACTGTCTTTGATCATCCTGGAGTTGATCTTCAGCCTGGAGTTGATCATCAGCTGAGCCAATAACCATTCTGGTTATTCTGTGATGCATTTTGATGGTTGTCTTCCGTTTTCTGCCATGTGTCTCTGGTTTGCTTACGATTTTAAGGCATTAGAGATCATTTTATCTGAACAGTCTTTAGTTTTTGCACCTCCTTAAAAGGTTTGCCCTCTCCAATCAAACTTTCAATTAAGGTACGCTGTTCTTCTGAACAATGTGTTGAACGACCCCTTTTCCTCAGGCTTTCAAGAATAAATGCATGATCGTGTTGTTTTCATCCTTAAATAGGGGCCACCTGATTCACACCCATTTTTCACAAAATTGATGGCCTCACCGATTGAATGCTACACTATTTTTTGAACTCACCCTTTTAACAAATTACCCAATTGCACAGCCTAAAGAGTGTGCATATCATGAATGATGGGTCTTGTTGGTTTTCTGATAATTTACTGCATCCATTGTTAACTTGTTTGACATGTCGCAATAAAAAATATACTGAAAACATGAATTAATCTGGTTAGTCAGATTGGACTGCTATGATCCTGAACACTCCTGTATGAAGCATTTCCATTTGATTTTATCTTCTAAACCAATTATAATGGGAATCGAAGGCTCCATGTAAACCAGGCTACTTTTGCAGCTTCACACCAATAAAAAAAATATTGAAAAAGTGGATGAGTCTGGTTTGTCACATTGTACTGCTATTATTTTGAACACTACTGTATAATATAAAGTGCTCCATTTTACACATTTGAAAATGGGCATATGCAGAAAATGGGCTTCCCTCCATCAATTCCAGTGATTTCCAACCTTTATGGAGTCAGGGCACATAATTTACAACTGTAAAGTCTCGCAGAACACCAACAAATAAAAATGTTACATAAAGTGGATACATACTTTAATGGCCAAGTATGTAACAACACACAATAAATTTGTCTCCGGCAGTCGGTGCCACCCTGGTACGACATCCTTGTTGAGTACTGAGAATAAGAACAAACCAACTAACAAGAACTAAGAATATTAGACTTTTAATTCATAGAAACGATTCTTTATCAGAGTCACAGTTCTGATCTAATCTATGTGTGCAATGCACCCAAAATACTTCAAACACCTTTTTTCATGCTTCAGGGAAATGCACATGTTTTAGCAAATTCTTTTTATGACACCATAAGCAAGGAGACAATCTTATCTTTGTGAATTTTTATTCCAAAAAGAAAGCAGAGTAATTGCAAAGAGCGGAAAAGGTACAGGTCTTGTGAGTTGTCACCCCTGACGAGAGATAAGGAAAAAAAGTCCTTTGGCTATATGAAAGTGAGAGAGACAAAAAGATAAAAAACAAGACAAAACAAGACAGTTATCTATGTCCACCTGTATACACATGGAGTCAGTAGAAACAACTTCACATGAAGAACAGCCTGCCCGGAGGAACTAGAAGCCACAACAGGACAAAACCTGTTAAAGTTGAAGGTAGAAAGAATATAAAAAATATTTGGTATGCATCTTCTTTTCCTTTCGGCTTGTCCCGTTAGGGGTCGCCACAGCGTGTCATCTTTTGCCATCTTAGCCTATCTCCTGCATCTTCCTCTCTAACACCAACTGCCCTCATGTCTTCCCTCACCACATCCATAAACCTTCTCTTTGGTCTTCCTCTCGCTCTTTTGCCTGGGAGCTCCATCCTCAGCATCCTTCTACCAATATACTCACTCTCTCGCCTCTGAACATGTCCAAACCATCGAAGTCTGCTCTCTCGAATCTTGTCTCCAAAACATCCAGCTTTGGCTGTCCCTCGAATGAGCTCATTTCTAATCCTATCCAACCTGGTCACTCCGAGCGAGAACCTCAACATCTTCATTTCTGCCACCTCCAGTTCAGCTTCCTGTTGTTTCTTCAGTGCCACCGTCTCTAATCCGCACATCATGGCCGGCCTCACCACTGTTTTGTAAACTTTGCCCTTCATCCTAGCAGACACTCTTCTGTCACATAACACACCAGACACCTTTCGCCAGCTGTTCCAACCTGCTTGGACCCGTTTCTTCACTTCCTGACCACACTCTCCATTGCTCTGTATTGTTGACCCCAAGTATTTGAAGTCGTCCACCCTCGCTATCTCTTCTCCCTGTAGCCTCACTCTTCCCCCTCTACTTTTCTCATTCACGCACATATATTCTGTTTTACTTCGGCTAATCTTCATTCCTCTCCTTTCCAGTGCATGTCTCCATCTTTCCAATTGTTCCTCTGCATGCTCCCTGCTTTCACTGCATATGACAATATCATCTGCGAACATCATGGTCCAAGGGGATTCCAGTCTAACCTCATCTGTCAGCCTATCCATTACCACTGCAAACAGGAAGGGGCTCAGAGCTGATCCCTGATGCAGTCCCACCTCCACCTTAAATTCCTCTGTCACACCTAAGGCACACCTCACCATTGTTCTGCTGCCATCATACATGTCCTGTACTATTTTAACATACTTCTCTGCCACACCAGACTTACGCATGCAGTACCACAGTTCCTCTCTTGGTACTGTGTCATAGGCCTTCTCTAGATCCACAAAGACACAATGTAGCTCCTTCTGACCTTCTCTGTACTTTTCCACGAGCATCCTCAAGGCAAATAATGCATCTGTCGTACTCTTTCTAGGCATGAACTTTAGATGAACGCTCATATTTGTTTGGCACAGTTTTTACGCCGGATGCCCTTCCTGACGCAACCCTCTGCATTTATCCGGGCTTGGGACCGGCCTACAGATTGCACTGGTTTGTGCCCCCATGGGGCTGCATTTAAAAAAAAAAAAAAAAAAAAAAATTGGTATGCATGTAAAACATAAATCTGCCAACACAGTTTCTCCCATTTGGATTAATCCAACCTAATCAATCTAGTACATCGGTATACCTTACCCATAAAAAATTGTCGTCAAACACTAAAACATAGCCAACCAAGTAACTAAATACCAAACTTTAATGTGCTAGAAGAACGTAAAGGGAAGGTATATAAAAATGAAAAACAACAACAAAACAACAACCTCACAGTCATCCAGAAATTCACACTGCCAGTTTAAGAACATGTCATAAGTGGGTCAAGAATGGAGCAGATTCAGTATGAGGAAGGTGAACCCTCTTTCATAGAGGTTATTCAGCCTCGATAGGCCGACCTTTATTATCTTGATGACCTTTATGCTCAATAGCCGTAGAAGTCGAGGAGAGTGGTGGATTCAGGACCATCGGAGGCGTTGGGACCTTGACACAGTGTGATGCGTGAACCCACATAGCCCTTTCAGCAACCTTCACCGCAGTGTTGGTCACAAGGAGAACTTGAAAAGTTTTCCGCCAGAAGTTCTTTATCAGCACGAAGTCACCGGATTTGAAGTCATGCCAGGGTCCATCTGCCTCCTTCAGTACTACTGCATGAACTTGTTTCCTGACATTAAAGAGCAGGTGAGTCAAAAATGTGCAATACCTAATCATGTTGTCCTCACAAAGGTGTGTGTCCATCGGCAAGCCTTGCGAATACAGTCCAACATTCGAAGGGCCGGCAAACAGGATCTCAAATGGGGATGGATTGTGCCTCGGACACACACGCATCCTCATTTATCAATAATTCCAGCTTTGAGAAATGCTTCAAATACTGCTCCAAGACCATCAACGGCATCTGCGTGCGGTGGGCATTGATGTTGTACAAGGTGATAAGACGATTTCGACTCAATTTGACCTTCGGGCAGTTTTTAATAAGCACAACATCATGCTAACTGCCCCTACTCGAGCCATCACCTTATCATCGTGGCGGGGTTTGTCTGTCCCGATTATGTTAGGAGCTAGATTTGCCTGGGGTTTTATGCCACTGGTAGGATCACCCATGGCAAACAGTCCTAGGTGAGGGACCAGACAAAGTACAACTCCAAAACCCCTATGACGAGAACGAAAATTGGATCTTGGTTTCCCTTGCCCAGACGTGGGTCATCGGGGCCCCCCTCAGGAGCCAGGCCTGGAGGTGAGGCTCTGATGGCCGGGCCTGCACCCCTGGGGCTTGGCTGGGCACAGCCCAAAGGGATAAAATGGGTCTCCATTCCCATGGGCTCACCACCTGTGAGAGGGGCCTTAGGGGTTGGGTGCGATGTGAGCTAGGGGGTGGCCAAAGGTGGTGACCTTGGCAATCTGATCCCCGGCTACAGGCTCTAGAGACATGGAATGTCAAGTCTTTACCAAGGAAGAAGCCCGAGTTGGTGCGTTAGGTTGAGAAGTTCCGACTAGATATAGTTGGACTCACCTCTACGGACCACCTAGGCTCTGGCACCACCCTCTTGAGAGGGGTTGGACTCTGTTCCCCTCTGGAGTTGCTGACTGTGAGAGACACTAAGCAGGTATGGGTATACTAATTGCCCCCCGGCTCGGGGCCTATACGTTGGATCTACCCCAGTGGATGAGAGGGTAGCCTCCCTCTGCCTTCAGGTAGGGGGATGGGTCCTAGCTGTTGTTTGTGCTTATGCACCAAACAGCAGTTCAGAGTACCCATCCTTTTTGGAGTGCTGAGAGGGAGTGCTGGAGAGCACCCCCTCTGGGTAATCCATTATTCTGTTTGGGGACTTCAATGCCCACGTGGGCAATGACAGTGAGACTTGGAACATTGAGTCCGAGTGGGCGCTGTTCCGCGCCTTCATTGCTGAGGTGCCTGTCGTGGTGACACCCCACAAACACATTGGCGGACACTAACAGTGAGGGATGCTGTAATGCTGTAGAAGGAGTCCTATGGGGCATTTTTGGCCTGTGGGACTCCTGAGTTAGCTGATAGGGACCGACTGGTCAAGAGAAATGCAGCTTAGGTGGTCACTGAGGCAAAAACCCGGGCATGCGAGGAGTTCAATGAGGCCATGGAGAACGACTTCAAGATGGCTTTGAGGAAATTCTGGTCCACTGCCTGGAGTGTCACGAGGGGGAAGCAGTGCACCACCAACACTGTGTATAGTGGGGATTTGGCACTGTTGACCTCAACTCGGGATGTTGTGATTCGGTGGGGAGAATACTTCGAAAACCTCCTCAATTCCACCGACATGCCTTCCCGAGAGGAATCAGAGTCTGGGTTCTCTGTGACAGGCTCTTCTATCTCAGGGAATGAGGTCACTGAGGTGGTTAATAAGCTCCCCAGTGGCAGGGCCCTAGGGGTGCATGAGATTCGCCCGGAGTTCCAAAAGGCTCTGGATGTTGTGGGGCTGTCCTGGTTGACATGCCTCTGCAACATTTCATGGACATCGGGGACAGTGCCTCTGGATTGGCAGACTGGGTGGTGGTCGCCCTTTTTAAGAACTGGGACCAGAGGCTGTGTTCCAACTATCGGGAGCTCACACTCCTCAGCTTCCCTGGTAAGGCCTATTCAGTGGTACTGGAGAGAAGGGTCCGTTGGGAAGTCGAATCTCGGATTCAGGAGCAGAAATCTGGTTTTCGTCCTGGCCGTGGAACAGTGGACCAGCTCTACACCCTTGGCAGAGTCCTTGAGGTTGCATGGGAGTTCACCCAACCAATCTACATGTGTTTTGTGGACTTGGAGAAGGTGTTCGACCGTGTCCCTCGGGGAGTCCAGTGCGGGGTTCTCCGGAAGTATGGGGTACCGAACCCCCTGATACGAGCTGTCCGGTCCCTGTACGACCAATGTCAGAGTTTGGTCCACATTGCCAGCAATAAGTCGGACTCATTTCCGGTGAGAGTTGGACTCTGCCAAGGCTGCCCTTTGTCACCGATTTTGTTCATAACTTTTCTGGACAGAATCTCTTGGCACAGCCATGGTGTAGAGTATGTCCGGTTGGGTGGCCACAGAGTAGCATCTCTGCTGTTTGCTGATGATGTGTTTCTGTTGGCTTCATCAAGTTGTCATCTTCAAGTCTCACTGGAGTGTTTTGCAGCCGAGTGTGAATCAGCTGGGATGAGAATCAGCACCTCCAAATTTGAGACCATGGTCCTCAGTCGGAAAAGGGTGGGGTGCCCTCTCCGGGTCGGGGATGAGATCCTGCCCCAAGTGGAGGGGTTCAACTATCTTGGGGTCTTGTTCACAAGTGAGGGAAGAAAGGAGCAGGAGATCGACAGATAGGTCGGTGCAGAGTCTGCAGTGATGCAGACTTTGTATCAGTCCATTGTGGTAAAGAGGGAGCTAAGTCAAAAGGCAAAGCTCTCAATTTATCAGTCGATCTATGTTCCTACCCTCACCTGTGAACACAAGCTATGGGCCGTGACCGAAAGAACCAGATCCCGGATACAAGGGGCTCAAATTAGTTTCTTCTGTAGGGTGTCTGTGATAGGGTGAGAAGCTCGGTCATCCGGGAGGGGCTCAGTGTCGAGGCACTGCTCCTCCGCATTGAGAGGAGCCAGATGAAGTTGCTGGGGCATCTGATCTGGATGCCTCCTGGACACCCTGATGAGGTGTTCCGGGCAAGTCCCACCGGAAAGAGACCCCGGGGACAACCCAGGACACGCTGGAGAGACTATTTACTCAGCTGGCCTGGAAACGCCCCAGGATCCCTCTGGAATGGCTTGAGGAAGTGGCTGGGGAAAGGGAAGTCTAGGTATCCCTGCTGCAAATACTTCCCCCACGACCCAACCCGGAAAAGAGGTAGAAGATTGATGGATGGATGGATGGATGGATGGATGGATGGATCATGCTAACTTGTAGCCCACAGTATTGATGGGACTTGCTCTAGAATAGGAGAAATTTCTGTGGGAGTTTGTGTGTCAAATAACTGGGATAGGAACAATGTGAGATAAACAGAGCACAGAGTGCATGTGCATGCACCAAATGCATTTTTGTGTGCATGAGCAGACTGAAAAACACATCGTCGGATCTGATGCTGACGGCCAATCAGTTGCATGCTGACATCAATAAATAAACGGGTCTACATCTTATCATTTTGCCAAAGGTTGTTTTGCCAAAGAAATGTGCGGTGCTGAACAGACAACATCAAAGACAGACAGACAGAGGAGGTTAGGCGCTGTGCAAAAGTCTGTCAAAAAAGGTCACTGATATCCAAGGAGTCATTCAGGTCTCTGAAAAAGTCTCCTCAAAATGTCCGTCTGGTCTGTCATGCACATCTCGTACAATGCCATTTGTGGCTGCTCATTATGTCAGAACCGTGAGAAATGAACTTGGGCACAAATCTTGTCAGATAGGTGTTAAATGGACCAAAATGATGAATGTATAGCGGGTTGTTGGGATTGAATCTAACAAAGGATTCAATATTATCTACCTGACGCGTAATTTCAATACCGTCGGCAGTGGATGTCAGTACCAATCCCAATTTTATCATGAAATCCCTTCCCAACAAATTGGCATGTGGATGACACTACAAACGGATGCTTATACGACACATCTGGCCTAAAGCTTGCTTGTTTGGAGGAAGAACAATGGGCTCAGAGGCCATTACCACAGAATTTGAAGTTCCCAAATCAACAAGGAAAGTAATGAGTGTATTATTTACTGGGAAAGTTCAACTAGACAGCAGTTTTCAAAAGCTTGTGAATATCTGGTGTTTAGGTTGGAATTTCTCTCTGAAGTAATAATCTTGAATCTCAGCATGCAATGTATCAGGAGCAAGCATTTCTTCACTGCGGAGAGAGGGTGTTGGATGCAGGTGTGTTTGTGTTTCACCTGTCCACTGCGCTGCTCCCTGGCCCGTCAGGAATCAGGTAAATGCGACACCATGCGAGCTGAAACCCCCACGCCTCTTTTGACAGTCATCAATGTCATCTTGTCCCTTCTCCCCACAGGAGTGGCAAGTGTCATCATCGAAGTCACCCCTCTTTGTTACCATTTTCATGGCATCTTCTACCCCCTCCACCTTTCAAGTCTCGTTTACCGTGTCCTCTGCTTTAAGATTGTCCTTGACCGAGTGCAGTCATCCCTAGGGGTGCATTCAGTGATGCCCTTGCCAAATCCCCCACTTTTTTCTTCTTCTGATTGCATTCTTTGGTTTCAGCGTATTTGGCATATCGCATCATTTCTGTCAGGTGGTTGTTTGACCAGTCACAATCAGTGTTACCCATGATTTTGGTCAATGGGGACCATAGACCATCCACAAATGCTGCTTTCAAATGGACTCGAAGGGACGCTCCTCGCCGTCAAAAGTAGCTGGTTAGAAAGTCCAGAATGGCTTTCACAAACGTCCATGAAGCAGAGCAAGTACTCATCTGTTGTCTCCTTGGTCCTTCCACGCATCCGTGATAGGTCAGTGCAAAGTGGGAAGTGCATTTCCAGCGCCTCCTCTATGGCTGTCATTTGCACTTCCCATGGTCCATTCGAGTTCCAAGAGTTAGTCCTCGGTTGGAGCTGCTTATACTTTCCACGTTCAACTATCGCAGCAATTTTGCCAGAGTTCTCCACTCCAAGATAGAGTAGAAGAAGTCTCCAGACCTCACTGCCGATAGACCACCACTGTTGGGCAAACTGAAGGAAAGTTTGACGCAGCTTTCAGCCACCTTCATTGGGATGTGACCACTCTTTTATTGACCATCCGGACCAGGGAACCAGATCATTGGGATGCGGAAGTTCATATCCATCTTGGCCTTCTTCTGGTAACTGCCAGTGATGGCGGAACCCATTTTTTTTCTGTCCCATGACAGGAGGTGGCAAGCTGCCAGCAGAAGCCAGCTGAGCAGGCAGATAGCAGGAAGGAACAGCAGCAGCAGCTTGGTTGCAGAGGGGAGGGAGCGTAGCAGTTGGAAGCGGAGGAATGGGCCACTGGCCGTCATCGTCATGTGGTTGCTCAGGTTGTTCACTTATTAGCTTCTGTCAACCATATTTCCAGACATTCTGCGTCGAAGGTAGAACTAATAGAACTAATATTCAGTCTATCTATAAAACATAAATCTGCCAACACACACACACCAATTTGATACTTTTGGTCTTCACTCACACAAACCTCTCATATTTTGAATTTCAGTCTTCCACTTTCCGCAAGAATGTTCATATTTTGGCATTTAAGCACAATCTACTGGCCTAATAAATAATCACAATCGTTACTTTTTGCATGAGCTACTGCTAAGAAAACAATTCGACGAAATTGGAAAAACAGACGCACTGTGAATATTAATCAGTGGTTTAATCTCATCATCGAATATAATCCGGGAGAAAAAATATTGGCAAAAAGAAAAAATCTACTACATATTTATGCAGCTTTCTGGTCATCTTTCCTCATCGTGCTCAATGTGACGATAATACGAATATTTTCGTCAGTGTGAAAGTTCTTTTCCTTTCGGCTTGTCTATTTAGGGGTCACCACAAAATATCTTATTTTTCAATTTCAGCGTATATTCTGCATCTTCCTGTCTAACAACCACTCTCCTCCTTTCTTCCCTCACAACATCCAATAACCTCTCTTTGGTCTTCCTCTCGCTCTTTTGGCTGGCACCTCCATCTTCAGCACCCTTCTAACAATATACTCACTCTCACCTCTGGACATGTCCAAACCATTGAAGTCTGCTCTCTCGAACCTTGTCTCCAAAACATCCATCTTTGCCTGTCCCTCTAATGAGCTTGTTTACAATCCTATCCGAGCTGCTCACTCTGAGCGAGAACTGCAAAAGCTTCATTTCTGGTACCTTGAGCTCTGCTTCCTGTTGTCTCTTCAGTGCCACCATCTCTAATCTGTACATCATGGCTGGCCTCACCACTGTTTTATAAACTTTGCCCTTCATCCTAGCAGAGTAAATATCACATGACACACAAGACACCTTCCGCCAGCTGTTCCAACCTGATTGGACCCATTTCTTGACTTCCTTACCACACTAACCAATGCTCTGGATTGTTGACCCCAAGTATTTGAAGTCGTCCACCCTTGCTATCTCTTCTCCCTGTAGCCTCACACTTCCCCCTCCACCCCTCTCATTCACACACATATATTATGTTTTACTTCAGCTCATCTTCATTCCTCTCCTTTCCAGTGCATGCCCCCATCTTTCTAAGTGTTCCTACACCTGCTCCCTGCTTTCACTGCATATCACAATATCATCTGCGAACATCATGGACCAAAGGGATTCCAGTCTAACCTCATCTGTCAGGCTATCCATTACCACAACGAACAGGAAGGGGCTCAGAGCTGATCCCTGATGCAATCCCATCTTCACCTAAAATTGAAGAGTTTGTTTTCATAAAGAGACATAGGCATTTTTTTCAGATTTACGAAACTCGCGCCAAAATTATCCAGCTCCGAATGGATAATTTTGGCGCGAGTTTCGTAAATCTGAAAAAAATGCCCATGTCTCGTTTTGAAAACAAACTCTTCAATTCTTCTATTATTCCATGGCACATCTCACCACTGTCCTGCTGCCCTCATACATGTCCTGTACTATTATAACATGTTTCTCTACCACACCAGACTTCCGCATGCATTACCACAGTTCCTCTCCTGGTACTCTGCCATAAGCTTTCGCTAGATTCACAAAGACACAATGTAGCTCCTTCTGACCTCTGTGATTTTCCACTAGCTTCCTCAAAGCAAATAGTGCATCTGTGGTACTCTTTCTAGGCATGAAACCATATTGTTCCTCGCAGATACTTCTGTCCTGAGTCTAGCCTCCACTACTCTTTCCCATAACTTCATTGTGTGGCTCATTAACTTTATTCCTCGATAGTTCACACAGCTCTGCAAATGTCCTTTGTTCTTAAAACTGAGGACGAGCACACTTTTCCTCCACTCTTCGGGCATTTTCTCGCCTGCTAGTATTCTGTTGAAGAAGTTGGCCAAAAACTCTACAGCCGCATCTCCAAATTGCTTCCATATCTCCACAGGTATATCATCAGGACCAACTGACTTTCAATTTTTCATCATTTTTAATCATTGCCACTCCCTGGTCCTTCAACACTTGCCTCTTTTACTCTTTCTTCTCTCTCATTATCTTCATTCATCAACTTCTCAAAGTATTCTTTCCATGTTTACCACACTCCTGGCACATGTCAACACATTCCCATTGCTATCCTTAATCCCCCTTACCTGCTGCACATCCTTTCCACCTTTGTCTCACCAACATGAAGAGATCCTTTATTTTTTTGGCCTTCGCCTCCTCTACCTTTGCCCTGCATCACATCTCAATGGCTTCCTTTTGCCTCTCCTCAGTCCTCTTTGTGACACACTTCTTCGATAACCCCTTTTCTTGTATGATTTCCTCTATTTTGGGGTTCCACCACCAAGTCTCCTTCTCCCCTTTCCTACCAGAAGACAACCAAAGTACTCTTCTGCCTGTCTCACCTCTTTCTGAAAGGCCACACAACATTAATGCATTTTTCAGCTTCCACCAAATTGTTCTCTGCTGTACCTTTGTCTTCTTAATCTTTCTACCCAACAGCAGAGTCATCCGATGCACCACCATCCTATGTTGTCAAGCTACACTCTCCCGAACAATTTACAGTGAGTAACCTCCTCCAGATTACATCGTCTGTACAAGATATAATCCACCTGCGTGCTTCTCTTGTAGGTCACTACACGTTCCCCTCAAAGACCTGCTCGTCCACCTTTAAAAGGCCACCTCCACTTCCACCACATGATTTTCTGCTCTACTTTTCTTCTTCATCTTTGCACAAAATGTAATCTACCCGCATGCTTCTACCTCTCTCTTGTAGGTCACTCTATGTTCCTGCCTTTTCTGGAAAAAGGTGTTCACTACTGCCATTTTCATCCTTTTTTCAAAGTCCACCACCATCTGTCCCTCAAAGTTCCTTTCCTGGATGTCATACTTATCCATCACTTCTTCATCACCCGTTTCATTCACAGACATGTCCATTACAGTGTGCACCAATCACAACTCTTGCTGTGTCTGGGATGCTCAGAACTCCTTCATCTAGTTCCTTCCAGAATTTCTCTTTCAACTCTAGGTCACATACTACCTGTGGAGCACAGTTGCTAATCACATTATATTTATCCCATTTTAAATGTTTTATCCAGTTCAGGGTATACCCCACCTCCTACCCGATGACAGCTGGGATAGCCTCTAGTGAGCCTAGTGAGGATAAGCGGGGAAAAAAATGAATAGACAAATGTTTTATGTCTTTGATTTCAAAAACCTTTAATCATGTCAAGCACATTGAGTTACCTCGTGTATGAAATGCGCTAAACAAATCTATTTGCTTTTACTTTGCTTTTGCTTTTAAGGTCTTGAGATTCCATCCCTAATCACAGCCACAACTTTATATCTGTGGGAAAGACTGACCACACCCGTACATTTTTCAAATGTGAGTGACTGATGCTTCTTCCGCCGCTTCACTTCTTCGTTGCCCCTGTTTCCTTCACCAACATGTCCATTACAATCTGCACCAATCAAAACTCTCTCGCTGTCTGGGATGCTTAGAACTACTTCTAGTTCCTTCCAAAATTCCTCTTTCAACTCTCGGTCACATACTACCAGTGGGGCCGAGCCGGTAATCATATTATACATTACACCCTCAATTTCAAAATTCGGCCTCATCACTTGATCTTGTATACTCTTCACCTCCAACTCATTCTTAGCCAGCTAATCCTTTAAAATAACCCACACTCCATTTTCCTTCCCATCTACTACATGGTAAAAATAATTTAAACCCTGCCCCTAAACTTCTAGCCTCTGCATTTATACCGGCTTGGGGCCGGCCTACAGATTGCACTGGCTTGTGCCCCCATAGGGCTAAAATTTTCATCAGTGTGAAAGTAAACTTCTAAATTTTGTATTCTCGTTGTTGATTTGTTGTAGTTTTATTTTTATTCTATTCATCTTTCTTTCCCCACACATTTTAGATCGGTTTGCATGGTGAGAGGACACATGCATGGACAGGGGATGATATGTTCTTATCCCTGTGTTTATGGTTCCTGTCACTGTGGGTCTTCTTTACCAGTGGTTATCTGGCCTGGTGGGCCCAACCTGGAGTAGCCATACCTCTTCATCACTCATTCACTGAGCACACACTCACTAATACAGTATATCTTGTCACAAATCACACCTTGGCGCTTAAACTGTCGCAAGCATGCAACAAGGGGTTGGATCCAAATGCAGGACAAACCCCCACCCCAGTCTGTCTAGTGGCCATTCAGGCCACCCAAAGCAAGGAGCTTGGCTGAGCAGTTCAGGCGGTCAGGTAGGATGCCAAGCTCCAGCGTCCCTATAGGGTGACTCAGGTGGACGTCCACGAGGAGGGTCCTAACGGCAGAGCAGGAACCAAACAGGAGCAGGTGACATCTACGGACGAAGCCCTGCTGAGGTGTGGTCGAGAAGCGGCAAGTGCTGTTGTTGCTGGTCGAGCACGGCCGAGCCATGGTTGAGTGGTTGAGCACCACTGAGGGGTAGGTGATAGTCAGCTGGGTCTCGGGCACCGCAGAGACATGGGCAAGAGGTGAGCTGGGCGCAGCCTCCACCGAGGCAAAAGCAGGAGGCGACGAGGGTGCGCCGTCGCTGCCATGACAGGAGCAAGAGGAGGCAGGGGTGCGCGGTCGACAAAGGCAAGAGGTGACTGGGGGTCATCTGCCACTGATACTGGAGCAAGAGGCAGCTGGGTGTCAGGCACCGCCCATAAAGGAGCAAGATGCGGATGGGGGGTCAGGTGCTTCCGATGAAGGAGCGAGAAGCGGTGTGGGTCAGGTGCCAAAAATAAAGGAGCAAAAGGTGGCTGAGGTCACGCGCCAACAATAAAGGAGCAAGAGGCGGCTGGGAGTGAGGCGCCACCATTTAAGGAGCAAGAGGTGGCTGGGGTCAGGCTCCACTGAGACATGATCAAGAGGTGGCTGGGGTTCAGGCGCCACCGAGGCATGAGCAAGAGGCAGCTGCAGGTCAGGCACCGCCGAGACATGAACAGGGGGTTGCTGGGAGTCAAGTGCCACCACGACATGAGCAAGAGGCGGCTGTGGATCAGGCACCAGTGAGACATGAGCAAGAAGTGGCTTTGGATCAGGCACAGGCGAAACATGAGCAAGGGGGCGCTGTGGGTCATCAGGTGCCCCCTCAGCCTGCTCCCATTGAGGCTTAGTTGGAGTGGATACAAGAGTGGCAGAGTGCTCATGGATTAGGGAAGGTTAACTGGGAAACATGGATGAAATAGAACAGGTTAACTGACTGGCAGATTTTGCTTGGTGTGGGTTGGGCGTAGCGTAGCGGGAGGCATAAAGCTGCATTTTACTCGGACACTGTGGGTCGGGCACAGATAAGACTTGTGCATGTGTTGGACAGCACGGGCCAGAATGAGACCTTGTTGTGGATGCTGCAGTTCAAGCTCCGATGAGACATAAGCAACTAGTGGATGTCCTGAGCATGTGGGGAACGTTGCGTCTCATGCGTCTCGTAACCCTTGACAGTTTTCTCTAACAAATCTGTTTATGTTCTCCGTTACAGCGACTCATTGATTCTCCTCATTAAAATACCATGTAAGTATGAACGTAGTAAATTTTATTTGAGTTTTAAAAGGAAAAAGCAGGGGAATCTACAACAACATACAAGAAAAGATGATACAAAACACAAACAAAGGCACGAACAATGGTTTAGGAAGCTGACATTTTTACTTTAAGAAGAGGCAGAGGTCAGTGAGGGTGGGATGGCCAGACAGTGACTAGGATTCGCTGTTATTGTTAATTTAACCCAAATATGCACCAATCTGTACTTTTAGTCGGCTGAAAAGTTGCACTTCCAAGGCTTGACCAAATGTTGAGGCATAGGGCATGACCCAACCCTAATCCTAACCATTCGAATTCAGCCCGAGGTAACAGGTGCTCATAGGAGGGTCAAAGCGAGTGCATGGTGATCGTTTCTTCTGCTTCGAGCACTGGCAGGTATGTTTGACTGTCAAGGCTGCTCTTTGACAGGTCCATGTCACTTTGATGAGGCTGAGACCATGCATCTTAACCGGGAAGGTCTGGGTAGACCTCAACTGACCCAAAAACGCAGAGCGCGAGTAAGGAGCGCGTCAGGCTGCCCAAGAGAGCAATGCATGGCATAAGAGAGAGCGTTCCCAGACAGAGGGGGAGACAATCTTGGATTTGACTTTTGTATCCATAGAGAAGAAACAAATGGTTGTTTTTACATTTTTCCTCTCTCATTGAGGAGTCCCCACAGTTGAATGTTCATGTGTTATCTTGCTTGATTGTCGCGATTATCTCACTGATTGCAATAATTTTCCTCTGTCTACTTTCTTTTCTTTGTTGGCACAATTAACACAGATTCAACATCAGACGTTCAAGTTTGCAGCAATCTAGTTACCAGTGGTGTTCATTCTAGTTTAAGCGCTCTGAGTTAACTTCTGTATGAAATGTGGTTAGGTACATATGAATTTGTTTTGCTTTTCGTTGCTTTTCTTTAGTGTTCAAAATTCAAAAACATTTTAGTACTGTGTCCTCCTCAGTATAAGTGAAGAAGACACAGACTAAGACTCAGACTAAAACCATTTATCGTACGCTAAATCACACAAAATACATTATTTGCGATTCATATTATCTTGTTTCCTAATATTAAGTAAATGGCCAATGTTTGCCACATGTAAATAAATTGAATAAATGTTACATTATGACATGCTTACAATCATGAAAATTACTGATAAATACTGTAAATTCTATACCTGTAATATCCACTGATCCTTATTTTTGTTCATAAGGTAACAGATGTTCAGTGGATATCCCATCATGGTCACAGTTCAAAGGTTGTGAATTCAAATAAGTGCTTTCGCCTTCTGCCCCCATGTCTTCCCTCACAACTTTCTCCCTTCTACCAATATACTCACTCTCTCACCTCTGGACATATCCAAACCATCGAAGTTTGCTCTCTCAAACCTTGTCTCCAAATCATCTAACTTTGGCTGTCCCTCTAATGATCATCTTCATTTCTGCCACCTCCAGCTCTACTTCTTGTTGTCTCTTCAATGCCATGTCTCCAATCATGGCTGGCCTCATCACTGTTTTATACACTTTGCCTCTCTTCCTACCAGAGACTCTTCAGACATGTAACAGAATCAGAATCACATTTAATGGCCAAGTATGTAAAAACACACAAGGAATTTTTCTCCTGCAGTCGGTGCTGCCCTGGAACGACATATAGAAGAAGGAACTACGTGGAAACAAAAATAAAGAACAAGAGACATTTCTGTTTATAGGGACTATTCCTTATGTGTATTATATGCAAAATCTATACAAATAAGTCTATTAACAATATAAATTGTGCAAAGGGAGCAGTTTAAAGTGACAACTCGTGCGGTCTAGAAAATAATATATATATATGGACTGATTGGTCCAGCAGGATGTGAGTGAGTGTCCAAACATGGCACAAGGCAGAAAAACAGTAGGTTTGCTGATCAAGAATTCAATGACTTAATTGCCAGAGGGAAAAAACTGTTAAAATGCCAACGACTTTTGACTTTCATTGATCTGTAGCGCTTTCCCGACAGAAGTAGCTGGAAGAGCTGGTGGCCAGGATGTGGAGGATCCGAAAGACTCGAGCCTGCTATGGACCTAGTTCGCGTTGCGTGTAACTCCTCAATAGTGAGTAAAGTGGTGCCGAAAATTCGTTCGAAGCAGTAAGAAGTACATCCTTTGCTTGGCTTTTTTGAGGACGGAGTTGATGTTCGTCTCCCATCTCAGGTCCTTTGAGACTGTAATTTCCAAGAATTTAAGGTCTCTACAGTTGCCATAAGACAGTTGGACAGCGTCAGGGGCAGCTGTGGTGAAGGTTGCCTCCTGAAGTCCACAACGATCTTGACAGTCTTTAGAGTGTTCAATGTCAGGTTGTGTTGACCACACTAAAGCTCCAGTCTCGCCACTTCCTGGCGATATGCAGACTATAACATATAACATACCAGACACCTTCTGCCAGATTTTCCAACCTGTTTGAACCCATTTCTTCAGTTCCTTACCACACTCACTATTAATCTGGAATGTTGACCCCAAGTATTGGAAGTCATCCACCCTCATTATCTCTGCGCCTCTTCCCCCCTTCACCCCGCTCATTCACGCACATATTTTAAGTTTTACTTTGTCTATTCTTCATTCCTGTCCTTTCTGGTGCATACCTCCATCTTTCTAATTGTTCCTTCACGTGGTCCCTGCTTTCACTGCAGATCATAATGTCAACTGCGAACGTCATGGTCCAAGGAGATTCCAGTCTAACCTCATCTGTCAACCTATCCATAACCACAGCATACAGGAAGGGGATGTTTGGAAGGAGATTATCTTAGATTCTTCTGTCACACCTACGGCACACCTCACTATCTGCCCTCATACATGTCCTGTCCTATTCTGACATATTTCTCCGCCACATCAGACTTATGCATGTAATACCACAGTTCCTCTCTTGGCACTCTGTCATAGGCTTTCTCTAGATCCACAAAGACACAAAGTTGCTCCTTCTGACCTTCACTGTACTTTTCAAAGGGCATGGTCGGTGCAAATAATGTATCTGTGGTACCTATGTCTAGGCATGAAACCATACTGTCGCTTGCAGATACTTACTTCTGTCCTGAGTCTTGTCTCCACTACACTTTCCCATAGTCTTAAAATGTTCTTAAAAATGGGAATGAGCACTTTTCCTCCATTCTCTCATTTTTTTCATTCTTCAACTTCTCAAACTATTCTTTCCATCTATTTAGCAGACTATCGGCACCAGTCAACACATTCCCATCTCTATCCCAAATCACTCTAACCTGCTGCAAATCCTTCCCATCTCTATCCCTCTAGCCAATCTGTAGAGATCTTTTTCTCCTTTTGTGTCCAACCTGGTGTACATGTTGTCATATCCCTCTTGTTTGGCCTTTGCCACCTCTACCTTTGTCCTACATTGCATCTCAATGTGTTCCTTTTGCCTCTCCTCAATCCTCTCTGTGTTCCACTTCTTCATTAAACTCTTTCCTTGTATGATTTCCTGTTATTTGGGGTTTCACCATCACGTTTCCTTCTCCCCTTTCCTACCAGAAGACACACAAAGTACTCTCCTGCCTTTCTCCCTGATTATCTTGGCTGTAGTAGCCCAGTCTTCTGGGAGCTCTTCCTGTCTATCAAGAGCCTCTCTCACCTCTTTCTGAAAGGCCGCACAACATTCTTGCATTTTTCATCTTCCACCACTTGGTTTTCTGCTCTACCTTTGTCTTCTTCATCTTCCACCCTACCAGGAGAGTCATCCTACACACCACCATCCTCGGCTGTCGAGCTACAATCTCCCCTACCACTACCTTAAAGTTAGTAACCTTCAGATGGCAACTTTTGCACAAAATATAATCCACCCTCATGCCTTCACCTCTTGTAGGTCACTATATGTTCCTGCCTCTTCTGGAAAAAAGTGTTCACTAGTGCCAATCCCACCAACATCTCTCCCTCAAAGTTCTTTTCCTGGATGCTATACTTACCCATCACATCTTCATCACCCCTGTTTCCTTCACCAACATGTACATTACAATCTGCACCAATCACAACTCTCTCTGTGTCTGGGATGCTCAGAACTACTTCATCTAGTTCCTTCCAGAATTTCTCTTTCAACTTTAGGTCCCATCCTACTTGTGGGGCATAGCCGCTAATCACATTATATATAACATCCCAATTTCAAGAGTCAGCCTCATACTCGATCTGATGCTCTTTTCGCCTCCAAGACATTCTTAGCCAGCTCTTCCTTTAAAATAACCCTTACTCCATTTCTCTCCCCATTTACTCCATGGTAAAATAATTTAAACCCTGCTCCTGAATGTCTAGCCTTCCAAACTTTCCACCTGCTCTCTTGGATACACAATATTTCAACCTTTTTCAGTTGTAGGCTCTGTGCATACGTCTTTTTCTTCTGCCAATGAATCTGGTTTCCTATTCTTCTTTGTCTTTGACCCACAGTAATTCAATTTCCACTGACGTCCTGCAGGTTAATGGTGCCGGGTGCGGACTTTGTTAACCCGGGCCACAAACGATCCGGTATGGGATTCATTCGATGAACACTCACATTTGTTTGCCAAAGTTTTAAGATGGATGCCCTTCCTGACGCAACCCTCTGCATGTATCTGGGCTGGGACCGGCCTACAGATTGCACTTGCTTGTGCCCCCGTAGGGCTGCATTACCATGCCGCTAATAAAGTACTGTATTACAGAAAATAGATAGATGGATTGTATTCATAAATGCTATATCTACTACAAATCACACCAATGCAGTACACGCTTTACATAGATGTAATCCAAATACAATCCAACATCATGTGAAAACTTTGAAGGGGGAATAAGGGAGAATTTCTCCACACTGATTTGGGAAAGACATCCAGTATATGTACCACATTACAGTTTCTGTAAAGTGCTGACAGGAGCAGTCATAATGCATTTAAAACAGCAATATCAGTTAGAATGCTGGTCTGACAGGGGAGTGATTCCCAACCACTGTGGCGTGCCACATTAGTCTGCCTGAAGAGGTCATCTATTTTTGTCCCTTCCTGGAAGCCATGACCTTATCATGGTGGCTTTGTGTGTCCCAATTATCCTAGGAGCTAAATTGTCAGGGGTTTCATGCCCCTGGTTGGGTCATACATGGCAAACAGGTTCCTAGTGAAAGACCATACAAAGCAAAAAGACCCTTGTGATGATAAATAGAAATTAATTAAAGTTTCTATTGCCTGTATGCCAGTCACCGGGGCCCTCCTGGTGGCCGGGTCTACACCCATGGGACCCCAGCAGGGCACAACCCAAAAGGGTAATGTTAGTCCCTCTTCCCATGGGCTCACCACCTGTGGAAGGGGCCATAGTGGTCAGGCGCATTGTGAACTGGGCAGTGGTTGAGAGAGGGACCTTGGCGACGTGAAATGTCATCTCTCTGGCAGGGAAGGAGCCTCAGGTGGTATTTGAGGGGTGAGAAGTTCCAACTAAATATAGTTGGACTCACCTCAACATACTGCATGGGCTCTCATAACAGTGCTCTTAAGAGGGGTAGGAAACTCTTCCAGTCTGCCCACGGTGAGAGGTCCGACCAGGTTTGTGTATACTGATTGCCCCATGGCTCTGAACCTGCACGTTGACGTTTGCCCTGTTGGACGAGAGTGTAGCCTCCCTCCGCGTTAAGGTGAGGGGGATAAGGTCCTGACTGTTGTTTGTCCCTGTGTAACCAAACAGCCGTTCAGGGTATCCACCCTTTTTGGAGTCCTTATATTGGGTGCTTGAGAATGCTCCAGCTGGGGACTCCATCATTCTGCAGGGGGACATCAGTGCTCACATGGGCAATGGCAGTGAGACCTCAAAGGGCATTAGTGGACTTCTGTGCTCATTATAGATTGTCACACCATGTTCAAGGATAAAGGTGTCCATATGAGCACTTGGCAATGCAGCCCTATGGGGGCACAAACCAGTGCAATCTGTAGGCCGGTCCCAAGCCCGGATAAATGCAGAGGGTTGCGTCAGGAAGGGCATCCGGCGTAAAAACTGTGCCAAACAAATATGAGCGTTCATCTAAAGAATCCCATACCGGATCGGTCGTGGCCCGGGTTAACAACGCCCGCCCCCGGCACTGCTAACCTACAGGGCGTCGGTGGAAATTCAGCTACTGTGGGTCGAAGACAAAGAAGAGAGGAGGAAACCGGATCCAGCGTCAGAAGAAAAAGAGGAATGCACAGAGCCTACAACTGAGTGTAGGGACTTTGAATGTTGGGACTATGACAGAAAAAGCACAGGAGTTGGTTGACATGATGATTAGGAGAAAGGTTGATATTCTGTGCATCCAAGAGAGCAGGTGGAAAGGTAGTAAGGCTAGAAGTTTGGGAGCAGGGTTTAAATTATTCTACCACGGAGTAGATGGGAAGAGAAATGGAGTAGGGGTATTTTAAAGGAAGAGCTGGCTAAGAATGTCTTGGAGGTAAAAAGAGTATCAGATCGAGTGATGAGACTAAAATTTGAAATTGAGGGTGTTATGTATAATGTGGTTAGCGGCTATGCACCACAGGTAGGATGTGACCTAGAGTTGAAAGAGAAATTCTGGAAGGAACTAGATGAAGTAGTTCTGAGCATCCCAGACAGCGAGAGAGTTGTGATTGGTGCAGATTGTAATGGACATATTGGTAAAGGAAACAGGGGCGATGAAGAAGTGATGGGTAAGTACGGCATCCAGGAAAGGAACTTTGAAGGGCAGATGGTGGTGGACTTTGCAAAAAGGATGGAGATGGCTGTAGTGAACACTTATTTCCAGAAGAGGGAGGAACATATAGTGACCTACAAGAGCGGAGGTAGAACCACGCAGGTAGATTATATTTTGTGCAGACGATGTAATCTGAAGGAGGTTACTGACTGTAAAGTAGTGGTAGGGGAGAGTGTAGCTCGACAGCATAGGATGGTAGTATGTAGGATGATTCTGGTGGTGGGTAGGAAGATTAAGAAGACAAAGGTAGAGCAGAGAACCATGTGGTGGAAGCTGAGAAAGGAAGAATGTCGTGCGGCCTTCCGGAAAGAGGTGAGACAGGCTCTCGATGGACAACCGAAGCTCCCGGAAGACTGGACGACGACAGCCAAGGTGATCAGAGAGACAGGCAGGAGAGTACTTGGTGTGTCATCTGGTAGGAAAGGGGAGAAGGAGACTTGGTGGTGGAACCCCAAAATACAGGGAGTCATACAAGGAAAGAGATTAGCGAAGAAGAAGTGGGATACTGAGAGGACTGAGGAGAGGCGAAAGGAGTACATCGAGATGCGACGTAGGGCAAAGGTAGAGGTGGCAAAGGCTAAACAAGAGGCATATGAAGACATGTACACCAGGTTGGACACGAAAGAAGAGAGAAAAGGATCTCTACAGGTTGGCCAGACAGAGGGATAGAGATGGGAAGGATGTGCAGCAGGTAAGGGTGATTAAGGATAGAGATGGAAATGTGTTGACTGGTGCCGGTAGTGTACTAAATAGATGGAAAGAATACTTTGAGAAGTTGATGAATGAAGAAAATGAGAGAGAAGGAAGAGTTGAAGAGGCAAGAGTGAAGGACCAGGAAGTGGAAATGATTACTAAGGGGGAAGTCAGAAAGGCACTACAAAGGATGAAAAATGGAAAGGCAGTTGGTCCTGATGACATACCGGTAGAGGTATGGAAGCAATTTGGAGAGATGGCTGTGGAGTTTTTGACCAACTTATTCAACAGAATACTAGCGGGCGGAAAGATGCCTGAAGAATGGAGGAAAAGTGTTCTAGTTCCCATTTTTAAGAACAAAGGGGATGTTCAGAGGTGTGGGAACTATAGAGGAATAAAGTTGATGAGCCACACAATGAAGTTATGGGAAAGAGTAGTGGAGGCTAGACTCAGGACAGAAGTAAGTATCTGCGAGCAACAGTATGGTTTCATGCCTAGAAAGAGTACCACAGATGCATTATTTGCCTTGAGGATGCTCGTGGAAAAGTACAGAGAAGGTCAGAAGGAGCTACATTGTGTCTTTGTGGATCTAGAGAAAGCCTATGACAGAGTACCAAGAGAGGAACTGTGGTACTGCATGCGTAAGTCTGGTGTGGCAGAGAAGTATGTTAAAATAGTACAGGACATGTATGATGGCAGCAGAACAATGGTGAGGTGCCTTAGGTGTGACAGAGGAATTTAAGGTGGAGGTGGGACTGCATCAGGGATCAGCTCTGAGCCCCTTCCTGTTTGCAGTGGTAATGGATAGGCTGACAGATGAGGTTAGACTGGAATCCCCTTGGACCATGATGTTCGCAGATGATATTGTCATATGCAGTGAAAGCAGGGAGCACGCAGAGGAACAATTGGAAAGATGGAGACATGCACTGGAAAGGAGAGGAATGAAGATTAGCCGAAGTAAAACAGAATATATGTGCGTGAATGAGAAAAGTAGAGGGGGAAGAGTGAGGCTACAGGGAGAAGAGATAGCGAGGGTCGACGACTTCAAATACTTGGGGTCAACAATACAGAGCAATGGAGAGTGTGGTCAGGAAGTGAAGAAACGGGTCCAAGCAGGTTGGAACAGCTGGCGAAAGGTGTCTGCTAGGATGAAGGGCAAAGTTTACAAAACAGTGGTGAGGCCGGCCATGATGTACGGATTAGAGACGGTGGCACTGAAGAAACAACAGGAAGCAGAACTCGAGGTGGCAGAAATGAAGATGTTGAGGTTCTCGCTCGGAGTGACCAGGTTGGATAGGATTAGAAATGAGCTCATTAGAGGGACAGCCAAAGCTGGATGTTTTGGAGACAAGATTCGAGAGAGCAGACTTCGATGGTTTGGACATGTTCAGAGGCGAGAGAGTGAGTATATTGGTAGAAGGATGCTGAGGATGGAGCTCCCAGGCAAAAGGGCGAGAGGAAGACCAAAGAGAAGGTTTATGGATGTGGTGAGGGAAGACATGAGGGCAGTTGGGGTTCGAGAGGAAGATGCAGGAGATAGGCTAAGATGGCAAAAGATGACACGCTGTGGCGACCCCTAACGGGACAAGCCGAAAGGAAAAGAAGAAGAAGAAGAAGATATGAGCACTTGGCACCAGGACACCTTAGGTCGCAGTTCGATGATCAACTTTGTGGTCATGTCATTGGACTTGCGGTAGTATGTCTTGGACACTCGGGTGAAGAGGGGCATGGAGCTGTCAAATGATCACCACCCGGTTGTGATCTGGCTCAGATAGTGGAGGAAGATGACCCAGGAGGCATGAATGTGACATGAGGGTCTGCTGGGAACATCTGGCAGAATCCCCTGTCAGAAGGAGTTTGAACTCCTAACTCCGACAGAACTTTGCTCATGTTCTGGGGGAGGCGGGGCATATTGAGTCTGTGTGGACCATGTGATACTGAGTGATACCGTCAAGCTGAAGAAGGAGTCTTCTTGGGCCTTTTTGCCCTTGAGAACTCAGTGTCCAAAAGGAGGAGTGGCAGGAACTGACCTAGATTGACTGAGGTCACTGGACATGGATGTTGTGATGGTGATGATGATGTTGGAGAGACTTGGTGATGATGTTAGTCCAGTTAATGTAACAGGATCGTACAACAAGAGGTTGGGTGTGTTGTTTTTTTTTGTTGGGGGGGGGGGTTGTACTTGTACAAGTAAGTATTTGAACACCTGTCTGTCGGCTAGAAATCTGACCCTCAAAGACCTGTTAGTCCGTCTTTAAAAGGCCACCTCCACTTCCACCACATGGTTTTCTGCTCTACTTTTCTTCTTCATCTTTGCACAATGTAATCTACCCCCATGCTTCTACCTCTCTCTTGTAGGTCACTCTATGTTCCTGCCTTTTCTGGAAAAAGGTGTTCACTACTGCCATCTCCATCCTTTTTGCAAAGTCCACCACCATCTGTCCCTCAAAGTTCCTTTCCTGGATGTCATACTTATCCATCACTTCTTCATCACCCGTTTCATTCACAGACATGTCCATTACAGTGTGCACCAATCACAACTCTTGCTGTGTCTGGCATGCTCAGAACTCCTTCATCTAGTTCCTTCCAGAATTTCTCTTTCATCTCTAGGTCACATCCTCCCTGTGGGCCATAGGCACTAATCACATTACATATCACACCCCCAATTTCAAGATTCAGCCTCATCATTCGATCTGATACTCTTTTCACATCCATCCCATTCTTAGCCAGCTCTTCCTTTAAAATAACCCCAACTCTATTTCTCTTCCCCATCTACTCCATGCTAAAATAATTTAAAAGCTGCCTCAAGACTTCGGATCGCCTTGGCTGCAGCAGTTCAGTCTTCCAGGAGCTCCTCCTGTCCATTCAGGGTCTGTCTCACCTCTTTCCAAAAGCCTGCACAACATTCTTGCATTCCTCAGCTTAGACCACAGGATTCTCTGCACTGCTTTTTTCTTATTGATCTTCCTCACTATCAGCGGAATGGCCAAGCCACTGCCCTGGACAGAGCTGTCTCCGGCAGAGGCCCCACACCTGCACCGTATAGACTCTAATTAGGTCAGGCATATAAGCCTTGAGTTTGCCTCTTGTCATGCCTCGGTGGCGACCGACCCCAGGCCGCTTCTTGCTCATGCCTCGGTTGCGACCCACCCCTGGCTGCCTCTCGCTCATGCAGATTACTTCGTCTCCTGTAATCCACCTGTGTGCTTCTACCTCCAGTCTTGTTGGTCACCTTATGTTCCTGCCTCTTCTGGAGAAAAGTTTTCGCGACAGCCATTTCCATCCTTTTTGCAAACTCTACCCCCATCTGTCCCCGGTTGGTTTCCTGGATGCCAAATTTGTTAATAACCCCTGTTTCCTTCACCAACATATTCATTACACTCAGCACCAATCACAATTATCTCTGTCTTTGGAAACTCAGAACTTCTTCTACTTTCAGTATTTCACCGGTAGGTCGCATTCGACCTGTGGGACACAGCAGTTATTCACATTATTCATGAAACCCTCAATTTCAAGTTTCCGCCTCATCTCTCAACCTGATACTCTTTTCATAGTCTTTTGTCTTGCCTTTCTGTCTTTCCACTTGCTCTCTTTGATGCACAATATATCAATCTTTCTCGTAATTATCATGTCAACCAACTGCCAAGCTTTCCTGTCACAGTCCTAACATTCAAAGTTCCCACACTCAGTTGTAAGTGCTGTAATGAATACGCGGCAGGATTATGACAACATGCACCCCAGCAAACTTCGCCCACATTCCCACGGGAAGGACCTCACAGACATTGGTCTCTGGCCCTCCGACAGTAATTGAATCAATGTCCATATCCGGGTAGGAGAAAGACATTTATTTCAGCACTCACACATGAGGTGGATTACCAATTAGAACACTACAGGAAAGACTGGAGAACCTGGTGTCAATGCTGTGTTAAGTGAATTAGCGGCCACCCCCTGACAATTCCTCAGCCAAGCTGTCTCCACCTTCCTCAAGAGAATGCCATATGGGCAGCTTGGTCAGGACAATAGATGGGTTGAGAGTGACCTCGACAGGTGATGGAATGCTACAGCAGATATGTGCCCTCCTCCACAATATTGGATAGACTTGACGGGGAAGATAATATGAAGAACACTAAAATGAACACTACTAATAACTGGATTTCTGCAAACTTGAATATCTGATGTTGAATCTGTTGTCAACTGCGCCAGCTGGAAAAGAAAACACACACACACTTCCACACCAATGTCCTTGCAAACAGTGAAATACTAGTGTTAGTCTCCAGTCATAATGTGAACAGTCATCAAAGGAGTAGGAGATGAGAGTGGGATAGAACAAAAAGCCTCTGGTTATGTCGAAGTTGTATTTTATTCATGAAGTCAACTGCGGGGTTTCGTTTGGGATTGATCAATAATTAATAAAAAGGCTTGTCATCATTTTCCCTCAATATTAGACATTTAATAAGTGCCGTGGTATCCCTCTACATAAGAAATTCTATTTATAATTATATGAAACCAGAAATGACACTGGCATCCCTCCTGTTTTGGCTTTTGATTCTGAATCAAATATATTTTTATTTTAGGGGCACGATTGGTCCAGCTCTGTGCTGTCCTCTTCTCTTTCTACCGAAGAAGCCGCTTTCTATCCCTCCTTCACTTTCGACCCACAGGAGTTGAATTTACAGCCTGGGGGTTAACGGGGCCAGGGGCGAAAGTTGTTAACCCAAGCCACAACTGATCCGGTATGGGATTCTTTAGATCAGGGGTCTCACACTCAATTTACCAAAGGGCTGCTGGAGGCAGAATCTGGCTGAGGCTGGGCCCCACATGCACATGCAAATGCATGCATGTGCAATTTTTTTTTTTTTTAAATCCAATCTTCTCAAATTTATTTCTTATTTTTAACACAAAATAAGAAGAGCAAAGATGCCGGTGTAAACAAGATTTGTCAAAAACTACTAATAAAACGCCATTGCAAAAGTGCTATAAAATTCCCTCACAGCAAAATGTTTCTCTGATTGTATCAAGTCTGGTTGATGTCACGGCCCAGTGAGTCATATCTCTCACTGTGTTCGATAGGTTCCTCAGCTCCGATACAACACTGTAAAAGTGCCATTCATAAAAACTTGATGGCTGCATGAACAACTTTCACATTACGGGGCCACAAAGTCTCATTTTGCGGGCTATAAATAGGCCCCTGGCCACCAGTTTGGGACCCCTGGTTGAGATGAACACTCATATGTTTGTTTAGTAAAGTTTTAAAGACGGTCCTGACACAACCCCCTGCATTTATCCGCTTACATGGCCTTGTGCACCCCAAAGGGCATTCATTAAGAGTATAAATTATTATGAATAATAACACAACGGCATGGTGGAGCAGCTGAAGAGCATTGGCCTGACAATTCTGTGGACCGGGGTTCAATCCTAGCCCCACCTGTGTGGAGTTTGCATGTTCTTTCTATGTCTGCATGGGTTTTCTCTGAGCTCTCCTGTTTCCTCCGACATCCCAAAAACATGCATTAATTGGAGACTCTAAATTGTGCCCCAAGTATGATTTTGATTACTACTTTTGTCTGTCTCCATGTGCCCTGCGATTGCCTGGTTCAGGGTGTACCGTCTCCTGCTCGATGACAGCTGGTATAGACTCCAGCACTCCCGCGACCCTCAGAAGGATAAGGGGCTCAGAAAATGAATCGATGGATGGATGGATGAAAAGTAGTCCTGGTGTTGTCAGAAGGAACCCATGTCAAGCAGGGACTCACCTGGGCCTGATAATTGGGTTAATAATTGATGTCATGAGAAAAATTGATAGATTAATTAATCAGATCCATGTTAAAATGCATTATGATAACTGACTCAGAATGTGTTGTTACAAAAATCATCAGTTGCCCAGAAAAGGAGTGACAAAATTAAAATCCACTAGTAATACACAGTTGTATAATTAGCATTCATCACTCAGAGACTTTTGCTGGAGCTGCCGTGTGGGTACTAGAATGTTTAATCAACAGTACAGCATTTATACTTTGCCCACTTGAGACAAAAACTCCAACACTACAATGTGTTGTTAAACAACAATAAAATATTTTTTTTTTTTGCAGAACAGAAAGTCACAAACAAAACTAATCCGTGATGTCTTCTCGTGGAGCACCGAATGAACGTGACACACTTTTGTGGCATCACTTGCGGTGTGCTGCTGTTACATCACTTAAGTTTCGGTGGTGTGGGGCCCCCTCGTCCACAAGAGGCACATTTGCTTGTGAGGAGAACACGGGATCTGTCTCTCTCACCATCTTGGCCACATCTCCAGAAATCCTCTTTTTACTTCCTTAGGGCAGTCCAAAATGTAACAAACATAGCCAACATGATAAATAAAGCAACCGTAAGCATTCAAAGTAACCGCGAGTCAATGTAACCATATTAAGCAGAGCAAAAGAGCATTCAAAGCAAAACAAGAGGGCAAATATGAGATAATTTTATACGCAATTACTCCATTTAATCCAACACCCTGTACAAGGACAATAACAACGTCAACACAATTGGTAAAGTCGACAGCTCGTACCAGATGGTCGCACACTTTTGAAATTTTTCATACCAACCTTTTCTTGCTGAAAAGCCTCGTCCTTGAGGGGGTGTAACCCTCATTGCAGCTTGAGGTTCATCATCACACATTTCCCTTCCTTATTAAAAGTTATTGAAGCGATGTTTGCCACATCATTCTTTATTTAACCGCTGAATAATTCACGCCATAATTGCACCACAAAAATGTAATCTCTGTCGTCTTTGACCATATCCACAAGTTTAACTTTTTCACCAATCCGTCATCTTCTTCTTCCTCAGTCACAGGGCCGTTTTTCTGTAATCCCCAAAAGCGAAAACAGCTTCTTCCTCTTCCTCAGTCACTTGGCTGTTTTTCTGAAATCTGCTGTCCACAAAGCAAACGCAGCTCCTTTCAAACTCTTATTTTGCATCTTCCACTTCAACTTGAGTGCTTCGACAGCAACTTTAAGATTAACCACAGCACTTTGGATGCATTTTGAACTAGAGAAGTTGTCACACATACACTCTAACAGTGTAGGAGGTGGCAGAGAAGAAGGAGAAGGGATGGAGAGAGTTGCTGGGTGGAGCTTCGATGATGCAGCCAACCAACTCCAAAGAGCCAATCTGTTTTGTTTTTTTTTTGGGGGGGGGACTGATACAAAGTACGCATCACTGCAGATGCTCCACCAAACCGCCTGTCCATCTCCCGTTCCATTCTTCCCTCACTCGTGAACAAGACCCCAAGATACTTGAAGTCCTCCACTTGGGGCAGGATCTCATCCCCACCGGGAGAGGGCACGACACTCTTTTCCAACTGAGGATCAT
This sequence comes from Syngnathoides biaculeatus, assembly GCF_019802595.1. NCBI lineage: Eukaryota > Metazoa > Chordata > Actinopteri > Syngnathiformes > Syngnathidae > Syngnathoides > Syngnathoides biaculeatus. The sequence continues at coordinate 526,348 of NC_084654.1, read as the reverse complement.
GGCCTTATATTTGTAGGTGCTGAGTCTCATCCCAGCCACTTCACACTCGGCTGTGAACCACTCCAGTGATCATTGGAGATCAGGGCTTGATGAAGCCAACAGAACCACATTATCTGGAAAGTGCGGAGATGCACTGCTTAACGTCACCCTCTGCGCCTCGGCTGCACCTTGAAATTCTGTCCATAAAAGTTTTGAACTAAATCGGTGACAAAGGGCAGCCTTGGTTGAGTCCAACTCTCACTGGTCCATCCAAATTATTGCCAGCAATGCGGACCAAACTCTTACACCAGTCATACAGGGACTGAACAGCCCATATCAGAAGGTTCAATACCCATACTCCTGAAGAACTAGACCATAAAAGTTACGAACAAAATCGGTAACAAAGGGTCCAACTCTCACCAGAAACAAGTCTGACTTTTTGCCGACAATGCAGACCAAACTCTGACACCGGTCATACAGGGACCGAACAGCTGGTATGGACGTATGACATAGGCGCATCCGATTTGTTCCCGCAAATAATTTTAAGTATAGATTAACAGATTTTTGGCAGGCACAACCACCGAGAGAGGCAGGCGGGTTCTGGGGTAATAGTGGTTACGCAGGAAGGCATAGAGGGGCCAGGGGAGAGTGCAACAACACCAACGTGATCAAGGATGTTTTGGTTGTGGTTCTCTCGATCACTGGATTAAAGACTGTTTTACAGCTCCTCCACCTCAAAGTCCAATGCGAGGGCGTGATGGTTGGTCCAACAACCGAGGGGGCCAAGGCAGAGACAGAAATGACAGCTTTGGGGGCCCACCCTGGCAGCAGGTTGGACAGGACCACTAGGGGTGCCCAGCAAGCCAAGGATCTGGCGATGCAGTTGCCATTTTCCCCATCTCTGTTGTGGGGTGAAAAGTGAACACTCTCGTTGACACAGAGGCAACACACTCCTTACTCAACATCAAGCTCCAGGACACTTAATTGTCACAACACACTGTGCAATTGATGGGCTTCTCAGGGACTCAACAGGTCCTGCAATGGACTCAACCCCGACCGACAATCTTGTCTGGACAGACCTTCCACCATTCGTTTGTACATTCACCACAAACACCAGTGGCAGCTGACACCGTCTGCCACTCTGGACAATGGCTTATGACACCTGTGAGTGAACCAACTCCAACTGTGGACATTTATTGGGCCTGACTTGAACCAGAAACACTGCTAAAACCTGGTCTCGTACATCAATTTCTGTTGTGGAAGCCCTGGTTAAACACTCTTAGGGCTTACCTGCCTCCACTAGATCCATACCATCGCACACTATATTACGACCGCAACCACGATCTAGTATACATGGAAAACGTTGCATGCATACAAGGTGATGCTTAGGACATTACATCCACACAGCAAGAGAGGGTGTAGCGGCATCCTGCTCTCTTACACCAAATGAAATGACATGGTTCAAAATGCAGGAAGAGTCAGTACGCCACATTTCAGTCACTCTGTCTCCAGGACACGAGGCCCGGTAGCTGGGACCTATGGCGAAACGACTGACTCAAATGATTGACTGGGAGGATACACCACTCCCTAACATACAGATCTCCAAATATGCAGATGCAAACCGCATAATTGTTCCTGACACACCTCTGACAATTAATATGACCATATTAGAACACGGATGTGACTACTCTGAACATGACGACGCCGAGTCACTGTTAAACGAACAACCTAAATTAGTTTGGTAGTTTGGACCCTTTGATGTTGGACATTGTACGAAGACACCAGACGTTAAAATCAGTTTTCCCAGGATCTCATTTTTACAGGCCTCGGAGACATCCACCTCCTCGTGGTGTACACCACTCAGGCCAGTTTTAAAAGCAGATAGTAACACTTATCATATGGCGCATGATTTGAAAGCCGTTAATGATGTGACAACCACACTATTGTTACCTGTACCAGACCCCCACAAAATGTTGTCTACCATCACACGTGATTCGAAATACTTCACAGCGATTGATTTGGCAAATGCATTCTTCTGTGTCCCACTCGCACCCGAGTGTAGACAGTTGTTTGGATTCAAATATCAGGGACACAATTTCCAAACCACCAGGTTGCCACAAGGCTTCAAAAATTCACCTGGAATTTTTAATCAATGTTTGAAATCATTGCTGCAGGATATAGAACTCCCAGATGGAAGTAAACTCCTGATGTATGTTGATGACCTCCGTTGGCAGCCCCAATAGCAGAGTTGTGTTTTTCGCTAATTGAACTGCTGAACTCTCTGTCCAACCTTTGACTAACGGCAGGGTCCTGTTCACTGATGGTTGCTGTTACCATAAGCCGAATGGCCCTTTGGCTGCAGAGGCTGCCGTAGTGGAGCAGCAGCCCTCAGGTGAATTTTTAACTGTTTCCTCTTCAGGACTAACATCTGCTCCCTCAGCCCAGACAGTGGAAGTCCTTGCACTCTGTCTCGCACTGGAACTGGCGGTCACACAATCTGTCACTGTCTATTCTGACTCATTTTACGCTGTCTTGGCTGCTATGTTGGACCTGTCTGCCTGAAACTGAATGATTTTAAAACAGCTAAAGGTACTCCTTTTGCACATTTGACACTAATCCAAAGTTTAGACAAAGCCCTGGCCACACCTTCGGCGGTGGCTATCGTCAAGGTCCCTGGCCACTCCGGACCCACTTCAACCACAGCCCTCTGCAATAATGCTGCCGACTCGGCTGCCAAGCAGGCTGCGGGCTATGTCGCACAGATGCTTGTCCAATTATCTGATAAATCCTCTCCTGACCTGCCCGAACCTCCGTCTCATAGTTAATTGGTTAAAATACAGCACAACGCCTCTCCTGAACAAAAGATATTTTGAACAAAACTCACTCTATGGCTCATATTAGCCCCAGAGCAATGCTAACCAAACTTCGCATGTGGTGGCATCCTAAAATGTCTGACTTGTGTCATGCCCACTGTCGTGACTGTAATATTTGCCAGGTATACAATGTTCGCCCCACACTTAGACTGTTGCCAGGTTCATTTGACCCACACACCTGGCACGGTGCTTAACTGGTCATGGATTTCACAGACATGATCACTCCTGTTCAAGGTAAGCGCTAATTTCTTGTTTTTGTTGACATCTTTTCCGGATGGCCTGAAGCTAGTGTTATTGTTGTTCTTGGTTATTTTCATCTGGGAAATCGTTCAAAAATACCCCATATCTCCACCCACATCAGTGCCAGCTGTTAGCACAACCCACCCGGAAAATATTGATCACAGAGAAGAGTTGTATTCTAAACAAAGCCCTATCTGTTGAAGAATGGTTTAGGGTCTTGACAGGCGTTGGCTCAGTCAACAATAATTGGTCACTCATGGCAGAACAAGCAGCGAATAAAACCCCGAGTGACTGTGTTGTATGTATGGGACGTCTAGACCTTTGTTCCGTGTTGTTTCCTCTTCTGTCAACTCCACCTGTGTTCTAGAGCTTATGAAAAATTATGTGCCGAGTAACAATGAATGCAGAATTTGGGATACTTCCCACAAGTAACACCGGCTCAAAAGAACAAACCTGTGTTTAATCGCGTACGCCAAAACTTCACCTGTATTTTCCTTAAAGGTAATGGTGCCCCAATTGACAACATCTCTGATGATCAGTGTGCAGAGACCCAGGAAGCACCTTTTTTTCAACCATTCAGCCATGCTGATGTGTGGTGGTGGTGCAGAGGGGACCGTCTCTTTGACCACCTCCCGCACAACAGTACGGTAAGATGTGCATTCGTAACTTTACTTTTGCCTATTTCCGTTGTTCCTGTCACCCGAGATAATCTGGCAGTTGCTCATGAACACATCAATGACCCCGTTGACCTATTACACCGTTCACGTAGGTCCAAACCTACCTGGCTTGGTGCTGACAACCCCACCTACCCCCCCCCCCTCTAATTTGTGCTGTTAAAACGGCACGAGATATTGGTACACTGCAATGCTGGTGATGTGTTAAAATTACCAAATGTTGCAGATGGCATAAAAATTATAGGTAACACCAAAATAGACTGTAATGTTTGAACACAGAGAAAATTGACCAACAACAGAAACAGGAAATCTAATCTAAAAGTTATTGCTCTTGAATTGATACATACAGATTTGTCTGGCCCCATGAAGCCGACAAGTCAAGACAGTTATAAATATGCCATTTCATTCACAGATGATTTATCAGGGGCAATATCTGTTTATTTCCTTAAAAATAAGAATGATGCTATATCAAGAACAGAAAAAAATCTTTCAGACAGTGCACCATTTGGCAATGTGAAATGCATTAGGTCTGATAACGGTGCGAAATATACAGGCAATTACCTTCCAGTCACTATCTCCAAAATGTGGGTGTTTGGGTTAGAGTGCTATGCATACAAACATGACCAAAGGAAATTAGACACCAGATGTGACAAAGGATTATTTGTCGGGTGTAGTAGAAACACCCCCCACCCCCAACTCCAGTCTGTCTGGTGTCCATCCAGGCCACCAAAAGCCAGGCGTCCGGCCGGGTAGGTCAGGAGGTCGGCCCGGACGCCAAGCACCAGGGTCCCCACGGGGTGATATGGGCAGACGTCCTCGAGGAGGGACCAACGGCGAAGCAGTAACCAGATGTGAGCTGGCGCTGGCTCCGGATTGAAGACGTCCCAGGACGTGATCAAGAGACAGCCGGGGATTGGTCGCCATTGAAGCAGGAGAAGGAGGGACAAGAACTTGAGGCGGTTGACGAGCCTTTGCCACTGATGGGACAAGAACTTGAGGCAGCCGAGGACCCTTCGCCGCCACCGGGACAGGAACTTGAGGCGGCTGACGAGCCTTCGCCGCTGCTGGGACAGGAACTTGAGGCAGCTGAGGACCCTTCGCCGCCGCTGAGACAGGAACTTGGGGCAGCCGCGGCGTCATCGCCGCCACCGCTTGAACAGGAGTATAGAATTTGAAAAGTGGCGCCTGAAAAACCGCAGGCCGCAGAATGCTGTGTTGTTGCTCTTTCATTGTCTGACTTGGCACACCTGAACTGGTCATTTGCCCATGAATGAGAGTCGATGGCTTCAGCAACGTGGGCTTGGCTCGGTAGCAGATCGCTGGCTACCGAGACATCCACGAGCGTCGGCTGCAGCTTGGTCCCCACTGATGCGTGCATGAGCGTCGGCTGAAGCTCGGTCCCCACTGATCCGTGCATGAGCGTCGGCTGCAGCTCGGTCCCGTTCGAGGCGTGAGCGTGGTTCAGCAGTGGGCCGTTCCCCACCGGTGAATGGGCGAGATTCAGCTGTGGCCTTGCCGGAGAGAGATTCCTTAATCTCCGCTCCCATTGCTCCTCGTGAGGGCGGTGGTAAGCAGCAAATTCTTCGGCCTGCTGTGTCTGTTGGCCATTGAATTCTTTAAGCCACTGGCCTAGAGGTTTCACATCAATCACCATTGAATCTGCTGGGTCCATGTCTGGCCAGTTCGTTCTGTCAAATTCCAACTGCAAGTCACTTGGGGTATGTCTCGATTATTTTGCGAATCGAGAGACTGAAATTCTTGCCCAGTCTTACTTGCAAAGCAACTTGAGCTCAGTGAGGTTGGATGGAGATTGTTTGCAAACTGCAGTCTTCAGCTCTGTTCTCAATTGGATTCAGGTCTGGACTCGGCCAGTTTAACACCGGGATACATTTATTTGTGAAGCATTCCACTGTAGATTTGGCTTTATGTTTTGGGTCATTGTCCTGTTGGAAGATCAATCGCCGTCCCAGTCTCTGGTGTTTTGTAGACTCCAACACGTTTTCTTCCAGAATGGTCCTGTATTTGGCTCCATTCATCTTCCCATCAATTTTAACCATCTTCCCTGTCCCTGCTGAAGAAAAGCATGCTCAAACCATGAAGCTGCCACCACCACGTTTTGACAGTGGGGATGGTTTGTTCAGGGTGAAGAGCTGTGTTGCTTTTCCGCCAAACATATCGTTTTCCATTGTGGCCCAAAAATTAAATTTTGGTTTCATCTGACCAGAGCACCTTCTTCCACATGTTTTGTGTGTCTCCCAGGTGGCTTGTGGCAAACTTGAAACAAGACTTTTTAACAGTATCTTTGAGAAATGGCTTTCTTCTTGCCACTCTTTCGTCAAGGCCAGATTTGTGCCGTGTATGACTGATTGTTCTCCTATGGACAGATTCTCCCACCTCAGCTGTAGATCTCTGCAGTTCATCCAGAGTGATCATGGGCCTCTTGGCTGCATCTCTGATGATTCTTCTCCTTGTTCAAGGTGAAAGTTTAGAGGGACAGGCAGGTCTTGGTAGATTTGGATTGGTCTGCTACTCCTTACATTTCAATATGATTGCTTGCACAGTTCGCTGTTCGATGACATCTGGGATAGACTCCAGCACTCCTGCGACCCTTATGAGGATATGCGGCTAAGAAAATTGATGGCTTTATGGTACATAAATAATACACATTTATCTGTAACTGCAAAAATATAATAGTTACCTTGTGGTGTTTACATAATTCACCCGCGGGACCTCGAGTTGGGGTGCGGGGTTCCGCACGGACTGTTTTTGTTGTTGCGCTTCCGGAGGAAAGGTTAACAGAGTTCCCGCCGTTATGCGAGTAGTTTGGTGATGTCGAACAATAAAGCAAGTTCTGTTTCTGTGTCCGACACTCCGCCTCCGACTCCTTTTCTCCGGCGCTACACTGGTGACCCCGACGTCAGTCCCGGCGTTTTCGAGACTGAAACGAACATGGCAACCGCCATTCTCAAATTGCCGGAGTTTTGGGAGACGTCCGCGGCAGCGTGGTTCGCACAGACTGAGGCTCAGTTCGCCCTCCGCGGGATCTCAGATGATTTCACGCGTTACTACCACGTTGTCTCAGCACTCGGGAGCTCAACGGCGGCCAGAGCAGTGAACTTCATCACCTCTCCCCCGGCCCGAGATAAGTATGCTGGGATCAAGGCTCACCTTCTCAAGGTTTTTGAACTTTCACGGCTGGAACGTGCCCGACGTCTGTTGGCTATTAATGGACTGGGGGACAGCAAACCTTCCAAACTCATGGAAATGATGCTAAACCTGCTGGGCACGGAAGAGCCCAATTTCATTTTCATGGAACTGTTTCTCAGGCAAATGCCACCGCATGTTCAGACGGCGCTCGCGAACAGTACTATCACTGAGCCCCGGGCCCTGGCCGAGGAGGCCGACCGTTTCTTCCTGGCAACCCAGCGCTTCTCCCCTGAGACGCTGGCCGCGACGCGCAGTTACTCACCTTCGGGCGCGGGGGTGGCATCCAGCAGGGGCCCCTTCGGCACCGACGGCCGTGCTGGCACAGGCTTGTGCTACTTCCATGCCCGTTTCGGTGCGAAAGCGAAGAGGTGCCGCGCCCCTTGCAACTACGACGCGTCGGGAAACGCCAAAGCCCACGCTTCGCAGCGGCCGTGAGCGTGGGCGCGAAGAGCCGGCTGCTGTTCGTCAAGGACAACCTTTCCGGGCACAAATTCCTTTGTGACACCGGCGCCCAGAGGAGCGTCCTGACGGCCACTGCGGAGGACGCCGCTGGCGGGACTCATGGGCCACCCCTACTTTCCGCTAATGGCTCCCCTATCCGCTCTTATGGCATGAGGACTGTGGACTTGTGTTTCGGGAGTCAGCGCTTCACATGGGACTTTGTCACTGCGGATGTCTCATTCCCTCTCCTCGGCGCTGATTTTTTTGTGCCCACGGGCTGCTGGTGGATGTTAAGAGGGGCCGTCTGGTGGATGCACTGACTTTTTCCACGGTCGCCTGCGTCCGCAATGAGGCGACTTATGGTGGTCTCTCCAGTTCACTATCGGACGGCACCAAGTACCAACTCCTCCTTGGTGAGTTCCCTGCCTTGACACGGCCCACTTTCTCCTCTACCACGACTAAACATGGGGTCGAGCACCACATTGAGACCAAGGGCCCCCCGATCCACGCGAGGGCCCGACGGCTTGATCCCGAGAAGCTAGCAGTCGCTAAGTCCGAGTTTGCCAACATGGAGCGTCTGGGCATCGTCCGCCGCTCGGATAGCCCGTGGGCCTCGCCACTACACATCGTCCCTAAACCGAGTGCTGGGTGGCGACCGTGTGGTGACTACCGCCGCCTTAACGACGCCACTACGCCCGACCGCTACCCTGTTCCACACATTCAGGACTTCTCAGCCCACCTGGCAGGCAAAATCTTGTTCTCCAAGGTCGACCTGGTGCGCGGGTATCACCAGGTTCCCGTGCACCCCTCAGACGTTCCCAAGACAGCTGTAATCACTCCGTTTGGACTGTTCGAGTTTCTGAGGATGCCGTTTGGTCTTAAAAACGCGGCACAATCTTTCCAGCGTTTAATGGATTCTGTGCTCAGGGACTTGCCATTTGTGTTCGTCTATTTGGATGACATCCTCTTCGCCAGCTCCTCGGAGGATGAACATCTGATGCACCTCCGCGACCTCTTCGCAAGACTTGAGCAGCATGGCCTGATCATCAACCCGGCAAAGTGTGTTTTCGGGGTGCCCTCTATCCAGTTCCTCGGGCACCTCATAGACAAGAACGGCGCCGCCCCCCTTCCGGCAAAGGTGGAGGCCGTCTCCGCTTTTCCCCGACCTCGCTCGGCTCGGGGCCTCCGGGAGTTCCTGGGGATGGTGACTTTCTACCACCGGTTCATCCGCCGGGCGGCCCACATCATGCGCCCGCTCTATGAGGCTCTTAAAGACAAGGCCCCCAACCGGGACGTTGAATGGACGGCCGAGAGGATGGAAGCCTTCGAGGCTACGAAGGCCGCACTGAGTCGTGCCGCTATGCTGGCTCACCCGACCCACGGGGCCCCTGTCGCTCTCACTACCGATGCATCGGACTACGCTGTTGGAGCCGTATTCGAACAGTGGGTCGGCGGCGCCTGGCAACCGCTTGCCTTTTTCAGCCGTCAGCTGGTCCCCAGGGAGCGCAAATACAGCACGTTCGATAGAGAGCTCCTCGGCCTCTGGCTGGCGATCCGCCACTTCCGCTCCCTATTGGAAGGCCGTGAGTTCACGGCATATGTGGACCATAAACCCCTCACTTTCGCCATGTCCAAGGTGGCCGAGCCGTGGTCCGCCCGCCAGCAACGCCAACTGTCGTTCATCTCTGAGTACACTACGGACATCCAACACATCGCCGGCAAATCCAATGTGGTCGCGGACTGCCTCTCCAGGGCGATCGTCGGCACTGTGCATCTGGGTCTCGACTACTCCCGCATGAGCGCAGACCAGGCCTCGGACCACGGGGTGCAGGCCCTCAAGACTTCTGACACGGGTTTGCGCCTCGAGGAAGTCGCGGTTGGTGACTCAGGCGTCAGGTTGCTGTGCGACCTCTCGGCTGACCAGCCTCGGCCGCTGGTCCCTGCAAACTGGCGAAGAGCTGTTTTCGAGGCGGTCCACAACCTCTCCCACCCCGGAAGGAAACCGTCCGTGAGGCTGGTGGCCCAGAAGTTCGTGTGGCGCGGTCTCAAGAAAGATGTGCAGGCCTGGGTCGACTCGTGCGTGGCCTGTCAGCGGGCTAAGGTGCATCGCCACACAAAAGCCCTCTTGGAGCCCTTTGCTGTCCCCGAGAGGAGGTTTGACCACGTCAACGTTGACTTGGTAGGTCCACTTCCTCCCTCGCACGGATTCACCTACTTGCTCACCATGGTGGACAGGACGACCCGCTGGCCCGAAGCCGTTCCCCTCTCCTCGACAACGTCGTCAGACGTGGCCCGGGCGTTCATCGGCACGTGGGTTGCACGCTTCGGGACACCGTGCGACCTTTCTTCAGATCGTGGCCCTCAGTTTACCTCTGAACTCTGGAACGCAGTCGCTGAGAGTTTGGGGGTCAAGCTGCACCGCACTACCGCCTATCACCCCCAGGCGAACGGTCTTTGCGAGCGGTTCCACCGCTCCATGAAAGCAGCCCTGCGTGCCGGCTTGACGGACGGCAACTGGTTGGATAAGCTCCCGTGGGTCATGCTCGGCCTCAGGTGCGCCCCCAAGGAGGACCTGTTGTCCTCATCCGCCGAACTCGTCTACGGCCAGCCACTGCGGGTCCCCGGCGAATTCATCCCGGACGCCACAGCGCCCTGGTCCGCAGCCAGGCAACGGTCCTCCCTGCTGGAGGCCGCAAAAGGGTTTGCGCCGGTTCCCACGTCGCAACATGGCACCCCAGCTGCCCGGCTGCCCCGTCACCTGCGCTCTGCGGATTTTGTGTTTGTTCGTCATGACGCCCACCGTGGACCTCTCCGCCCCCCATACGACGGGCCGTTCAGGGTCCTGGAGCACGGGGATAAGAGCCTGCTCGTGGACATTGGCGGCAGACCCGAGACTGTTTCCGTGGACAGGGTCAAACCCGCGCACCTGGACATTGCCCAGCCTTTGGGGTTGGCCCTCCCCCCGCGTCGGGGTCGTCCCCCTTTGCCCTGTGCCCCTGCGCCCGCCGGTGTACCCTTGACCCCGCCTGAGCCCTTGTCCCGTGACTCAATGGACAGTGCGGCCCCGCCCCCATCGGCCCCTACAGTGCACACTCGCCGGGGTCGGGTCATCATCCCTCCACGGCACAAGGATTTTGACTATGGGTGAATTCTGGGGGGGCTTGTGTGGTGTTTACATAATTCACCCGCGGGACCTCGAGTTGGGGTGCGGGGTTCCGCACGGACTGTTTTTGTTGTTGCGCTTCCGGAGGAAAGGTTAACAGAGTTCCCGCCGTTATGCGAGTAGTTTGGTGATGTCGAACAATAAAGCAAGTTCTGTTTCTGTGTCCGACACTCCGGCGTACAACCTTATTTTGTTTTATGATCACGTAATCTCGTGACACTTACTCCTTTCCTCGCCATGCTTGTATGGGTGCGTGCTTGAGTGACGGAAAAATATTATCAGTCCACTACGGAAACTGAAGAATTGTAAAGAAAAGCGGAATACATGGTTTTGTGGCCCATTTTCCACATTCAATATGGCGAAAGCGCTACCTTATGGCAGCAACGGAAAAATTTGGTCACGCGGTGTTTATGTGTACACACCTATGTAAGTGTGTTCACTGTTTATTGACGGTAGCTTCAAGGTTTTGCGTTGGACGTGACAGAAAAATATTATCGCAATAACGTAGGTGTCGATTCTTTCACAATGATAGGTTAGTGCTGTTTCTCTCGTCAAAATCCTTAGTTGATAGTGTTTTTGATCGGATTACATCCTATTTATCAAATCGATTGACTGATCGCAAAATCATTTAAAATTATGGTCAAGGAGAAGTCTCTTAAATACATATCTGTACTGGAACTGTTCTGGTATATAAATGTATGTTAATGACGTAGTGTAGTTTATTATTCAAGCAATGTAGCTAACGAATGGATAGAAATAGAGTATATACGTGTTTTGGGTTTTGTGAAACTGTTGGTTTGCACTTCGGCAGAGGAACAGTAAAACCCGATGATGTATATTTCAACAGAGAATGTGACGCTTGCCTTTGTAAGAAATTTGTAATCTACAGATATAGTGGAACGTATTTTTGTGTTTCGTGGTTTGGCAGTTTATTTTACCAAAGCTGTTGTAATGTGGATGATGGATTGATTCGATTATTAGTTTGTCGGTAGCTCTACATATTTCTGTTTCGTAAGTACACATTCAACCCCAATGTGTAAGACATCTATTCAAATGTTGAATTTGTAATTTGCAATCAGTAAAATACATCCATCCCTAGCAGGAATGGCCATGAGCGTGACATGTCCAGGCCTGTACTGTGGCAGAATAATGTTCAATGGGTCAGTGGAAAGAGACTGTGGTGTAAGTATAAATCAACGCCAAAACTCACTTTTAAAACAAACTAAAGTAGCACATTTCAATCTGTTGGGCACATGGACCATCTTAATGAGGGTTCACTAATGTTCCATTTTACAATAGATTAAAAATAATCATGCACAATGCCATTATAATACAAGAAACTTCCAAATTTCTACCAGTGACAAAACATTGAGGCTCAGAGGGGTTTAAGAGCTCTTATTCAACACCTGTTGCTCATGAATTAAACGGCCCGCAAACATGTTTGTGTAACCTTACTTTTTTTCAAACAGGCCAATGTATTTCCTGGATTAATTGCAGGTTTGCCCTCGTGGAGAGCGGGCCAACCTCCAGAAGGTGTGTGAACGCTGCACTGAGTCCCCTGAACTGTATGATTGGCTCTATCTCGGCTTTATGGCCATACTGCCTCTTGTGCTGCACTGGTTCTTCATTGAATTGTATTCTGGGAAGAAAAGGTGAGTAATATTTTAAAAATGCTTAAATGCAAAGGAAGCTAGCAACTATAGGATAACTAATAACTGGGATTTACATGACCAAAATTTTTGGGGACGATCACCGGGTTAAGTAAAATGATAACCTATATGATCACAAGAAGGAGTATCCATACATCCATCAATCAATCCCTTTTCTAAGCTGCATATCCTCACGAGGGTCTTAGGAGTGCTGGAGCCAATCCCAGCTGTCATCTTCGGGCAGGAGGCAAGGTACACCCTGAACTGTTTGCCAGCCAATCACAGGGCACATGGAGGCAGACAACAGTTGCACTCACAATCACACCTATAGGCAATTTTGAGTCTCAAATTAATGCATGTTTTTGGGATGTGGGAGGAAACTGGAGTGCCCGGAGAAAACCCACACAGACACTGGGAGAACATGCAAACTCCACGCAGGCGGGGCCAGGATTTGAACCCTGGTCCTCACAACTGTGAGGCCAGTGCTCTACAGCTGCGGCACTGTCGTGCTCAAGGAGTAAATTACTTTTTTATTTACTGTATATACTTGTGTACTATATACTGAGTATCTTGAGTACAGTGATTCCCAAACAGTGAGCCATGGCAGATTAGTCTGCCATGACCAATCTTCAGATTTGGTGTGGGAAAATACCCAATTTTTCTTAACTACAAGTACAAGATTTTGTTCCTAATATTTATGCCAGTGAGGCATAGTGGCAGACGTTGAAAAGTTGAGCCATTATATTCTTTTTGGTCACCAGTAAGTTTTGCCTTTGAATTCAGCCATTGATGGCATTTTGCTCATTCTTCTCCTTGGTGCGCCATGAAGACTGACCTTATTGCGGCAAAAGAGGACCTGCAGTTCTTCATGTTGTCCTGGATTTCTTTGCGACGTTCTGGATGGCTTGTCGCTATGCTCTTGGGGTAACTTTGGGGGTAATCAGTATAGGATACATTGCTTTAGAGAAAAACATACTGTGGAAGCCATAAGTTTTTTTTTCTTCTTCTTTTCCTTTCAGCTTGTCCTGTTAGGCAGTCACTCAGATTTGATAACTGTGCTCGCGCGCATTCGCGCTCACAAATCTGCACAGTTGAGCACAAAAAAATCACGTGTGTAGAATACGTTACGTGAAGAAAAAATAGAAATTGAAAGACGTCGCTTATTTTGTGTAGTCTTGACATTAATTTACATGTTTATTTCAGAAACATTGTTAACTAAACAAGCCTGCTCCAAACAATCAGTATTCACCCAAAAACAGGAAATGCAAGTTAACCGTACTGAGCATGTCCGAAAGTGATGCCTAAGCGGACGTTCAGAGCTTCTTCACGTCCTGCGAGCGCATTTACGTTGAAAGTCATCAACATAAGGAGTCATGTCAGAGGAAATTCAATTACACGAGGGGTGCTCAATGTGTCGATTGCGAGACAATTTTGGATGATCGTGTGACGCCCCCCCCCCCCACACACACAAAAAAAGACGTTCGAATATCATCCACTTCGTCGCCTGATTCAGGTGTGGCCAATGCGTCAAGCGCATGCACATGAAGGCGCGTTCTAGCAAGCCAGCCTCCTATCTATGGCAGTCGGGGCGTAGCATGCGTGCACCCCCTGCCCCACGAACTATATTATGTATGAGATTGGGATTTACTTGGACTTGTTCTGAGTTCTAACGGTCATTTTCCCAGTTGCATGCGTTACCGTGAAGTTGAAAGCTTTTCCCCTCTACATGCTTTAGGAAGATATAGATCATCTACTGCCTGCTTTCATTACTGGACTGACAATAGATACCGTCGTAAAATACGCAAAATTATAACAATACATCACGATTGTCGACAGGAATGTTTGTTACAATGTATCGCTAGCTTGTTGCCACTAACACTGATTACGTTGAACTAAACTTTTAGTATTTTCAAAACATTGCGGGTACAGACCGTTCGTGTTTATACCTTAACAGGCCAGTGCATTTAACTTTTCTTCAGATAAAGTTTTTCAGATCAAGAATTTTTATTGATGAAAATGTTAAATACTGTTTTATATCATGTTCTACTAATATCAGTTGAAATTAGAAATTAGCATTTCTCAGTTTGAAATTTTTGTTTTCTATTTTAGTTGTGTATTTGCTTGTTTGTACCAGAAGTGGGACACAGAGAGGACTGAGGAGAGGTGAAAGGAATACATTGAGATGCGTCGTAGGGCAAATGTAGAGGTGGCGAAGGCTAAACAAGAGGAATATGACGACATGTACACCAGGTTAGATACGAAAGAAGGAGAAAAAGATCACTACAGGTTGGCCAGACAGAGGGATACAGATGGGAAAGATGTGCAGCAAATAAAGGTGATTCAGAAAAGCGATATGTTGACTGGTGCTAGTAGTGTGCTAAGTAGAAGGAAAGAGTACATTGAGAAGTTAATGAATGAATAAAATGGGAGAGAAGGTAGAGTAGAAGAGGCAAGCGTGAACGGGAAGTGGCATTGATCAGTAAGGGAGAAGTTAGAAAGGCACTGAGCAGAATGAAACATAGAAAGACAGTTGGTCCTGATGACATACCAGTGGAGGTATGGTAGCAATTTGGAGAGGTGGCTGTGGAGTTTTTGACCAAATTATTGAATAGAATACTAGCGGGAGAGAAGATGCCAGAAGAATGGAGGAAAAGTGTGCTAGTCCCTATTTTTAAGAAAAAAGGCGATATTCAGAACTGCGGAAACTACAGAGGAATAAAGATGATGAGCCACACGATTAAGTTATGGGAAAGAGTAGTGGAGGCTAGACTCAGGACAGAAGTAAGTATCGGCGAGCAACAGTATGGTTTCATGCCTAAAAAGAGTACCATAGATGCATTATTTGGCTTGAGGATGCTTGTGGAAAAGTACAGAGAAGGTCAGAAGGAGCTACATTGTGTTTTTGTAGAGCTAGAGAAAGCCTATGACAGAGTACCAAGAGAGTAACTGTGGTACTGCATGCGCAAGTCTGGTGTGGCGGAGAAATATGTTAGAATAGTACAGGACATGTATGAGGGAAGCACAACAGCGGTTAGATGTGCCGTAGGTGTCTCAGAAGAATGTAAGGTGGAGGTGGGACTGCATTAGGCATCCCCACTGAACCCCTTCCTGTTTGCGGTAGTAATGGGTAGGCTGACAGATGAGGTTAGACTTTGAATCCCTTTGTACCATGATTTTCGGAGATTATATTGTGATCTGCAGTGAAAGCAGGGAGCAGGCGGAGGAACAATTAGAAAGATGGAGGTACGCATTGGAAAGGAGAGGAATGAAGATTGGCTGAAGTAAAACAGAATATATGTGCGTGAATGAGAGGGGCGGAGGAGGAAGAGTGAAGCTCCAGGGAGACGAGATAGCGAGGGTCGATGACCTAAAATACTTGGGGTCAACAATACAGAGCAATGGTGAGTGCGGTAAGGGAGTGAAGAAACGGGTCCAAGCGCGATGGAACAGTTGGGGGAAGGTGTCTGGTGTTCTATGTGAAAGAAGAATCTCCGCTATGATGAAGGGCAAAGTTTGTAAAACAGTTGGTGAGGCCATCCATGATGAGATGGTGGCACTGAAGAGACAACAGGAAGCAGAACTGGAGGTAGCAGAAATGAAGATGTTGAGTTTCTCGCTCGGAGTGAGCAGGTTGAATAGGATTAGAAATGACCTCATAAGAGGGACAGACAAACTTGGATGTTTTGGAGACAAGGTTAGAGAGAGCAGACTTAGATGATTTGGACATGTTCGGAGGCGAGAGAATGAGTATATTTTGTAGAAGGGTGCTGAGGATGGAGCTGGCAGGCAAAAGAGCGAGAGGAAGACCAAAGAAAAGGATGATGGATGTTGTGAGGGAGGACATGAGGACAGTGGGTGTTAAAGAAGATGCACGAGATAGGGTTAGATGGAAAAAGATGACAGGCTGTGGCAACCCCAAATGGGACAAGCCGAAAGGAAAAGAAGTGGGCCGAATACTTTCACAAGGCACTGTAGATAAGTGTGTTAACAGTGTCAATTGTACAAAGGAAGCAGTTTAAAGTGATGAATAGTCAGGTCTACAATATATACATACACGAGTATATATATATATATATATATATATATATATATATATATATTACATTACTCATACTGATTGGACCAGCAGGATGTGAGTGTCCTAACATGGCACAAGGCAGAAAAATAGGTTCTCTGATCAAGAATTTAATGACTTAATTGCCACAGGGAAAAAAGTGTTGGAATGCCTGCTATTTTTGACTTTCATTAATCTGTAGCACTTTCCCGACAGAAGGAGCTGGAAAGAGCTGGTGGCCAGGATGTGGAGGTTCCGAAAGGATCCTGCCTGCTCTTAACTAGTTCGCGTTGCGTGGAAATCCTCAATAGTGGGTGGCGTGCTGCCGACAATCCGTTCAGCGGTTTTGATTGTCCGTTGCAGTCTGAGTTTGTCCTTTTTTGTAGTGGCTCCAAACCAGACTGTGATAGAGGTACACAGTACTGATTGGATAGAACTGTCGCAGCAAGTCTTGTGACAGGCCGTGCTTCCTCAGAAGCCGCAAGAAGTACATCCTCACAATCCCACCTAGGGGCAATTTAGAGTGTCCAATTAATGCATGTTTTTGGAATGTGGGAGGAAACCAGAGTCGTCTTGTCCTTTGGGCTTGTCACTTTAGGGGTCACCAAAGCGTGTCATCTTTTTCCCTCTAAGCCAGGGGTGCTCAATGCGTCCAGTCAATCGCGAGGCAGTCTCGGTCGATCGTGCACAGCAGATGCAGTCTCTTCGCAGATATTCTGTTGCGCACAAAAAATAAATAAATAATCCAATGCAAATTTAAAGTATAACGTACAGCTATTCAGTTTGTCAGTTTGTGGCATTTTGCAATGTGATTCACTGAGTGAGAAATGACTGGTTCTTGTATCCAACGGCACAATTTACATACATACTGTAAAAAAAGAAGAAGCCACTGGTTTCTTTTAGGCAGCACACGGAACTTTCTCTAACAACAACCCCTGCTACGCCACACTCTTTTTACCTACGCCCCCCCTCCACCGTCTTAAAGACCTACACTCCTAATTACAATGTTACAGTACTTACGCAGCCCATCAATGTGTTTTATAATTACAGTGTCCACAGTCTGGACAACGTAGAGCAAAGACGAGCTAGGGACGCTGCTTATGCTTACTTTCGATATTAATGGAGAAAGTTAAAAAATAAATGCCGTTTTTTTTTTTTAAGATGTAATGACTGTCAGAGTATGTGAATAATTAAAGAAAAAGTGGTAAGACTGGACGAGATCTTCCCTTTTCCGAGTGAGAAAGGTCTGGTCTAAAGCCAAAGTAGAGAGTGCAGTATGAGATGGTGTGTAATTTTGAAATTCCACCTTGGCAAAGCCTGATCCAGGATGAAAGCACAGACAATACAGCGCACAAAAGCTCATTCTGTATTTTAAATATAGGGGGCAACATAACATTAACCTTAAAACGGTTTGGGAGCATCAACGTTAACAACCATCTGCAGTCACAGCCATTCTCTGATATGTCACTTGGACTTCCCACTCAAGTTTCAATCGATGGTCCTGAGGCGCTTTGGCACTGAATGCACGCAAATAAACTATTTGACAGTTTTTTTTTTTTTTTAACCTGAGAGCACAGAAACCCTCAGTGCCTTTTCAATGACCCTTTCTTCAAATCACGCAGTGCTCCAGCAAGTTCAAAGAATCCAAAATAATATGTATGTCAAGTTTGCTTGAAATAAATAATCATTATATGCATTCGACTCCAGTCTCTGAGGTGGTGATAATTTCAGTAATTTATGGTAGCTGTTTTTACTATAACTCTCTATCTGCAGGATCTAGTGGGACACTAACTGTAATTGCGGGAAAAAATGATTGTAAATACAACGGTGTGTCGACTAATGAGTTTAATTCATTTTCTAACACACTCGAGACTAAAAACATCATAAAAAGAATTTTTACCGATTGAAAAAACTTCTGGTACTAATCCTTTCCTGATCCCAAAACCCCGACGAAAATGCTTGTATCATGTTTTTTGTAATAAGACACAAGGCTCTGTAGATAATTTTACTTTATGAAAAAAATACATTAATAACATAATAGAATGGAAAGAATAAAAAATTGTCGTTTGTGAGTTGGGCAATGCTGACGACGTCGAACACCTTGGATAGATCAAGGGTCACCAGCACCGCTCTTTTGCACGGTTTCTTGCAGTTGAAGCCATTGATGATAGCAGACGTTATTTGACGGAGTGCAGTGACGATGCTACACTGTTTCCTGAATCCATGTTGACGATCGGCCAACGGTACGTGTTCCACCAATGTAGGAAAGAAGATGTTTTCCAGTAGTTTTGCTACCGGGGATAGTAGCGCGATCGGGCAGTATTACATGCCTTTTACTGGCGGCTTGCCAGGTTTCCGTAGAGCCACTATTCGCCCTCTTTTCCCAATGGCTGGGATCACATTTGACTGAATGGATAGATTGTACATGTCGGCAAGGTAAGCCCATGTAACTGGCCCTAGGTGTTTGAGCTCCATGTTTGATGTTTGGTCGGGAACTAGTACTTTGGAGGCTTTAAGAGTCCGTATGGCGGTGCCGACCTTTTCGGGTGTGAAAGATGGTGGTTCGGCGGAGCACGGGAGGTTCCGTGCAAGATGTTTGACTGAACAATGCGATTGCCTGGCTACAACAAGAACTGCCTATTTACAAACTGAACAAGCAGGAAGTGACGTAAAGGACAGCGGCGCCCCCTCGTGGACTCGTTTGTTTCCATTAGTTTTACCTCCGGGAAGGTTCGTTGTTCCTTCGTGTTAGCCAAAATGCCAGCTCATTGCATTGCTGGACATTGCTTCAACATTCGGGAGAATGGAATTACCCTTCATAAGTTTGAAAGAGACCATGTTCGTTGTGAAAAACGGATTGCATGGGTGCAGAGGTCGAGAGCTTCGTGGGTTCCAAATAACAGGTAGGTGTGTATACAGCTCCAAAACAAAATAATAGTTTAGGGCTCTCATAACGTAACAAAAGAGTCGCGTATGAAATGTGTTGGTGTGCGCGTCGCCCAGCAAACAATGTCTCGATAGTGTTCATCGCGTACTGCGGCGACTTTGAACATACCCCTAAAAACAACATAGCTTGGCTCCACCTCCTCCTTATATGCCACCACGGGCGCTGAAACTCAGCCACTCCGGCTGAGGCGGCGCGTTCAGCGGTCACAACTTCTGGAAGGCTGTGCGTCGGGCTTTGCGACGGGGGCGTCTCTGAAGAACCCAGCCGAGAATGCGTGACTCAGTCGCGTGCGCGCATAAAGCGCTCCGACTCGGCTGCGAGCAGCACCGCTCGGCTCTGTCATAAGGCACACCGCCCGGCTGCGATGAGCCGCGATGGCTCATCTCCGCTGCGGGAGTGGATCAAACGGGATGCGGTTTGGCCGTGATCAGATATCATCTGAATATGGCTCGAAACAATCGTGTAATATTCCCCTGAGGGCTCGAAATAATAGTGTAATATTGCCCCGGTAACTTCACTCGGTTGTGTGGTGTTGTCCTTTTCGAAAAGACCTTCGGTGTCAGAAGGGGCATCGGAAAAATGCGAATATCTCTGTTGTTTAGCTTCCATAGTAGCAGGCACTGCGCATTTTCAACGGCGGAAGTGACGATGACGCGACTAATATGGCGGCCACTTGGATTTCGAGGGACACTCAATTGCGCAACTGTGTGCATGGATGACGCGCTCTCTGCTCACTTTTTTTTCGTATACACATTCAAGTGAATATATGTTATATGTATTTTTCATTAATATATCTATTTTAGAATGTTTATAGAAATGTCAGTCCCACTTTAATTTGAGACCTTTGACATTATAGCAAATTACACATTGAAACATCTTATGGCCTCATTGGCACAACATGTTCAACGTGCCCATTTTAATGAGAGTTGTGACATTTTTCCTTCAGAAAGTTGATCTTTTTGTTTATTTTGACCATAGTTCTAGGTCATGGCTGCAATTAGGATTGGTGTAAAACAGAAATTCTAACTTTATCTTTGCCAAATTCATGTTTCATATATTTCTCATCTAATTGAGAGATATTTTATACTGCTCAGGTCAAGTAGGAAAGAGCAGCGGTCGTTGTCAGAGAAAGTTCCATGTGCTGCCTAAAGAAACCAGTGGTTTCCTCTTTTCATTTTTTACAGTATGTATGTGAATTGTGCCATTGGATGTCACAATGAGTCATCCCTCACTCATTGGATCACATTGCAAAATGCCACAAACTGAATAGCTGTATGTTATACTTTCAATTTGCATTGGATTTTTTTTTTCTTTATGCGCATCGCAGAATATTTGCGAAGAGACTGCACCAGCAGTGCACAATTGCTCCCTACTTATGTGCGCTCGCCAACAATGCTAGCTGACAGAGGCATGTCTTTATGTAAATCAATTTCCGGGTGTGGGACGCGCATAAGCACGCTGTCATTATAAACCACATTGATAGGCTGCGTAAAGACTGTTACGTTTGTAATTATGAGTGTACCCTTTTAAGAGCAGAGGGGGGGCGGTGCAAGGTAAACTTGGAACAAGAGTCAGGCTGGCGTATTTTGTTTTGTTGGGGGGGCATAGCGTCACGTGATCAACCAAAACTGCCTCGTGATTGATACATTGAGCACTCCTGCTGTATACAGTTTGCGATTATGAGGGCTCTGTGAGCCATAGGTTCCCGACCCCTGGACTAGTCTAACGTTAGAACTTACATCAAGTCAAAGTAAATCACAACCTCATACTTTATAGTTAAGATACTGAAACATTACCTGTATTATATCCCAGAATTTTTTTCAGTTTAACTGAATTGTCTTTGACATGGGTCACGATGTTGATGACTTTCAGTCTAAATGCGCTCGCAGTACGTGAAGAAGCTCTGAATATACGAGCAGCCCAGCTGGGTTAAGTCGCTTCACTGGCCAATCAACGGCTGACCAGTAGCAATTGCTTCAGATCTCATTGATTTATCTGAGAAAAACATTGCAACATAAAGAAACACAATCTGCTCAGAGTGTCCCCACTGATCCTTTGTCTCCACAGGATGTAACTTGTTAACGTGAGAGACTGGATCTTATCTTATGTGCAAAACTATTGGAATCCCACCTCTTGCCATCAACACGGATTCAGGAAACAGTGCAGTACCATCAATGCACTCCATCAAATAATGTCGGCCATCATCAACGGCTTCAACTGCAAGAAACCGTGCAAAAGAACGGCGCTGGTGGCCCTTGACCTATCCAAGATGTTCGACATCATCAGCATAGCCCAACTCACCAACAACCTTCTCGGCACCACGCTACCAAACCATATCAAGAGATGGTTTTCATCTTACCTACGCAAACGGTCATCTTTCATGGAATTGAAAAACTGTCGCTCACGCTCCCGGCAGATACGAATGGGCGTGCCTCAAGGTGGTGTTCTATCCCCACTCATGTTCATTCTTTATATATCAAAAATCCCCCCTCCGCCCACCGATGTTGGTCTCGCGTTATATGCCGACGACATCTCGATCTACGTGTCCGACAGCAACATCAATACCGCCTGTGAGCGTGTGAACAACTACCTCGACACTGTACATCAATTCCTGGTCGAACGTGAACTCCGTCTGTCAGTCGAAAAAAGTACAGCCACGCTGTTCACCACTTTCACGGGCGAATTTTGGACGAACCTATAATCAAAATCAATAACCTGCCGATCCGAACTGTCAACCGCCCAAACATCCTGGGCGTTGTACTGGACACAATGCTCACCTTCTGTCCTCACGCTGAGTACACGGCCAAGCGTGTCAACCAACAAACCAACATACTCAAAGCCATCTTCAACTCAAACTGGGGCCCCAAGTGCTGAGACGCTCACTGTGACGTACAAAGCCATCGGAAGGTCTTTATCCAAGTACGTCGCTCCAGTGTGGTCTCTCACTCAAGCCATTGCACTGGAAGAAGCTCCAGACTCGGCAGAACGCCCTCAGATTCACCACCGGCTGCCTGGCCATGGCTAACTAGGACCACCTCCATCGTGAGACCAAAATTCTACCAATAAAGCAACACAACGAACTACTCGTCCGGGAGTATCTGCTACGCTGCAAGCTCCCTGTGCACCCTTGCCATCAGGTGTCAAATGAACCACCTCAACTGCGGTTACTTTGCCATGATGTTTGTAAATACCGTCAAGACATTGACAAAGACATCCCCACCGACACGGTGTTCGACGAACAAGCCTACCGAGACGGGCTACGTGGGCTCCATCGAACGGCAATTGAAGACACGGTGGCCGGCTACAAACCGGTAGTCATCCTTGGTGTCTACCCTACCCCCGATGTGGACAAAACCAAAATCGATCTTCCATGGGCCACAAGATCCAAACTATCACAACTCCGCTCCGGACGAATCTGCATGCTCAATGACTATATGGCTTGTGTCGACAATACTATCGTCAACCTCTGCCTGAAATGCGGACAGGGCCCTCACAACACACAGCACATCTTCAGCTCCGCAGGGCTCGCACTACGCTGGACCTGTGGAAACGCCCTGGAACTAGAAGTCGACTGAACAATGCGATTGCCTGCTACAACAACAACAAGCTCTGAACATGTGCTTTTGGCATAACTTGCAATCATGCTTAGTATGGTTAACTTGCATTTTCCTGTTACCGGGTGAATACTGATTGTTTAGGCTTGTTTTTTTAACAACGTTTATGAAATAAACACGTAAATTAATGTCAAGACTACACAAAAAAAGTGACATCTTTCAATACCTACGTATTTCTACTTCTAACAAATTTTATGTTTGTGATTTTTTTTGTGCCTTGACTGTGCAGATTTGCAAGTGTGATTGTGCACCATTAAATCACAGTGACTGCTACTGCCATTTCCATCTTTTTTGCAAAGTCCACCACCATCTGTCCCTCAAAGTTCCTTTCCTGGATGCCAACTTACCCATCACCATCGCCCCGTTTCCTTCACCAACTTGTCCACTGCAATTTGCACCAATCACAACTCTCTCTTTCTGGGATGCTCAGAACTACTTTATCTAGTCCCTTCCAGAATTTTTCTTTCAACTCTAGGTCACATCCTCTCTCCTCTCGCATCTTGCTCTCT
Organism: Syngnathoides biaculeatus; assembly: GCF_019802595.1. NCBI lineage: Eukaryota > Metazoa > Chordata > Actinopteri > Syngnathiformes > Syngnathidae > Syngnathoides > Syngnathoides biaculeatus. The sequence continues at coordinate 502,998 of NC_084654.1, read as the reverse complement.
TGGATGCACAATATATCAACCTTTCTCTTAATCATCATGTCAACTAACTCGTGAACTTTTCCTGTCATAGTCCCAACATTCAAAGTCCCTACACTCAGGTGTAGGCTCTGTGCATTCCTCTTCTTCTAGTGATGAATTTGGTTTCCTCCTCTTCTTTGTCTTTGACTCACAGTCGCTGAATTTCCATCGATACCCTGCAGGTTGGCGTTGCTGGGGGCGGACGTTGTTAACGCGGGCCATGACTGATCCGGCATGGGATTCTTTAGATGAACGCTCATATTTGTTTGGCACAATTTTACACTGGATGCCCTTCCTGACGCAACCCTTTGCATTTATCCGGGCTTGGGACTGGCCTACAGATTGTACTGGATTGTGCCCCCATAGGGCTGCATTAGGATACGTAGAAAGTATGAACAGTACAATAAAAAAATGGATTTTGAAAAAGTGCATGGCGAAAACAGGGAAACCATGGACAAAATGCATTTATTTGGTCAAGCTAGTCATAAATGTAACCCCATTATGTACTGGGTTATCGCCTTTCGAAACAATCCATGACAGGCAATACGTTTTACTTGAGTTTAAAATGACAGATTTGACAGATGATTCTGATCCCATTGATTATCTAAAAACCATTGCAACACAAAGAAACACAATCTTCTAAGAGAGTCCACACTAATCCTTTGTCTCCACAGGACATAACTTTTTAACATGAGAGATTGGATCTTAAGTGTTAAAAGAAAACATTTGTATCATCCTAAGTGGGAAGGACGCTATCAAGTTCTTCAAACAAATCCGACAGCAGTCAAGATAGCTGAGAGATCTCGTTGGATCCACCTGTCCAATTGTAAAACCTGTGTGGTGCCTGAAATCACTCCCACCGTCGAAGACACATAATCCGAATAAAAGGGAGGCAGTGGAATTTTCTGCACGTTCATTCCAAATAACACAGCTCCTGCCAGCCAACTCACCCGAGCCATCGAGGGCTTGAGGACCCTGAATGCCAAGATGAAAGAACACGCTGGGGTTGACACGTCCATGCGGGGTGGGCTCCTGGGCCACTTGGCAAAGTTTAAAGGTCTGATATTGTCAGTGCTAATGTCTGTAGCCGTGTTTTCAGCCTTGCTCGTGCTCTGTGAATGCTGCTCCATAACTTGATTCTACACTTTGATAGAACGCTTAATCACAACTGCATTCAGTAAGAGTGATGACCCCCAAGAACTGAAGTTGATCATGATGGACAGTGACGACTTCTAGTAACTTCAAGTCCCTCTGTTTTCTAAGGTTTGTCACAAGTGTCTGGTCGCTTGATAGAGCTGACGGAAATCTTTGGTGGCCAGTTCACAAAGTTGGGCACTGGACAATGTGCATGGGCACACTGCCATGCCCAGCTGGTGGCTGGTGTTTGGATGTAGAGTTCTGACAAAGTGTTCAGAATTTTTTTTCCTGCTTCCATACTTGGTTCATTTCAATTTCCAAAGTACGCTTTATGTGACTGGCAGTAATCAGCTTGTGGTGTCTCAAGTCTCCCCTGTTAAACTGAGGGCTGCAGATAAGACGGTTGCGGCTTTGGGAGCTTCAAATTTTTGAAACAATCCTTGGCAGAGAGACAGATAATTGGCCAGCACATGAGATTGTATAATCTATCATCAGTAGAAGAAAAAGAAAAAAAAATCTTTATTTTCATGGATACTGTCATGCAGTGTCACCACCAGCAGTTAGGTCACTTGTATAAGCCCTGGTATAATCATGTTGCATTCCAAGACCAAGGAGGTGAGCTTCAGCCAAATTTCAACGTGCAGTGGTTTCTGTCAATTGTGGCGTTATGCTGTTCAGTTTCCAGGCTGGTCTTCATTCCATTTGAGTTGCTTTATTTTGTTTGTTCTGTGTCAAAAGCAGAGGTGAATAAATTCCAGCTTTATTATTATGCCTCTTATGCTTGGATTTTGAGGGATCTCTGTGTGAAAGCAGCGGATTGATATCTTTTCTGACAGTTCCATCGAAAGCCCAGTTTGGTTTTACAGTTTTGATTATATTGTTTCTGAGGATGACTAACTATGAACAACTTGTTTTTTTTTTTGGCATTGGTCCTCGAGATTCAACTACACAAATCCCTCTCTACTTTTTGGATCACCTATCGCGGATTCAGTGCATTGCGGATTTCTGCACACCCCAACCAACCCAAAAAAAGCCGGATCCCTCCGTACTAATGCGTCATCCCCGGCGCGACAACATGGACCAATGAAGCAAAGAAAAAAAAACCCCACCAGCATACGTTAGTACAGTACTGTAGCAGGAAGCCACATTGATAGGGTATAATGCAGCCTCCCCAGCAAGACGACAAGGACCTATGAAGCAAAAAAAAAAAAAAAAAGCGCCATTTACCCCTACTTTGCGGTTTTTCTGTTTTCTCGGGGTGGGTCTGGAACCAATTAACTGCGAAAAATGAGGCTGTACTGTACATCGTTTTCAAGGATGAATATTAACTTGTTTTATGGCATCAGTTCCAGTGCTTTGATGCAGCATATTACAGCTTTGTTGGAGTGCAGTCTGTCTGCAATGGTCACGCTGTTGGTCACAGAACCAATCGGGATGCTCAGGATTAACTCCTGCCGAGTCCAGATGCTGTCAGACTGGTACACGATGCTGTATAATCCCAGTCCAGACTACATCAACACTTTACACTGCACCCAGGAGGCGGTCTACCCACTGTAAGTCCTGACTGCATGTCTGCCTTCCCAAACCACCACAAGGTATTTTTCTATTGAAACCAACTCTTAGAATAAGATTCATTTGAATCATATTACCAGCCCTTTTATTATTTCAAATTGGAAACATTTGAATATCTGTCAGACACTGAAGTAAGGTACAAAAATGTTCGTGGTTTTGAAACTTTGTGGGGTACGCCCCCCTTTTGGAGGTCAACTTTTTTCAGCCCCCCCGCTTGCAAGCACCCTCAGGGTAAAAAAAAAAAAAAGCAGAGGGTGCACAGAGACCTCATCGTAAATGCACACTGCTGATGTGGTCTCTGCGCATATTCTGCATTGTGCACAAAAAAATACAAATTCAAGCTGAATTGAAAGTACAACATACAACTATTGAGTTTATGCCATTTTGCTTTGTGATTCAATGACTGAGGGGTGACTGGCTGGAAATGAAGTTAAATTCAATGGCATAATTTACATACGTACTAACACAGCCCATCAAGGTTGTTAACAATGACAGCGTCCTTATGCACCGCCCACCACTGGTGCTTCAGTTAGCAAAGCGGCCTGGGCAACATAGAACGAAGATAGGCTAAACATGCTTGTGTTCACCCTCGATAATAATGGCCAAAGTAAAAAAAAAATAAAAAAATAGAATGGTTATTTTAAGATGCAACAACTGTTTGAGTATGTGCAAATAGAAGAAAAAGCAGTGAAATTCAATTCGATTTTATCTTTTTGGAGCAAGAAATATGTTTCAAAGCCAAAGTAGAAAAAGAGTTTTCAGAAGGAAACGCATAGACAGAATGGAAGTGAGCCTACCTCAAGTGCCACATTCAGCACAGGTCATTTGAAAGCAGATTTGTACGCATATGTAAGATGGGAATCGGAATCAGTTCTTTGTAGGGGGAAAGCGCGCAAGACAAGTGAAAAAGGAACAAGCTGACATTGCGAGACAAATTGAAGCCTGAGCAAGTTCAAATTCTCAATTACAATATTCTCCTACCAATCAACATGAATGCAGAATCCTAGAAAGCTGACGTAGCAAAAGTTATGACTTTGAATTTTTTAATTCAATGAAATATTCCAGGATGAGATGGTGTGTTTGTAAAAATTCCACCTCAGCACACCCTCATCATGGATGAAAGAACAGATAGTACAGTGCACAATAAGCTAGCTCTGTATTTTAAATTCAAGGAGCAAAGAAATCCTCCCCATAAAACCTGTTTGGGAGCATCATTGAGCTATCAGCATGCACTGCAAAATATCTTGTGTGAGCAATTAATTCAGTTTTACAAAACAGATGGGGATGTCATAGTGGATAAAAAAATACCTTTAAATTATGTCAATTTTGAAGCGGGCTTTCAAATTTATAGTTTATAGTTAGCTTGGTTTGTTTAGCAAAGTATTTTTTGTGGATTTAGAAGAACATACACTGTAAGATTGACATTTTCATTATAAGTATTCCGAAATAAATGTAACTGCTGTGGTCTGAATTTTTTCATGAGCTACGTACTTCATTGGATGACACGGCCCTGACCACAGTGCACACGTCTGATGTTACAGTGGTCAAAGGGACCACTCAGGGGCTTAGTGTGTTTGCTTAGACAGATAAAAAATTAGCAGGAACATTGGATGGTAGCACTAACAATTTAAAACCGGGTGGCTGGAGCTGCACGTCCACCAGTTTGAAAACCACTGAAAAAGGTAAACAAAAGAGGTTTCACACCAAACAATGTGTGGGGAGCGAAAAAAGCAGTTGAAAAAGCAAATCATGGATTTTAATTTATTAGTATGAAATCCCAAATAGGCGTGATCCAGTTTCGAGGTATACCGTGGTGTTTAAGTCATGCTTTGAAAAAAGTGAACATTTTTCATCACTAGTTTGAGCTTTGTTTTTTTTTTTTTTTTTTTTGTTTTTTTTTTTTTTGGGGGGGGGGTTGAGGTGTCAGTGCAGGCACATTGACATGACCTCTCTTGTTGGTGTGACTATCAGTGAGCATGACAGTTTTCCTTATCAAAAAAGTCCTAATTTGAGAGAGTTTTGATTTACAGTGGCCTGACAGGGAAATATTTAAAAGTGCATATGGAGTGACTACTATAGGAGGCAATAATTCTGTTAACATAACACAAAAGCGTGTCAATGCTGTCTTGAAATGTACGTTTGCAGCATACATACCATGCCTCCATTTGGTGAAATGAATACTGTTCACTCGTCAAGGATGATAACTCGGTATGGTTAACATTGGTTCAGTTCTGCTCTATTATTATTAGCCACTGCAAAATGAAATGAACTCTTGGCCTATTTAAAAATTGAATTAGTTTTTCTCAATTCCTGAGTAGTCTTGTAAACCAAAGCTATCAAACTCAAGGCCTTGGCGGGAAGATCCAACACACCACATCTTTTAAAGGCCTTTGTCTTCGTCTTGTTACTAAAATATGAAAATTGCACATTGTTTTCACCTTTTATTACATTGGAAACAAAAGGCATATAGTCTGTCCCATTTTTAAAATAAAAGGAATCTTATTTCAACAGTTTTCATCCACTTCTGATTTTAAAAGTAATTATCCATCAATTTGTTTATTTCTAATAACAAGGGATGATTTTACATTTTATAGGGTTTTAGTCAAAATACCCCTTTGAGGAAAATGACGTGGCCCTCAATAAAATTGAGTTTAACCCCCTGCAGTGTGTAAACAGTGATGGAAACACTAAATCTCTACAGGCTATATGAGGAGAAAATGTGTGTGGATATAATTTCCTCAATTTACAAAGAACAAATGTATAAAAACATCACTCAGTTAAAAATGATTCAAATTTTTATTCTTCTTCCTCAGTTATACCATTGTGTTTATCTATTATGCCTTCTGCTTGGTGCTGATGATGATGCTTCGCCCTCTATTGGTTAAAAAGGTAGCATGTGGTCTGGGCAAATCAGATCGGTTTAAGAGCATCTATGCTGCTCTGTACTTCTTCCCCATCCTCACTGTGCTTCAGGCTATTGGTGGAGGACTGGTCTGTGAGTATAGCTCTCTCCTTCCGTTTTTCCTCAAATGATTTTGACCATATCTACAATCATGTTCTCTGAAGTTGTTATATTACTTGAACATTTGTTTGTTTCAGATTATGCATTTCCCTACATCATACTTGTCCTATCTTTGGTCACTCTGGCTGTGTACATGTCTACCACAGAGATACAGGTAACACTATTCCTACTTTTTAGTTTTATAAAGAATGTACAAGCTCTCTCTATAAGACTCAGGTGTGGCATGTCAAGACACTGATAATAAGCATGACTTTTGCACAGGTTTGCCTTGGGCTGGCCACAATGAAAAGAGACTGAAATTTGCAGTTTTGCTTGATTGTTTGTGTCTGTGTGAAAGCCGGGATTCACCCATGAAGAGAACACCTCTCCAAAGGGCCAAACACCATCAATTGTGAGCATTCGCCACCTCTTGCTTGTTACGACGCTCAACTGCAGTCTGTTCGAGGCCCCAATGAAGACAATGAGCTTCCAGAGGTGCTTCCCTGAGATAGTTTAACAGTTTGTGCAGAAATTCTTTGATGATGCAAACCGATTTTTGAAGCCACTGTCTCAGACGATCTTGGAGATGAACATACTGGATGTGGAAGTTGTGGGCTGGTGTGGTTACATGTGGTCTACGGTTTTCAACCTGGTTGGATGGACTGCCAAATTGTCTGAAATGCCTTTGCTGATGGATTACGGTAGAGAAATGAACATTTTATGGGCAACAGCTCTGATGGAGATTCCTCACCTCACCAAGACTATTGCACGCTCCCGCAGAACTTGCAACATCTGTGGCATTGTGCTGTGATGAAACTGCACATTTCGGAGTGGCCTTTTAAGGTTGCCAGCCTATGACAACACCCGTGCAATAATCATCCGGTCTAATTAGCATCTTGATATGCCACACCTATGAAGAGGGATAGATTATCTAGACATAAGAGAAATGCTCACTAACACAGATTTACACAGATTTCTGAACAATATTTGAGGGAAATGACTTGTACTTAGAAAATGTTTTAGATATTGGAGTCCAGCTCATGAAAAATGGGAGTACAAACAAAACTTGCATTTATATTTTTTTTCATTGATGAAATTATTTTTAAAGGCATCTGTGTATTTATAAAAGGTGTAAAATATACAAAGGATAAGGAATTACAGATCACTTGTCACTTTTCAATTAAAATCACTTTGTTTTGAGGGTGGTTTTGTCTCATCCAAATGATGAAAGCGATCACCAATACCAGCCGTAATGACACCCCTGACTTGAAGAACTGCTGTACCTTTTCAACACTGAGTGCATGGCTTGCACTCGAGCATAAAGGCAAACTATGCGCAAGAGACATCAGCGCGGTCACTGCACGCACATGTATAAAGAACTCTTTAGCGTAGCTAGGGAATTCAATCTTCCAAATTTTGTGACTTTTCCAACCCCTTCAGCAAATATTAAAATAAAAAGTAACAAATCTGGCGATTTTTGTGCTTTTACTGGTGACTCTAATGCACAATTCAAAGTAGAATTTGACCCCATTGTGTCCAAAATGTAAATTGGTGCCATTAGCACAAAGCTACCACTAGCTAAAAAAGGAAAGTCATATATTGAAGAATGACCTAATCAGGAAAAAGGTGTGCAGTCGTTATCTTAAAATTAGTGGCTTATTACATTCACCACTTTCTCTTTAGATTTTTTTTTTTAATTGAACTTATTAATTCCCTGAATAGGGGTTATGCACAACCAAGTAATGTATTCAGCAAAGCAGGTCAAAGCACTTCCTTCAGTGTCAGGTGACTGGTGGAGTCCCCTCGCAGGATATCGTGACAAAACAACTGTTGTACACAAGATGTCTTCAAGAGTTCCCAAAGATGAACACAATGAATGTTTAGGCCTTATACCTGTCTAAGTGCCATGAAAAAGTATTGGCCCCCTTCTGAAATTCTTACTTTTGCATCGTTTTCCCACTTTCTTTAAGGTCATCAGACAAATATAACCCAAGTGAACTTAAAATGGGAAAAAATTAGTTTGTAACAATGAATGGCCTTTTTAAGGTCATGCCACTTCATTTCAATCATATTCAAGTTGAGACTTTGACTAAGCTAGTCCAAAACCTTTTTTGGGGTTTGTTTTCATCCATTCAAAAGTGGAGCTGCTGCTATGATTTTTTTTATCCAGCTGCAGAGGCACTTAAGCTCGAGGTCACATGATGGTGAAACATTCTTCTTTTGGATTTTCTGTAAATGATCAGAATTCATGGTTCCATCAATCACAGCAAGTTGTCCTGAAAGGGAAAATCTGCCCAAGACCAGCATGACCATGTTTGACTGATGGAATTATGTTCTTTCTAAAATGCAGAGCTACATTTATGCCAGATGTAACGAAACACACACCACACACCAAAAGCCTTGACTTTCATATCGTCTGTCAATATAATTTGATTTCAGAAGTCTTGGGAATCATGCAGACTGTTTTTTTCTCCCAAAGAAGAAAGACGAGTTCTTGTGTTCTTTTTGGTCAGCAGTGGTTTTCGCATTCAAAGTCCGGAACTCCTTGAGTAAGTCAACAGAGACCTTCAGTTCTTTAGAAGTTGTCCTTAGTTTCTTTCTGCCCTCGTCGATGAGTCATTGCTGTTCTCTTGTTCTCTTTGTCGGATGGGTATTTCAATGAACTTCACCAGTGTTCCATATTTTCTCCATGTATTTATTATCTCGCGATTCTCTCCATATAGTTCACTGGATTCCGAAAACAACAGTTCTATTTCTCAACTGTTCAGGAGTTTTTGGGATCTTGTCATTTTGTTGCAGGTTTTTTAGATCTTTTGTCTGTCTTGATTTTGTCGGGATAGATTCTGTTGAAGAGATTTCTTGATTTAACAGTTCTGGAGGTAATTTCAATTAATGATTTAACAAGGGGTGTAATTTTCTTCAGGGTCACAAACTTTGAATTGTTTATTTCCCATCAATTAATGAAATCACCATTTAAAAGCAGCATTTTAAATTTGCTTGGGTTATGTTTGTCTATTTTCATTTGTTTTATCTTGAAGTGAGAAAAGTCTAAAAAAAATGTAAGAATTTGAGACGTGGTCCAATATTTTTTCATGGCACTGTATATCATATCTATAAACAAAATATTTACATGTATTTAACGTTTGCCTCAGACACCCACCTTGAAAGAAAACTTTAGTAGGTTCATGTTCAAGCCATTAAGGCATTAGTCTGTTGTCATGCAAGTTATCGCAGAATACAAAGGAAGTCTGCTAACATGTGTTCAGGTTTTGGTCACATGACATTATGTCAAATGTAATTTTAATAATTGAATTAAGCATTGACTAATTGCTTGATTGAAAATATTGAAGGAAGTAATTTCTCCTAAAAACAATGCAGTTTGTTTCTCAGAGGGCTTTTCAGTATAATTCAGGGTTTCTAACACCAGCCTATTTTCTTTTTCCCTTTGTGTTCTGCCACTGTCCAAACAGTCCTTTACGAACCTAGCTGCTAAGAAGAAGCGCCTAGTTGTTCTGTTCAGTCACTGGTTGCTTCATGCATATGGCATCGTCTCTATTTCTCGTCTGGACAAGCTGGAGCAGGATCTGCCATTGTTGGCTCTTGTACCTGGTCCCGCCATGTTCTACATTGCTACAGCTAAGTTCACAGAGCCAAGCCGCATACTGTCGGAGGGCAGCAATGGACACTGAAATTTCAAATAATATTTCTAGCAACCATTTGTAAATCATATCCTTTAAACAGCAGAAGTCTCATCAGTTGTTCTATACGAGTTAAGATTTGTAAGCAGTAGACATTTGACGTTTATCTTGTTTGTTGATAAACAAGATGCCCACTCTCATGCATGTCTCGTCTGTAAGGGTAAGGTGTCACAGGTATAACATATTAAAGTACTCTCATAGGCCACAGTTGGTTAAATGAACTATAAGAATAAAAAAAAATAAATAAATAAAAAAAACCCGATGCTGGCTCAGCCTATCTAATTTACAGCAGTCATTGAAATATGTGGGTGAACTTAAGTGTATCTGTCGATATCCAGTACTAGCCTTGATACTTACATTAAAAAGTAATCATACCCCTTGATGTTTTTCATATTTTGTGACCTTACAATCACAAACTATGTATTTTGTTGAAATTTTCAAACAGACAAACAGAAAGTAGCAAATAATTCAGTCATTCCTTCCTTCCATCCATCCATCCATTTTTTTTCTGTTTGAAATGTTTTATTTCTTTGTTTTTGAATCTAAATTTTGTTTCTCATGTTTTATGTTTTTTAATCTAAATTTGCTCTGCTTTGGTTATCTGAGGTTGGGTCGTGTTGGCAGTAGCTTCAGCACGGAAACCCAGGCGTCCCTCTCCCCAGACACGTTATGCACCTCTTACAAGAGGATCCTGAGGCATTCCCGGACCAGCCGAGAAACGTAGACTCTCCAGTGTGTCTTGTGTTGTCCCAGGGGTTTCCTCTTTGTGGGAATTGAGGTTTGCTTTTTGGCTTAACTCTTACTTCACCACAACGAACCAATACAAAGTCTGTGTCACTGCAGATTCTGCACCGATCTGCCTGTCGATCTCCCATTCCATTCTTTGCTTACCTGTAAACTTGTCCCCAAGACACTTTAATTCCTCCACTTGGGTCAGGATTTCATCCTCGACCCTGAGAGAGCACTCCACCCTTGTCCAACTCAGGACCATGGTCTCAGATTCGGAGTTGCTGATTCTTATCCGAGCCACTTCCCAGACTGCTGCCAACCACTTCAAGTGACAGATGGAGGTCATGGCTTGATAAACCAACAGAACCACATCAACTGCAAACAGCAGAGATGCAATACTCGGGTCACCAAACCGGAACCCCTCTACGCCTTGGGTGAAACTAGAAATTCTGTACATAAAAGTTATGAACAAAAGCGATTGAAAAAGGCAGCGTTGGCGGAGTCCAACCCTCACGGCAAACGAGCCCAAATTACTACCAGAAATGCGGCCCAAACTCTGACACTGATTGTACTGGGACGAACACCATGTCCAGGGGATTGGTACATACTCCTGAAGCACCTCCCACAGGACTCACTGAGTGACACAGTCAAGCACGTTCTCCAAGGCCACAGAAAACATACAGGGTTCCCTCGCTAATTCACGCTTCAGTTTTTCAGCTTGGATACGGTGGTCCCTGCTCTTTTCAGGTCATTGATCAAGTCCTGTCGTTTAGTCCTGGGCTAATTCCTCACCTTTATAAGGATCATTGAGACGCCACGAGGTGATATCTTGCATGGGTTCCACTCCGATTGAGATTGAAATGACGGTCAATTGTTTAGCTTCTTCCATTTTGTAAAGATTGCTCCAACAGTGGACCATTTTTCACCAAGCTGCTTGGCAATTTCTCCGTCGCACTTTCCAGCCGCATGGAGTTGTACAATTTTGTCTCTGGTGTCTTTGGACAGCTCTTTGGTTTTGGCCATCTTACAAGTTTGAGTCTTACTGATTGTATGGGGTGGGCAGGTTTCTTTATGCAGCTCACAACCTCACACAGGTGTATCTGATTCAGGATAATACATGGAGTGGAGGTGGACTTTTAAAGGCGGCCTAACAGGTCTTTGAGAGTCAGAATTATTGAAATACTTATTTGCAGCTGTATCACACAAATAAATTATTAAAAAAATCCTACTTGGTGATTTCTGGATTTTTCTTTTTAGATTATCTCTCTCACAGTGGACATACACCGACAATTAATATTTCAGACCCATCCATGATTTCTAAGTTGGAGAACTTACAATATAGCAGGGTGTATAGATACTTATTTTTTACACTGTATGTACAGTGATTTTTTTTTAATGATTTATTTGTATGATACATGACAATGACCCGAAGCACACAGCCAGGAAAACCAAGGAGTGGCTCCATAAGAAGCATATCCAGGAGACTGGAAAGTCCTCCTTTCCGCGAGGCCAGCCCTTGGACATCCTCTGCCGGGAGGACACAAACATCATCCTACGAATTGCATGTGTCTCAACCAACGGAGAGATTGTCACAGGTCAGTGTTTGTATAACACTTGGAAAAATAGTCGAGAATATCTAGTCGAAAGACTAGTCTATTTTCCATTTGTCACAGGTCAGTGTTTGTATAACACTTGGAAAAATAGTACAGAATATCTAGTCGATGGACTAGTATATTTCCTATTCTTCAGAGAAAAAATTGCACAAAATAACTATTGTCGACCGACTAGTATATTTCCGATTTTCAAAAGAATTAGATAGTAGGAAGATTGCTACTTCCGAAGAGAAACTTTTAGTTTCAGAACACAGAAATTGATCATTCTGTGAGAGTGAATGTGTACAGGGTGAATGTCCAAAGTTTGAGAAATCTAAAACTGACTAAAGGGTCGTGAGTAAAAACATCCAGGTAATACCCGCTCCAAATTGGGAGTAGAAGCTTGGTATTCAACCCGAAGTCAGGCACTTTGAATTTTTCTCAAAACTGAGGAACCATATCTAGACGCCTATAAGAAAGAAGACCGTTATAAATGGCGACAGTGTCGACCAAGAAATCCAACTGTCCACTTTCCGAGGCTGAAGTAAAGGAAAAATGCCGTTTGGCTGAAATTGATTACAAGGGAACAACAAAATTTCCCAAAAAGTGGCAGTAAAAGAATGGATTTTCTGGAAATGTAGACAACTGTGAAGAATTGGACAAACTTCTCAGTAAATGATCTATTAAAGACGGGCAAAAGAGAAAAGAAAATACCCACGGTAAACAGTGGTTTTATTGTAAGGCCCTTCTTGACAGGGCCAGAGAAATTCAGTTGTAGAACTGAAAAAAAAAGGACAACAACTTGACCACAACTGCACAATCTGGCAATATGATATCAAAGACACCCAAGCAAAAATTATATCCGTCTTTGCCATCATATTCTCAGGTGACAGGTAAACTGACTGACAAGCAAGTAGAACAGAATAAACCATGCGACCCAAATTGTAACACTAGCCCTTATCAGACCAGATCGAAGGGATCAGTGGGCCAGTAGAGACATTCCCTTAATTCGAATGCCCCACTAGTCCCAGACATGAGTCATCACCCCCACTTAAATTACCAAGTTCAGGCCTACCCTACGGTAGAAATGCCTGTCCAGGGTGATGATCCCATTTTTGTGTACAGACCATAGATCCCAACCGAATAAAGAGACATTGCAAGATCAGTCCCAAATCCAAATGACAACTCGGATGCATTCATTAATGAAATGACAGACATAGTTCACAGTCACCGCCTAAATGCAGGGGATTTTTTTTTTAAACTACTGGCATTAACAATAGGGTCAAAATATGGCGATATAATCCAACAGTTTGATCCGAGACAAAATGACGGACAGTTCATTCCTTACGAAGAACTGACACGTCAGGATGGCGGACATTTACGGCCAATCATGGAAAGATATGCTAATGCATTCAGAAAAAGTGCTGATCTAAAGGAAATTGTGAAATGCACCCAGAAACTAGAGGAGTCTGTAGATGATTTCTTTCACAGACTCCGCACCATTTTCAAGGTGCACGGCGGAATTCCAGAGGATCAAAGGGAATTATTTAACTACCATTTAAAACAACAATTTCTAAATCAAGTTTGGTCAGAAATTCGTAATTACGTGAAGAAGCATAATTTGAATTGGCCGACTTGTCCAATGGAGGAAATCCTAAATTATGCAAGAAATTATGAACGTGTCGAGCAGAAAAAGAAAAAAGCTGAGCGTCCTGTGGTAAACAACTTTACAGGAAAGCATTGTGACACAAAAGGGGGACCACGTGACGGTAGTAACAAAAAACTTCAATTTGACTTGTCCAAATTATCACTCAAAAAGCAAAAGTGGTTTAGAGAAGGCAAGTGTCTTAACTGCGGCGAAGATGGTCATCACGCTCGCCATTGTAAAGCCAATGCCAAGCCTAGTTGATGCCGTGCCTAGCCCAGAGGGGCCACGGACCGCAAATTGGTGTCCCACCCTCTGAATTCCTCCTCTGATAGCAACAATGATGAAATAGTTGAGGAAAACATGAAACACATGTTAGACCTAAAAAATTATTTAATTCTTCATCAGAACAAACCCATGATGAAACCAGAATTAACTTTACTAGTCCAGGGAAAACCAGGCATTTTCCTAGTAGATACAGGTGTTGATGTGACCGTTTTAGGAAAATGGGCACCCGCGACAGTTAAACCAAGCCGAATAAAGGTTTACATGGACTGAGCTCATGGTTTGTGGTTTGTAGCAGGAAATGACCCAATCACAATTGGCAACAGACTAGCTGATCAAGCAGCCAAGGCTGCAGCCCAGGGAATCCCCATGGTTGACACAGCACGAGTGAAAGAGGAAACAAAAACACACACACAAAATGACATTTTGATTTCACGTCAGAAAAAAAGCACTACTCACTGAACGCACACATTGGGAGAACAAAGGTCCGAAAATTGACAAGGACGGGGTTAGCAAATTGGCCGATGGAAAACCCTGGCTGCCAAAATCATTGTTTGGATGTGCAGCAAGATTGACACATGGGTTGAGTCACATGTCAACAGGGGGGATGGATGTCAATGACGCAACAATATTATCACACACATGGGTTTACACACTTCAAAATTTTTTTGCAAACAATGTTATCTGTTTAAAAAATAATGCACAAGGCTATTTAAGACCACGAAGAGGAACATTTCCTCTACCTCCCAGAACCATTTCACACAATCCATATGGATTACATTGAGTTAAACAAAGCTTTGGGGATGCAAGATTGTTTGGTGATAATTGATGTGTTCTCCAAATGTGTTGAGTTGTTTCCAACAGCGCATGCTGATGCAAAGATAGTTGTAAAAGCACTGTGTAATCGCATTATTCCAACATTTGGCATTCCAAGTGTGATTCGAAGTGACAATGGCACACATTTTGCGAATGACGCTGTGACAAAAGTTGGACAGCTGCTGAAAATCGACTTAAAGCGTCATTGCATGTATCATCCAAAATCTGATGGGCTCGTTGAACGTGCAAACGGAACTGTCAAAGCTAGACTCATAAAGACAATGAGGGAAACAAAAAGACAATGGCCTGACTGTTTCAATCGTTGCAACAGAAATGAGGATAGTGCCAGCCGAAGGAAAAACATTATCCCCATTTGAAATTCTATATGGCCGCCCTTATAAACTTCCAGACCTCGAATCATCAGAATCACCAGCAATGAGCACATCGGTCCCAGTCCACATAAAAAACATGTTTGACCGGAAAGAGATGCATAAACACAATGACTTGCCAGTGTGTTCTGCTCCACAGACAGATCACGTCCACATGGGAGACCAAGTCTTCCTCAAAGTGCTGAGACGACCTCACTGGGACAGTGAACGCTGGGTCGGCCCCACCAGGTGATTGCAGTAACTCCTATGGCTGTAAAGGTCCAGGGACGCGACGGCTGGACCACCAGTCTCAGTGCAAACTCCTCAGATTACCTGCAGACAGGCCTAGTGACGCCAGTCCCTCGGGGTAGGATCTCCACGATGTACACACCAGCGTACAGACAAAAGATCACAGTTGGAGAGAGGGTTTTCCGTGGCAAAAGCACCCCTCGGGAAGATGGAGCGGACCACTGGGCAGAGGCTGACCATAGTCCTGTCAACCAAATATGCTGTTTACTTACTTGCAGGGCTGTGCCTGATGGTAAGTGGTGCACAACCTTACGGAAAGAAAGCACCAACACGGAACAGTTGCCCAGTCGTAGACTGTTATCTACGTCCATCCTGGGAAACCTCGAGCTCCTGATGGACAGGACGGGGACGATGATTCTACTATTATGTAAACCTTTTTTGATGACTTCACAGAAAAGCAATGCAGTTGTGAATGTTCGATGTTTCCAGGTTTACCTTGTACATACATATAGTTGGCGAAACTTTAGTCCTTCCCCTCAACTTTCGCTCTTGCTTAGGAAAGAGTTTCTACTCTTTTTTTTTTTTTTTTTTTTTCCCCTGGTGGGTTTTTTGGGTAGTTTTCTTCCCACTCAAGCAACGGCTTTTGATATTGTTTGATGTTGTTTTATTTTAATCATGATAAACGGGGGGGAAATGTGAAAGAACTCAGTACCATGTTAGTTATCATGATAAAAGCATATCATTACTACTACAGTTACTGTTAAAATTGTTTTATCATGCGTTTGTTTCTGTTAGTCTTGGTCTGAATTATTCTCTTTGTGAGCTGCGTGCATGTCTTAGAGTGTGACCCAGTGACACCTGGGAGGCGATGCCTGATACTCCTGAACACTAGGAAGCGATGTCTCCATCAGGACCTCAACATGTTTCCTTCTGACCTTAAGCAGATACTCCTTAACCCTTTTCTACCGCAAGAGGATATCCCCAAATGCCAAAAACATCTCTTTAAACAATGCCCTCCCTGCTTTTTCTCTTGTGGGTTTTTCAGGACACCCTTGTAGCCTTGACAGGGTTCATACTCAGTCTGACCAAAAAAAATTAAGGGATTTTTAGGGGCATTCTTAGGGGCTGACACGGAAAAAATTTAGGGCCGACACGAAAAATTTAGGGCCATCGTGGGAAATCAAGAGTAAGGAAAAAAGACTCACCATCAACCGTTCTTGGTTCATCAAATGTTCCAGTATCTCAGTACCTGTGACAGTGATCACCTGTCGCCCCATGTGGTAGTTCTCATTGATATGACCATTGTCAACGTCTTCACATAACAGTATACAGAAAAACAGATTCTAACTTCAATTGCAACTATATACACAAATGTCTTCTCCTGATGTCTGTTTCAGCAACCCTACTGTGGCTCCTTGAGCCTACCCAGTGCCTCCTCTATTTGTTGCTGCAGAGGTGCCAAAGTGGCTCTCTTATCCTTTGCTCTGCCTCTGAGTGCATTGGCCTCGGTGATAAACCTCAGATTCCTCTTTTCTTCTGCCTCCTCACACAGCTTGTCAGCCTTCTCAATAAGCGTTGATGGGTCAGTCTCTATTCTGGCTTTTTTGGCTTTGAGGCAGTAGAGATAAAAAGTGGGCAGCGATGCCAAATGTAGCCAGGTACGAAGTCTTCCTTTCCCCACAGTGGTAGTTTTTAGCAATGTCACTGTCTGGGAACATGACTGCAAACACTTGAATTATTTTCACAAGACTTGTAACTGTAATGGCTGCAGATCACTTTTAAAGTCCACACGATCTCTGCCTTTAACGAGTCCGTCTTCGTGAATTGAACTACGTTATTAAAGCCTGACTTCTGGCTGGTTGGACAACTGTAGGTGCGCATTAGGAATCGCAACCGGTTACAAATAACCGGTTTTTGTTTTTTTAAAACCGAAACCGTAATCGGACTTTCGAAATCGGTTAAAATTTCAAATCATTTCTTCCGGTTCCGGTACTCCACATTGTGCTATTTTTTTTCAACATTTCCACTTTTTTCAAGTTTCGCTGTTTGAGTAAAGTTGGACTTAAAAGAACATTCAGTTAAATCAAAGAAACATCAAACATGGCATCGAGGAAACGCTCGGTATACTTTCATGCCCTTCCTGAAAGTCTGAAAGAAGAATGTCAACATTAAAACATTTTTACAAAAAAAATAACAAAAATTTAACTTACACGAGTGCGTTGTTGAAAGCCACATTCAACAAGCTTGTTTGTCAATATTGTATATAAACTACCCCATTACCGCGGAGTAAATCAACGATCGATGGTGTAGCGCCGGAGAAAAGGAGTCGGAGGCAGAGTGTCGGACACAGGAACAAAACTTGTTTTATTGGCAGACATCAAAACACTACTCGCATAACGGGGGGAACTCTGTGAACTCGTCACTCCGGAAGAGCAACAACAAAAACAGTCCGTGCGGAACTCTGCACCCCAACACGAGGAACCGGCGGGTGAATTATGTAAACACCACTATGGTACCGGTTTTAAAACCGGTTAATCGTTTTTTTGCTACAGCTGTTTGGTTAAAACCGGTTATGAAAGTAAGCGGTTTTTTGCGATCCCTAATGCGCATCACTGCTAGTACCACTGCATGAAGTTGATGCTTCACTATCTTGATATTTTAGAAACAGATTCATACCAACAGAAGATGAGAGAATCTTCGCCAAATCAGCGTGTCTCCTGTTTTTCCGGTGTGACTCCAGCACTTTGACACCCATCTTTTCAAGCTGGTAACTCTGCTTGCACAGATGGCAGTAAAACATGTGCCGATCTTTTGGATCGCGACAAACCCACCTCCCAAACTCCTTACTTTCAACCCAAGCTTTTTGAAAAATGCACTTCCCCGTGATACAAGTTGGATCGATGAAAGAACTACGCTACGTCATAACGAAGACTAAGTGAAATATCTACTCACGGAAACAAACAATGGAATATCGACAAGATAGCAACTAGTTGTCAACACGGTGACTTCCGTTGACAATTTCCGGCTGTTTTGGACGCCAGACAGATCGCAATTTTTTTTTTTTAAATAAAAGATTAATTTATTTTTTAGGGAGAATTTTGGTGGAAGAGGTCCTCCCTTTGATTTTTTTTTTATAAAATATAAGGCCTTTTTCGGGGCTTGACCGGTTTTCGCGGATTTTAAGGACTTTTAGGAGCCCCTAAATGCACCTTCGAAAATTCAAGGGTTTTTAGGGACTTTTAGTGCCGCGTGCCTGCTTGAAGAAAGATGTACCTTAGTGTTAATGTGCTGTTAGTGTAGCCATCTGTGTCAGCATTTTCACTGTGTAAGCTTGTAACCCTTTAACCTGAGAAAGCAATAATGGGCTACCACTTTGGCAGTCTGAGGGAGACCACCCTTGCAGTGGGTCTCCTTGCCTGTCCCTCGTGAGCAAAACAATCTTGGTTGGTTTGAGTTCATTCACTCCAGTCCTCAGGCTTGTCTTGGCTGTTTTTCTAGGAACATCTCTGACAGAGAACAATGCATTAAAAAAAAAAAACTACAGGGAGTCCTCCAATGTACATGAAGCGTGTTGCAGCCACACGTTAATCTTCAGTAAACCTGGCCCCGACAGACTTTTTTTTTTCTAATATGCATTGTTCTCAAATGTGTGCAATGCGTATTTAAAAAAAAGAAAATAAAACGTGGGTCACACAGAGGTTTACCAAAGTTCAATATGTACCCGCAATGCGCTTCCATGTACAGAGGCCAAAGCCTATCCCAACGGTTTGTTTTATTTTTTTAAATACACACTGGACTCATTTGAGAACAATGCATATTTAAAAAAAAAAAAAAAACAACTCTCACGGAGAAGTTTACCAAAGTTTAACGTGTGGCCACAACACACTTCGTGTACGGAGGAGCCAACTTGCTTTCCCCCAATCATAGTTAATGAATGGGATTTATTCTTGATTGAGAACATAGCCAGAAATGAAGTATATGTATGGGTCCAGACTTTTCTACGCTTTCAATCTGTTCTGTGTAAATTTTGACGACTTACTCACCAGATACATGTGTAGATCCAGTTGTCCAAGACAAGCGAACAAGCATGTCTTTTTACTGAATAGTTCACTTAATTCATTTGTTTTGGGGTAAGATGGCATATTTTAATGACAAATGTATTTTGTGCTATCCAGTGATAGGGGGATGGGTTGCAAAAAAAATTTGGGCTTGGCCCTTGGGGAATTTCCAATTTTTTGGGGGTCAGGACTTTGAAATTTTACTATCAATTTTTGTCTGAATGTTGTTCACAGATATCGCCAGAATGCACCACAGCCATCCATTTTTTCAAACATTTTCCGGGGGGGAATGCCCCTGGACTCCACTAGCATGACCTCACATCTTTGGTGCTCCCAAATGTATTTTCAGGAATGTTCAGGAAAATCGACTTTCATCTCTGAAAAATGGCTTCAGGACAAAAAAAGTCAATGTCCTGGAGTGGCCATCACAATGCCCTTGTCTTAATCCCATCCAATACTTTTGCCACATTTCAAACATAAAGATATAAAATTATTTTTTTTTTTGTCAAAAATCAACATGTGGTACACACTCGTAAAATGGAATGAAATTTATTGGATATTTTACACTTGTTAAATAAATAAAAACCTGAAAAGTGGGGCGTGTAATATTATTCGGCACCCTTACTTTCAGTGTACCAAACTCACTCCAGTTCAGTGAGGAGCTCTGAATGGTCCAATGTTGACTGATGATAATAAAGAGAATCCATCCGTATGTAATCGAGTCTCCGTATAAATGCACCTGCTCTGTGATAGTCTCAGCGTTCTGTTTCCAGTACAGAGAGCATCATGAAGACCAAGGAACACACCAGGCAGGTCAGAGATACTATTGTGGAGAAGTTTAAAGACGGATTTGGATACAAAAAGACTTCCCAAGCTTTAAACATCTCAAGAAGTACTGTGTAGGCAAGTATATTGAAATGTACGGAGTGCAAATCTACCAAGACCTGGCCATCCCCCTAAGCTTTCACCTTGAACAAGGAGAAGACTGATCAGAGATGCGGCTCTGAGGCCCGCTCTAGATGAACTGCAGAGATCTACAGCTGAGGTGGGAGAATCTATCCATAGGACAACAATCAGTCGTACACTGCAAAAATCTAGCCTTTATGGAAGAGTGGCAAGAAGAAAGCCATTTCTCAAAGATATCCATAAAAAGAGTTGTTTAAAGTTTGCCAAAAGTCACATGGGAGACACTAAATGTGGAAGAAGGTACTCTGGTCGGATGAAACTAAAATCGAAATTTTTAGCCACAATGCAAAACGATACGTTTGGTGTAAAAGTAACGCAGCTCATCACCCTGAACACACCATCCCCACTGTCAAACATTGTGGTGGCAGCCTCATGGTTTGGGCCGGCTTTTCTTCAGCAGGGACAGGGAAGATCGTTAAAATTGATGGGTAAATTAATGGATCCAAATACAGGACCATTCTGGAAGAAAACCTGTTGGGAGTCTGCAAAAGATCTAAGGTTGGGACGGAGTTTTATCTTTCAACAAGACAATGATTGAAAACATAAAGCCAAATCTACAATGGAATTGTTCACAGATGAACGTATCCAGGTGTTAGAATGGCCAAGTAAAAGTCCAGACCTGAATGCAATCGGGAATCTGTGGGCAGAGCTAAAGACTGCTGTTCACAAATGCTCTCCATGCAACTGCACTGAGCTCGAGCTGTTTTGCAAGAAAGAATGGGCAAGAATTTCAATCTCGTGGGATTGTCTTAGTTGTTTTGCAGGAACCTCTCTGACAACCACATCATCTGCAAAGAGCAGAGATACCATGCAGAGGCCACAAAACCGAACACCCTCTACACCTCGGCTGCGCCTAGAAAAACTGAACATAAAAGTTGTGAATAAAATTGGTGACAAAGGGTAGCCTTGGGGGAGTCCAACTCTACCCGGAAACGAGTCTGACTTATTGCCAGCAATGCAGACTTAACTCTGACAGCAGTCGTACAGGGACTGAACAGCCCGTATCAGGGGGTTCGGTACCCAAGACTCCTAAAGAACCCTCCACAAGAAAACAGGAAAAATTTCATTGCTCCTCCTGGATCTGAGATTCGATTTACCAACGGACCCTCCTCTCCAGCACCACTGAATAGAGATTACCAAGGACGCTGTGGAGTGTGATCACCCAATAGCTGGAACACACCCTCAGGTTCCCCTTCTTAAAAAGGGGGACCACCACTCCAGTCTGTCAATCCAGAGCCAACCAGGACAGCCCCACAACATCCAGAACCTTTAGGAACTCCGGGCAAATCTCATCCACTCCCGGGGCCCTGCCACCAAGGAGCTTTTCAACCACCTCTGTGACCTCAACCTCAAAGATAGAAAATCCCGCCTCAGAGAACCCAGACTGACAAGGTCTTCAAAGTATTCTCTCCACCGACTCTCAACATCCCGAGTTGAGGTCAGCAGTGCCCCATCCCCACCATACACAGTGTTGACGGTGCACTGCTTCCCCCTCCTGAGAAGCCGGATGGTGGACCAGAATTTCCTTGAAGATGTCCTGAAGTCGTTCTCCATGGCCTCTCCAAATTCCTCCCATGCCCAGATTTTTGCCTCAGTGATCACCAAAGGTGCATTCCGCTTGGTTAGCCGGTACCTATCAGCTGCCTCGGGAGTCCCGCAGGCTAAAAATACCCGATAGGACTCCTTCTTCAGCTTGACAGCATCCCTCATTGTTGGTGGCCAACTCACCCCCAGGTGGTGATCAGTTGACTCCAAAGTTGATCATCAAACTGCGGCCGAGGGTGTCCTGGTGCCAGGTGCACATGTAGGTACCCTTCTCCCTGAACATCCTGTTCGTTATGGATGATTCGTGATGAACACAAAAGTCCAGTAACAGAGCACCACTTGGGTACTGGTCGAGGGGCTGGGGGCGTTCTTCCCAATCACGCCCTTCCAGAACTTACTGTCATTCCCCACGTGAGCATTAACTTTACCCAGCAGAATGATGGAGTCACCAGAGGGACCGCTCTCTAGCACTCCCTCTAAGGACTCCAAAAAGGGTGGGTACTTTGAAATGCTATATGGTGCATAAGTACAAACAACAGTGCAGGCCCAACCACCAGGCACTCACCAAGGACCTTTTTGCCATGGGTGACTGTAGGAATAATTGTGAATCTAATTATTATACATCTGCTTGCAATAAAGAAATGCTTTGCTCTGCTCTAGATAACTTGGCAGCCGCCTAGCAGGAGATAGCAAGAACAAAAACATCTAATCATCAGAACTTTTAGAACCAATAACACCTGTTGTTTGTTAAAGAAATTATGACCACACGTACTCTGCAATCTTCCACACTCATGTACACAACACGAACAAAGATGTACACTTTGATATCTCTCGTGAGGAGGAAACTAACACACTCATGAGGAATGAGTGAATGCGCATCTAGGTGACTGCGGCAGAACCAAACCTCGAGAATACTAGTCCCTGTCGAGTAGACAAATTAGTCTATAAAACTGAGAAAAGGACACCGTGTGCCCTGTACGTACTTGAGCTCCGTGAAACGTGCATGTGTAAAAATAAGAGTGGAGGTTCGCTACCTCATTTGAACAGGAAATTGAGTGACATCTGTTTGAGGATGCAGAGATAAGAATTCTCCACCACTTGTGGTAGAAGCTTGAGAATGATCAGGGGAAAGTCAGTTTAGTCACCATAGGTAAACCACTGACTTCAACATGGGAAAATCATCCAGCAAAGTAGTTGACACAGAGGATCTGAGACAAAAACATATCATGTAAGGACTGGAAGTTTGTAGAAAGCCAATCTCCTTCTCAAATAAAACATCTAAATTTGTGGATAACAAAATATGGCTTTGCTGCCCAGCTCAACACACAAAAATTAGTTAACCTGCAGAATAAAATAAGAAACAGACACACAAAAAAATGGACTGAAGATGATGTGAAAACGGCCTTAAAAATATATCACATCTCATAAACTTGATGTAACGTAATTCATCCAGAGAATGGAAGACTTGAGAAAATCTTACCACTTAAATGGTGTGGAAGTACAACAAATTTGGATGACAGCAAAGTACTTTCTCACTGCAGCAGGGAGTTCAAGGGTTAAAAGAGCACACTTCTGGCATATTTAGACAAAAAGCTAATTTTTCTGCCCTTGGAAGACAAAATAAAACAACAATGAACGATTTCAAGAATATAGAATTGGATTGACATGAATGTATGTTTTCAAGCAAACAGTGGCATTCCTGAAGATCACACGGGGGATAGACTAAGGAGTGTGTATCAAGAGCAATTAAAAAATGCTCTTCATGCGAATTCAAATAATCTTACAAAACAGTGGATTGAAAAACATTGGGTTGACAAACCAACTGGAAGCCTGTAACAATACGTTAACTCAGCACGACACGGAGAAAGAGTGCAACAAACTAAAAAAAACAATGTTGGCACCTTTCTGACAAAGGAAGGAGATATTATGGAGCTTTATGCAAAACATTTAATATGTTTAATTTTTTTGCTTCCGGTCTTGAAGCTGGTAGCAGCTTAAACAGAAGGCTCTGACCAGCCTGATCATAATTCAATCAATCTTGCTGATTTTGGACCAAATGTTGTGAATACTCGACGTGGGATTCTCCTGTCGACGACTTCAGTGGACTAAAACAACCATCTGTGCAACCTTAGTACCAAAATTGGAGTCGTATTGTTCACGTCGAAGCAGCTCGGCCTAAGTTAGCCAAGCTGGGACCACAAACAACAAAAGCGTCTGTTTTCCAATATTTACGGAGGAGGAAAACATCAAACGGTAGTATCTACATGTCCTGCAAAACCTACGTATCATATACAACGAGGATAGTGACTACCAATAAGAAGTTGGGCAAGTGGAAACGCCAACTTAAACTTGCTTATCGACCCAGTATTACTTATCTTAGCTTGCTAACAACGAGACGCGTTTGTGATGAATTTGTGGATGTTGAAGAAACACCGAACGTAACTTCATAACTTGTACGAGGAGGGCCGTGAGGACTGATGGGAAATTTAACAAGTCTTATCTTAGTTCCCAAATTGGTGCGGTATCGTTAGTGTTGAAGCTGTTCGGCCCAAGTTAGCCAAGTGCGCTAATGTTATTACTTACGTAGAGTATACAACAAGGACTAAACATTAATCATCAACTCAACCAGGGCCATTGTGGTTTGAATCCCTTCCATCCACGTATCCTTTAAATCGACATATCCTTTATATTTTTAACACAGGTAATATGTGATTGGTGTACCTTATGTGCTGACTGTGTTGATTGTGATTGCTTTCATTTGACCTTAACTTTAACATGGAGTAGATCATGTGTAAATTGTGTATCTTTTGTGCTGACTTTATTTGATTGCTTCTTTTTGATTATCTGCAGCCCGTTGGGCAGCACATTATTGTGCTTCCTGTCGGCTGGTCCCAAGCCCAGTTAAATGCAGAGGGTTGCGTGAGGAAGGGCATCTGGCGTAAATTTGTGCCAAACATATTTGGGCATTCATCATAAGAATTCTACAACAGTTATGTCGTGGCCCGGGCTTCCTACAGCGGCACCCGGAAATGTTAATCTACAAGGCATAGGTACAAATTCAGATAATGTAGGTCAAAAACAAAAAAAGGAGGAAAGCGGCTTAGTCAGAAGAAAAGGATTGCACAAACCCTACAGCTGTGTGTAGGGACTTTGAATGTTGGGACTATGACAAGAAAAGCACAGGGGTTAGTTGACATGATTAGGAGAAAGGTTAATGTATTGTGCATCCAAGAGAGCAAGTGGAAAGGGAGTAAGTCTAGAAGTTTAGGTGCAGGGTTTAATTATTTTATCATGGAGTAGATGGGAAGAGAAATGGAGTAGTGGTTATTTTAAAAGAAGAGATGGCTAAGATTTTCTTGGAGTTGAAAAGTATCAGATCGCGTGATGAGGCTGAAATTTAAAATTGAGGATATTGTGTATAATGTGATGATCGGATATGCCCCACAGGTAGTTTGTGACCTCAAGTTGAAAGAGAAATTCTGGAAGGAAATAGACGAAGTAGTCATGAGCATCCCAACGAAAGAGAGAGTTGTGATTGGTGCAGATTTCAATAGACATGATGGCGAAGGAAACAGGGGCGATGAAGAAGTGATGGGTAAGTACGGCATTCAGCAAAGGAACTTTGAGGGACTGATTGTGGTGGACTTCGCAAAAAGGATGGAATTGGCAGTGGTGAACACTTATTTCCAGAATAGAGTGGAACATAGAGTGACCTACAGGAGCGGAAGTAGAAGCAAGCAGGTGGATTATATTTTGTGCAGACGGTGTAATCTGAAGGAGTTTACCGACTGTAAGGTTGTGGTAGGGAGAGTGTAGCTTGACATAGGATGGTAGTATGTAGGATGACTCTGGTAGTGGGTAGGAAGACAAAGAAGACAAAGGTAGAGCAGAGAATCTGGTGGTGGAAGTTGAGAAAGGAAGAATGTTGTGCGGCCTTCCGGAAAGAAGAGAGACAAACTCTTCAGACGATGTAATCTGAAGGAGGTTATAGACAGTAAAGTAGTGGTGGGGGAGAGTGTGACTCGACAGCATAGGATGGTGGTGGCGAAGAAGAAGTGGGATACGGAGATGACAGGAGATGCAAAAGGAATACATTGAGATGCGTCATATGGCAAAGGTAGAGGTGGCGAAGGGTAAACGAGTAGCATATGAAGACATGTACTCCAGATGTTGGATACAAAAGAAGGAGAAAATGATCTCTACAGGTTGGCCAGACAGAGGGATAGAGATGGGAAGGACGTGCAGCAAGTAAAGGTGATTAAGGGATGTAAATGTGTTGACTGGTGCCAGTAGTGTGCTAAGTAGATGGAAAGGGTACTTTGAGAAGTTAATGAATGAAGAAAATGGGAGAGAAGGAAGACTAGAGAGTAGAGGCAAGCGTGAATGACCGGGAAGTGGGAATGATGAGTAAGGGAGAAGTTAACATAACATAATGAAAAATGGAAAGAAAGTTGGACCTGATACATACCAGAGGAAGTATGGAAGCAATTTGGTGAGGTGGCCATGGAGTTTTTGACCAACTTATTTAATAGAATACGAGCAGGAGACAAGATTCCAAAAGAACGGAGGAAAAGTGTGCTAGTCCCCATTTTTAAGAATAAAGGCGATGTTCAGAACTGTGGAAACTACAAAGGAATAAAGATGATGAGCCACACAATGAAGTTATGGGAAACAGTAGTGGAGGCTAGACTCAGGATGGAAGTAAGCATCTGTGAGCTGTATGTATGTATGATTGTCTGTATGGTTTCATGCCGAGAAAGACTACCACAGATGCATTATTTGCCTTGAGGATGCTTGTGGGAAAGTACAGAGAAGTTTAGAAGGAGCTACATTGTATCTCTGTACCACTAGAGAAAGCCTATGACAAAGTACCAAGAGAGGAACTGTGATACTGCATGCGCAAGTCTGGTGTGGTGAAGAAATTTGTACAGGACATGATTGAGGGCAGCAGAACAGCGGTGTGATGTGCTGTAGGTGTATCAGAAGAATTTAAGGTGGAGCTGGGACTGCATCAGAGATCTGCGCTGAGCCCCTTCCTGTTTGCGGTAGTAATGGATAGGCTGACAGACGAGGTTAGACTGGAATCCCTTTGGACCATGATGTTCGCCGAAAATATTGTGATCTGCAGTGAAAGCAGGGAGCAATTGGAGGAACAATTAGAAAAATGGAGGTACACACTCGAAGGAGTGGAATGAAGTTCAGCCAAAGTAAAACAGAATATATGTGCATGAAGGAGAGGGGCAGAAGAGGAAGAGTGAAGCTCCAGACTTCTAATACTTGGGGTCAAACATACAGAGCAATGGTGAGTGTGGTAAGGAAGTGAAGAAACAGGTCCAAGTGGGATGGAACAGTTGGTGGAAGGTGTCTGGTGTTCTTTGTGACAGAAGAGTATTCACTGGGATGACGGGCAAAGTTTATAAAACAGTGGTGAGGCCGGCCATCGTGTACGGATTAGACGGTGGCTCTGAGGAAACAGCAAGAAGCAGAACTGGGGGGAGCAGCAATGAAGATGGTGAGGTTCTCGCTCGGTGTGAACAGGCTGGATAGGATTAGAAATGAGCCCATTAGAGGGACAGCCAAAGTTGGATGTTTTGGAGACAAGGTTAGAGAGAGCAGACTTTGATGGTTTGACATGTTCAGAGGCGAGAGATTGAGTATATTGGTAGAAGTGTGCAGAGGATAGAGCTGCCAGGCAAAAGAGCGAGAGGAAGAAGAAAGAAAAGGTTGATGGATGTTGTGTGGGGGGACATGAGGACAAAGGGTGTTATGAAAGGAGGATGCACGAAATAGGCTTTGATCAAAAAGATGACATGCTGTTGCGACCCCTCACGGGACCAGCCGAAAGAAAAAGAAGAATTAACCAATCATGCATGTTTTTTGGATGTGGGAGGAAACCGGAGTGCCCTACAGAAAACCCACACAGGCACAGTGAAAACATGGAACTCCACACAGGCAGGGCTGGTATTTGAACCCTGGTCCTCAGAACTGCAAGCAGACATTCTAATCAGTTGTCCGCCCTTCCACCCCTGGAATGTTGTTTTTCAATTAAATACCTGAATTTCAGGAGGCCACGTCGATGTAAAAGTAACAAAAAAGCCTGATAGCAGGGTCTGAAACTGAAATTACCTTGGGACTGCCGGAGGGAGAATCTGGCTCAACCTGGGCTGAGATTAGACATGCAAGCGTGCACAATAAAGTTTTTTTTATATATCCTACCTTCTGTAAAAAAAAAATCTCATTTTATAATACTAAATAAGATAAGCAACGATGCTGGTGTAAAGGAATTGTGTGCAAAACTATTAATATAACTCTCCATGGCAACATTACTGTATATTTCACTGTGAAAAATGTTTCTCTGCTTGTATCAATGTCACACACTCGAGAGGCTTATTCCCCACTGTGATGGATAGGTTTGTCAATTCCATATGAAATTGTGTGATGATGTTGCACTATATTAGGAACAGGACGTGAAAGCGCACTTTATTTTGAAAGACAGCATTTTCTGTCATTTGTTCTTTTATACATTATTAATGTTATTAGGAATTGTGTTTGAAAATGTTCATTTAAATTAAGGGTTGAAAATTCCATTTGATTGTTAATGGAAGATCTGAGAAACAGTTAGTTGGCTGCATATTTTATTTTGAAGCCACACTTATCGTAAGGCGGGCAGGACTACTTCCTCTTGTTCGTGAGTCTTCTCGAGAAAGGTACACATTTTTTTGTGCTCCACATATTTTCATCCATCCATCCATTTTCTTAGCCACTTATCCTCACAAGGGTCACGGGGAGTGCTGGAGCCGGAAAAGAGGCAGGGTACACCCTGAACTGGTTGTCAGCCAATCGTAGGGCCATATTTTTATTGTTTTGTTATAAAATGTGAATATAAGTTAGTTTAAAACGTTTGCAAAGCGGGTGTAGTCACAGAGGTGCAGTGTTGAATGTGTTTCATTAATTTCAAACATAAACACGTTAGTTTGAGGAGTGGAAAGGTTCAGTGCAAATGAGTGTTACCAAAGGGAGCATGGTGACTGTGTTTTTGTTGTTCCAGACTTTTGAGAGTATTTGTGAAGAGAAATCTGTGAACATCCGTGAATGTCTCTCCTTTATAATACAGGTAAGTGAGTTTGTGCAATTTTTTGCATTCTTTTCATCTATTGCAATGTAAATCATGTTATTTACTTTTATAATATAAGTGCTCTTGTTTGGGAGTCTTCTAGAGAGAGAGTTTTAAGAATATTTCTGTGAACAGCCATAAATGTGTCTCCTTTATAATAAAAAGAGGATGGACCTTTCCGACCCGTCAATCACTCGTACAATAATAGCCAATCAGATAGCCGCATTGTCTTAACCCCTGGCCTGACCCACCCCTCTCGTCGCCATGTCCCACAATTAATGCTGATTATTGATCACGTGCGGTTGGAAAAGTTAATGTTACGGACAAAATGGTCCTAAGATGCACTTGGAGAAAGTGCAATTCTGATGAAAGATATCCGGCTAGGTTTCAAGGGGCCTGGTTGATTCATTTTCCAAAGCCTAAAACAAAGTTGAGGAAGTCTCTACGATGGATTATGGCTCGCGGAAAAGCCCGCGTACAACTTGTGTGTGGACAACAACAAATACAAGGTTGTATGTTCGAAGGTAAGTGAGGGAGAAGTATCTTCTCTGAGTTTTGATTTCATTATTATCAGTGCTTTATACATTTCAGGACAACTTTCACTTTGTTAGTCTATCACTGACCTCCTGAATGAAGTCAGTAATGTTTTATGCCGACGAGTCGGGTTCGTAATACGTAAATGTGTGATGTCATGCAAGAGGGGTTCGTAATACGTAAATGCGCGATGTCATGCAAGAGAAATGTCTATTTGCCGATTTGTATCACATCGGAATTTTAAGACATAGCACTGGGTTCCATTACCAGCCAAGTCAAATGGATACACCCACTCACTTATAAAGACTACAATGATATTACTCGTGGTCTTTCCAAGTAAAAAGTACTCATCCTGCTTTACATGCTCAGTACAATTCCACAATTTTATCCTGTTGGATTTCAATATGAAGTTTGTGAGGCGTGAAACGTATTTGCATCTATGGTCAACGTTTCACTGTAACTCTGACATTGCGTTCTGCTCCGTCCAAAATCTTAAATCCATGCACATATCCTTGCTTGAAATAGTTGAGACCTCTCTGTAGAACTCTCTTGGACAAGTCTGATGCATTTGGCAAAAAACATACCCCAATGTTATCTGGAATACGCAATAGATTATGACTACTATGTTCAGTCACTATTTTGGAGGAGTGTGGTGCATGGCAACTGTAGCTAAGGGGGGCAGAGCTGAAGATCGCCAGTCGGAAAGGTCCATTAAACCAAGTTGAGACCAGCCAACGTGTGAGTCTTTGCATTGTTCCATTATCAAAAAAAAAATACACAACACAAAGTTAGACCTACTACATGCACATACACTGTGTAATTCCCATTCATAAAAAAAAAAAAAAAAAAAGAGAAAACCTCGAGCGCCGCATTAACAAACTTTCATATTCAGGTTGGGGCCTACTGTATTGGATTTTCTTTATAATTCACAAGTTCCTAATACATGGGCATTCTTTTGCATCTTGAGCTCTGATTGGAGTAATCAGCTTTATTTTTCCTACAATTCAGATTACTCCAATGACACCTGCAAAGTGCCCATGAGTCAGCATGACAGGACCAATACAGGACAGCGCGCTATAAAAAAAAAATATAGATCCATTGTACGGTGGCATCCACAGATATCAGTGACAACGCTTATTACTCCTGAATGAAAATGACAATGATGCACAGACATCCCACTAGTCCCAGGGCCTGGATACCAAGGAACCAGAGCAGTAGCCAGAAGATAACAATAACTACTGGCTCAACTATCTTGTCCCCAAAGTACATCTGGGTGAAACCCATCCCTCGCAGACACTTGTTGAACATCCCAAACAGTGTCCCCATCCGCACACAGTCATCCAGCGGAGATTCCCTGGTGGTGAGATTGTTCTCTAGTTGCCACCTCATACTGGGATTACTCAGAGTTAGTGGTGGGATCCTGCTCCCCTCAACCTGGAGACAATGGTAGACAAAGACATTAGAGATAAATCTTTTTCTGAATAAGGTTATTCTCAGTGAGTCCCTCAAGTGATTTGGTTTGAGTTTATTAATTAAGTAATTAAACTTATTATTGAGTTTTATTCCGGTATAATACCCCCCATCCTTCACTCTCATTTAAAAACACACTTATGATGAAACAATCAAATCAAAACAGGAAGACTGATTGGAAATAAAGGCAATGAGCCAAATGATCTGAATCACCTGTTTTGCCGTTAATTTAAAATCAATGAATTGTGACTGTTATTTGTTGCCAGTGAGACCAGTAATCACCTTGTGTCTGAAGCACGAGCCATTCAGCCAAAGAACTCACAGACTGTCTTAAAGGGAATGGAAGGACCGCAATGAAACTTTTTGTTAATATGATACCGTTTTTATGCTAAATCTTCTTCTTTTCCTTTCGGCTTGTCCCGTTAGGGGTCGCCACAGCGTGTCATCTTTTGCCATCTTAGCCTATCTCCTGCATCTTCCTCTCTAACCCCAACTGCCCTCATGTCTTCCCTCACCACATCCATAAACCTTCTCTTTGGTCTTCCTCTCGCTCTTTTGCCTGGCAGCTCCATCCTCAGCACCCTTCTCCCGATATACTCACTCTCTGGCCTCTGAACATGTCCAAACCATTGAAGTCTGTTCTCTCTAACCTTTTCTCCAAAACATCCAACTTTGGCTGTCTAATGAGCTCATTTCTAATCTTATCCAACCTGCTCACTCTGAGCGAGAACCTCAACATCTTCATTTCTGCTACCTCCAGGTCTGCTTCATGTTGTTTCGTCAGTGCCACCATCTCTAATCCGTACATCATGGCCGGCCTCACCAGTTTTATAAACTTTGCCCTTGATCCCAGCAGAAACTCTTCTGTCACATAACACACCAGAACCTTCCGCCAGCTGTTCCAACCAGTTTGGACCAGTTTCTTCACTTCCTTACCACACTCACCATTGCTCTGGATTGTTGACCCTAAATATTTGAAGTTGCCCACCCGTGCTATCTCTTCTCCCTGTAGCCTCAATCTTCCACCTCTCTCATTCACGCACATATATTCTGTTTTACTTGTGCTAATCTTCATTCCTCTCCTTTCCAGTGCATGTCTCCATCTTTCTAATTGTTCCTCCACCTGCTCCCTGATTTCATTGCATATCACAATACCATCT
This sequence comes from Syngnathoides biaculeatus, assembly GCF_019802595.1. NCBI lineage: Eukaryota > Metazoa > Chordata > Actinopteri > Syngnathiformes > Syngnathidae > Syngnathoides > Syngnathoides biaculeatus. Next base: position 471,041 of record NC_084654.1, on the reverse strand, counting down.
GCGAACATCATGGTCCAAGGGTATTCCAGTCTAACCTCGTCTGTCAGCCTATCCATTACCACAGCAAACAGGAAGGGGCTCAGGGCTGATCTGTGATGCAGTCCCACCTCCACCTTAAATTCACACCAACGGCACTCCTCACCATTTTTCTGCTGCCGTCTTACATGTCCTGAACTATTCTAACATACTTCTCTGCCACACCAGACTTACGCATGCAGTACCACAGTTCCTCTCTTAGTACTCTGTCATAGGCTTTCTCTAGATCCATAAAGACACAATGTAGCTCCTTCTGACCATCTCTGTACTTTTCCACTAGCATCCTCAAGGCAAATAATGCATCTGTGGTACTCTTTCTAGGCATGAAACCATACTGTTGCTTGCAGATACTTACTTCTGTCCTGAGTGTAGCCTCCACTATTCTTTCCCATAACTTCATTGTGTGGCTTATCAACTTTATTCCTCTATAATTCCCACAGCTCTGAACATCATCTTTGTTCTTAAAAATGTGAAGTAGTACACTTATCCTCCATTCTTCAGGCATCTTTTCGCCCACAAGTATTCTGTTGAATAAGTTGGTCAAAAACTCCACAGCCATCTCTCCAAATTGCTTCTATTCCTCCACCGGTATGTCATCAGGACCAACTGTCTTTCCATTTTTCATCCTTTGTAGTGCCTTTCTAACTTCCCCCTTACTAATCATTGCCACTTCTTGGTCCTTCACACTTGCCTCTTCTACTCTTCCTTCTGTATCATTTTCTTCATTCATCAACTTCTCGAAGTATTCTTTACATCTATTCAGCACACTACTGGCACCAGTCAACACATTTCCATCGCACCCTTACCTGCTGCACATCCTTCCCATCTCTATCCCTGTCTGGCCAACCTGTAGAGATCCTTTTCTCCTTCTTTCGTGTCCAAACTGGTGTCCATGTCGTCATATGCCTCTCGTTTAACCTTTGCCACCTCTATACCTTTGCCCTACGTTGCATCTTAATGTACTCCTTTCGCCTCCTCAGTCTTCTCAGTGTCCCACTTCATCTTCACTAATCTCTTTCCTTGTATGACTTCCTGTATTTTGGGGTTCCACCACCAAGTCTCCTTTTCCCCTTTTCTTCCAGAAGACACAGCAAGTACTCTCCTGCCTGTCTCTTTGATCACATTGGCTATCGTATGTCCAATGATCTGAATACGAATCTTAACTCTATTATGAAGGAAACATTTTTATTTTTTGATTCTTTGCAACAAATGATCACACATTGCTGTATCCGCTGGAAAAGGACAGAAACGTCCCGGAGAAAGCCGATCAGGGGCGTGAAGTAAGACGTTGTGACAACAACATAGATCCCGTGGGAATACACTGTAAGAACGGTGATGAATTTTCCGATAATTCGAATGATTAACATTATTCTTAAGGGTCCAACAAAGATGGTGAAGAATATGAGCTTTATGAAGGCGTTGAAGGTTATCAATTTGAGCCAGTTAGACAGCACACTTTGCGTGTAAAATGCTCGTTATTGCACCAAAACACTTATATAATATAATGCTGTATAATATAATGCTGCTTTCTTTCGGCTTGTCCCATTAGGGGGTCGCCACAGCGTGTCATATCAGCGTTCATATTTGTTTAGCACAGTTTTGATAATAATAAAATAAAAAATCATTTTTACAGATTGGTTTTAGCTTATCAAGGAGGAATTCTCAAAACTAATGGGTTTTTCTTCGGCGTGAATACAAAAGGCTCCCAGCTTATTTTCATGCCAAAACAGCCCGTCCCAGAATTTGTGACGTCAGTGGTCCGCACACGAAATGAGTCATTTTGCAGGTAAGAGAAACTTGGTCAAAGTTCACTGACTTTAATTCATAAACACTTATATTTTTGAGTAAAAACATCGAACAGGATATGCATTTTATAGAACAGTTGAACATATATTTTCACCTAGATAAGGTAATTTGCGTTAGAAATTAGACATTCCAGAAACGTTATTAGTGACAGCCAATTTATGATTTCTGATTCAGTAAAATGATAACAGAAAACAATAAAATATTGTACTTTATAAAAAAAAACACTCTGCTTCTTGAATCTGGAAATATTAAAAGTTCAACATTAAGCTAAGAATCCCAAGATAAACAAAAACAATTATTTGACTTCATATTAAAAAAATAATCATCTTGTTGGGTCTGGAAATATCAAAAGTGGAACAATACGCGAAGTCCAAGATCATGGACAAAAAGTTAGATAATGATGCCCCCTTACTATTATCTGTGTGTAGCTTTTATATGCTGATATAATTAGCATTGTTCGAATCAGATCAAGTGGTTCAAATAATCTTTAAGAACTGTTTTTAATCTTTTCTTGAAGGATAATTTACTTTTGATTTGTATGTTCAACACATTTTTGTTGCATCATTTTCAGTTTTTTTTTTATTTTAGTGTCATGTTTTTATATTGTGTTAATTTTCACACTGTTGTTATGTTCGTGGTTTATCGTAAACATCCTTTTTAAGAGTACAACACATCTCCTTTGATAGAAAACACATGGACTATACTACTGCATTTTAATGTTGGTTATGACGGTGATACTTGAAGCCATTTTCAGGGATGTGATACTTGATGAAAAACGTTCGAGAAGAATTTAGCTTGTTAACGTATTTTATCATGTACTGTAAAACTCACCAACCAAGTATCCTCATCTATACCCCCCACCCATTTTTTTTAAATAGCCACTAACGTATAATTGAAACATATGTTGAAGTTTGAATTAATACTGACGCTTGCTGACGGTTTATGAATGGTCGTTAAGACCTCAAATAAGACTGAATGTAAACCAGTAAATCGTATGGGCTATAATTAGAAAAAATAAATATGACGTTTTAAAACGACCATATGTTCAAACCCAATTCATTGGGAAGAGGATTCGCGTCGCCTCGTTTACGTATGTGCCGTACTCACTTTTGTAAGGTCGTTTTTTGTGAACCCCTGGAAAACAACCATACAGCTGTGGCATTAGCTAATGAGGATTTTTTTTAAACACACGAAGAAAGCCCAAGTTAGCCTCTTTAGCAGGAAGCTTTAGCCGATACGGTTGCTGTTGTGCTGGGGACGCGCTGTACCATTGAAAAGTAAGGAGAGAATGCCACGTTAGGTTTTCGAACGTCTCTGCGAAGTCACGCTGGTTAACAAAATAATGCTCAGAACGATGTAGCATTCCAGCTGACATGGTCCTCATTTAAAAAAAAAAAAAATTCGTCCGGCGTGAGGACAAGTCAATAGCAACCGCTCTTCGAGTCTTACCATGGCTGATAAACTCCCAACGCTGAGCCTTTACACGATTATTCTCAGTGCAAACATTCGCCACTTACAGGCCAAAATAGTAATGGCAGTAGCGTTTACGGAAGCGCAACACTTGTTTCCTGTCCAGGCTGAGGCCCGTTAGTATATGGCTGACGGCGAGTCATTACCTCGAAGGCAACACCTCGTAGGGTTGCCATCTTTCAGAAATGAAACTAAAGAACTGATGCCATTGCCCCACAGCCCCCGACCCACTGTTGGATAGGTCACCAAAAACAATGGGATACAGTTGTGGTTAAATAAAAACATTACAAATAGCACCTGGATCCCAATATTTTATTGGCACTCGCCTTTATTTTTTTTAGCATGACTATATTTGATTTATTGTATTTACATACCCCTCCCCCCCCACACACACACAAAATCCTCTCATTATTCTGGTATTTTTTTAAATAATTTTGAAAATCCCAAATGACCTAAAACAGGGAAAGATTAGTGTTAGAAATTACTGGTTGCACGCTTAGACAACACTTCATCCATTTTTAAACACATTCCATTAGATACACACCTAGATATCATTGTAAACATAGTTGCATTAAAGGGCTCTTTATGCGTGCGTGCTGCGACCGCGCTGACATCACTTCTGCTCTCCAGGGCATAGTTTATCTTGATCCCCGAGCAAAACCAATGCATGCTGTTTTGAACATGTGGTCTGGTGTCTTCGGACAGCTCTTTGGTCTTGGCCATGTTACAAGTTTGCATCTTACTGATTGTATGGGGTTGACAGGAGTCTTTATGGAGCTAACGACCTCACACAGGTGCATCTGATTCAGGATAATACATGGTGTGGAGATGGACTTTTAAAGGCGGACTAACAGGTCTTTGAGGGTCAGAATTCTAGCTGATAGACATTTGTTCAAATACTTATTTGCAGCTGTATTGCTGTATCACACAAATACATTGTTAAAAAAATCATTCACGGTTTAGGTTTATCTCTCTCACAGTGGACATGTACTTACAATGAAAATTTCAGACCCCTCTATGATTTCTAAGTGGGAGAACTTGCAATATGGCAGGGTGTTCTAATACTTATTTTCTTCACTCTTTTACGAAAAATCCTGATTACCTCACTCCGAAGGTAAACCCTATATTTGCTAGATATAAGTTTCACGAGAAGGCGCAAGGTAACAGTAAGTCATTTGAGGACTTTGTGACAGAACTCAAGCTGTTGGTTTACAGACTGGTTACAGACTACATAAACATCGATGAGATGGTCAGAGACCGCATAGTTTTCGCTACCAACTCACAGAGTGTGCAAGAAAAGTTACTTTGCCAAGGGCCGGAGCGCACGCTTGAAAAAGCGATCGACATAGCCCGCTCCCATGAGTGATGAAAAGTGCAAGGAAAGGCTATGACAAGTGACAGCCATGAGGTTCACGTTTTCCACCACAAACCTAGAAAGATAAGTTTCACTGGGGGTGCTATTAGGCATATTGACAGCCCAAAGACCTCTGTAAAGATATGTAACAAGTGTGGAGGATACCACAGTAAATCAGCAAAATGCCCATCAAAAGGTAAGAAATGCCTGAAGTGTCGAAATTTCAACCAGTATGCAAAAGTGTCCCAAATCAAGTCCAACACTCCAGGTAAAATTGTACACGGAGAAATCCACACAGTTAAAAAAAACAGATGGGGAAGATGACCCGGAGCTGTTTGTGGACGCTGTCACCACAGAGAGGGATGATCAGGAAAGTGCATATGCAACCATTGGTTTGGGGTCACAGGAGAGAAAATTAACTTTTAAGTCAGATACCGGTGCACAGGTGAGCATTAGACCAGTAAAAGAGTGCGTTGATGCCTAACACACAATTGATGAATGCTGACTGCAAGTTAACATGTTAACCCTAACCCTAAGAAGTGAATGGCTACTGTGAACTAACTAGCACATACAAAGTAAAGGAATATAAGAGTTTTAGCTTAAAGTAGTTCATTAGATGTTGCTGCATCCTGTGTATGAAAGTGTGAGACTGTAAAGTGCTGAGCGTGTGACTGTTGGAATGAAACAGGGTATGTGGTGCAAGAATGGAATGTTTTAGAACAGACGGTGCTAACTGCAAAGAGGATGCGGAGACAGAGGACTCAGAGGCAGTTGGTGGAAAAACTACTGTCAGGAAACCACCACCAGGAGGAGCCAGCACGCGATTCTGCAGGGGAGGAGTCGGGCCAACATCCGGCGGACCAAAGGAGACCAATGAGAGAGGGCCAAGGATACCTGAAGAAGACACAGAACCAAGAGTGAATCAGTAGATTGTACTTTAAAATTGTTCTGGGAAACTCGGATGTAGAGTACGTCGGCTGAGGGAACAGAAACGTACAGGGTTGTAATGAGAGGGACCCGAGACCCAGGTGTGTGTTGAAGGAATAAATCCACTCGTGTGTGAAAATGCCGGCTTCCTGATACCTTTCTATTGCAGAACGAGCGCGCATATTGTTGGATGAGTGGCAGTTGGGTAAGGTCACAAATTGGAGTCAGATTACTAACTTAAGTTTATGATGATTTAGAAATATAATATCCAAGAAAAGCAATGTCAACAACAGAGAAGTTCTATATAGGTAACTGCAAAGGTCTCCCAATCATTGGCTCAAAGCTGGCAAAGCCCTTTGGCCTCATCAAAGTAGTGTATGTGGTCAACTATGGAAAAGAAAGGAGCATCTAGTCGGACAACATTCTTGATGAATATTCACATATTTTCAAAGACATTGGCACATTCCCAGGCGAATGTAGTTTTAGAATTGACCCCAACATATCACCAGTTCTTTGCCCACCATGAAGGGTACCATTTGCCCTTAGAGAGCGTCTTAAGACCAAGTTAGGTGAGCTACTTTGGCCACAAGCTCACAGAAGACGATCTGAAACCAGTCCCACTCAAGGTCAAAGCCAACAGAGACATGCCCCCACTAAATAGTGAGGCAGAGCTCAAAACTGTGCTCGGCATGGTTACTTACCTGGCAAGATTTGCACCCAATCTAGCTGACGTGTGCGCACCACTCAGACAACTGCTCGGGCAGGAAACCGAGTTCAAGTGGAACGCGACACAGGAACATGCATTCCAGAAGATGAAGGAGATCATCATAGCAGAGCCAGGGCCAGTGTTAGGCTACTTTGATCCTGGAAAAAAGTAACACTGCAAGTGGATGCATCAAAACATAGCCTAGGTGCAACCATCATGCAGGAAGGCAGGCCAGTAGCGTATGCATCCAAGATGCTCAACAGCACTGAACAAAATTACGCATAGATTGAAAAAGAAATCTATGCAATCCTGTAGGGGTGTTGAAGTGTATTATCGATGTGTATCTCTTTTATTATTGATGTGTATCTCTTGATTGATGCGTATCTTTTGCTCACACATGCCAAATCATCAGTTAACCTTACTGGAGAGACCAGGGCATAGGAATGTGCTAGTTATTACCAGCTTAGTCATTATGATGAAGATAGTTTGTGATGCTCTTATTTTATGATGCGGTTCTCTTGTGATACTCTTTGTGATGCACTTTATTTTCCTTTCATACGTTTATGATGCGGACCCTGCTGAATAGTAGGGGAATGCTGTAAGTCCTCTGTATCTTGGCACTTGTGATCTGCTACAACCATTCTCTGTCACTCATTTGTGCCGAGAATATTCTGTAAGTAAAAGCTTCGAAGAAACTGACATTGAAATGCGCAATTGTAATTTTATTTTAGGAGAGGTTGTTTCGTTCTTTCAAGAATCCTAGAAACTAGAATTCCTCAAATAAAATAAGATTCTAAGAGTATTTTTTGAGGAAAAAAAATGAAGCGCTTTTGCTAAATTAAGGTTTGAGTACTTTTGTTTGTGTGGTATCGAGTACTTTTGAGAAAATAAAGAGGTTCGAGCACTTTTGATAAGACTATTTAAACCAAAATGCAGGGAGAATTTGATAGGGAAAGTGAGTGGTTCGATTTGCGGCAAATACTAAACCATTCTGAACAAGTGGTGCTCAGTGAACAAGTGAGGAATGCATGTGATGTGTGTGTTGGAGGATTGCCTGAAAAGGAACGAGAGAATGAGAAAGAACAGTTGAAATAATGGATGAGGAAATGTTGTGAGAATAGATGGTTTCCTCCAATGTCTTCAACTGCGTGTTTGGTGACATTAATGAGGGAAACGGAAAAAGCTTGTGCTAAAAGAGCGGCAGCTCTAAAATTGGAAGTAGAAAAAACTATAAGGTTGTCTCCAAAAGGTAGAAAGGTGAGAGAGCATGCTGGGAAAGTTGTGGAAATGGAAGCGAGAGCAAGGATGATGGTGATTGGATGTGTGTTAAAGTTGTCCCGTTTGACTGTCAAGGAAGAGAGTGTTGGTCTGGTACCTTCAACACCCAAAGTGCCCTCCGCGCTGCCTCCTTACTTGGAGGAGAAACATCTTTCAGCGTTGGTTACTGGTAACTCTGCTATGTTTTACAAACCTTTCTCTCCCACTGATGTGAGTGTGCTGATGCAGAAACTTCCACCTATGCGATCTGGTGGTGTAAATTGGCTTCAAGCAGTGCAGAGAACGGTTACAGGACAAATGTTAACAGCAGGTGATATCCGTGTCCTTCTTACACAATCATGTCCGCTTTCACAGTTGAATACTCTGATGCAAAATTCAGGTTTTTCTTCTCTCCCCGATCATCAAGCTCTTACACGAGAAAATTATTTGACCTTGTCTACAGCATTGGACGCTTTGTTTCCACTTCCTGAGTGTGTTATTTCAGATATGGTGTTTTCTCCCAGCAGATGAGGAGGTCGCGGCTTTTGTTGACCGAGCCCTCAGTGATTATACTCTGAAAACAGGACACGGTCCTACGGCCTCCGCCTTGCATTCGCAAGTGTTCCGAGCAGCCATTTTGAAGGGCGTTCCCAAGTCTGTGGCGCAGGCCATGGAGGCCAATCCAGACCTTCCCAGTGCTGAGGTTGACCGGTCGTTGTCACATCTTAAACATCATTTAAGGAGATATGCTAAAGAGAGAGAATCTAAGGTAGACAAACACAAAAGTACCAAAACACAACTTGCTATGTTGCAGTTGCAATATCTGAAAAATCAGGAAGAAGCCACTCGTGCTGTGATCTCATCTCCCTCTGTCGGTTCCAAGTGCTTGATGTATCAAACAGGCTCATTCATAGGTCGAGGTGCGCCCCCTGGTGGCCATGACATGTGCTTCAATTGTGGACGGACAGGTCATTAGGCCCAGGCTTGCAGACAGCGACCTCAAGTGTCCGGATGGAGAAGCAGAGGCCAACAACCTGCACGTGTCTACAATCGATCAGGTTACAACCAATTCCGAGAGAGAGGACATCTTACACAGCACCAGCTGCTACCGCAGCAGCAACAAGGATATCCCTCAGTGCCAAATCAACAGTATCTACCGCCCTCTGGTGGATAGTTTCCGCAATGATGGTGCCCTGAATTCACATGTTTAGCCCTGCAGGAGTCTTTGATGATCCTGACGGTAGGAGGATTAACTTTATCATTTATGGTCGAAACAGGAGCTCGGCATTCTACTATCACAGCCCTGCCACCTGATACCTCTCTTACCAGGAAAACCATCTCACTTGTTGGATTCAAGGGTGAAGAAACTGCCCTGCAATTGACAACACCAGTGACTGTTGAATGTTTTTCACAGACTTTTTTGCATTCTTTTGTGTTTGCACCTAACAGTCCAGTCAATCTTTTGGGCAGAGATCTCATCACCACAAGCCCTCTCATCAAATCCAGCCCTGATGGACTTCTCCTGGAATTTCCGGATGGTAACACTTACTGCTGCTCTCCCGCCTCTGCCTCCGATGCCACCTCCCAGTTTCCGCTTGTTGATCAACGTCCTGTGGCATGCGCCACTGCCGACATCTATTGGATAAGAGCGGATATTGACTCCAGTGGTTGGCTTGAGGCTGAGCACATTTGGACTCTCTGGTCACCTTGGGTCCGTAATCTAAGATCTTATGATATGGTAACTGATTGTATGCATTGCACTTTGTACCATGACAGATCAGGATAAGAGATCTATAGCGAGGCATTTCAGGACATTGATAACAACATATGGGAATTGAACATGGGTGATTTGTTTGTGGGCAAACCAGGTGTTGCCTTTTCGGTGTTCTTGACTCCTGAACAACTCAAATGCTATGAGATGGCGGATCCTCTGGATCCCCCTATGCCTCCTTGTCACACTCATGTCCTCTTAATGGTCTCGCCTCAGCATACAGCGAAAGATCTCAGTCCATTTGTTCTGGCATGCACACAGGCCACAGATTGGCAAAATTAATTTCACTCTCAATTGCTCTATTCCTCATCACTTGATGCTTATTGGATTCAGTCTAACACATTTTTGCCAACTTCTGTTTTGGAGCACCAGCTTCTGGATAGGCACCATGGACATGAAACAACCGACAGCGACTTTGCTGGTCAACTTCTTGATTCCCTACCTGCGTCGCTGTGGTCCACGAATCCCACTGATGTTGGTCTCTGCAATGTCTCACCTGTTGCGTTTCTGATGAAACCAGGATGAATATATGTTCCCCAATTCTCTGTAAAAGAGGGTGGGATTGTTGGCATTTCGGACACAATTGACAGCCTGCTCAAAGCAGGGGTGTTATGTGAAATTCCTGAATCTGATTATAACACACCAATTTTACCCGTTGAAAAGAAAGACACTGGATAGTTTTGCATGGTGCATAACCTGCGAGCAATTAATATGGCTGTTTTAACTCCCACTTTGCCAGTCCCGAACCCTCACTCGACACTGTCCCAAATTACATCATCCCACACTCATTTCACTTGCATTGACTTGGCTAATGCTTTCTTTTGCATTCCTCTCCATCCCTCAATGAGGCAATTTTTTGCTTTCACTTGGAATGGTGTTTGTTACTCCTACAAGCGCCTGCCTCAAGGTTTTGTCCTTCCCCCCGGACTCTTACACAACTGAAGAGTTTGTTTTCAAAACGAGACATAGGCATTTTTTTCAGATTTACGAAACTCGCGCCAAAATTATCCATTCGGACCTGGATAATTTTGGCGCGAGTTTCGTAAATCTGAAAAAAAATGCCTATGTCTCGTTTTGAAAACAAACTCTTCAACTGTCTTCGCCAGTTGCTGTCTCCGCTTGAATTGCCTAATGGAGTTCTCCTGGTGCAGTATGTGGATGACCTCTTGCTGGCAGCTCCATCTGAAACTTCTTGTCTTGAAGCCACCAGGTCTTTGCTCTCTCATTTGGCCTCAGTGGGCCTGAAGTGTTCCAAGTCCAAACTTCAGATTGCCCGACCACAGGTTTCCTTTCTCGGACGACTGATCTCACCCCATGACACAGGAATGTCTCCCTCTCACAAAGACGACATCTTTCATCACCCAAAACCAATGAATGTCAAAACCATGCTGGCCTTTCTTGGTCCTTGCAACTACTCCAGACATCATGTTCCAGACTTTGCTGAACTCACTCACCCGCTCCGACAGATGGTAAATGACCAGGGTATGCGGAACCTTTCTAATATTCTTTGGTGGACCACGGAAGCAGATACTTCCTTCATTTCCTTGAAACAGCATATTTCCACTGCTGCGGCTCTTGCGATTCCTGATTACAACCGCATATTTTATCAAGACTCATCTGAAAAGGTCAGCAGTTTGTCTGCTGCCCTTTATTAGAAGGGGGAAAGAGGAAGTCGACAAGTCTGTCTGTATGCATCCACTCCATTGGAAAAATACGAGCAAAGTCATCCAATATGTGCTGCTTTCGCATCTGCTCTAGCCAGAGTGATTCAGAAAAAATTTCACATTGTTCTCCATTACCTACTGACTGTGCGCACATCACAAAGTACTGTCCAGTACGTCACAAGTCAAGCTTTTACCATGACCAGAGGAAGACAGGAAAATTGAGGCAATTTTAACACAACCACATATTCTCTTTACTCATGAAGGAGTAAACATAGCTGAAGATCTGCTCGAAGGAGATCCACATTGTTGTGTACGAAGAACTACGGAAGAAGACTCACTTCGCACTGAACTCTATGAGACACTGTTTGAGAACCCGGACTTCATTCTTTTCACAGACGGATGTTGCTGCAAGAGCAATGGTGGCCTACAATCTGAATTTGCAGTAACCCAACCCACAGAAACAGGGTTTGAAGAAGTCCAAGCTGTAAGAATTTTAGGCTCACAGTCAGCACAAAGAGCACAAATCTTTGGAATTGACAGCAGCTCTCAGGTTAGCAGAAAACCACACAGTAAACATTTACACAGATTCAGCGTATGCACACATGACAGTTCATTTTGCATAAAAAGAATGGCAGCGAAAAAATTTCCAAACTGCAATCGGTACATCCATTAAACATCAGGACAACATTCTCAAGTTGCGAGATGCTCTACTGCTCCCAACAGCGGTAGCTGTAATAAAATGCAAAGGTCACTCTCGAACTAATGATTTTGTATCAGCAGGAAACGAATCAGCAGATCAAACAGCAAAAAAGGCTGCTGTACCGACCAACACTCCAACTAAATGTAAATGAGTCTGAATGTGAAAATCAACAGGAGGTGACAGTAGAAACAGTTAAAGGTCAAGTGCCGTCAAACGGATGATTTTTGGTATATTCTTAATGAAAATCCCACAGCTAATATGGTCCCATGTGTTTTTTCAACACAAAACATGATTTTGACGTATACAGCTTTTTGTAACTCCCGCCATGAAAATCCTCTCAGGGATTTGTTTTTGAGAAGAAGCAGGAAGTGACGTAAAAGACAGTGGCGCCCCCTCGTGGACTCGTTTGTTTCCATTAGTTTTACCTCCGGGAAGGTAGCTCGTTGTTCCTTCGTGTTAGCCAAGATGCTAGCTCATTGCATTGCTGGACATTGCTTGTACACTCGGGAGAATGGAATTACCCTTCATAAGTTCATAAGCACCACCCTAAAGCAGCACTGCTTGGCTCTGTCATAAACCACACCGGCGATGAGCCGCGATGGCTAATCTCCGCCGTGGGAGTTGATCGGACGGGATGCGGTTTGGCCGTGATCGGATATCATCTGAATATGGCTCGAAACAATAGTGTAATATTGTCCCGGTAACTTCACTCGGTTGTGTGGTGTTGCCCTTTTCGAAAAAAGCTTTGGCGTCAGAAGGGGCGTCGGAAAAATCCGAATATCTCTGTTGTTCGGCTTCCATAGTAACAGGCACTGCGCGTTTTCAACGGCGGAAGTGACGATGACATCGAGGACAGAGGACGCAACTAATATGCCAACCACTTGGATGTCGAGGGACACTCACTTGCGAAACTTTGTGCATGGATGACGCTCACTTTTTTTTGTATAGACATTGAAGTGAATACTGTTGTATGCATTTTTCATTACAATATCTATTTTATAATCTTTATAGGGATGTCAGTCCCACTTTAGGTTGTGGCTTGAAAAGGCAACTCCAGAAGAAAAGAGTGTGAAAGTCGAAAGGGGGTGTCAAAGATGAGGATGGCATATGGCTAAAAGAAGGTAAATGCATTCCATCTCAGACACAATTGAAAAATCTAATTTCTGAAGCCCATGGATCATGCCATGTAGGTGTGGATGAAACATTGAGACGACTCCACTCCTGGTGGCATCCTTTTATGAGACAAATTGTTAAAAGTGAACTGCAGGACTGCAGTGTTTGCAGTAGGTATAACAGTGTGCCTACAACAAAACCACCGCAGGGAGTACACGATCCGGACCTGGACGCTCCTGGTCAGGTGACTTCAATGGATTTTACTGACATGATTAAAACAGTGTCAGGTTACCGGTATTTGCTAGTAATAGTTGATTCCTTTTCAGGATGGCCAGAAGCATATCTCTGTAAATCTGAAACAGCGAGCGTAGTGGTAAAACATTTGGTTAATCATTACATTCCAACGCACAGGTTCCCTTGGAAAATTAAATCAGACAATGGAACTCATTTCAAACACAAACATATCCAAGCTGTAGAAAAAATAGTTCATTTTGGTTCTATGTATCATCCACAATCGCAAGGTCAGGTTGAGTGCATGAACAGGAACATTCGGGAAAAGATAGCTAAGGCTTTAGCTTCATCCACACTCAATTGGTTGCAAGCTCTTCCATTGGCATTGATGAACATTTGGATGTCATTAAATTCTTCTAAAGGGTGGACTCCATTCGAGTGTCATCCTAACAGACCATTTCCTGCACCCACAGCTCCACTGGCTGTGGGTGAAGTTCCAGGCCCACCTGGGCTCAGGCAACTAACCATTAATTTTTCCCATTTGACAGAAAGACTACCAGACGGTCCCCTTGAAATTAATATTTGCGAATCTGTGTGGTTAAAAGTGATTAAACGACAATGGTCTGAACCTAGGTGGACAGGTCCCTTCCAAGTTACTGAGCGGACAGCCACAGCAGTACGTCTTGAAGGAAAGGGGACACGTAGTTCCACATCTCGTCTACACTACCTGCCAGGTCCGCCTCAGGCTCAGCAATCCCTCCACCTGACAACCGGAAAACTGCGTCTCCAGTGCCGGCTGGCACCCTTTGATGACATCATTCTACAAGGGTTGATTTCACGGTACACGGGCACAATAATCATGGTGAATCAACCTGGGACCAGGTAGTCTAACCCCAAGGTCCTGAAGAAGCCAACTGCGCTCCAGCTCGACTCATCCCGGAGGAAAAGGTCCCCTCTCCGTGATGTTCAACATGAGTCCCCTCTTCGGCACAGACATTGGTAGGGATGGCCATCGTCTGGGTCGGAGCTATCTTGGTGCGGTCAGGGGTCTTTACAGAAGTAACCTCAGGATGTCCCATCCCAATTTGCACACAGCATATTACAGGGGGGTTCTATGTAATGTCCACGACAATTGTGACCAGCAAAGGAGAATGCCTAATGGTTCCCGGAAATGCTCAAGGTACGTTCGAATTCAACGCACGCAAATTTTACCCTTGTTCTTGGCCTCCTAATTATCAGTATTATCTGTCTTCTGTATCTTGGTCGTAGTATACCACTGTAGTGTACTCTGGGTCTGATTGGAAGATATCCTGTGTCTATCATCCCCACCCTATCAAATGTGTGCAGATAGCCGAGTGCCTCCGTTTAGTACGAGTAGGCCCCCTTGGTGCAGGACATGCTCATTTGAGTTTAACAGTGGATCTTCACTCACTGAACATCTCTTCTCTCTTGACAACTGCGACTCCGCACGCCGGCCCCCGTCATATCCCCACTGCCACAGGTTGTATAGATTTCTTGCTAACCCCATATGCTTTGAATGTGGACTTTACCCCTGTTCGCGTTTGTCAGCGATTCCTAAAGGCTGCTCAAGAGCAGAGACCAGAGCAGTTGGTTGAAGGCCAAGGAGCGGGAGTCCATGCTCAGTTCAATCAAGAAATGTCTGCAGCAGACGCCTTGGGGGTAGCGTCAGGGGTGAGAACGATTGGTAGCAATTCATTGATGGAGAGAGCAGTCAGTGCACTGTACCCTGCAGCCGACTGCCGAGTGTGTATGTTAGCACGTCCCGTTATGTTCCTGATATCCCGCCCCTTAGATGTGCCAGCAAACGCGTCGTATATTCTTCCAGTCATGTCTCAAGACATTCCACCAGAACCTTGTAAAGGGTGGGATACATTTCATCTCTTGTCTCCGCCAACTGCCCCTGTGCCGGTTTTCTATGCCAGTAAAGTGTCCCTGAGTTCTACCTGCTTTTTTAAAAATTCGTCCACTCTCCTACATGAAGCGAAAGTTGGAATGATTCCCCAACAACACTGCCTGATTGTTCAGGTGACCAATAGGTCTGATGGATCGGAAGCCTTGACTCGCGGACGGGGGGACGTGTAGTGGTTCTGTGGTGGAGTCACCCTATTCAATGTTCTCCCTTCTCGTTGGACAGGCTGATGCGCTCTGGTGTCTGCTATTTATCCAACCTTTGTGGCTCCACTAGATGCTCGTGCTAGTCTCCTTGAAGTAACAAACCAGGCTGTTACAACACGTCACCGCCATTCTATATATGAGCCGAAGCCCCATTCTTTAACTCCCCGGTTTATATAGACGCGATAGGTGTACCCCGTGGTGTTCCAAATGAATATAAACTTACTAATCAGATAGCTGCAGGATTTGAAAGTCTTCCCTTGCTTTCTGCCATTTTTCCCGTCACCCCCAATAAGAACGTTGACCGCATTAATTATTTACATTACAACCAACAGATCTGTCAAATTACTCCAGGGACGGCTTCGAGGCTGTCCATGAATAATTGACTGCCACCTCTTTGATGACACTCCAGACCAACATTGCGGTGGACATGATCCTCGCAGAGAAGGGAGGTGTTTGTTCCATGTTCGGAGATCAATGTTGTACAGTTATTCCCAATAAAACAGCCCCCGATGTATCCCTGACCATCACTTTGCAGAAATTGTCTTTGTCGAGTGAGATTAAATCCCACGCAGGGGTAGACACCTCTTTATGGGATAATGCTCTTCGTGTCTTCGGCAAGTACAAGGCCTTGGTTACTTCGGCTCTTATCTCCTTTGCTGTTTTTTCAGCTCTCTTGACTTTGTGTGGTTGTTGTTGTATTCCTTGTGTTCGATCCTTGTGTCAGCGATTGATTACAGCTGCCATTGAGAAAAAGGACATTTATGTTCCTCCACCCTATATGATGGCTGAATTGCTTCCTCCTTCTGGCCCGTCTGTTGTACCACACGCTCCTGACGATGACGCGGCTGGAACTTTCCTTTAATTCTGTTTATTTCAGGTGTCGGACTCTTTTGAGTCCGAAAGGGGGATTGAAGTGTATTATCAATGTGTATCTCGTTTATTATTGATGTGTATCTATTTATTGATGCGTATCTTTTGCTCACACTTGCCAAATCATCAGTTAACCTTACTGGAGAGACCAGGGGATAGGAATGTGCCAGTTATTACCAGTTTAGTCATTATGATGAAGATAGTTTGTGATGCTCTTATTTTATGATGCGGTTCTCTTGTGATGCTCTTTTTGTTGCTCTTTATTTTCCTTTCATACGTTTGTGATGCGGACCCTGCTGAAAGTAAGGGAATGCTGTACGTCCTCCGTATCTTGGCACTTGTGATCTGCTACAGCCATTGTCTGTCACTCATTTGTGCCAAGAATATTCTGTAAGTAAAAGCTTCGAAGAAACTGTTCATCGGGAGGATTAATGTCCTCTCAACTTGTCAATTGTTGGCCGGATGATGTTCTGTCTGTCAACCAACACCTCAGTCCAAAATCACGTCGGGGTCACCAATTGTTGGAGGACGCTTTTTCCTCCGCATGTTCGTTTAATTTCGGGTAGTGAAAACGCCGGTTATCCAAATACAGGCTGGAGGTATTTGAAAATACCAAACAAATACGTCCAGCCTGTATTTGGATAACCGGCATTCTCACTACCCGAAATTAAACAAACACGTGGAGGAAAAAGCGTCCTCCAACAGTGTAAGAATATCTCTACAGGCGAAACATCACTGTGGAATCAGATCACAAACCACTAGAGACCATACTCAGAAAACCCCTAGCTCTTGCTCCACCGCACTTACAGCGGATGATGCTTGCGTTGCAAAAGTACAGCATAACTCTCATCCACAGATCAGGCAAAGATATCCCAGTGGCAGACACACTGTCGAGAAAATCCCTGGATGAAGAGGATCAGACTCTAACCGAGGTGATGGAGACACAAGTCAGACACAAGTATGGGTTTATGGGCTTGATGACAACAGGACAACAGACAACTCAGGATGAGAAGCTCTCCAGTCTGAAGCAAGACATTTGGTCAGGCTGGCCAGAGACCCGAAGACAATGTCACCCACTCATCACTGAAATTGAGCGTCTGCACAACATCACCACAGCTGCCGTTATCCAGAAGATGAAAGCATGGAATCGCCTGCCAGGTTGTCAGCGACAATGGACCAAGTTACAACTCCAGAGAATTCAAGCAGTATGCAGAGTCGTGGGGCTTCCACCACATCACCTCGAGCCCGTATTACCCGCAGAGCAACGGGTTGGCAGAAAAAACTATCCAAACTGCAAACCAAATCCTCACCAATGCCAAAGAGGATAAGAAAGACTTATATCTCTGTTTTCTGGAAAATATAGTATGACTTTAAAATGCCATCAAATAGTTTTTCAAGACTATCAGTTTTTCTGCAAACCATTTAATTGTTTCCATAGGCACATCTTATATTTTATTAGAGATATAATGTTTTGGCTACAGTTATCGTTTGAACTTTTATCATGAAGGGCCTTCAAATGAACACTGTAACCAGAGGTGATTGATGTACTTGTGGTGGAGTGAGGAATAAAAAAAGAAACCACATGTGAAACTCAAGAGCAAGTCTTTTCCTTTCGGCTTGTCCAGTTAGGGGTCGCTACAGCGTGTCATTTTTTCCAATCAAAGCCCATCTCGTGCATTTTCTTCTCTAACACCGACTGTCCTCATGTCCTCCCTCCCAACATCCGTCAATGATTTCCTCTTGCTCTTTTACCTGGCAGCTCCAACCTCAGCACCCTTCTACCAATATACTCACTCTCTCGTATCTGAACAAACCCGCTGAGCTTCCGACATCTAACGAGATTGGTCATTCTCAGGGTAGCATGGCTGTAAGCCATACATGTCCTGCACTATTCTAACATTTCTCTGCCACACCATACTTAAGCATGCATACCACAGTTCCTCTCTCGGTACTCTGTCATAGGCTTTCTCTAGGTCTACAAAGACACAATATAGTTCCTTCTGACCTTCTCTGTACTTTTCCACGAGCATTCTCAAGGCAAATAATGGATCTGTGGTACTGTTTCTAGGCATGAAACCATACTGTTGCTCACAGATACTTACTTCTGTCCTGAGTCTAGCCTGCATTACTCTTTCCCATAACTTCATTGTGTGGCTCATCATCTTTATTGCCACAGCTCTGAACATCGCCTTTGTTATTAAAATGGGGACTAGCACACTTATCTGCCATTATTCTGGCATCTTCGCTCCTCCTAGTATTCTGTTGAATAAGTTGATATAAATATAAATAAATAAATAACATCCATCAGGTCAAATGTGAGCACAAATCAGCAAAAAGAGAGGATGATCTCACATCTGAAGCCACCCAGAGAAAACTATAACTTGTCAGAATTTGATACAGTTGACCAAAAAACTGTAGTGAAAACTGTTCAGCAGTTGAAACCATCAACGAGCTGTCTCGACTCAATACCATCTGACTTTTTCAAAACTACTCTGAAGTCAGTGCTACTTGATTTGCAGCAAATAATCAATTGCTCACTTCAGTCTGGCGAGTTTCCCAAAGCTCTTAAAGTAGCTGCTGTTAACCCTCTTCTAAAAAACAGCACAGAATGATTCCATGTTTGCAAGCTTTCGACCCATCTCAAATATCCTGTTCATAGTCTAGATTCTTGAGAAAGTTATTTTTAGATTAACTCAGCAATTTCTTGAATATAAATGGACTTTTTGACTGCGTGCTTCTACCTCTGCTTTTGTAGGTCACTCTATGTTCCACTCTCTTTTGGAAATAAGTGTTCACCACTGCCAATTCCATCCTTTTTCGAAGTCCACCACCATCTGCTCCTCAAAGTTCCTTTGCTGAAAGCCGTACTTACCCATCACTTCTTCATCGCCCCTGTTTCCTTCGCCAACATGTCCATTGAAATCTGCACCAATCACAATTCTCTCTGTGCCTGGGATGCTCAGGGCTACTTCGTCTAGTTCCTTCCAGAATTTCTCTTTCAACTCGCGGTCACATCCCACCAGTGGGGCATAGCTGCTAACCACATTCCACATAACATCCTCAATTTCAAGTTTTATCATCATCACTCGATCTGATACTCTTTTCACCTCCAAGACATTCTTTGCCAGCTCTTCCTTTAAAATAACCCCTCCTAAATTTCTCTTCCCATCTACTCCATGATAAAATAATTTAAACCCTGCACCGGTCACGACCCAAATGGACGACTCCAGAGGCAAGCAGGTAGAGTACAAAAGCCTTCATTCGGTCCGAGGTCTATGATCAGCAAGTCAGTCCTTAAGAGCAGCAGTAGCAGAAGAGGCAGGCTTACTTGGATGGTCCGGGAACTGGCGAGGGTCGGTACACGGCAGGTCAGGTACACGGGAGAATGTTCAAAGCAGGCAGAAGTGTCAAGGGAGTCAGGCTTATGGGGTGAGTCGGAGAACAGGCGAAGGTCGGTACACACAGGTTGTTGATCAGGGATATGAGAGTGCTGGAACGGGACGTGAAGCTCAACGATCTGGCGGCGGACTAGTTGTCCCCCGTGTCCTATAAGTACCGGGTGTACTCAGCCAAACCAGGGTGCAGGTGTGTGCCGACGAATTTGCTGACCACACCCAGCCTGGGGAGGATGCCAGGAGCATGACAGTACGCCCCCCTCAACGGCCGGCTCCCGACGGCCCAGGAGCGTCTGGATGGGCTGCGTAGAAGTCCTCGACGAGGGAGGGGTCCTCACTGAAGCGCGAGGGGATTCTAGAGCACTCCTCCGGTCCGTATCCCTCCCAATCCACCAGGTACTGGAACACCCTCCCTCTGCGGCGGGAAGACAGCAACCGGCGCACTGTGTACACCGGCCCACCGTTCACCAGGAGGGGGTGGTTTAGCCAGAGGGGCCAGCGGCGAAGGACGATCCGGGCGTAGTCTGCCGACGTAGAATGTAGGGTGCATCCTCATCGACCTGGGTAGTCTAAGTGATACAGCGACCGGGTTAATGATTTTGGTGATCGGGAACGGACCAACGAACCTGGGAGCAAGTTTGTGGGATTCCATCCGCAGCGGAAGATCCTTAGTGGAGAGCCACATCCGCTGCCCCACCCTGAGTTCTGGTGCGTCTCTCCTCTTGCGGGCTGCTGCGGACTTGTAGATGTTGCCCATGCGCAGCAGCGTCCTCTGGGCCGCCTCACCCGCGACTCAACCGCCCTGGTGAAGGCGGACACGAAGCACGCCTCTGGCAGGATAGTCGCGGCCTCTGATTCCGTGCGCCCTCCCTCGTGGATCCGTGAGAGTGTGTTCGGCTTGCCGTTCTTGGAGCCTGGGCGGAAGGACAGAGTAAAGTGGAAGCGGGTGAAGAACAGGGCCCACCTGGCCTGGCGGGCGTTCAACCGCTTCGCGGACTTCAGGTACTCGAGGTTCTTGTGGTCAGTGAAGACCACGAACGGCACTTGCGAGCCTTCCAGCCAGTGCCGCCACTCCTCCAATGCAGTCTTGACCGCCAGCAGTTCCCGATCTCCCACGTCGTAGTTCCTCTCTGCCGGGGTCAGGTTCTTAGACAGGAACGTGCACGGGTGGATCCTTCCGTCCTTGGGACTCCTCTGAGACAAGATGGCTCAGATTCCCGAATTAGATGTGTCAACCTCCACCATAAACTGGTTATCTGGGTCCGGAACAATGAGAATGGGCGCGGCGGTGAAATTTGCCTTAAGGCTGCTGAAGGCCTCCTGGGAGGTCCTGGACCACGCGAAGACGGTGTGTGGCGAGGTGAGCGCATTCAGAGGAGCGGCCACGGAGCTAAAGTTCCTTATGAACTTTCTGTCGAAATAAGCGAATCCTAAGAACCTCTGTACGTGCTTCCTGCTGGCAGGGGTAGGTCACCGCAGCACCGCGTCGACCTTCCCGGGGTCCATACATATCTCTCCCTCCGCCAGGACGAAGCCCAGGAAGGACACGGATGCTCGGTGGAACTCACACTTGTCCATATTTACGAACAGCTGGTGCTGCAACAGACACTGGAGCACCTCTCTGACCTGTTGGATGTGAGAGGTCAGGTGTGCTGAAAAGATAAGAATGTCATCAAGGTATACGAATACAGTTTTATTCAGGAACTCCCGAAGCACGTCATTAAGGAAGTTTTGAAAGACGGCTGGGGCATTGGTCAGTCCGAAGGGCATCACGAGATACTCGTAATGGAGTATCTCGTGATGCCCCATGGGAGCCGTCTTCCATTCGTCGCCCTCCCGAATCCGCACCAGATGATACGGGCTGCGCAAGTCCAGTTTGGTGAAGATCCGGGCTCCTTTGGAGGAGTTCAGAAGCCGTAGCGATCAGGGGCAAGGGGGACCTGTTCTTGACCGTGATGTCATTCAATCCTCGGTAGTCGATGCAGGGTCGCAAAGTGGAATCCTTCTTCTTAATGAAAAAAAAACCTGCACCGGCTGGTGAGGACGACGGGCGAATGAGTCCGGTTGCCAGGGACCTCTCGACGTACTCCCTCATTGCCTGGTGCTCCGGTCCTGTCAAAGAGAACAGTTTCCCTCTGGGGGGTGAGGTACCCGGGAGGAGTTCGATAGCACAGTCATAAGGCCGATGCGGCGGCAGAGATTTTGCCTTGGACTCAGAAAAAAACTTTATATCGTGGTAGATAGAGGGCACCGTGGTTAATTTGGAGGCGGTACTAAGTTCAGCAACTTGAATCCCTCAGTCCTCCCCGGCGCCGAGACACTGCTTGTGACAGTCCTCACTCCATGCCATTATCCGACCCATGACCCAGTCAATGTGGGTGTTGTGTCTCTTGAGCCACGGGCTCCCCAGGATCATATCACTGCTGTACAGTACAACCTATAGGCCGGTCCTAAGCCCAGATAAAGGAAGAGGGTTGCGTCAGGAAGCGAATCCAGTGTAAAACTGTGCCAAACAAATATGAGCATTCATCTAAAGAATCCCAGGTTAACAACGTCCGCCCCCGGCACCGCAAACCTGCAGGGTATCAATGCAAATTCAGCTTTTGTGGGTGGAAGACAAAGAAGAGGAGGAAACTGGACTTGTCAGCAGGTCAAAAAGAGGAATGCACAGAGCCTATAACTGAGTGTAGGGACTTTGAGTGTGGGGACTATGACAGGAATAGCTCAAGAGTTGGTTGAAAGGTTGATATATTCTGCATCCCAGAGAGCAGGTGGAAAGTAAGTAACTCAGTAGTAACGCTAGACGTTTTGGAGCAGGGTTTAAATGATTTTACCATGGAATAGATGGGAAGGGAAATGGAGTAGGAGTTATTTTAAAGGAAGAGCTGTCTAAGAATGGCTTGGTCGTGAAAAGAGTATCAGTTCGAGTGATGAGGCTGAAATTTTAAATTGAAGGTGTTTTGTATAATGTGAATAATGACACCACGGTCATCGGCCTCATCAAAGGTGCCGACGAGTCTGCATATTGACAGAAAGTGGAAAGACTGGAGCTTTGTTGTGGCCAACACAACCTGCCATTGAGCACTCTAAAGACTTTAGAGATGATTATGGACTTCAGGAGGTATCCTTCACCACAGCTTCCCCTGACGCTGTCCAACTGTCGTGTCCACCATCGAGACCTTCAGGTTCTTGGGAATTAGTCTCAGAGGACCTGAAGTGGGAGACAAACATTAACCCCATCCTCAAAAAAGCCCAGAAAACGATGTACTTCTTGCGCCTTCTGAGGAAGCACAGCCTGTCACAAGAGCTGCTGAAACAGTTCTACACAATGATCATCCAACCAGGACTGTGTATCTTCATCACAGTCTGGTTTGGGACACCCACAAAAAAGGACAAACTCCGACTGCAACGGACAATCAAACCCACTGAACAGATTGTTTGCACCACTCTAACCACTATTGAAGACTTGCACGCAACTCAAACTAGATCCAGAGAGGGCAGGATCCTTTCGGTTCCTCCACATCCTGACCACCAGCTCTTCCAGCTCCTTCCGTCGGGAAAGTGCTCCCGATCAATGCAAGTTAAAACTAGCAGGCATTCGAACAGTTTTCTTCCACTGGCAATTAAGTCATTCAATTCTTGATGAGCGAACCTACTATTTTCTGCTTTGTGCCATTCATATCCTACTGGTCCAATCGGTATTAGTAATATATTTTGTAGACTATCGCATGATTCGTCACTTTAAACTGCTCCCTTTAAACAATTGTCATTGAACTGGTCGATAACGGGAGCCGCGAACGGGTAAAGGCACGCTGTACAAGCTTAACACAATGTGGGACGTTGACACACTCTTATCTCTTCCCTGTTCTAAATGAAGACTTTACTTCTGGCACATCCAACTCTTATAAAGAATAGTTCCTATCAACATAAATGTCTCTTTGATTTTGTTACTTTGTTGTTTGTTCTTCTTACTTTGTTGTTATTTGTTCTGAATGTCGTACCAGGGCAGCACCAACTGCTGGAGAAAAATTCCTTGTGTGTTTTTACACACTTGGCCAATTTAGCTGATTCTGGATGCTGTACTTCCCCATCACTTCTTCATCGCCCCTGTTTCCTTCACCAAAATATCAATTTCATTCTGCACCAATCACAAGTCTCTCTCTGTCTGGGATGCTCAGAATTACTTCATCAAGTCTAAACTTCCTTCAAAAATTTCTCTTTCAACGCTAGGTCACATCCTACCTGTGGGGCAGAGCTACTAATCACATTATACACAACTCCTTCAATTTCAAATTTCAGCCTCATCACTCAATCTGATGTTCTTTTCACCTCCAAGACATTCTTTGCCAGCTCTTCCCTTAAAATAACCCCTACTCCATTTCTCTTCCCATCTCCTCCATGGTAAAATAATTTAAACCCTGCTACTAAACTTCAATCCTTACTACCTTTCCACCTGCTCTCTTGGATGCACAATATATCAACCTTTCTCCTAATCATCATGTCAACCAATGCCAGAGTTTTTTCTGAAATTAAGGAACTTGCTTGACACGAAGCAACAAAAAATATACTGAAAATGTGGATTAATCTAGTTAGTCTCAATGGACTGTGATTATTTTTGAACACTGTCAAGTTGTCTTTAACTCCCTCAGTTCTTTGCCCCAACTTGAAAAAGGCCTTGGTCTTCAAACACATGAACAACTCACTTTATTGATGGTTAAGGGGGTTGGAGTGTGATTACAGGTTGATTAGGTTGAAAACCTTGGACAAAGAAGCACATTGAACACGTTGCATTATTTTTAGTTAAAATAAATAGGTTATCAAAGCATTACTTTAACCTTACTAATCACATTTTAAGTAAATTAATGTCATACATGTAAGTATTTAAAAGTAAATAAGCACCATAAGTGATTGAATAAACCAAACAAGAGCATCCACTTTGTCTCCATGAAGACTTTCGATTAATTCAGAAGTTAGACAAACACAAAGAACATAGCTTGTAGCTGAAATGAAACAAATTAGCCAATCAGCATCCAAGTCCTTTCCCGACCAGTTGCGTCTGACCGGACACTGAGGGGTGCCTTTGGGTTTTTTGGTTGCTTCAGTTTTGTTTGTGATTTATTCCTTTTGCTGGTAGGCTTTCTTTGTTCCACACAAGCTCACATGCCGTCTGGGAGCAATATGGCCGCCCCTAGCCTCTGACAGGAAGTTTGAAAAGTTGTGTGATTGAGGTTTCTCTGCCCCCTGCAGGTCTGAAGGGGGACAGGTGCTCTTGCTGTTAGTTGACTTGACAAACATTAATGTAGGTTTGTGCAGACTTCGATGGTTTGGACATGTCCAGAGGCAAGAGAGTGAGTATATTGATAGAAGGGTGCTGAGCATGGAGCTGCCTGGCAAATGAGGGAGAGAAAGTGTTAGAGTTATCGTTAATATATTTATTATAGACTTGCAACAAAGCCAACGTATCATCCTGGCTTTGAAGAGTCTTGTTCACAAGACGAGCTCCTACACATATATGTAACAGTGTTTTCCTACAAGTGGCCAAGGACAACGCCATCATAACCAAAGAACGTGCCACATCATCACCAAAACTGTACCTTTGTTCATTTCATCTGCTCACCCCTACTTTTGACCTTGTGTGTTTTCTAATAGAAAAAGAGTACGTGAGAGGCTGGTTCAGAACGTGTTTGGAGACTGTAACTGGCCTGTCTCTCACGTACTCCTAATCACAAGAAAGACGACGTTTTGTCCGTTATTTGTGCAACTATTCCAGTAAGTTAGGTAATAAACCTAACATTTTCTTGGTCCTTCGAGCCGGTTTCAAGATACCTGAGGAGCCCAGCTTCAGAGTCGACCTCCAGGAAGACCGTGGCCACGGCAACACAGACCCGTTAAGGGACTGGTCCTCAAACTCTCTAACTGGGATCTGAGGGTTGACGGAAATCCAACTGACAAGAAGATGTCTTCGTAAGACCAATTTTCTTACTGGGTATAAAAGGAGTGATTGTCGACGGGAAATCTGCGCGAAGGTGTGTCGCAGTCTACACAAAGGTAACGTGTAGGAAGTACAGTTAAATTCCGCATTACGAGGGCGGACTCGTCTGTATATGCTACAGTTAAATTCCGTGTCACGAGGGCGGACTCGTCTGTACAAAGGTAAACGAGGGCAGACTCGTGTGGACTTAAATTCCGTTGACCGTAACGAGGGCGGACTCATCTGTATAGGTTACAGTTCAATTCTGTGTAACGAGGCCGGACTCGTGTATGTCCTTAAATTCCGTGGAAAATAAAATACAGTCTGTATAAAATAACATCTAATAAAACTGCAGTATAAACTGTGTGTGATTGAGAAAACAAGTGTTTAAGAGACATGATAGGAAGTGATGACTTGTTTGGATGCAAAGGCAAGATTCCGCTGCCCTTCTGGGTAGAAGCCTGAGGAATACCAAGCAAGAGTATTTAACAGTCACCCTGTCTAATACAAAAACACCAACTGTAGTACACACAAGGTGTAGTGTGTTGGCTCCAAATTTGCAAAATGTGGAAAAATATTAGTAGACAAAATGAAAGGGACAACTTAATTTGCAAGGATTGGAAATTTGTCAAAGCACAAAACCCAGATAAGATAAAATATTTACATGAATTGATAAAATGCAATTCCGCTGGCCATCTTCATTCACTAAAAATATTTCAGTTGAAAAGTGACATAGGTTGTGGAAATAAAGGTGACCTTACTAAAAAGACCTAAGCTAGGTATGACGATTCCTAATGGTGGTTACAAGAGAGGAAGGAGGCAGAAAAAGGAAAACAAGAATGAATAGAGAAAAGCTACCACACCCCTCTACCCTGACTTACACCACCACACAGAATGACTTGATCAGAAGGAACTGACTTGAAATCGTCGTAAAGACTAGGAGGACTACTCGCTCCCGCGCAGACTGCTGCACAAATGACCAACTTATCACCAAGTTAGGCGACTTGTAACCAAAGATCCAAATAATCAACCCTGACACACAAAATGGTATTACTGTAGAGGACTTGGACTATGGTTGATGTTAAAAAAGGCTGTGGAAGATAAAACTTCACACAACGCCGACATGCATCAATTTGTAGAAGATGTGGAAAATTTGAAAATTCAGAGAGCAACCCAGCATTTTACACATAGTGCAAATTACACTCAAACAGGAGGAGAAAAACAAAAGATGAGCCTTTTGAGGAATACAGAGTGACAGTGATTTACAGTGGCCTGCACGAAGATGGAGAATCGGCCATAGGACATGCTCTCCATGCAAGTTTAAAAGCCACAAATTACAGCTGAGTTAACAAACATTACATTGACCTGATTACTGACACATAGGAGGAATATCTTAATCATGCCCTCCATGTGGAGAACATTCTGAAAGATAAACAGAAACAGACAAGCTACAACTTGTATGGGAAAGACACTGCTACAGCAAGCAGAACATTTCCTAACAGAACAACAGGTTAAGAAAAATGAAGACTTTCTTAGTAACAATGTGGTACAAAAAAAAAGAAACTCCAGGCGTAGATTTTAATTACGAAAACAAACTCAACAAATACACTCCAGAAAAAAGAAGATAAAAATAAATAAACAGTTGATAACAGATAATCCACAAGGTTCAGACTCCCACAGGCCTTGGAAGACAGACGCTTAATGTTGCCACATGTGTCACTGTTTAAACCATATGACACACTCAGAGTGGTTTTGCCAGGTTTCGTCAAAAGAGACCAAACACCAGCTAATTGGAAAGTAGACGAGGGAAATTTGAAAAGTACAGGTGAGTGCAGGCCGTCACCTTCATCAAAAGTGACGCGGTATCAACTCTTACCTCTTAACAGAGGAAGAGGAAAAACATTTTTAAAAGAAGTCTCAGAATGCATATGGTCAATAGGACTATCAGATGTGGGACTCATTAGGGGAGCGCAACCTGTACAAATTAGACCTAAAACAGAATATAGGCTATTTATGAAACAATATCCATTAAAACCAGATGTATTAGATGGCATAAAGCCAGTTATTGAGTCATTAGTTAGTGCAAGGATAATAATTGAATGTCCAGAATCTCCCTGCAACACACCTTTTTTTTTTTTCAGAAAAAAAAAAAAAGTACCACCATCAGGAGGTTGGAGAACGGTTCAAGATCTCCAAGCAGTAAATGCTCCTGTTAACACAGCGAGCACCTAGTGTCCCAGACAAACATACACATTGCTGAATTAAGACGAGATACAAAAGTTTTTACAGTAATGGATTGAGTTGCATTTGCATTTGAAGGCAAAAATACATATTTACCAGGTTACCTCAAGAATACCGTGAAAGGCCAACAATTTATTCACAAATTATGACAGCTAATATGTCCAAATTTTAACTATCAAGTGGGAATCAAATTCTACTTCATGTAGATGGTGTTTTGCTTGCATCACTCTACAAGGAAACTTGCTAAGGGATACAATAGCATTGTTAAAACATTTAGCACAGGAGGGACACAAGGTTAGCAAGAACAAGTTAACAACAAGATAAGAGCTTAGGACACAACCTTTTAGCGCAGCAAGAACAATTTTAGATGATAGAAAAAAAGTTGGACTTAATGTACCAAAACCAAAAACAAACTATGCAGCAATAACTGTGTCTTTATCCAAATAATGTATGAGGAAGACCTCAAAATGACATCATTATTAAAATGGACAGAAGATTCAGAAAAAGCTTTCTGAGATAAAGAAGGAACTAGTGTCAGATTATAGCAAATCCTTCATGTAGATATTAGATTGTAAAGGTCATTTTATGACCTCAGTTTTAGTGCAACATAGAGACTCAGCGTAGCATGTGCATTACCCCAGTATGTAAGAGCAGTTATAGTGACATCTATTGCTGTAGAAACAACTATAACCAACCATAGTTTTGTTCCATCCTCTGATTCTAAAGAGTACCACATGCAGTCACTGCAATGCGTACGGAGACAAAAAAGCGACGTTAAAACCAGCAACAATTTTTACCACGTCATGAGAAAGTCTCGAAGATGGTACAAAACATGATTGTCAAAAGTTAGCAGATATCTGAGCCAAAAGTAGAAGTGGCCTGAGAGATCAGCTTTTAGAAAGTGCTATTTGTAGATGGCTCATCTATGAAAATGCATGTTATAGACAGTGTATGTTTTTGCGCAGCATGGGAAGAAAAAAAATAGGGGGATGAATTCATCCACAGCCAAAGTAACACATGCGAAATTGTTAGTTGATTTAATTATTGCAATGCAAATGCCAAAAAATTGTTACTGTATGCAAATGCCTCACACATACATCAAACAAAGATATGATATTAAATATATGAAATACATTTGCTGATAGAATACTAAAGGAAGCTGCATTGAAAAAAAAAGATAAATGACAAAATTTGGATAAAAGACACATTAAGAAGATATGGGCAACATTGTAAAAAGACATCTATGTGTGACCAAACAACAAACCTATCCTATAAATAGGCGGTCAACATTATAAAATCTATGGCTTCAATTTTTATTAAAAAAAAAACCATTTTTTGTCGGACATGTTTGACATGTGCAAGACATAATCCACAAGGTGATTTGACCCAATGTAGAGGATGGTTCCTTACACCACAATATCTGTTTAAAAACTATCCATGAGTCTATTGAATTAAAAGTGAAAAAAAAAAAGGGTTTGGTCATTACAGATGTGTTTTCAAAATGGATAGAACTCTCTTTCCAACCAAACATGCCAACAGCTTTAAAAGTAGAAGATGCACAGTATCTTCCTACAAGTGGCCAAGGACAACTCCATAACCAAAGAATGTGCCACATCATCACCAAATCTGTACCTTTGTCTATTTCATCTGCTCACCCCTCCTTTTGACCTTGTGTGTTTTCTAATTAAAAAAAAAAAAAAAAAAAAAAAAAAAAAAAAAAAAAAAAAAAAAAAAAGAGTACGCGAGCGGCTGGTTCAGAACGTGTTTGGAGACTGTAACTGGCCTGTCTCTCACGTCCTCCTGATCAGAAGAAAGACAACTTCTTGTCCGTTATTTGTGCAACTATTCCAGCAAATTAGGCGATAACCTAACAGAAAGACCAAAGAAAAGGTTGATTGATGTTGTGAGGGAAGACATGAGAACAGTGGGTGTTAGAGAGGAAGATCCACGAGATAGGCTCAGATGGAAAAAGATGACACGCTGTGGCGACCCCTAACGGGACAAGCCGAAAGGAAAAGTACAAGAAGAAGAAGTGTCACGTCCCATCGGAACGAGAGTAGGACCCATATGCAGGAACTTGGAAGACGCAAGGTAGTTCAAGAAGAGACACGTTTATTATATGCAGAGGTAGGGGATTGAGCAGGCAGTCCGGTGCAGCAGCGGTAGTTGGGACGTCGGGCGAAGAGAGCAGGTGAGCGGACAGGCAGGAGTCGGTACACAGGAGAACAATCAAAGCAGGCAGAAGTAACGAAGGAGTCAGGCTTACAAGGTTGGTCGGAGAACGGACGAAGGTCGGTACACACAGGTTCAATCAGGGATACCGGAGCACACGAACGGGACATGAAGATCATACGAACTGGCGCCGGCCAGTTGTCATCGGGGTCATAAAAATCCACAGCATAATCAGGCTGAATGAGGCGCAGGTGTGCACCTTCCAATCAGCGCAACTACGCGGACACCCGCACAGCTCGTGCTGGAGCGGCAGGATAATGACAGTACCCCGCCCTCAAAGGCACGGCTCCCAGATGCGCCTAAACGAAAAAAAACAGACAATAATTAACACAGGCAGGGGTGGGCGGAAGGGGTGTCCGGAGGAGGGCACCATCGCCTCCTCCTGGACAGCAACGTGAGAAGGCGGCGACACCATCACCTCCTCCTGGACAGCAACGTGAGAAGGCGGCGACACCATCGCTTCCTCCTGGACAGCAACGTGAGAAGGCGGCGACACCATCGCCCCCTCCTGCACAGCAACGTGAGAAGGCGGCGACACCATCGCCCCCTCCTGCACAGCAACGTGAGAAGGCGGCGACACCATCGCCCCCTCCTGGACGGCAACGTGAGAAGGCGTCGACACCATCGCCCCCTCCTGGACGGCAACGTGAGAAGGCGGCGACACCCTCGCCCCCTCCTGGACGGCAACGTGAGAAGGCAGCGTCAGTGTCACCGTCGCCACCTCCTGGACGGGAACGTATGGGCGTGCTCGTCGCCGACAGAGCAGGAGTGTGGAGCGTCCACGGGACGGTCGCCGACAAAGCAGGAGTGTGGAGCGTCCACGGGACGGTCGCCGACAAAGCAGGAGTGTGGAGCGTCCGCGGGACGGTCGCCATTGGTACTCCAGAGCACGGACGAGAAGCGGCTGTGGAGACGTCGCCACCTCCTGGACAGCAACGTGAGGCGGCATCGGGTCGGTCCCCACTGCCACGTGAGCTTGCAGTGCATCCGTTGAAACAGCAACGTGGGCGTGGCGCGGTGGCGAATCCGTTTCCAGGGCAACGTGAACGAGAGTCGGCAGAGAGTCAGTCGAAACTGACACGTGGGCGTGTCTCGGGAGCGGGTCAGTTCCGACTGCCGCGTGAACTCTGCTCGGAACAGCCAAAACCTCGACGAGGGAATGGCGAGGAGGTGGGTCAGTTTCCACAGCTACGTGCGCTTGGCGAGGTGGCGAGTCCGTACCCACAGCTACGTGCGCTTGGCAAGGTGGCGAGTCCGTTCCCACTGCGGCGTGCGCTTGGCAAGGTGGCGGGTCGGTTTCCACGGCAACGTGAACCTGAGCAGACGGAGAGTCAGTCGAAACTGACACATGGACGTGTCTCGGGAGCGGGTCAGTTCCAACTGCCACGTGAACCTGCATCAGCAGCGAGTCTGTCGCCGTTGCGACGTCAGAGTAGCTCGGCTGGTTCGCCCATCCTTGCCGCACCTGGGCCGTGAGAGCCGCTAATTCGACGCCCTGCCCCTCTATCTCTGCCCGGATTTCACGGTAGAACGCCTCGTGATTTGGCGGCTCCTCCTCCCTCTGGGCTGGAAGCTTCGCCACCATCTGCGGGTCTGCGGGCTTCGCCGTTGCCGGCGAGGAGTGGGAGGACTGTGTCTTAGTTGCCGCGCAGCGGGAGGCATAAGGGAGCGCCCGGCCGGGGCGTCTCCTCTGGCCGCCACGCGGAGGTCCCGGGTAGATGGCCAAGCGGGTTCCCTCGTACAGATTGGTGTACTTGGACCTACAGGGCGAAGTCGCTCGGGTGCTGGAAACGCGGGGAGGTGAAACAAACTGACTAGACTGAAAGATCGGACGAGCAGATTCATAATCACAATAATCAGAGTCGTACTCCGGCAGCTGGTCATACAAATCACGGTCCTCCTCATACTCCGAAAAGTCAGAGTCCAGAATATGAGGAGCCGGACGGGTCGTGTTCGGGACGTATTCATACCTCGCTGGCGGAGCGTAAGACACGGAAGCGGAGGACATCAGGGAGCCTACCCGGATCGGACAGGCTTGGTCCTCCGGCAGACGGTCTACCTTGCGTCGGTCCCGGCGACGCCGGGTCTTTCCTACTGGGTCCTGTGTTGGCCAGTTTGTTCTGTCACGTCCCATTGGAACGAGAGTAGGACCCAAATGCAGGACTCGGAAGATGCAAGGTAGTTCAAGGAGAAACGTTTATTATATGCAGAGGTAGGGGATCGAGCAGGCAGTCCGGTGCAGCAGCGGTAGTTGGGACGTCGGGCGAAGAGAGCAGGTGAGCGGACAGGCAGGAGTCGGTACACAGGAGAACAATCAAAGCAGGCAGAAGTAACGAAGGAGTCAGGCTTACAAGGTTGGTCGGAGAACGGACGAAGGTCGGTACACACAGGTTCAATCAGGGATACCGGAGCACACGAACGGCACATGAAGATCATACGAACTGGCGCCGGCCAGTTGTCATCGGGGTCATATAAATCCACAGCATAATCAGGCTGAATGAGGCGCAGGTGTGCACCTTCCAATCAGCGCACCCGCACAGACACCCGCACAGCTCGTGCTGGAGCGGCAGGATCATGACAAGAAGAAGAAGACTGCAGGTTTACTAAAGAGTCAAAATCACCTGTATATGAGAATGCAAGAACAACTGGTATATTTTTCTTTTTTTTAATGTGTGCGCTGCAATTGGCTGGCAACCAGTTCAGGGTACCTCCTGCCGATGACAGCTGGGATAGTTTTGCACCTCTCTTTCTTCAAATGTTCAATACTTTTTCCTTTTGTCATTTTACATTATTTACATACATCTTAATTTTTAAGCTAATTTGTTCTGTTTTCTTTGCTTATGTGGGTTAATTGGTTTGTTCACAACATCTTATGAATTTGAAAGTGAAAAAAATAGATGATCTGGTGGAGAATTTTTTAAAAAGAGCACATGTTCTTATTTTTACATTAAAATAAGTCAAAAATACAACTTTAAGTATAGTATAAGTATAATACAAGCATAAATATGAGCGTTCATCTGAGATGTCACGATGTGGCGACCCCTAGCGGGACAAGCCAAAAGGGACTTACTTACTTTATTAAGTGTGATGTAATTTTAGTGGCCCGTCCACTTTGACATTAAATCATGTGTGTGGTGCCTCACTACAATGAGTTTTACACTTGATCCACATAATCTTCTATACATCAGGGATCTTGTTCTTTTGGTTCATAACCCTCAGCTCATGACCATATGTGAACTTCAAGTTGAGAACTTCGCCTTTTGACTTCGCTCCTTCTTTACCGCAGCAGACTGATACAAAGTCCAGATTACTGCAAGAGATCGACAGGTGACTCAGACATACATTTGTGCAAACAATTTATATTCTGATTATAGTAAACAGGAAACTACTTTTTTAAAATCAATTATTGTGAGCTAATCATGATTCCATATGGAAAATATGCAAATAATTAAAGCACAATATCATGAATGACACACTAAAAGAAAATAACTCGTACTCACCACACAGGGGACTCTCAACATTATGCCACACAATGCAATAGCATTATCAGTCACAAACATTCATTTATTAATTCAGATAATTTTCCTAAAATGGGTAGATGGATTTTCCATTTTTAGTTTGGCTTCATTTCCCATTAAATTAGTTGTTTGGTTGACTATTATCCATCCATCAATTTGCTGAGCCGCTTATCCTCACAAGGGTTGTGGGAGTACTGAAGCCTATCCCAGCTATTATTGGGCGGGAGATGGGGTACACCCTGGACTGGTTGCCACCCAATCGCAGGACACATAGAGACAGACAACAGTCGCGCTCACAATCACACCTACAGGCAATTTAGAGTCTCCAATGAATGCATGTTTTGGGGATGTGGGAGGAAACCGGATTGCCTGGAGAAAACTCCCACAGTATTGGGGAGAACATGCAAACTCTACACAGGTGGGACCGGGATTTCAACCCTGGTCCTCAGAGTTGTGAGGCCAAGGCTCTAACCAGTTGACTCGAATTTGTGACCATATGTCTTCCTATGAAAATAAATCAAGATGAGCATTCAATAAAATAAAGTCATTTTATTTCTAACACTTGAAACAAAAGAGGAACACAAAGAAATTAAATAAAGATAAAAAATGATCACACAAACCGCGCTTTCTTCCCTGTAATGAATGTTACCCACTCAATCAATTTAAGATTTGTGACATGGCATGTAATAATCTATAAATATGAAATTCGACTTTCTTTTTTCTCACGTGGCACTCTGAGAAGGGGAAGTAGCCTTTGGAGAAAAATATGATCCTTGTAATGGCACAGTGGTTTGCGCATAGGAGACGCTTAAAATAATTGAGCATGTGCACTTCTAATCTCGTGTTCCCTCCCTTCCCTCTCATGGCCGCATGCAGCGTTTCACTTCCTCCTCATTTTATCTGGATACAATGGAAATTGTTTCGGGACACAAAACCTTTTTATAGACTTAGATCTGTTCAGATATTTAAAAATCACAGCATAGACCAATTAGGATAGTAACCAATACGATGGAATAAAGTACAAGTCACAGCATAAAAGTGTTTAAAGTTTACTTATTCCAAAGATATCATGACATCTAAAACATTCCACATACTTTGCAGTCTTGATGGGTTACTGACCCAAGCAGCTGTCACCCCCCGGCCCCCACACACACGTCTCACACACACACGTCTCACACACACACACACACACACACACACACACACACACACACACACACACACACACACAACCACACACACACACACTGCCTTCTTTATCTTTCGTCTTGTGCCGTTAGGGGTAGCCACAGTGTGTCACCTTTTTCCATGTCAGCCTATCTCCTCCACCTACCTCTCTAACACCAACTGCCCTCACAACATCCATCAACCTTCACAACATCCATCAACCTACTTTTTGCTCTTCCGCTCGCATTTTTGCCTGGCAGTTCCATCCTCAGCACCCTTCTACCAGTATACTCATTCTCACACCTCTGGACATGTCCAAACCATTGAAGTCTTCTCTCTCGAACCTTGTCTCCAAAAAATCTAACTTTGTCTGTGCCTCTAATGAGCTGATTTCTAATCCTATCCAACCTCCTCACTCTGAGACAACCTCAACATCTTAATTTCTGCCACCTTCAGGTCTGGTTCCTGTTGTCCCTTCAGAGCCATTGTCTCTGAGCCGTACAACATGGCTGGCCTCGCCACTGTTTTATAAACTTTTCCCTTCATCCTAGCAGAGACTCTTCTGTCACATAACACACCAGACACTTTCTGCCAGCTGTTCCAACCTGCTTGGACCCGTCTCTTCATTTTCTTATCACACTCACCATTGCTCTGGGTTGTTGACCCCAAGTACGTATTTGAAGTCCTTCACCCTCCCTTTCTCCTCTCTCCGAAGCCTAACTTTTCCCCCTCCTTACCATTGTTCTGCTGCCCTCATACATATCCTGTACTATTTTAACATAGTCTTTCCAACACCAGACATTAGCATACACAACCACAGCTACTCCCCCATTGGTACTCTGTCAGCTACAGAAAAACACAATGTAGTTCCTTCTGACCTTCTCAATTGTTTTCTACTAGCATCCTGAAGGCAAATAATGCATATGCGGTGGTCTTTCTAGGCATTAAACCATACTGTAACTTGCAGATAATTACTTTTGTCCTGAGTCTAGCCTCCACTACTCTTTCCCATAACTTCATTGTGTGGCTCATCATCTTAATTCCTCTATAGTTCCCACAGCTCTGCAATTTGTTTTGTTCTTAAAAATGGGAACTAGCACACTCTTCCTCCATTCTTCAGGCATCTTCCCGCTCGCTAGTATTCTGTTGAATAAGTTGGTCAAAAACTCAACAGCCACCTCTCCAAATTGGTTCATACCTCCCCAGGTATGTCATCAGGACCAACTGCCTTTCCATTTCTCATCCTCTTTAGTGCCTTTTCTAACTTCCCCCTTAACTCATAATTACCACTTCCTCGTCCATCACACTTGCTGCTTCAACTCCTCCTTCACTCTCATGTTCTTCATTCATCAACTTCTCATAGTATTCTTACCATCTATTTAACATAGTACTGGTACCAGTCAACACATTTCCATCTCTATCCTTAATCACCCTTACATGTCTTCTGTTTTCTGCCATGTGTCTCTGGTTTTGAAGGCATTAGAGACCATTTTCGCTGAACAGCCTAAACTTTTTTGCACCTCCTTTCCACCCTCCAATCAAACTTTGAATCAAATAACGCTTTTCATCTGCAAATCGATCCATTTTCCTCAGGCTTTCAAGGAGAAATGCATGTTCACCAGGTGGTGACATCACCCTTAAATAGGGGCCACCTGATTCACTCCTGTTTTTCACAAAATTGATGATCTCGTTCATTGAACGTCACTATTTTTTGAACATACACACTTTCAACATTTTGGCCAATTGCACAACCTTAAGAGTGGGCATATAGTGAATGCT
Organism: Syngnathoides biaculeatus; assembly: GCF_019802595.1. Lineage (NCBI taxonomy): Eukaryota > Metazoa > Chordata > Actinopteri > Syngnathiformes > Syngnathidae > Syngnathoides > Syngnathoides biaculeatus. The sequence goes on along the minus strand of NC_084654.1, from coordinate 434,697 downwards.
GGGTCTTGTTGGTATTCTGAGAATCTACTGCACCTACTAGTAACTTGTTTGACATATAGGAATAAAAATATACTGAAAATGGGGATTAATCAATTAACATTGGACTCCTATTATTTTGAACTACTGTAGGTTGATAAAAGACTCAAAATTGCCCATATATGTGAATGTGAGAACAACTGGCTGATTTTTTTTTTTTTTTTGTGCCCTCCGATTGACTGGCAACCAGTTCAGGATGTACCCTGCCTCCTGCCCGATTGGATAGGTTACAGCACTCCCATGACCCTCGTGAGGTTAAGCTGGTCAGAAAATGGATGGATAGTTTGTGACAGTCTGGAGACAGTTCTCTCCTCTTCCCCATCATGAGATGTCTTCACAAATACCTTGGCACTGAAAGCTTTTTGTCGACCATCAGTTAGGATTGAACTACCTGATATTCATTTGCACTGACAATTGCTGTTTGACTCTTGAAAGATATTATAGTAGGTGTTCTCTTTCCATGCTGTTTTGCAACTCGTTATTCTTTTGTTCAATACTTTTTCCTTGTGTAATTTAACATTACTCCACACAACTTAATTTTTGAGCTAATTAATTCTATTTTCTTTGTTGTCTGGATTACCTGGGTTGTTCACAACATCCAGTGAAATATGTACATTATTAGAACCTTTGGAAATATATGTAGTAAGAGAAATGGTGATGTGTTAATCCATCCATTCTCTGACCCATTTATCCTCATCGGTGTCACGGGAGAGCTGGTGCCTACCCCAGCTCTCATTGGGCAGGAGGCAGGAAACACTCTGAACTGGTTGCCAGCCACACGCAAGGCACAGAGCAAGCAAGAGACAAACAACAGACGCACTTACACTTAGGGTCAATTTAGTCTCCAGTTAATGGAATTTGTTGGGATGTGGGCTGAAACCGGCCTGGAGAAATCCCACACAGGGATTGGGTAGAACATCCAAACTCCACACAGGCGGGGCCATGATTTTAACACCAGTATTCAGAACTGTGAGGCCAACACTCTACAGCGACGTCGCCATACCGTCATGTGTTAATCAATGTAAATAAAATGTTTTGGTGAGGCGAGTGCCTCTCACGAGTGGCCTTTGATGTAATGGAGAACTCCACTCTGAGAAGCTGACAGAGTCATTCACTAGGCCTTTTCTGTACATGCATAAAGGACAAAACCAATTCCACCTGTTACGCCTTCTGCTTTGTCTTACACCTTCTCCTTAGCCCTTCATTTGGAGGGCCAAGGTAGGGATGAATAAGCCTAGGTATCGGGAGAAAAGTCAACACCCTTACCTCCTGCTGGCTACTTTGGGGGGAGACAAGGCACTTGTTTACAATTCCAAGATGCCAAATGAATATCACTATTATTAATTGCATGTTATTTAAATCTGTACACAAATGGTTGCTTGTTTATATGTTGTGCCCTGTGATTTGCTTGCTACCAGTTCAATGTATACCCTACCAATCCCCTGAAGACAGCAAGGATAGGCTCCAGCACGCCTGTGACCCTTGTGAAAATAAAGCAATAAAGAATTATGCATATTTGTTGGATTTAAAAAAAATAATGTTTTGTACTTCGTGATAGGTCATATCCATTTATATAAAGTAATAAGTATCTATTACAGCATCATCTTTCTCATTATATACACTTTGCACTTTTGTATTGACATTAAAATTTTACCAGATGTCAGTCCCTCCCCGCCTGCACGGCGCTACATGACACTGACTGCTCATTGGTCATTCGCCGAAGATTCAGAAGTGAGTGAGCGCTGACAATCCTTCAGCAGTTCCGTTTCTACTCCTGCGAACCGCCTCGCTTACCTCATGGCGGCTGAACTAAAAGAACAAGTCATTTCATTAACTGATTCACTTGTTCGTTCAATAAAAAGATTCATTTCTAAGAACTAAACAATACGAATATACTCGGGCACCTTTGTTCCTACAAGCGGCAACGTTCGGAAATTCAAAAAGGAGTTGAAATGTGCTGAACACCACGCACTCAGAGTTGCGGTACGACGTCAGATATAATTTCCGAAAGCATCTAAAAGAGGAGCAGCCGGAGACGGATCAACGACATTGCAAACGGTAACCTCACGTTAAAGATATGACTTTTGAATGTTCATGTTGTTCTCTCACGCAGTTCAACGTTGTTTTCCAAGTATTGTCTTGTAATACCGTTAATACACGCCCACTCTCCCGATTTAGAGATCGAAAACGCTTCGCTCAAGCTTGAGTATGGGTTCCAAGTGAGAAAGATGAATAAGCTACGACGAGGATCTTTATTGCCTTACATGGCGTACTCCTTGCCGGTGTTAGAACTCAACTGTCTGACAGAGAAACAGTTTTCCGAGCCAGCTGCGTTCGTTGGGGCAATTTTAGTCCAGCTTACGTTTTGTCTGCAGATTCGTCACACCACTATATCGTATTTTTCCACCTGGATAAGTGTTAAAACGTTTTAAAACAACGCTACATTTACCATTCTCGATCGGGTGCAAAAACGTGTGAAAAAGAACATTTTTTTTTAAATATTTAAACGACAAAGGCGACAGCGGTGCTCCACTCCGTGAAAAGAAATCAAGATTTGCCTTCTGTCCAGCCCCTGAGAGCGCAGAATATTTACCAGTACAGTGATTCCCAACCTTTATTGAATCAAGGCACATGTCTGATATTTGAAAAATCTTACGGCAAAAAGGGAAACAAAAATGCCACGGAAATTTGATATGCAAGTCAATTACACACTTAACGCCATTTTATAGAAGAGCATTTCAAGCCCAAGTGTAATCCCTATAAACATTCTAAAATGTACAATATCTAATTGTAATGAAAAATACATATAACATTATTCACTTCAATGTCAATACGAAAAAATAAATGTGAGTGGAGAGCAAAGTTGCAGAAGTTTCATATCCAACATATCCAAGTGGTCGCCATATTGGGTGCATCCTCCGTCCGTGACGTCACCTAGACGTTCGCCAATGAAAACACGCGGTACACCCGAACTATAGACAAACGCGCCCCTTCTGACACGGAAGTTCTTTTCGAAAAGGAGAACACCACACAACCGAGTGAAGTTACCGGGGCAATATTACACTATTGTTTCGAGCCCTCAGGGCAATATTACACTATTGTTTCGAGCCATATTCAGATGATATGAAATCACGGCCAAACTGCATCCCCGTCCGATCCACTTCCGTGGCAGAGATAACCCATCGCGGTGCATCGCAGCCGGCTGGTGTGGCTTATGACGGAGCCGAGCTGTGCTGTTTTAGGGGGTTGTTCACAGACTCCGCGTACGCGATGAGCAACACAGTCGAGCCGGGGCGCTTTACTGTGCGCACACTGCTGAGTGAGGCATTCTCGGCTGGGTTCTTCAGAGCCGCCCCCATCCGCGCAGCAGCCCGACGCCGTCCAACGTGCACATCGACATATTTCATACACAGATCTTTTGTTATGTTATGAGAGACCGATTACGTGGCCCGCCCCAAACTATTATTTTTTAAGTAGCTGTATACACACCTACCTGTCATTTGGAACCCACAAAGCTCTCGTCCTCTGCACCCGTGCAATTCATTTTTCACAACGAACCGGGTCTCTTGCAAACTTATGAAGGGTAAATCTATTCTCGAGTGTTCAAGCAATGTCCAGCAATGCAATGAGCTGGCATTTTGGCCAACACGAAGGAACAACGAGCTACCTTCCCGGAGGTAAAACTCATGGAAACAAACGAGTCCACTTGGGGGCGCCGCTGTCCTTTACGTCACTTCTTGCTTCTTCTCGATCACAAATCCCTCGAGAGGATTTTCATGGGGGGAGTTACAAACAGCTGTATACGTCAAAATCAGATTTTGTGGTGAAAAAACACATCTGCCCATATTGGCTGACATGTTTTCGTTAATACCATACCAAAAATCATCCATTTCCTGACAGTAGCCCTTTAAAGTGAAGAAAATAAGTATTTGAACACCCTGCTGTATTGCAAGTTTTCCAACTTAGAAATCATGGAGGAGTCTGAAATTTTCATCGTAGGTGCATGTCCACTGTAAGAGAGATAATCTAAAAAGAAAAATCCAGAAATCACAATCTATGATTGTTTTATTTCTGTGATACAGCTCCAAATAAGTGTTTGGACACCTGAGAAAACTAATGTTAATATTTGATACAGTAGGCTTTGTTTGCAATTACAGAGGTAAAACGTTTCCTGTAGTTGTTCACCTGGTTTGCACACACTGCAGAATGGATTTTTGCCCACTCCTCCACACAGATCTTTTCGAGATCAGACAGGTTTCTGGAGGCCCCGTAACTCAGTGGTTAGAGCACTGGTTTGGTAAAACCAGGGGTTGTGGGTTCGTATCCCACTGAGAAGGGTTGTGTCAGGAAGGGCATCCGGCGTAAAAATTGTGCCAAACATATATGTGCGTTCATCTGAGATGACACACTGTGGCGACCCCGAAAGGGACAAGGCGAAAGAAACCAAAGGTTTCTGGGCTGTCACTGAGAAACACGGAGTTTCAGCTCCCTCCAAAGATTTTCTATTGGGTTTAGGCCTGGAGACTGGCTAGGCCACGCCAGAACCTTCATATGCTTCGCGGTCATCCTCTCCTGAATATAGTGCAGTCGTCCAGTCCCATGTGCAGAAAAACACCCCCAAAGCATGATAGTACCACCACCATGTTTCACAGTAGGAATGGTGTTCTTGGGATGGAACTCATCATTCATCTTCCTCCAAACACGATTAGTGGAATTATGACCAAAAAGTTCCATTTTGGTCTCATCTGACCGCAAAATGTTCTCCCATGACTCCTCTGTATCATCCAAATGGTCATTGCCAAACTTTTGATGGGCATTGACGTGTGCTGGTTTCAGCAGAGGAACCTCCTGTGCTATGCATGATTTCAAACCAGGATGTCATAGTGTAATATCAACAGTCACCTTGGAAATGGTGGTCCCAGTTCTTTTCAAGTTATTGACCAAGTCTTGTCGCGTAGTCCTGGGCTGATTCCTCCACTTTCTAAGGATCATTGAGACCCCACAACGTGATATCTTGCATGGGGGTCCACTCCGATTGAGATTGACCGTCATGTTTAGCTTCTTCCATTTCCTCATGATTGCTCCAACAGTGGACCTTTTTTCACCAAGATGCTTGGCAATTTCTCCGTAGCTATTTCCAGCCGTGTGGAGTTGTACAGTTATGTCTCTGGTGTCTTTGGACAGCGCTTTGGTCTTGGCCATGTTACAAGTTTGATTCTTATTGATTGTATGGGGTGGACAGACGTTTTTATGCAGCTAAGAACCTCATGCAGGGGCATCTGATTTAGGATAAATCTTGGAGTGGAGGTGGACTTTTAAATGCGGACTAACAGGTCTTTCAGGGGCAGAGTTCCAGCTGATAGACAGGTGTTCAAATGCTTATTTACAGCTGTATCACAGAAATAAATCTTTAAAAAAATCATTTTTGTGATTTCTGGATTTTTCTTTTTAGGTTATCGCTCTCACAGTGGACATGCACCTACGATGAAAATTTAAGACCCTTCATGATTTCTAAGTGGGAGATCTTGCAATATAGCAGTGTGCTCAAATACTCATTTTCTTCAGTGTATATATGCAATCAAAATCTTGCATCCAAAATCAGTTAAGTCATGACAGATGATTGGTGGTGGTAAAATGTACTAACAATAACTTTTATTCCCCTAGTCCTGCTGTCTGTCCAACGCCATGGGAAAGAAAAGCCGAGCAAGATTTCAGAAATCTGGACCAGGAGCTAGTGCAATGGCTTCTTCCAAAGAGATGAACAACTTAATCACTGAACTTCTGCAAAGTATGTTCATTTTTAGCAAGCACACACTGACATTAACTAGAATCTGTCATCATTTGAATTTGAACGACCAACCTTATTCGTTTTGATTCTGGTTCTCAATGATTCTTGATTCTGATTTCTTTTTTTTTTCTTTTAGTGGGACTAAGTCAAACAAGTTTGGATCGTTTGAATAAGGGATATCCAAACCAGGCTTTACAAAATAATGATTTTTGGGGACGATCGCTGACCAGCAAGTTTAAAAAAAAAAAAAGAAAAAAAAACTATAACTAATCAACAATGTGATCACGAGATTGAGCAATGTGTCCATTTAAGTGACCTGTTCCTTTACTGTATTTACTTATGTACTTAATTGCGAAAAAAATCTACCTTATAATATAAAATGCATCTGTTCATCTGTTTATGCCAGTGAGGCATCGAGACAGACTGAACAAATGTTTGATCTTCTTTTAGATGGCAGGAAGCTCATACAGTAATTCATCTATCTACTTTTTGTCACATGTTTTTGATATGCCGTGAGGTTTTTCAATTGTAAAATATATGGCTTGGCACCATAAAGGTTGGAAATGACTGTTCTTGTCAGATGTATCAGTTCGGTCAAATCAATACTACAGCATGACAAAAATAATGGGTGCTAACGTATTGTAATTTAATAACCTTACTGTTATTCAACTCACAGACAAAAACTTTAGATCAGGGGGTGGCCAACCAGTCAGAGATGAAGAGCCACATTTTTTACTGTTACAGAAAAGAGCCTCGTACACATGAAAGACACATCATTCCGTCCTCACACACATACCTTTTCTTAGCTAGATTTATTGTTAAGCCACACACCAACATCTTCTTTTCCTTTCGGCTTGTCCCATTAGGGGTCGCCACAGCGTGTCATCTTAGATGAACGCATATTTGTTTGGCACAGTTTTACGCCGGATGCCCTTCCTGATGAAACCCCTCTGCATTTAGCCAGGGAGAGAATCTTACAGCACCTTGTATTCCCAGGCGGTCTCCCGTCCAAGTACTAACCATGGCCAAACCCGCTTAGCTTCCGAGATCTAACGAAATGAAGGGCTACTCAGGGTAGCATGGACGTAAGCTCACACACCAACATAACCAGAAAAATGTACCAACAAAGTACCAAGACCACAGACCAGTGATTTTAAAAAATTTAGATTGTGTGGTGCTTCTCACACTGACAAACTACCAATTCAACCAAGTATTGCCTTGTATGTCACAATTCTCATCTAATGCAACACTAAAATACCCACATGATTGGAGGTCTGAGTGTAACTGTGAATCAGTAGCCATGCAAATGTCCGATACTGTCTGTTCAACAGTATGGCGGGGACAGTTGAAGGTCTGGATACCATTATGAATTTTGTTTTCAGGTAAAAACATTTCAGTGACCTTACTGTAGCATTTTTTCAACAAATTACCCTTCAATGTATGCCTTTTTGTTCCTTATGATGTTTCACGCCACTTGATATAGTGCAAACATTTGTCTTTGGATGCTTCATTATTTTTAAAAAAACTGCATCTACTTTTTTGTTCTTTTTCAACGTGACAAATGTACCCCTTCTCGAGCAGTCACCTTATCGTGATGCAGGGGTTTGTGTGTTCTGATGATCCTCTGAGCTAAGTTGCCTGGGGGCTTCATGCCCCTGGTAGGGTCATATGTGGCAAAAGGTCCTTGGTAAGGGACCAAAGTACAAATCTAAAACCCCTATGACGAGTTCAAATATTGGATCTCGGTTTCCCCTGCCAGGACGCGGGTCACCGGGGTCCCCCTCTGGAGCCAGGATTGGAGGTAGGGCTCGAAGGCGAGTACCTGGTGGCCGGGTCTGCACTCATAGGGCTTGGCCGGTCACAGCCCGAAAAGGTAACATTGGCCCCCCTTCCCATTTGCTCACCATCTGTGAGAGGGACCATAGGGGTTGATGTTAAATAGGCGGTGGCCAAAGACAGTGACCTTGGCAATCCGATACCTGGCTACAGAAACTAGCTCTAGCGACATGGAATGTTACCTCTGTCTTCTTTTTAAGAAGGGCGACCGGCGGGTAAGTTCACACTCCTCAGACTCCCTGGGAAGGTTTATTCAGGGGTGCTGGAGAGGGGGGATCATCGAGAATCTCAGATTCAGGAGGAGTAATGTGATTTTCGTCTTGGCTGTTTAACAGTGGACCAGCTCTCCACCCTTGGTAGGGTCCTCCAGGGTGCATGGGAGTTTGCCCAACCAGTGTATATGTGTTTTATGGATTTGGAGAAGGTGTTCAACCGTATCCCTCAGGGGATCCTTTGAGGGGGGGTGGGGGTTCTTCTGGAGTATGAGGTATCGAACCCACTGGTACGGGCTGTTCGGTCCCTGTATGACCGATGTCAGAGTTTGGGCCGCATTGTCAGCAATAAGTCGGACTCCGGTCCGGTCCAATGAGAGTTGGACTCCGCCAAGGTTGCCCTTTGTCACTGATTTTGTCCATAACTTTTAAGGACAAAATCTGTTGGCGCAGCTGAGGTGTAGGTATCCGGTTCGTGGCCTCACCATCGCATCTCTGCTCTTTGCAAAGGATGTGGTTCTGTGGGCTTCATCAAAGCGTTATCTGCATCACTCATTGGAGTGGTTAGCAGCTGAGTGTGAAGTGGCTGGGAAGAGAATTAGCACCTCCAAATCTGAGACCATGGTCCTCAGTCAGAAAAGGGTAGCGTCCCCTCCCCGGGTGGGGATGATATCCTGTCCCAAGTGGAGTTCAAGTTTCTTGAGGTCTTGTTCACGAGTGAGGGAAAACTGGAGCGGGAGTTCGACGTGTGGGAGATCGACAGGAAAATTGGTTCAGCGTCTTCAGTGATGCGGACTTTGTATTGATCCGTTATGATAAAGGCGGAGCTAAGTCTGATGATGAAGCTTTCAATTTACAAGTTGATCTACATTCCTGCCCTTACCCATGGCCACGACATTTGGGTCATGACAGAAAGAACAAGATCCCAGATACAAGCGTTAAGTACTGTAGCTCAGTGTAATGATAAAAAATAAGTTCAGCAAAACTGAAAGAAAAACAAACTTTTAATTAAGTTCAAAGAAAGTGTAATGAAAAGCCTGAGCGAAAGTGACTGACCTCCTCCCAAAACATCCTCCATCTGCCTTTTCCACCCTTCACCTCCACCAGTATCTTCTGTTACCAAAAGTAGTCTCATCTCCAAGGTTAGTAGACTTTATAAAAGCAGTTCCGTTCTTTCTATTTTCTTCAATTTTATGCAATACAATATTTATTAATAAAATACACTTATTTAAAGATGTGGAAAAAAAATTGTGGCATTTTTCAGGGTGGAACCGATTAAAGGCAACTACATTAATTTCAATGGGGAAATCTGCTTTGACATCAGAGCAACTTGAGATAAGAGTTCAGTCAAAGGACAAATTAAACTCTCATCAGCGAGTGAAGTTTTCAAAATGGCGAAAAAAAATTGGCGAACGTGTAAATTGGCTGTTTATCCTAGCATACGATTCTGTACTGTTATAGACTTTTATGTATATTACAAGAATTCGTATCTGATTCCAGGCTTTAGCGTGAAAGTTTCGTCAGAAGCTAGACTGGAAGTTGAGCGAGTAATTCTTTACATCGGAGACAACTGCATCCAGGTTCTGCGTCGAACCCACACTTTCTCGCCATCAGTACATGCTACCTGTGGATGCTATGGAAAATTTATAAACCTTTGGGATTATCTTCTGAAAAACAAAGGATAGCAGTGGTATAAGTGCATCTTGTCAGCTGCCAACTTTGACGGATGCCCATTACGTGGGAAAGACGCCTAACACAACTTTGTTTGCTGTCGGAAAATCTACTCCCCGTGCAGGGCAGAGGCGAAAGATCTGCCAGGAATGGTTTTCTAAATTCAAGTGGCTCAAATTGAGGGACTCAATTTTTTTTCTGCCAATGGTGTATTGACAGTGGGGGAAAAAAAAATGTTCTGACGCGCTGAAAATCATCAGTGGCGCCGAAGTTGGATGACTTCGTGAAGCATCAGCAGACAGCTGATCACAAGTTTGCTGCAACTGCAAAGATAAGATGCATAACATTGTATAGACGTTCTTAAGGAACTATCCCAAAACAAAAAGTGTAAATGAACTCTTAATCGTTAAAATTGAAGCCCCTGAAGAAAAATTGTTTTATTTTTAAAAAGTTTCTGTAAATTTTAAAACCTCTAAGATTCTTCTGAAGAACGATGTCACCTCTTACACCGCAAAATTAGGAAATACTGTTTGTGATTCTCTTAGAGAACAATACCACCTCTGTTTGCAGTATAATGTATCCATCCGGTGTGATTTGTCTCGGTCCCCGACAGTTTACTGTTTCTCTCCGTCCCCGACAGGTTACTTTTTCTCTCTGTCCCTGACAGTTTAATTTTTCTCTCCGTCCCCAACAGTTTACTCCACATACATAAAGTAGTTGTTGGTTCGAGGAAATTGTGGTATCTCAGATTCCATAAGGGAACGATACCGCTTCTTAGCACAAAACAGGAATCATTGATTCTAAAACTGACTAGAAGAGCGAATCCGCCTGCCCTCTGAGCTAATTACAACACTTAATGTATTGGTTATTTCTCGGTTTGTCTTTGTACTTATGCACTTTATTCTCTTTACTTTCTGGCCATAACATCACATTTCACAGCCTATTATTCAATTTAAAACAATAGGAAGTGAAACCTTGTTGGAAGGAGGTCGTTTTGGGGTCCTTCCGCGTGTTTGTCCAATTCCAGGTTTGGTCAATAACTGGACTCCAGAGGCGTGAAATGTGACAAACACTTCGAAGTTTAATGAACAGAGTGCTCTGTGACGCACAGTGTGACACAGGCAAAGACAGTAGTCTGACACTGAGTGTGTGTGTGTGTGTGTGTGTGTGTGGTGTGTGTGTGTGTGTGTGGTGTGTGTGTGTGTGTGTGTGTGAAAGCAGAACAAAGATTATATAGGCAATGTTGGAAAGCCGTTGGCAGACAAGTCTCAAAACAGGATCTAACTGATGTGACTAGACACCCAAGGCCGTTGAGTCTGCTGAGAAACACCTCCGTTGTGACTGGACACTCAAAGCAGGTGCCTGAGAAAAAACACCTCTGTTTTGGCTAGTCACACAAGGCTGAAGCCTGGTGAGAAACAACTCCATTTAAGACAGTTCCTGGAACTGGGTATTAGTGCAGGTTGCTGTCCTGACATAACCTTTCACTAGGCTGAAGGGCTCCGCCACTGCCAAAGGTGGGCCGCGAGCCAAAGTTCCAGGTGGCGGAGGCCGTTAGCCTCAGATGCAGAAGCTAAGCTAAAGGACTTCGGCGCTGCCGAAGGCGGGGTGTGAGCTCCTGCGGCCGGCCGCAAGCCAAGCTTCCAGGCGGTGGAGGCCGTTAGTCCTGGACGCCGAAGCTAGGCTAAAGGCCTCCGCCGCTGCTGAAGGCGGGCCACGAGCTCCGGCAGTGGTCCGCTCATCAGACTCCCCGTCATCCGAAGAACCATCCACGGCTGCCGGCCCAGAACTCCGGGGGCCTTTGTTTATGCACTTACGTCCCATGCGTAGGCCTCAGAGTAGTCATTCCTCCAAAAGAACCATCCGAATATTTAACATTAACAGCCACAGGTTCAAATCTGTATGGAAGTATTCCTCCATCTTCCCGATCAACCGATACTGCTATTTTTTCATCAGATGAGGATGAATCAGAGAAATCAGCGCTGGGCATAAATGGTGTCTCATGTAATCGAACCTTTGTTGCGGCATGGTACACATCACATCTGCGCACGTAGGTCATGTGACTCGCGAAAATGGCAGCGCCCTTGAAAATTCGGAATTGTCGCTAAAAATCTTCTCAAAACACTATTAAAGGAGAGAGGATTTACATGACCCATTGGATACACTGTTCATGCAAAGCACTGGATTTCCCCTTTAAATGTGCCCATTACGCTCATTTCTACGTAGTTTGATCTCTTGTAAATAATAAATAATTTTGCACATTATATGAGAGAAATTATGGTAATCTGTGAAATAATACGTTTTTAATTGATTCCATGACACCTGTTCAAACCTGTTTTCATGTACCCCTTGCAATGTCCTGAGGGTACAGATACCCCTGGTTTGGAAACATTGCTGGAGAGTCATGCGGGATTTGTGTTTTTAAGATTTTTTTTTGTCTTTTTTTTTTTTTTTTTTAGGGTGTAGCAGTGAAGCGGCATTTGCCAATGAAGAGTGGGAGGAATATATCCAAATTAGAAGTTTGGTGGAGAAGATCCGCAAGAAACAGAAGGGTAATTTGTTGTCTCCCGACACCCTCCAAGCATAAGTGTCACAATACTGATCTCAAAATTGTACTCTTAACTTTGAAAAGGTGTGAGGGGTGTAATAATTATCCTGTAAATGATATTGAATTCATCCATCCATTTTATTAGATGTGCTGTCGGTGTGTCAGAAGAATTTAAGGTATAGGTGGGACTGCATCAGGGTTCCGCGCTGAGCCCCTTCCTGTTTGTGGTAGTAATGGATAGGCTTACAGATGAGGTTAGACCGGAATCCCCTTGGACCATGGTGTTCGACGAAAATATTGTGATCTGGAAAGGAGAGGAATGAAGATTAGCTGTAGTAAAACAGAATATATGTGCGTGAATGAGAGGGGTGCAGGAAGAGGAGGGAGAGGAAGAGTGAAGCTCCAGGGAGAAGAGATAGCGAAGGTGGACGACTTCAAATACTTGGGGTCCACAATACAGAGCAATGGAGTATGGTAAGGAAGTAAAGAAACGGGTCCAAGCAGGGTGGCGGAAGGTGTCTGGTGTTCTATGTGACAGAAGAGTATCCGCCAGGATGAAGGGCAAAATTTATAAAACAGTTGCGATGTACGGATTACAGACGGTGGCCCTGAAGAAACAAAAGGAAGCAGAACTTGAGGTACCAGAAATGAAGCTTCTGAGGTTCTCGCTTGGTGTGAACAGGTTGGATAGAATTAGAAATGAGGTCATTAGCAGGTGAGCCAAAGTTGGATGTTTTGGAGAGCAGACGAAAAGACCAAAGAAAAGGTTGATGGATGTTGTGAGGGAGGACATGAGGACAGAGGGTGTTAAAGAAGAAGATGCACGAGATAGGCTTAGATTGAAAAAGATGACACGCTGTGACAACCCATAACGGGACAAGCCGAAAGAAAAAGAAGAAGAAGTTGGTCAAAAACTCCACAGCCACCTGTCCAAATTGCTTCCATATCTCCACCAAATGCCTTTCCATTTTTCATCCTCTTTAGTGCCTTTCTAACTTCCCCCTTACGAATCAATACCACTTCCTGGTCCTTCACACTTGCCTCTTCTACTCTTCCTTTCCTCTCATTTCCTTCTCGAAGTATTCTTTCCTTCTATTTAGCACACTACAGGCACCAGTCAACACATTTCCATCGCTATTCTTAATCACCTTGCTGCACATTCCTCCCATGTCTATCCCTCTGTCTAGCCAAACTGTAGCGATCCTTTTCTCCTTCTGTGACCAACCTGGTGTACATCGTCAAATGCCTCTTGTTTTGCCCTCGCCACCTTTACCTCTGCCCTACGTCGCATCTCAGTATATTCCTTTCGCCTCTCCTCAGTCCTCTGTGTCCCACTTCTTCTTCGCTAATCTCTTTCCTTGAATTCCAATAGCAAGTCCCCTTTTCCCCTTTCCTCCCAGAAGACACACCAAGTACTCTCCTGCCCATCTCTCTCATCACCTTGGCTGTAGTAGTCCAGTCTTTCGGTAGCTCTTCCTTTCCATCAAGAGCCTGTCTCATCTCTTTCGGAAATAGCAACATTCTTCTTTTCTCATCCTCCATCACATGGTTCTTTGCTCTACCTTTTGTCTTCTTAATCTTCCTCTCCACCACCAGAGTCATCCTACATACCACCATTTTATGCTGTCGAGCTCCACTCTCCCCTACCATGACCTTACAGTCAGTAACATCCTTCAGATTAAATTGTCTGCACAAGATATAATCCACCTGCGTGTTTCTACCTCTGCACTTGTAGGTCACTCGATGTTCCTGCCTCCTCTGGAAATTAGTGTTCACTGCTGACATTTACATCCTTTTTGCAAAGTCCATCACCGTCTGTCCCTCAAAGTTCCTTTCCTGGATGCCGTACTTACCCATCACGCCTTCATTGTCCCGGTTTCCTTCACCAAGATGTCCATTACAGTCTGCACCAATCACAACTCTCTCTCTGTCTGGGATGCTCAGGACCACTTCAAGTTCCTTCCAGAATTTCTCTTTCAGCTCTCGGTCACATCATACCTGTAGGACAGCTGTAGCTGCTAATCACATTATACATAACACCCTCTATTTCAAGTTTTATCATCATCACTCGATCTGATACTCTTTTCACCTCCAAGACATTCTTTACCAGCTCTTCCTTTAAAATAACCCCTCCTCAATTTCTCTTCCCATCTACTCCATGATAAAATAATTTAAACCCTGCACCTGTCACGACGAGGCTCGAGGGCGGACCCAAATGCACGACTCCAGAGGCAAGCAGCCTAATCACTCAATCTGACATTCTTTTCACCCCCCAGTTATTCTTAGACAGCTCTTCCTTCAAAATAATTCCCACTCCATTTCTCTTCCCATCTACTCCATGGTAAAATAATTTCAACCTTGCTCCTAAACGTCTAACCATACTACCTTTCCACCTGCTCTCTTAGATGCACAATATATCAACCTTTCTCCTTATCATCATGACAACCAAAGCCTGAGCTTTTCCTGTCATAGTCCCAACGTTCAAAGTCCGTACACTCAGGCTCTGTGCATTCTTCCTCTTCTGCCAATGAATCTGGTTTCCTCCTCTTCTTTGTGTTTGACCTACAGTAGCTGAATTTCCACCGACGCTTTGCGAGTTAACTGTGCCGGTGGCGGGCGTTGTTAATCTGGGTCACAACCGATCCCGTATGGTAATCTTTAGATGAACGCTCATATCTGTTTGGCACAGTTTTACGCCGGATGGCCTTCCTGATGCAAGGCTCTGCATTTATCTGGGCTTGGGACCAGCCTACAGATTGCACTGGCTTGTGCCCCCATAGGGCTGCATTATATTGACCACATAAATAGGGCATAACAACTTACCTCTATTCTATGGCATTTTTTTTGTCTGTTTCACGATATTTCTCTCGTGGCTGACTGTTTTTTATGTGAAAAAAATGGGAGGATGGGCACGGTAGTGTTTTCTTGTGGATGGTGGAAAGATGTGGTGAGAAAAATTTACGATCCTGTTCCAGAAACCATTCTTCGAAGTGATCACTGCAGATGCGTGTAGATTTCCCTGGCCAATGAACAAGCCTCAACTGTGATAGGCACAGCTTTATTCTGTCAGGTTTACCCCATGGGGGGTTAAAGAACGACAAATTCGGGTGGGATTTCTCAGTTTGCTGCACAACACATCGGCTTCTTGGCCGAGCTAGAAAGATTTGTCAGGAATGCTAAGCCCCTGTAACATCACGGGGCGAGGTCATGGAAGTTTGTTCCGGCTCTTGCTGTGAAATGCAGATATCCAGATATTAAGTGGATTTCAAATCTGTTCTTTTTTTTCAATTACTTCCACCTTTTTTTCCATGAATGTACAAAATATATGTAATAATAATTGTATTTCAGTTTGGAGGGTTTATTCAACATAGAAATTTTGGACAAAGTCCTCCTTTTTGATGAACAAAAACAACTGCTTTCATGCACTGTCATATTTGTTTGACACTATCTGACCAAACATGGATTTTTAAGATCATTTATAACTTCAGAAAACAGTAACTTTAACATGCGTAAACTAATTCGTTAATTGTTAGCATGTTTCCTCATTAATTGAAATCAGATTCATTGGCCAAGTGTGTAAAAACACACAAGGAAATTTTCTCCGGTAGTCGATGTTGCCCTGGTACGGCATTCAGAACAAAAAACAACAAAGTAACAAGACGAACAAGAGACATTTCTGTTTATAGGAACTGTTCCTGATAAGAGTCACAGATGTGCAAGATGTAGTCTTCTTCATTTAGAACAGGTAAAAGATGTGTGTCAACGTCCCACATTATGTGAAGCTTGTACAGAGTGCCTTTACCCATTCGTGGTTCCCGTTATAGTATCAGTGCAATGAGAATTGTGCTAAGGGAGCAGTTTAACTTGACGATCAGCAGGATGTGAGGGTGTGTCCCAACAATGGCACAAGGCAGAAAATAGGAGGTTCACTTAATTATTTAATGACTGACTTAATTGCCAGAGGGAAAAAACTGTTCGAATGACTGCTCCTGTTGACTTGCATTGATCGGTCGCGCTTTCCCAACGGAAAGAGCTGGTGGCCAAGATGTGGAGGGTCCGAAAGGATCCTGCCCACTCTGGACTGAGTTCGAGTTGTGTGCAAATCTTCAATAGTGGATAGAGTTGTGCTGATAGTCCGTTCAGCGGTATTGATTGTCCGTTGTAGTCGGAGTTTGTCCTTTTTTTTGGAGGCCCCAAACCAGACTGTGATGGAGGTACATAGTACTGATTAGATGACCGCTGTTTTGAACTGTTTCTGCAGCTCGTGACAGACTGATGTTGTCCTGTTAAAGGATGCTCAGGCACACAGGAATGAATGGCCGATGTGACTGATAGTGAAAACTCTACCCAGCAGTGACAAGAAAGTCCGCAAAGTGGAAGTGTGGATTATTAAAGAAGGGAATGCGAAGTTGTTCTTGAGACCTATTTCAGAGATTGTGGTTTTACTTTCAGAGACTGATTGAATATTCCTTGCGATGTCTCATGAATATGTTGGTATTTGAAGTGATATCATGTGATTATATCAAGAGCGGACTGTAATGTCTTTAGTTAAAAGATTTGTATATTTCATAAGATAAATGTGTTAGTTAAAAAGTTAGTGAAAAAGTTAAAAAGTTAAAAAAAGTTAAAAACATCTCCAGAAAAATATGAGCATGGTGAACATTAAGTCTGAGAACAACTCATAACTACGCGGAATGTTTTCTAAACATTTGAGCTTTGTGAAACATTCGTCTTTGTAAGTATTGTATGTTCACAGACATTAGGTTGTGGTCACAATTATATTTTATGCGAAAGCTCAATGTAAACGAGTGCTCGTTGATACAGCTATTGTTGTCTTTAGCATAAATGGGCTCGGTACCTGTCAAGTTGTCTTTAACTCCCTCAGTTCTTTGCCCCAACTTGAAAAAGTGCCTTGGTCTTCAAACACATGAACAACTCAAATCTTCCTCTTTTCACAGTTTATTGATGGTTAAGGTGGTTAGAGGGTGGTTGGAGGGTGATTAAAGGTTGATTAGCTTTAAAACCTTGACAAAAGAAGCACATTGAACACATTGCATTATTTTTAGTTTAAATAAATAGGTCATCAAAGCATTACTTTTGCCTTACTAATCAAATTTTAAGTAAATTAATGAAATACATTTAAGTATTCAAAAGTAACAAAGTAAAAAGTAAATAAGCACCATAACTGATTGAATAAACCAAACAAAAGCATCCACTTTGTCTCCATGAATACTTGAGATTAATACAGAAGATAGACAAACACAAAGAACATAGTTGGTAGTTGAAATGAAACAAATTAACCAATTAGCATTCAAGTCCTTTCCCTACCAGTTGCGTCTGACCGGAAACTGACAGGAAGTTTGAAGAGTTGTGTGATTGAGGTTTCTCTGCCCCCTGCAGGTCTGGAGGACAGGTGCTCTTCCCGTTAGTCGACTTGACACTACGTGTACTTTACACAATGACACACAGTGGAGAGTGTAATGTATATTTTTCTGTATCTTTCAGTTACATTTGTTAATTCATTTACCACAAGAGACCTCCATAAAAGCAAGAAAAGAACGCCTTGTGTACTGAGTTTCTTCATAAGTTCGCTGGCAGTCTAACTTCACAAAGTAACATGTTGTGAGGACAGCACAGCGTCGGTGGAAATTCTGGAAGTCCTGATTCTGGAATTGCACACGGTGAGGGACAAGGAGAAGGTGTAGGTATACTTATTAACCTTGTAAGGCAAGGCGGCTGTAAGTTGGGGTTCACAACAGTGGACGAAAGAGTAGCCTCTCTCTGCCTTCGGGTGGGGGACAGGGTCCTTGTTTCAGCCTATCCACCAAATAATAGTTTTGACTACCCAACTTTTTGGAGGCCTTGGATGAGAGTTATGAAGAACGCACGCACTGGGGATTCCATCGTTTTGCTGGGGGAGTTCAATGCTCATGTGGAAAATGAGTGTGAGACTTGGAAGGGCGTGACTGGGAAGAACAGCCCCCCAACTCCCTGATCAGAACCAAAGCGGTGTTCTGTTACTAGATTTCTGTGCTCATCATGGATTGCCCATAACAAACACTATGTTTAAGCAGAAGAGTGTCAACGTGCAATTGGCACCAGGACACCCTTGGTTGCAGTTCAGTGATCAACTTTCTAACTTTTGTGTTGTTGGACTTGCAACCATGTCTTGGACATTTGGGTGAAGAAAGGGGCGGAGCTTTCAACTGATCATCACCTAGCAGAGAGTTGGCTCCAATCGTGGGGGAAGTTGTCGGTCCGAAATGGCAGACTAGAGCTCTGACCATAAGGTCGTTGGTGCCTGTCATGGCAGCAATCCCTGAATCCGTTAGTTGACACCAACATTGAGGGATGCTGTGAAGCTGAAGAAAGAGTCCAATCGGGCATTTATGACCTGTGGGACTCCTGATGCAACTTGTGGTTACTGGCTGGCCAAGCAGAATGCAGCTTTGGTGGTCGCTGAAACAAAAGCTAGGGCATGGGAGCTCAGTGAGGCAATGGAGAAGGACTTCCAGACGGCTTTAAGGAAATTCTGGTCCACTCTCTGGCGTCTTAGGATGGGGAAACTGCACCATCTATACTGTGCAGAGTGAAGATTGGGTGCTGCTGACCTCGACTCGGGACATTGTGAATTGGTGGGGAGGATTCTTAGAAGACCTAATTTCCACTGAAACACATTCCCATGAGAAAGCAGAGTCTGGGTTCTCTGAGGCGGGCTCCCCAATCTCTGTGGTCTGATGGTCTCACTGTCATTGCCCTTGTGAGCACTGAAGTCCCCCAGGAGAACAATGCAGTCCCCAGCGCTCTCAAGAACTCCCTCTAAGGACTTGGACATAGGCACAAACAATAGTCAGTATTCTTACCCGCACCTGAAGGCGGAGGGAGGCTACCTTTTCGTCCCCTGGGTGAACCTCAACTTACAGGCACCGAGCTGGGGCCAAGAAGTATACAAACACCTGCTTAGGGCCTTTCACCATGTGCAACTCCAGAGTGGAAGAAAGTCCAACCCCTCTCAAAAGGGGTGATACCAGTACCCAAGCCGTGTGTGGAGGTGAGGTCAACTACGTTCAGTTGGAAGTTCTCGACCTCACACACCAGCTCAAGCTTCTTCCTTGACAGAGAGGTAACATTATACATCCTTACAGCCAGCTTCTTTGGCCACCACCCAGCTCACACTTCACTCAACCCCCATGGCCTCTTCCATAGGTAGTGGGCCCTTTGGAAGAGGGACACACATTTTTCTTTTGGGCTTTGCCGGCCGAGGCCCATGGGTCCAGGCCCAGCCACCAAGCGCTTGCCCTTGAGACCCAACCCTCCAGAGAAGGGGGCCTGGTGACCCACCAATTAAAAATTAATCTCAAGTATTCATGGAGACAAAGTGGATGCTTTTGTTTGGTTTATTCAATCTGTTATGGTGCTTATTTACTTTTTACTTTTGAATACTTAAATGTACGTCATTAATTTACTTAAAATGTGATTAGTAAGGTTAAAGTAATGCTTTGATGACCTATTTATTTAAACTAAAAATAATGCAATGTGTTTAATGTGCTTCTTTCGTCAAGGTTTTCAAGCTACTTAATCTCTAATCGCCCTCTAACCACCTTAACCATCAATAAACTGTGAAAATAGGAATAATTGAGTTGTTCATGTGTTTGAAGACCAAGGCCCTTTTTCCAGTTGGGGCAAAGTCCTGAGGGAGTTAAAGACAACTTGACAGGTACCTAGCTCATTTATGCTAAACACAACAATAGCTGTATCAACGAGCACTCGTTTACATTGAGCTTTCACATAAAATATAATTGTGACCACAACCTAATGTCTGTGAATATACAATACTTACAAAGACGAATGTTTCACAAAGCTCAAATGTTTAGAACACATTCAGCGTAGTTATGAGTTGTTCTCAGACTTAATGTTCACCATGCTCATATTTTTCCTGAGATACGTCACAGATCCTCCTAAGGTCTACAGAGGACTCACTGCACATAGAAACGAAATGATCCTCACAGGTCAAGAGGTTTCACTCTGGCACTTTTTCTTTTAAAACATTTTAACACAACTCATCATGAAATAAACATGTTTTTAATTTTTTCACAAACTTTTTAACTCACATATTTATCTTATGAAATATACAAATCTTTTAACCAAAGACATTACACTCCGCTCTTGATATAATCACAATATCACTTCAAATACCAACATATTCATGAAACATCGCAAGGAATATTCAATCAGTTTGAGGTTCATCATCACACATTTCATTTCCTTCAGTGATTAAAGTGGTTTTACAGATGTTTGCAACATAATTCTTTATGTAGCACGCCGCTTATTCATTCACACCTTAAGAGCGCCACAAAAGTAACTTCTGCCATCTTTTATCATATCCAAAAGTTTTACTTTTTCGCCAATCGTCATCATCTTCCTCATCGTCGCTGGGCTGTTTTTCTACAATCCGCTTTCCACAAAGCAAAGGCAGCTCCCATTTCGAACAATCCTCTCATTTCGTATCTTCCTCTTCCCTTGGGTGCTTCGGGGGAAGCTTTAACATCAGCACAGCACTGCGGCAGCATTGTGAACTAGAGAGGTTATCGGACACACAGTAAACTGCGTAGACAATGGCGGGTATCAAGAATGAGGGAGAGTTGCTGGCTAGGGGTTTGATGAAGCACAGCCAATCAATTAAAAAAAAGTGGCTTCTTTATTTTATTTTATTTATTTATTTATTTATTTTTGCTTCACTGGTCCATGTCATGCTGGGGATGTCACCTTGTCTCAATAAGCCTACTGTATGTGTGATGCACTGAGGCAGCAATGGGTGTCCATGATTGGGATTTGAACTAGTTTTGTGTGTCTCATGCCATTCTGTTACCAGTGAGGCATCTGAACATCAATTGACATTGATTGCATTGCAAGTTTTTACTGTAAGATGTGGAAAGTT
Source organism: Syngnathoides biaculeatus (assembly GCF_019802595.1). Classification (NCBI taxonomy): domain Eukaryota; kingdom Metazoa; phylum Chordata; class Actinopteri; order Syngnathiformes; family Syngnathidae; genus Syngnathoides; species Syngnathoides biaculeatus. The sequence continues at coordinate 413,668 of NC_084654.1, read as the reverse complement.
AATGAGTATCGGCTAACTGTTACCCGCCTGCCCGAAGTTGATAGAATTTACTCTTGCTAATTGCAATATGCATTTTCAAAAACAACAAATGGATATGAAAACACACAGTAAGAGAAAAAAATGTAGTCTTTTGTTTCAATATCTATCCATTTTCTACCACTTTTCCGGGTCTGGTCGCGGGGGAAGTCACTTCACCAGGGATACCCAGACTTCCCTTTCCCCCGGCACTTCTTCCAGCTCTTCCGGAGAGATCCCGAGCTGTTCCCAGGCCAGCCGAGAGACATAGTCTCTCCAGCGTGTCTGAGTCTTCCCCAGGGTCTCTTTCCGGTGGGACATGCCCGTAACACCTCACCAGGGAGGTGTCTGGTAGGCATCCGAATCAGATGCCCCAGCCACCTCATATGGCTCCTCTCAATGCGGAGGAGCAGCGACTCATCACTGAGCCCCTCCCGGATGACCGAGCTTCTCACTATCTCTAAGGGAGAGCCCGAACACCCTCCGGAGGAAACTCATTTCAGCCGCTTGTATAGGGGATATTGTTCTTTCAGTAACGACCCACAGCTCGTGCCCATGGGTGAGGGTAGGAATGTAGATCAACTGGTAAATTGAGAGCGTCGCCTTTTGACTTAGCTCTGTCATTACCACAACGGACCGATACAAAGTCTGCATCACTGCAGCCGCTGCACTGATCTGTGTGTCAATCTCCACTTGGGGCAGGATATCATCCCTGACCCTGAGAGGGCACGCCAACCTTTTCCCACTGAAGACCATGGTCTCAAATTTGGAGATGCTGATTCTCATCCCAGCCACTTCACACTCTGCTGTGAACCGCTCCAGTAAGAGTTGGAGATCACGGCTTGATGAAGCCAACAGAACTGCATCATCTGCAAATAGCAGAGGTGCGATGCTGAGGCCACCAAACTGGACACACTCTACGCCTCGGCTGCCCCAAGAGATTCTTTCCATAAAAGTTATGAATAAAATCGGTGACAAAGGACAGCCTTGGCCAACTCTCACCGGAAACAAGTTTAAATAGTCCTATGTAATTATTTAAACAAAAAATATAATTATTCCCTTTGCATAAACCTTTCCTTTACAAGTGCAATAAATTCATGAACTATAGTTATATAACTCACTTCATTTGTGTATGGAACGTCAATTTTAGATGTATTATCTTGACAAAAATATATGCTCAACTGTATCATAAAATGCATATCTTGTTCGATGTTTGTTTACTGAAAAATATAAGTATTTATGAAATAAAATCCATGAACTGTGATCTAGTTTCCCAGACCTGACAAACGCCTCTTTCGTTATAGCTTACCTCTGATGTCACAACTAGGTGACTTGTGTTTGTCTAATGCCTTTATTATTTTCCCAAAGACCCAAGCCTCAGAAGACAATGGGTCAGGTTTGTGCACGAGAGCTAATTATTCAAAATTCAGTCAGGAGTCTTTCATATGCAGTGAAAATTTTACCACGGACTCTTTTACTGGTAAACTCATGCCTGAGATGGGTTTTAAATGTTAAAACCTGGATAAGTGCCTACATACAGCCAGTTCAGTCACCTGAACAGATTGGTGTTGCTCAAGGGACCAAACGCGAACTTGGATCAGCCGCTGAACCTGACCTAAATGCGGTCCGACAAGCTCAGAAGCCGCCCATAGAAAGTACCAAAACTGCAAAGAACTTTTGTTAAAAGACAAGTTGTGGAGGTATGTTGATCATCTTTTATTTCCTGAAAACTCCAAACACTGGTGACATGGTTGAATGAAAGCAATATATGTTGTTGTTCTTGGCGAAAAATGTTTTATTACAGCAAATTGTTTGACCATTTTCAACGAGAAAAACAGGATATTGAAAACAAACCTTTTAGTATTTAATAATTTGACAATTATGCAAAATGTAAACCCAAATTCCCTTTGACTCCACCAAACAACATCACAAGGAAGGACTGTATATCTGGCTATTGACAAGTGCAGGCAAGCTTATGTTCTGATGTGTGCAGGGTTTTTAATATCAAGAAAATACTATGCAATATTAAAACGAGCAGTGTTACATACTAGTCACTCACAGAGTAGTTTAAAACTGCGAAATAATGTAAATTCTCTCACTCACAAATTTGATTATATATTTCCTTGGGAAACTTGGTTGTCGAGTAAGTAAAAACTGTGATGGGGGGAACAGTATTTGTTATACCTAATCCTAATACTTTGAATAAAATCAGTGAATTGAACTTTTTCCTTGATCACATTGTCATATGGAGGTTTTATCAGTATATGCTGCTTTAAAACCGCATCCAAATTAGAAAGCAAGGGTTGATTGAAATGACGTTTTCACCCTATCAAAAATAATTTGTGAACCGTAAAATTGATTGAAATAAACCTGTGCTTTATCTATACATTTTATTCCCGTTTTATAAACTTTGAACCTTACTTTTCTACATTAATTACAGATGTTGCAGGAAGCATCTTCTGCTAAAGACGTTGACATCGAACCAGCACATGCTAAATCTCCATCTTTGGTACAGTCCAAAAGTTGCCAGACTGATGAAGTGCCTGTTCATGAGAAAGGAACACATATCTTTCCGACAGCAGAGAGAATACTGCAACATGTATTTCAACCTCAAGTGACCTTAAAATGCTCGTATTGAAAGACCAAATAAGCATTCAGTGAAATTGTTACATTATTTATACACAATGTAAGCATACAGTTCAATTAAAATCCCATGATTTTAGTTCTGTGGTGTATGTTTACTTTAAATACAAACTTATACATCAACACTTACACAGGTTCTTTGAAGACTTTCCATACCTTTTATATTTTAATATTTGAGTGACTTGTAAAAGGCTAGAAACGAACCCTAAAACGATCTTTAAGTCTTTATCCTAGATTTACCACTGGGCTACAGAATTTATTATTTTGCAGTACGGATGGCAAATGCCACTCAAATTATAAATTACCTTTTTTTTTCCAGGTATGTCTGTAGTATTTGAGGGTTGCAGACAGAGCCAGTTCCAGGATCTGGTGTCCTGGGCAACAGCAAATGGCGCTTCCTGTGATGGGATCCGAATTGCTAACTTTGGAACAGAAGGTTATGGTCTTCAAGCTTCAAGAGATATAAAGGTGACAATAATGTTTCAGTGTGACAAAAAGGTTACATCATTGGAAACGACAGATGAAATGACAAGTGTCAAAGCCATAGTTTAATGCAGATGTTCTCAATGGGTCGATCGCGATCGACTTGTTAATCGCCAGCCAGTTTTGGTCAATCGCGGGATGGCGTGCCAAAAAAAAATAGACATCAGCCAAAAGTCCTTCTAAGCGCAATTGCAGTCTCTTTACACAGATATTCTGCGTTGCGCGCAAAAAAATCCGATGCAAATTGAAAGTAACACATTCTGCTTTTTGGCATTTTGCAATGTGATCAATATGCAATGTGATTAAATGAGTGAGGGATGACTGGTTGCTACATCCAGTGGCACAATTCACAAACATACTGTAAAAAATGAAAAGAATAAGCCACTGGTTTCTTTTAGGCAGCACATGGAACTTTATCTAACAATGACCGCTGCTCCTGCAGACACTCTTTTTCCTAGTTGACCTTACACCGCCCCCGTCCGCTCTTAAAGACGTACATTCATAATTACCAATGTTACATACAGTACAGCCCATCAATGTGTTTTATAATGACAGCGTTCACCACCGCTGCTTTAGTTAGCAACACAGTCTGGGCTCTCGATATTAATGAGGAAAGTTAACAAAGAAATTATGTTGTTTTAAAATGTAATGACTGTCGGAGTACATGATCATAATCAAAGAAAAAGTGGTGAAACGCTATGAGATTTTTTTCTTTTTCGAGTCGGAAAGGTCTGGTCTGAAGCCAAAGTAGAGGATGAGATAGTGTGTGATTTTAAAATTACACCTTGGCACAGCCTGATCCAGTATGAAAGCACAGACAATCCTGTGCACAAAAGATATTTCTGTATTTTAAATATAGAAGGCAACATAAAATTAACCTAAAAACTGTTTGGGATCAAACATCAACCCCCCCCCCCCACACACACACACACGCGTCGGTAGCTCGCTCAAGGCTTTTTTGCGACTAGTAATATGTCACATCCGCACATGTAGGTCATGTGACTCGCCAAAATGGCGGCGCCCATGAGAATTCGTAAAATCTTCTCATAACAACATTAAATGAGAAAGGATGAACATCAGATTTTCAAGATACAGTATATATGACGTGACCTATTGGATACATTGTTAATCCAAACCACCGGAATTCCCCTTTAAGAACAACGATGTGCAGAGCTATGGGAACTATAGCAGAATAAAGTTAATAAGCCACACAATGAAGTTATGGGAAAGAGTAGTAGAGGCAAGACTCAGAACAGAAGTAATTATCTGAGAGTAACAGAATGGTTTCATGCCGAGACAGAGCACCACATACCTATTATTTGGCTTGAGGATGCTCGTGGAAAACTATGGAGAAGGTCAGAAGGAGCTACATTGTCTTTGTGGATGTAGAGAAAGCCTATGACAGAATACACGTACCAAGAGATGAACTGTGGTATTGCATGCGGAAGTCTGGTGGGACGGAAGAATATGTCAGAATAGTATATTTCCAGAATAGACATGGATGAGGGCAGCAGAACAGTGGTGAGGTGTGCCGTAGGTGTGAATTATAATTACAATTTAAGGCGGAGGTGGGACTGCATCAGAGATCAGCTCTGAGCCTCTTCCCATTTGCTGTGGTAATGTATAGGCTGACAGATGAGGTCAGAGTGGAATCAACCTTGGACCTTTATGTTTGCAGATGACATTGTGATATGCACTGAAAGCAGGGAGCAGGTTGAGGAACATTTATAAAGATGGAGGCATGCACTGGAAAGGAGAGGAATAAAGATTAGTCAAAGTAAAATAGAATATATGTGCATATGCATTATCAACTTTATTCCTCTATCAGTCCCACAGCTCTGCTTTGTTCTTAAAAATGGGAATAGCACACTTTTCCTCCATTCTTCAGGCATCTTCTCGCTCACGAGTAATCTATTGAACAAGTTGGTCAAAAACTCCACTGCCACCTCTCCAAATTGCTTCCATATATCCACAGGTATGTCATCAGGACCAACTGACTTTCCATTTTTCATCCTCTTGAGTGCCTTTTCAACTTTCCCTTTACTAATCATTGCCACTTCCTGGTCCTTCAGACGTGCCTCTTCTACGCTTCATTCTCTCTCGTTTTCTTCATTCATCAACTCCTCAATACTTCGAATAGTTCCTTCCATCTATCTAGCACACTACTGGCACCAGTAAACACATTTCCTTCTCTATCCTTAATCACCCTGTTGTACATCCTTCCCATCTCTAGCCCCCTGTCTGGCCAACCTCTAGAGATCCTTTTCTCCTCCTTTCGTGTCCAACCTGGTGTACGTGTCATCATATGCCTCTTGTTTTGTCTTTGCCACCTCTACCTTTTGCACTACATCTCGTCTCAATGTATTCCTTTCGCCTTTCTTCAGTCCTCTCAGTGTCCCAATTCATCGCTAACCTTTTTCCTTGTATGACTTCCTGTAATTTGGGGTTCTACCACAAGGTCTCCTTCTCCCCTATCCTAACACACCAAGTACTCCTGTCTCTCTGATCACCTTGGCTGTAGTTGTCCAGTCTTCCGGGAGCTTCTCCTGTCCATCAACAGCCTCTCTCACCTTTTTCCAAAAGTGCACACACTATTGTACCTTTCTCAGCTTCCACGACATGGTTCTCTGCTCAATCTTTGTTTTATTACTTCCTACCCACCACCACAGTCATCCTACTCACCACCATCCTATGCATTCAAGATACACTCACGCCTACCACTACCTTACTGTTAGTAACCTCCTTCAGATTACACCGTCTGCACAAAATAGTGGTCACTACTGCATTTCCATCCTTTATGCAATGTCCATCATCGTCTGTTCCTCAAAGTTCCTTTCCTGGATGCCATACTTAAACATCCTTTCTTCATTGCTCGTTTTTCTCACCAACATCTTCTTTTCCGTTTGGCTTGTCCCGTTAGGGGTCGCTGAAGCGTGCCCATTTTGTGCATCTTCCTCTCTAACACCTTCTGCCCTGATGTCTTCCCTCACAACATCCATCAATCGTTTCTTTGGTCTTCCTTTTGCCTGGCAGCTCCATCCTCAGCACCGTTCTGTCAATATACGCACTCTCTCGCCTCTGAACATGTCCAAACCATCAAAGTCTGCTCTCTCAGACCTTGTTTCCAAAACATCCAACTTTGGCTGTCCCTCTAGTTAGCTCATTTCTAATCCTATCCAACCTGCTCACTCCGAGCAAGAACCTTAACATCTTCTTTTCTGCCACCTCCAGTTCTACTTCCTATTTCTTCAGTGCCACCGTCTCTAACCTGTACATCATGGCTGCCCTCACCACTGTTTTATAAAATTTGCCCTTCATTTTTGCAGGGAATCTTCTGTCACATTGTCAGGTTCACCAATCAGACATTCATTAAACAGGACAAAAAAGAAAGCAAAGACACCAGTTCAAGTCCCGCGAGGAGAGAGGAGAGGAACTGTCTCATACAATTCACCACTGCACTCTCTGATTATCCTCTCCTTGGCACCTCTATTTATTTAGTTTTGAGATGCCCCTTATTTACATGGATGTTACAAAAAGGAGACGACAAGCAAAACAGTTTGAAACAAGGTGTAAATGTTTGTTCATGTGTGTGCGCATGTGTGGAAGATTGCTGAATACATGTGTGGTCATCATTTCTTTAACAGGCAGCAGTTCTACCAGTTCTGATGATTAGATGTTTTTGTTCTTGCTATCTCCTGGTAGGAGGCTGCCACGTTATCTATGGCAGAGCAAAGTCTTTATTGGAAGCAAATGTATGATAATTATGATCACAATTATTCCTAAATTTCCCCCCCTTTTTATCCTACATTTGCTACCACGTTTTCTAGAGCAGAGCAAAGCATTCTTCATTGCAGGCAGAGACAGTAACTGAATTGGAGCAGAGCAAAGCTTTTTTTCATTGCAGGCAGAAACAGTAACTGAATTGGAGCAGAGCAAAGCATTTCTTCATTGCAGGCAGAAACAGTAACTGAATTGGAGGAGAGCCAAGCATTTCTTCATTGCAGGCAGAAACAGTCACTGAATTAGAGCAGAGCAAAGCATTTCTTCATTGCAGGCAAAAACAGTAACTGAATTGGAGCAGAGCAAAGCATTTCTTCATTGCAGGCAGAAACAGTAACTGAATTGGAGCAGAGCAAAGCATTTCTTCATTGCATGCAGAAACAGTCACTGAATTAGAGCAGAGCAAAGCATTTCTTCATTGCAGGCAAAAACAGTAACTGAATTGGAGCAGAGCAAGGAATTTCTTCATTGCAGGCAGAGCAGTAACTGAATTGGAGCAGAGCAAAGTATTTCTTCATTGCAGTCAGAAGCAGTTACTTAACTATTTAGAATTATTTCTACATTAACCTCCTGTTTATCCTACATTTGCTCAAATCCTTAAATTATCTAATTGATCACCCTTTCGTCTTACACTCGGAGGAAATTATAGCACTAATTACTTGTAATCTTCTGGATCAGAGAACAGGTCTGGAAGAGAAGTCATAACGTCATCATCGTGGTCAACAATATCACTGTCATTACCCTGTTGTGCCAATAGTGGATATATTTCTGCCAATTTTGAATTTGTCGGGGCAATAGCAGTGGTTATAAGTTGGTTAAGTGATGCCTTTATGAAGTGAATACAACAACATCCACACAATGCAATAATAGCTGCAAACAGCGATAGAAACTAGGACAGAGAACACCATATTTTTAGATTTGCCAACCTTTTTTTTTTTTTCCCCACCACTCAGACCTGGCTGATGTGTTTACACCAGAGTGCTCCTTCATCTTGTGGTTCAGGGTGCGGAGGCCTTGAATGGCCCTTGTGCGTGACCCATCAGGTGCTGTGATATTTGGAATAAACAACACTGGTCACCGAACATTGAGCAGTCCCCACCCTTCTCGGCTGGGAGCATGTCGACCGCTATGCGGTTCTGGAACGTCATGAGTGTGGTTGCAGCTGGTTGTTCCCTGATGGCAATAAAGACTGCTTCCGTATAATTACCTAGTTTCTGTACATTGTAATGTATGTAGTTGATTCTGTCAACGTTTTTATTCATTTATCCATAACAAGATGGATTCCCATCCTGCAGCAATCTCGTTAACCAATTTACACTCATCTGGTATGCAGTTAGGATGCCATTTGCATCAATGTATGTCAGATCTCCATCTTTCCAAGAGGACCTTCGCCTTCGGGAGAACCCAAGGGGAGGTCCAAAGATGGATGCGGCCAATTGTATATCCTCTGCTTTGGATGGAAACACAGTCACAGATAAGAGCAGTGATACCAGTGTACACGTTCCTGCTGCATTTATCAGTGTGTCATACAACTTTTGACCAACACACCACCACAACAAATTGCTGCATGGGAGCAGTGGGGCAGTTTGCATATGGATATCATGACACCGTGTTTTGTTGAGACTTCCCACCTTAAAATCTTTGCCTGTAAAGCTAACACAGGAGAAATTAGCCAATGCAACATTCGTAGAAAATATCAGTTTACTGCCTTAGTTGTTGGATAAACACTTTTCCATTTCTGACAAGTGGTGTTAGGAGTTGTTTTAGTCATTACCTCCAGGGTACATTGTGTTGGGATTTCTGTTGGAATGTCACGCATTAGTGGCCTAGGGCCCATCCATGTGATGTAACTATAGTTTACCTTGTTAGCTGCATTCTACATTAATAACAACCAGTTTTGTTTCCTATTTGTAAAAAAAAAAGATAATCATAATAATGAAAAAATGTTCCTCAGGCTTTTTCGGTTAAAATACTCCCATAGTATATGTACTCTTTTGTATGGCATTTGGGTTTAAGGTAGCATTAAATTGGCAAATGGTGAGAAGAAAGTGGGGGTTTCATTTAGCATAAGCCCAAAGATGGAATCCCCAGCAATTAGACTCTGCCAAGGAATTGAAAAAGTGCTGAACTGATTCACTGGAAGGCACACATGGAGTCCTCCTCTCATGCCTCATGCCTCCCGCATATTTGTTTATCAATGTTATAATGATAATGAGGTTACGCCTCTTTATCTTATGCGTGGTAGGCATAGTTGACTGAGTATAATTATTGGTTCTGTTGTTATGTATTTTTGTCAGCTTTACAGGTGTCCAAAAGTAGCATATGAACAAAAATATCATTACGGCTGTCAATGTTGCAGCCCAACATGCTATCATATTATTTAGCCATTTTGAAGTCATGTCGACCAAGTCACCCCTAAATGAGTCAAATGTCTTTTAAATCTTCTTCACCCTTCAGGTATTTTCAGATCCTATAAATCTGCACCCACCGTATGCTGGTCTTTGCTCACGTTTCCCCTTGGGTGACTCAGCTGAGATGACCTTTTACTTTTTGTGTAAGGTGTATCCACGTGTTTCTTTCTGCTATTTTGTCCAAGTCATTCAGCTCTTGCTCAGTCTATGACAGTGTTCGGATAAAACTGCATGTACAGTAGATGTTAATTCATAAACAGACATAGAATGAATAAACAAATGGCAGTAAGAAGGTTATTAAAGCACAGTAAGTAACTTGTTACTTTTTTTTTTTTTATGGTGTAGTGCAGGGATGTCAAACTCATTTCTCTTGCGGGCCACGTTGTAGTTTGGGTTTGCCTCAGAGGGACATTTCGAGTGAAGGCAGCGTGGGATCGATTCCCGCACAGTGATGGTGTCGACATCTGCACTGCGACTGGCTGGCGACCAGTTCGGCGTGTTGTCTGCCGCTGCCCGAAGTTAGCTGGGATTGGCTTCAGCTCTCTGAATAAATGCAGAAGTGTTGCGTCAGGAAAGGCATCCGGCATAAAAAAAAAAATCAAAAAGACAGTTACTGCCGCACCACCTTGACAGTGGCACAAAAATGGCTTCACACATCAATGCTGATAAAATTCCCAATTTGTTTCTAGTCCTATCAAATTGATGCATGTGAAATTTCCTAGTGACACGCCATTGGAAAACAATGTTTTTTTAGTTTTTCAAAAGAAGTTAATGGATACACAGAATCCATCAACTTTTTTTTTTTTTGCATTCATTATCAATTAATAGCATTGGTATTATCTCTGGATCTGTGCAAACACTACAATATTTTGGACATGTTTTTTTGTATGTAGTTATCCAATTTGGTTTGTTTTTATTTTATTTTATTTATTTTTTTGGGGGTGGGACCTTGAGTGGTTCCCACAGGTACCACTCGAACAGAAAAATGAAAATAACGAATAGCGTTTTCATCCAACACCCAACAGCAAAATTTCACTGTTTATTCACCATTATGTCAGCAGTCTCACTCCCATGTGTAACCGGACTACAGCGACCTTGGCAGTGGGAATGAGAACAGCTATCTTACAAGTGGCCAATAAAAACAAATTAGTTTTGTTTGTGTTTACAATGGTTTCAAAGCAATAACTTTCCTGCAATCAACAAATGAATTCAAGTACACCTTTTTGCAATTTTTTAAGATGTTTGGGGTTCTTAATAACTCCTGAAAGGGACCCACTTGTGTGTTTTTTTTTTTCTTTTTCCTTCATCATTCGTCTATCTCTCATTGTGTGGAAATTATTGGTAATTTGTATGGTCTCCCAAATAGTGTTTTGAATGGAATGAGACCCTTTCGTGCTTGTAATGTATGTATAGTTAGACTAAATCTATTATTGTGTCCAAATTGCCTCTACGTGTGATTGTGAGTGCGGCTGTTTGTCTCCATGTGACCTGCATTTGGCTGGCAACCAGGTCAGGGTGTACCTTGCCTCCTGCCCGTTGACAGCTGGGATAGGCGCCAGCCCTCCGCGCGACCCTTGTGAGGATAAGCGGCTAAGAAAATGGATGGAGGGGTGAATGGATGTGTTGCTTGAGGAAACTGACCACATTTTGTATACACATTCCCTTGTGGATAATGTCGCACGCAGATCAAACAAGCCCTACAAAGAAAGTTTTTTGCATCCAAGTTAAATCCATGGATCATGTAATGCCTTTGTAGCAGGGCTACCATTCCCCCTGTTGAGACCTGAGACTTCCCATCGCTCAAGATTGCCGCCCACTTAAAAAATGTTTTTGGTAGAATTTTTTTTGTATCTGTGCTGACATAATTCCCATTTTGTAATGTAGTACCTTATTTTTTCCACATTTTTAGTTCTGCTGGTAAGCTTTGTTGTTGCATTTTGTTTAACACATCATCTCAAAGTATCTCTTCATTTGTTACATGGTCAGCTAATCCCATAAAGGTTTTGCTGCTTCTTTTGCTGTTTTATCTATAAATCCATTTCCTTATGATTCTTTGTCTGTATTTGATGTGTGTACTGCACATTTACATATGGCTATTTCTTTTGGTAATTGAACTGCTATGAGCAAATTTTGTCGTAGCTCTGCATATGTCACTGTGTTCCCTGTAGTTGTCGCTATTCCTCTATTTTTCCAGTATTGTCTGTGTAGATTGTGATACCACCGTGAATACAGCAGGATCTGGTCTCAGATTGTTTAAGACTGTCCAATAATATATTGTCTGTACAGTTCAGTCATCCTAATCCAAATGTGGTTCTTTTTCTGTCAAATTGGGAACATTTCGTACTACCAAAACAAATTGTCCCAAACTCTCCCACTCCTGTTGTAATGACGTGTGTGGTGGTGTCCATTCCTTGTGTAGTGCATTTAGTTTGTCAGTCTTGTTTCTGTCACCATGACTGATATACCATCTGAGTACAGATAATCATGATTTTGTCTGGTGTGGGCTGTTATAAGTTTATCTTATACTACATTGTCACATGCAATGAGTCACTTCCTACGTCATTTTGTGGTTGTTCAATCGTGTTTTGAGTTGTTTGCAGCAAGAAATCTCCTGTTCTTGTGGGAGGTTTGTTAGGAATATGTAAGGTGTAATAATAGAGCGCTGGATTCCCATTTTCTAAGATCTTTAACTGTCCTCCCAGTCATTCCTTTTTTTTCTTTTTACTTCTATTTTTCCTGTCAGAGAGGGAATTAAGCGCAGTCCTAGTTTCAGCAAGCCATCTCTTCCCAAAAACGTATGGGACAAATTAAAAAGTTGCATTTTGGGAGCATTAGTTGTGACATTTTTGATGGGGAGATGGCTGCTCTCTTCCTCATCTGCGGCCACAATTATTAAAGATTTCACATAAAGCTCCATAAATTTCTCCTTTCTCTGTCAGAAAGGTGTCAATTTTCTTTTTCTTATTTTGTAGGACTCTTTCTGCGTGTAGTGCTTGGTTAACGTATTGATACAGGCTGCCAGTCGGTTTGTCAACCCATTGTTTTTCAATCCATTGTTTTATAGGATTATTTGAATTCACATGAAGAGCATTTATTTTAATTGCCCTTGATACACACTCCCTGGAGTGTGATCTTCAGGAATGCCAGTATTTGCTTTGAAACATGCATTTATTCCAATTCTATATTCTTCAAATGATTCATTGTTTTATTTTGCTCTTCCAATGGGAGAAAAATTGCTTTTTTTTTTTTTTTTAAATCTAGTAGAAGTGCGCGATATTAACCCTTGAATTCCCTGCTGCTGTGAGAAAGTACTTTGCTGTCATCCAAATTTGTTGTACTTCCACATCATTTAACTGGTAATATTTTCTCAAGTCTTCCGTTCCCTGGACGAATTATGTTCCATCAACTTTATGAGATGTTATACCTTTTATGGCCGTTTTCACATCATCTTGAGTCCAGCTTTTTTGTTGTTGTTGTTGTTGTGTTTGTTGTTTTTTTTGTGTGTGTGTGTTTCTCTTATTTTATCCTGCAGGTTAACAAAATATATTTTTTGTGTGTATGTTGAGCTGGCCAGCAAAGTCATATTGTGTTATCCACAAATTTAGAGGTTTTGTTTTAGTCGGACATTTGCTTTCTACAAACTTCTAGTCCGTACACATCATTATTTTTATTTTTTTTTTTTCAGATGTTGTGTTTCAACTATTTTGCTATTTATCAACTATTTTGCTATTTGTTTTTCCCCTGTTGGAGTCAGTGGTTCACCTAGGGTGACTATACTGACTTCCCCCTGAATAGGGTGACAATTACGTTCCGTTTGAGGTAATTCTCAAGCTTCTACCACAAGTGGCGTAGAATTCTTACCTCTGCATCCTCAAACAGTTGTCACTCAATTTCCTGTTCAAATGAGGTAGCGAACCTCCACTCACACTTTTACACATGCACACGTTTCACGGAGCTCACGTACAGGACACACCTTGCCCTTTTCTCAGTTTTATAGACTAATTAGTCTACTCCATAGTGACTAGTATTCTCGAGGTTTGGTTCTGCCGCAGTCACCCAGACGCGCATTCACTCATTCCTCATGAGTGTGGGAGTTTCCTACTCACCAGAGATGTCTTCACTTCCTTCAGCTTCTCGTCAACCCTCAGCCTCCAGGCGCAAAGTCGAGGCCCAGTCCCGAAAAGGGTCTCAAGTGCCGTGGCCACGGTCTTTGCCTGGACGTCAACTCGGCCCCTGGAAACCTCAGGTATCTTGAGATCCGGCTCGAAGGACCAAGTAAATGTCAGGTTCACCAATCAGACATTCATTAAACAGGACAAAAAAAGGAAGCAAAGACACCAGTTCAAGTCTCGCGAGGAGAGAGGAGAGGAACTGTCTCCTACAATTCACCAATGCACTCTCTGATTATCCTCTCCTCGGCACCTCTATTTATTTAGTTTTGAGACGCCCCTTATTTACATGGATGTTACAAAAAGGAGACGACAAGCAAAACAGTTTGAAACAAGGTGTAAATGTTTGTTCATGTGCGTGTGCATGTGTGGAAGATTGCTGAATACATGTGTGGTCATCATTTCTTTAACAGACAGCAGTTCTAACAGTTCTGATGGTTAGATGTTTTTGTTCTTGCTATCTCCTGCTCGGAGGCTGCCACGTAATCTAGGGCAGAGCAAAGCATTTCTTTATTGGAAGAAAATGTATGATAATTATGATCACAATTATTCCTACACACATAATACACCAGACACAGCACTTGAGACATCCTTCCTGCCTTCAGCTTCATCAGACGACATCTTGTCCCTTCCTCACCAATACTATCCCAAGCTAACTGCTGCTCGTTCACGAAATAAGAAGCAACTTTTCGACTTCCTCCAAGATCTGTGGCCTCTGCTTGGTCAACATGGTTGCTCCTTTAGCAACATCACTTGCTTTGCGGGCATCCTTGTGTTTCAGAATTGTGCTGATCGTCATTTTCGCCATGCCATACTTCTTCGATAGCTCAGAAACACGCAGACCAGATTCATGCTCTGCTATCAAATCCTTCTTGAGGTCGACAGTTTTACGCACCACTTTCCTTTTTTCAGCACCAGCAGTTCCACTTGCCTTCTTTGGAGCCATGATCGGAAGTTCATTTTGCTCAATTTGAAGAAAAAAAGTCGCGACAGTACTGGGAAACGTCCGCGAGCAGAGGAGTGTGTGAGTCCACTGGTTGCGCCGCCGCATTATCAATAGTCTGCGTTTCGTATTTTTCGTTTTTTTGGGGGGTGTGTTCGAAAGAACAACAACAAATCATCGTGGGTCAGCTGGTCGGGGTGTTCGAATGCCGATTTTCATTTGAAAACCAAAGCAAAAAAATCTCAATTTTCATTCGAAAACTGATTTGTACGAAAACCAAGATCGAGGTGCCCCTGTATTCTGTTTTGCTTCGGCTAATCTTCATTCCTCTCCTTTCCAGTTCATGCCTCCATGTTTCTAATGGTTCCTCCACCTGCTCCCTGCTTTTACTGCAGATCACAATATCATCTGCGAACATCATGGTTCAAGTGGATTCCAGTCTAACCTCATCTGTCAGCCTATCCATTACCACAGCAAACAGGAAGAGGCTCAGAGGTGATCCCTGATGCAGTCCCACCTCCACCTTAAATTCTTCTTTCACCCCTACAGCACACCTCACTATTGTTTTGCTGCCCTCATACATGTCCTGTACTATTCTAACATATTTCTCTGCCACACCAGACTTCCGCATGTACTACCACAGTTCATCTCTTGGTACTCAGGGTTAGGGTTAGGGTATTGGCTTTCTCTAGTTCCACATAGACAAGATGTAGCTCCTTCTGACCTTCTCTGTACTTATCAATTTGCATCCTCAAGGCAAATAATGCATCTGCGGTACTCTTTGTAGGCATGAAACCATACACTTATTCGCAGATACTGACTTCTGACCTGAGTCTACCCTCCATTCCTCTTTCCCATAACTTCATTGTGTGGCTCATTGACTATATTCCTCTATAGTTTCCACAGCTCTGCAAGTCCCCTTTGTTCTTAAAAATGGGAATATCACACTTTTCCAGCATTCTTCAGGTATCTTCTCGCCCGCTAGTATTCTGTTGAATAAGTTGGTTAAAAACTCCACAGCCACCCCTCCAAATTGCTTCTCTACCTTCACCGGTATGTCATCAGGACCAAATGCCTTTCCATTTTTATCCTCTTGAGTGCCTTTCTAACTTCTCCGGAACTAATAATTGCCTCTTCTACTCTTCCTTCTCTCTCATTTTTTTCATTCACCAACTTCTCAAAGTATTCTTTCCATCTTTTCAGCACACTACTGGCACCAGTCAACAGATTTCCATCTCTATCCATAATCACCCTTAACTGCTGCACATCTGTCCCATCTCTATCCCTCTGTCTGGCCAACCTGCAGAGATCCTTTTCTCCTTTTTTCGTGTCCAACCTGGTGTACATATCATCATATGCCTCTTGTTTAGCCTTCTTCACCTCTACCATGGCCCTGCGTCGCATCTCAATGTATTTCTTTCGCCTCTCCTCAGTCCACACACTGTCCCACTTCTTCTTCGGTAATCTCTTTCCTTGTATGACTTCCTGCATTTTGGGGTTCCACCACCAGGTCTCCTTCTCCCCTTTCCTACCAGATGACACACCAAGTACTCTCCTGCCTGTCTCTCTGATCCTTGGCTGTAGCAGTCTAGTCATCTGTGATCTCCTCCTGTCCATCGACAGCCTGTCTCACCTCTTTCCGGAAGGCCGCACAGCATTCTTCCTTTCTCAGCTTCCACCACCTGTTTCTCCGCTGTACTTTTGTCTTCTTGATTTTCCTCCCCACCACCAGAGTCGTCCTACACACCACCATCCTGTGTTGTAGAGGTACACTCTCCCTTCACACTACTTTACAGTCAGTAACCTCCTTCAGATTACATCGTCTGCACAGAATATAATACATCTGCGTGGTTCTACTTCCGCTCTTGTAGGTTACTATATGTTCCTGCGTCTTCTGGAAAAAGTGTTCACTACTGCCATTTCCATCCTTTTTGCCAAGTGCACCACCATCTTTCCAAAGTTCATTTCCCGGATGCCGTACTTAGCCATCACTTCTTCATCGGCCCTGTATCTTTCACCAACATGTCCAATCTGCACCAATCACAACTCTCTGTCTCGGATGCTCAAACTACTTCATCTAGTTCCTTTCAGAATTCCTCTTTCAACTCTGTCACATGTTCATGGATTGCAGCCACGACAGGCACCGACCACCTTATGGTCACAGCTCCGGTCTGCCGCCTGTGCATTGAAGGTGTGGAACATGGTCCACCCAGACTCATTGCTCGTGCATACCCCGTAACATGACCACATTTCCTTGGAGGCGGGATTTGAAAATGCTTCTGACCCTCAGTATACGTTCGGGCCTGCCATGTCAGATCGGCAACTTCCCCCGCCATCGGAGGCAATTCACTACCAGGTGGTGATCATTTGAAAGCTCCATCCCTCTCTTCACCTGAGTGTTTCAGACATCACAAGTCCGACAACACGACCATAAAGTCAATCATTGAATTGCAACCTACGGTGTCATGGTCCCAAGTGTACATGTAGATATCCTTATGCTTGAACATGGTGTTCAATATGGACAATCCATGATGCGCACAGAAATACTGCAACAGAACACTGCTCTGGTTCTGATGCGGGGTTCGGTTAGGAATGTTTTTCCCCGTCACGTCTTTCCAGGTCTCACTGAACATTTCCCACATGAGCCTGGAATTCCCTCACAAAATCCTTCAACCTTCTCTTTGGTCTTCCTCTCACTCTTTTGCCTGGCAACCCCATCCTCAGCACCCTTCTACCAATATACTCACTCTCTTGCCTCTGGACATGCCCAATCCATCAAAGGCTGCTCACTTAAACCTTATTTCCAAAACATCCAACTTTGGCTGCCCTTTAATGAGCTCATTTCTAATCTTATCCAACCTGCTCAATCCAAGAGAGAAACTCAACATCTTTCAGTTCTGCTCCCCGTTGTCTCTTCAGTGCCACAGTCTAATCCGTCCATCATGGCCGGCCTTACCACCGTTTTATAAACTTTACCCTTCATCCTTGAAGAGACTCTTCTGTCACATAACACACCTTCCGCCAGCTGTTCCAACCCGCTTGGACCCGTTTCTTCACTTCCTTACCACACTCACCATTGCTCTGGATTGTTGACCCCAAGTATATGAAGTCGTCCACCATTGCTATCTCTTCTGCCTTGAACCTCCCACCTTTCATTTGCACACATATTCTGTTTTACTTGTGCTAATCCTCATTCCTCTCCTTTCCTGCGCATGCCTCCCTCTTCATAATTGGTCCTCCATCTGCTCCCTGCTTTCACTGCACATCACAATGTCATCTGCAAATATCATGGTCTAAGGGGGTTTCAGTGTAACCTCATCTGTCAGCCTATACATTATCACAGCAAACAGGAAGGGGCACAGAGCTGATCCCTGATGCAGTCCCACCTCCACCTTAAAGCCCAAGTGACATGCCTATAAACATTCGAAAATAGATGTTATGAAAAAGACATGTAACATTATTTACTTCAATGTCTTTACAAAAAAATTAGTATGAGCGGAGAACGAGTCATTTTTTCACAAAATTCGCAACTTGGAAGTGGTAGCCATATTGCCTGCAACGTCATCAGCAGATGTCACACTGGGACATTCGCCATTGAAAACACGTAGTGGCACCTGCTATGGGACAGGAACAACAGATTTTCGGATTTTCCCTTCTGACATGGAAGCTTATTTCGAAGAACAGAACAAACATCTTGCAATCGAGTGAAGCGATCAAGGCAATATTACCCTGTCGTTTCGAACCATATTTAGATGATATGCAGATCACTTCTAACTCACAACAGACTCCCTGACAGTATGTGGCACACTCAGCTGTGAACGACAAAAACGCCGCAGCCCGGGCGCGACGAGCTACCGTGGCCCAACCGCGATGAGCTAATCACAGCTGTAGCCGGGAATGTTCAATATTGCACTGAGGTGGCGCCCCAGCCGGGATGGCTCATCATGGCGCCGAGCCAGGCCGCTTTACGGCGTTGTCATTTCTTGCGGCTGGGTGCGCCCTTGCCGACAGTGTCGGCAGCATTGTTCATCCGTTCACGTTGTTCATCGCTCACAGCAGCAGCGTTGGCAGTGATGAACAATGCTGCCGCTTTCGGCAACGAACAACGCCGCCGACTATGGCGCACTCAGCCAAGAGCGACAACATGCCGTAAAGCGCCCCGGCTCAGCGCCGCGATGAGCCCCCTCAGTGCCACGATGAGCCACACCGGCAGACGCAGTGCCGAAGCGCGGAACATCGACCACACATTTTATACAGTGCCTTGTGAAAGTATTCAGCCCCGTTGAACTTTTCAACCTTTCGCCACATTTCAGGTTTCAAACATAAACAAATGAAATTAACATTTGTCAAGAATCAACAAGTGGAACACAATCGTGAAGTGGAACGAAATGGATATTTTGGATATTTTAAATTTTTTAACAAATAATTGCATTAATACTTTGTAGCGCCACCTTTTGCTGCAATTACAGCTGTAAGTCACATGAGGTATGTCTCTATCAGTTTTGCACATCCAGAGAATGAAATTCTCGCCCATTCTTCCTTGCAAAACAGCTCAGTGAGGTTGGATGGAGAGTGTTTGTGAACAGCAGTCTTCAGCTCTGCCCACAGATTCTTGATTGGATTCAGGTTTGGACTTTGACTTGGCCATTCCAACACCTGGATACGTTTATTTGTGAACCATATTGTAGATTTGCCTTTGTTTTGCATCATTCTCCTGTTAGAAGATAAATCTCTGTCCCAGTCTCAGGTCTTTTGCAGACTCCAACAGGTTTTCTTCCAGAATGATCCTGTATTTGGCTCCATTTGTCTTCCCATGAATTTTAAACATCTTCCCTGTCCCTGCTGAAGAAAAGCAGGCCGAAATCATGAGGCTGCCACCACCATGTTTGACAGTGGGGATGGTGTGTTCAAGGCGATGAGCTGTGTTGCTTTTATGCCAAACATATCGCTTCACATTGTGGCAAAAAAAGTTTGATGTTGGTTTCATCCGACCAGAGCACCTTCTTCCATATTTGATATCTGAGGAAGCGCTGACTGTCAAAAGAGCTGCTGAGACAGTTCTCCACAGTGGTCATCCAATCAATACTGTGTACCTCCATCACAGTCTGATTTCCACAAAAAAAGGACAAACTCGGACTGCAACGGACAATCGAAACCACTGACGGATTGTCGGCACCACACTACCCACGATTGAGGTTGCACACAACGCGAACTTGGTCCAGAGCAGGCAGGATCCTTTTGGATCCTCCACATCGTGGACACCAGCTCTTCCAGCTCCTTCTGTCGGGAAAGCGCAACCGACCAACAGGCATTTGAACAGTTTTTTTCCCTCTGGCATTTAAGTCATTAAATTCTTGATCAGTGAACCTACTATTTTACTGCCTTGTGACATGTTAGGACAGTCACTCACATCCTGCTGGACCAGTAATAGTGTCAGTTATATATATATATATATATATATATATATATATATATATATAGTTTTATTTTTTTAAAATATTTTGTAGACTGCACTGTTCATCACTTTAAACTGTTCCCTTTGCACAGTTGACATTGCACCGGTCTGTAACAGGAACTGCAAACGGGTAAAGGCACGCTGTACAAACTTAACAGAATGTGGTACTTTAAGACACTTACCTTTTTCTATACTAAATGAAGAAGTTTTTACATCTTGCACGACTCTTATAAGGAATAGTTCCGATAAACAGAGATGTCTTATTCTTTGTTCTTGTTGCTTTGTTGTTCTTAGTTCTTTGTTTTGAATGTCCAACTGCCGGAGAAGAATTCCCTGTGTTTTTATACACACTTGGCCAAAAAGCTGATTGGATTCTGGTTGCCAGCCAATCGCAGTTCACATAGAGACAAACAGCTGCACTCACAATCACACCTAAGGTCAATTTAGAGTGTCCAATTAATGTTGCAAGTGTTTGGGATGTGGGAGGAAACTGGAGTGCTCGGAGAAAACCCACGCAGGCACGGGGAGAACATGCAAACTCCACACAGGCGGGTCCAGGATTGAACCTCAGAACTGTGAGGCCAACGCTTTCCAGCTAGACCATCATGTTCCCCATTTTGTGCAAACATTACATTTACAGTATATTGTTTCCACAAAATTCCATGTGGTCCTTTTACGTTTGAGCATCTGCCCCTCTGCACTCCCATGCTCGGGAGAACCGATATGGTGTTTAAAATAAGATTTTTGGAAATAGGAAAGAATATTTGAGACATTCTTGGTCCTAACCCACAAACATACCTAGCTGTTGTTCATCCCAGAATTACATGTTCTTTATTCATACGGCAGTCTCTCGAGAGGTCAAAGGTTTCTTGCCAAGAAGCATTATTTTGTTAAAGAAATAATCAACAACAACCTTTACTTATGGTTTGTCTTAATTTTATTCTCTATACAGGCAGAAGAACTGTTCTTGTGCATTCCAAGGAAGATGCTCATGACCTTGGAATCCGCACAGAATTCTGTCCTGGGTAATTAACTTAGAGCTTTACTTCGTTAACTACAAAGAAATGTTTCACATCTTTTTTATTGTATGCAGTATGCAGTGTAATGTACAGTGTTCAAGTTCTGTGTTGTTTCTGCTCAGTTGAAACAATCTTACAAAAAAAAAGCGCCTCCTGTGGAATCTGTTTTCTCCCATGGAAGCAACTTGTCTGCCATGTTGTTGTACTCCATTCATGCACCTGAATATTGTGAAGGCTCTTAAATTGTGTATATGGAATGTTTAATTTCTAACCCAAATTATCTTATTTAGATAAATATTTGTTCATCTGTACCATAAAATGCATAACCTTTTCGATGTTTTTACCCAATAATATGTTTATGAATTAAAGTCCTCGTTTCCCATGTCTGAAAAACACCTCCTTCCGTGTGGGTAACCTCTGATGTCACTAAAGGTAAATATTCTGTTGTGGACTAGCATTAGCATGGAGCCTCACGGGTTTATGCCGAAGAAAAACACATTAATTTTTGAGAATTCCTCAGTAATGGTAAGCTAAAACCAATCTGTAAAAATGGTGAACCCGTGTGTGGTTTAATTTTGTAGCAATTTGAGTGATTGTCATCACAGTTTACATTTTCTAAAAGACCCAAGCCTCAGAGGAATAATTTTTCCAAAACGCGGTCAGCAGTCTGTCATATGAAGTCAACATTTCACATTCTTTTACTGGTAGACTAATTTCTGAGATGGGGTTTAAATGTAAACGGATTAAAAACTGGATCAGTGCCTACCATACAGCCAGTTTCAACACCTGAACAGATTGCTGTTGCTCAATGCACAAAACCCGAACTTGGATCGGCCGCTGAACCTGGACACGCTTCAACAAAGACAAGTTGTGGGGGTATGTATTTTTTTTTCCTGAACATTTTTAACACTGTTTACATGTCATTCTTAGCACAAAATATTTTATTACCGCAAATCATTTGACCATTCTCAACTAGAAAACAGGATAATAATGTGTACAAATGGCGGCATGGTGGAGTAGCTGGAAAGTGTTTGCCTCAGTGCTGAGTCCCCGTGTTCAATCCCAACCCTCCCTGTGTGGAGTTTGCACGTTCTCCCCGTGCCTGCGTGGACATATATTGCCCTGGGTGTGATTGTGAGTGCGGCTGTTTGTCTTGAGGTGCCCTGCGATTGGCTGGCAACCAGTTCAGAGTGTACCCTGCTTCTTGTGTTACAGTGAAGAAAATAAGTATTTGAACGCCCTGCTATATTGAACGTTCTCCCACTTAGAAATCATGGAGGGGTCTGAAGTTTTTATCGTAGGTGCATGTCCACGGTGAGAGAGATAATCTAAAAAGAAATATCCAGAAATCACAATCTATGATTTTTTTCATGATTTATTTGTGTGATAGAGCTGCAAATAAGTATTTGAACACTTCTTTATAAGCTAGAATTCTAACCATCAAAGACCTGTTAGTCCGCCTTTAAAAGTCCACCTCCACTCCATGTATTATCCTGAATCAGATGCACCTGTGTGAGGTCGTGAGCTGCATAGACACCTTTCCACCCCATACAATCAGAAAGACTCAAACTTATAACATGGCCAAGACCAAAGAGCTGTCCAAAGACACCAGATACAAAATTGTACAACTTCACATGGCTGGAAATGGCTCCAGAGAAATTGCCAAGCAGCTTGGAGAAAAAAGGTCCACTGTTGGAGCAATCATTAGAAAACGGAAGAAGCTAAACATGATGATCAATCTCAATCGGAGTGGAACCCCAAGCAAGATATCACCTCGTGGGGTCTCAATGATCCTTAGAAACGTGAGGAATCAGCCCAGGACTACACGACAGGTCTTGGTTAATGACCTGAAAAGAGCTGGGACCACCATTTCCATGGTAACTGTTGGTAATACACTAAGACATCATGGTTTGAAATCATGCATGACACGGAAGGTTTCCCTGCTTAAACCACGTCAAGACCCATCTTAAGTTTGTCAACGACCATTTCGGTGATACAGAGGAGTCATGGGAGAAAGTTGACAGAAACCTGTCTGATCTAGAGAAGCTGTGTGTGGAGGAATGGGCCAAAATCCCTCCTGCAGTGTGTGCAAACCTGGTGAACAACTCCAGGAAACGTTTGACTTCTGTAATTGCAAACAAAGGCTACTGTACCAAATATTAACATTAATTTTCTCGGGTGTTCAAATACTTATTTGCTGCTGTATCACACAAATAAATTGTTAAAAAAAAATCATACATTGTGATTTCTGGATTTTTCGTTTTAGATTATCTCTCCCACGGTGGACATGCACCTATGATGAAAATTTCAGACCCCTCCATGATTTCAGTGTGAGAACTTGCAATATAGCACGGTTTTCAAATACTTATTTTCTTCACTGTAGGTAATCCTTGAAACATTTCCAACTTCCGTGTCACAAAGGACACAAAGAGTTCGCGTCACACGGACCCAAGAAAATTGGAGGAAACCACGTCACATCATAAGGACTTAAAAGTATGGAAGGAAACAGTGTCACAAAGACCTGCATCTGAACAACTTAAAAGCATGAAAGGAAAATAAAGCGAACAAAGAATAAAAATACACACATAACACTTGCCCATTGACAGCTGGGATAGGCTCCAGCACTCCTGTGACCCTTGTGAGAATAAGCGGCTAATAAAATGGATGGATGTATACAAATCTTTTATTTTTTTGTGCAGCGTTTTTAATTTTAATAAAATACTACACAGTATTAAAGCAAGCAGTATTACATACTAGTCACTCGCAAAATAGACATTTTATAAAAAATAATTTCTTTACCATGAAATAGATTGAAATAAACCTGTGCTTTATCAACACATTTTTTTTCTTGTTTTATAAACTTTGAACCTTATTTTTCTATATCAATTACAGATGTTGCAGAAAGCATCTTCTGTACAAGAGGTTGATATCAAACGAGCAGATGCTGAATCTCCATCTTTGGTCCATTCCAAAAGTTGCCAGACTGATGAAGTGCCTATTCATGACAAAGGAACACGTCTTTCCGACAGCACAGAGAATACTGCAACATGTATTTCAAAGTCAAAGTACTCATATTGAAAGACCAAATAATAATTCTTGCAAATGTTATGGAACATATTTATACAAAATATAAACATACAGTTACATAAAAATGCTATGAGTCTAGTTATGTGGTGTATGTTTACTTCATTTACAAACATATACAACGACATTCAAACAAAGAAAAAAACAATCAGGATGTAGACCATTTTTTGCTGTGTAGAGAAGGGTTGCGTCAGGAAGGGCATCCGGCGTAAAAATTGTGCCAAACATATATGTGCGTTCATCTGAGATGACACGCTGTGGCGACCCCGAAAGGGACAAGCTCAAAGAAATTTACTAGTCTTGGCCCTCTGGATTAAAAAAGTCTCACAAATCTTTGACACATAGCAGGATAGAAGTTACATCTGGTTATTTCTGGCAAAAATTCTCCAACACCATCTCACAATATGTCTATAAGCAGTATGTTGGATGAACCTGAAAATAAGAAAATGACAATTTACCAGAATGGGAGTTTGTTTGAACAAGTATTGATTGGACAAGTTCTGCTTTTAGCAGGAACAATAATAACACAAATAACTCTTTATTTTGAAATATCTTAATGTAAATGAGGCGCAGCTGTAAAGTGTTGGCCTCACAATAATGAGGACCTGGTTTCAATTCCGGCCCCACCTGTGTGGAGTTTGCGTGTTCTCTCCGTGCATGGGTGCATTTTCTCCAGAATCTCCCGTTCCTTCTGCTTGACGACAGCACTCCCGCGACCCTTGTGAGAATAAGCGATGAATAAAATGGATGGATGGATGAATGGAAATGTCAAAATGCTGGGCTGATTAGGAGAAATAATTTTTAAAATAGCTCTTACTCGTGTTGTGGAAAATCCAGTCGCTGCCTGAATTGTAAAAAAGAAACGTCCAGTACCCATGTGTTCAGACAGCTGGCAATAAATTATGGGTGCTCAATCATGCAGTGCAGCAGATGCTCTGGATCATCTGCCGTTTTCTGGTGAATTTGTTGAATCTCATGGCAGCAAAAACTCTCCTGTTGTTAGCATAGGTGTGCAGCATTTACATGTACACCTGTGGATATAATGAAAAAAAGCTAAAAGACACGTATCAATCCAGTAAACAGAACCGTCCACCTCATTTACATTTGTATTTCAAGCATTTAATGCCAAAACAAAACTACAAGATACCGGTTTACAGCTTTCAGTAGAAAGTTTTGCGGGTTTGCTCATGACATCTTGGGAAAATTGTGATGAAAATGGGGTTTGGACGGGTCTGGGTACTGTCTCGTTATGGCATCAGTTTACCACATGAAATTATATTTATGGCGAAGCAAGATCTCACCAGCTGTTTCTCTCAAATTAGCGTGGCCACATTTTAACGGATTTGGTTCATTAAAATGCCAATTTGTGAAAATATACCAATTTATACAGAGAAAATCTGCTCCCACGTGAATGTTTGATCCAAAGATGCGTCATACTTAAAATGCATATTTCTTCAGGTTCCTATAACTGTTAGGAAGAACATTTAGTTTTAATCAGAAACCAGCTGACAAAAGAAATTAACATTGCTGCTTCTTCTTTTCCTTTCGGCTTGTCCCGTTAGGGCTCGCCACAGCGTGTCATCTTTTTCCATCTAAGCCTATCTTGTGCATCTTCCTCTCTAACACCCACTGTCCTCATGGCCTCCCTCACAACATCATCAACCTTTTCTTTGGTCTTCCTCTCGCTCTTTTGCCTGGCAGCTCCATCTTCAGCACCCTTCTACCAATATACGCACTCTCTCGCCTCTGAACATGTCCAAACCATCTAAGTCGGCTCTCTGTAAACTTGTCTCCAAAACATCCAACTTTGTCTGTCCCTCTAATGATCTTATTTCTAATCCTATCCAACCTGCTCAGTCCGAGCAAGAACCTCAACATCTTCATTTCTGCCACCTCCAGTTCTGCTTCCTGTTGTCTCTTCGGTGGCACCGTCTCTAATCCTTACATAATAGGTGGCCTCCACACTGTTTTATTAACTGTGCCCTTCATTGTAGCAGAGACTCTTCTGTCACATAACACACCAGACACCTGCCAGCTTTTCCAACCTGCTTGGACTCGTTTCGTAACTTCCCGACCACAATCACCATTGCTCTGGATTGTATTTGAAGTCGTCCACCCTCGTTATCTTTTCTCGCTGAAACCTCACTCTTCCCACTCCACCCCTCTCATTCACACACATACAGGGAAGAAAATAAGTATTCGAACACGCTGCTTTATTGCAAGTTCTCCCACTTAGAAATCATGGAGGGGTCTGAAATTTTCATCTGGTGCATGGCCACTGTGAGATTGATAATCTAAAAAGAAAAATCCAGAAATCACAATATATAATTTTTTAAACGATTTATTTGTGTAATGCAGCTGCAAATAAGTATTTCAAAGCCTGTCTATCAGATAGAATTCTGACCCTCAAAGACCTGTTAGTCTGCCTTTAAAAGTCCACCTGCAGTCCATGTATTACCCTTAATCAGATACACCTGTGTGAGGTCGTTAGCTAGATGAAGACACCAGTCCACCCCATACAATCAGTAAAACCCAAACTTGTAGCATAACCAAGACGAAAGAGCTGTCCAAAGACACCAGAGACGAAATTGCCAACCAGTTTGGTGAAAAAAGGTCCACTGTTGGAGCAATCATTAGAAAATGGAAAGACATGATGATCAATCTCAGTCGGAGTGGAGCCCCATGCAAGGTATCGCCTCGTGGTGTCTCAGTGATCCTTAGAAAGGTGACGAATCAGCCCAGGACAACACAACAGGACTTGGTCAGTGACCTGAAAAGAGTTGGACCACCGTTTCCAGGGTAACTGTTGGTAATACACGAAGACATCATGGTTTGAAATCATGTATGGCACAGAAGGTTCCCCTGTTGAAACCAGCACATGTCAAGGCCTGTCTGAAGTTTGCCAATGACCATTTGGATGATACAGAGTGGTCGTGGGAGAAAGGTTTGTGGTCAGATGAGACCAAAATTTAACTTTTTGGTCATAATTCCATTAACCGTGTTTGGAGGAAGACGAATGATGAGTTCCATCCCAAGAACACCCTCTCTACTGTGAAGCGTGTTGGTGGTAGCATCATGCTTTGGGGGTGTTTTTCTGCACATGGGACAGGACGACTGCACTGTCTTAAGGAGAGGATCACCACGGCCATGTATTGTGATTTGGGTAACAACCTCTTTCCCTCAGTCAGAGCATGGAAGATGGGTTGGCCAGGAAAACGAAGGAGTGCCTCCGGAAGAAGCATATCAAGGTTCTGGCGTGGCCTACCCAGTCTCTAGGACTAAACCCAATAGAAAATCTTTGTTGGGAGCTGAATCTCAGTGGTTCTTAGTGACAGCCCAGAAACCTGTCTGATCAAGAGATCTGTGTGGAGGAGTAGGCCAAAATCCCTCCTGCACTGTGTGCAAACCTGGTGAATAACTACAGGAAACATTTGACCTCTGTCATCGCAAAAAGGCTACTGTACCAAATATTAACATTGGTTTTTCTCAGGTGTTCAAATACTTATTTGCAGCTGTATCACACAAATAAATTAATAAGTTAAAAAAATCATATATTGTGATTTCTGCATTTTTCTTTTTAGATTATCTCTCTCACAGTGGACATGCACCAGTCAATACATGACCATCTCTATCCTTAATCACTCCTACCAGCTGCACATCCTTCCCATCTATCACTCTGTCTGGCCAACCTGTTGAGATCCTTTTCTCCTCAATCGTCTCCACAGAATATCATCCATTTGCGTGCTTCTACCTGCGCTCTTGTAGGTCACTATATGTTCCTGCCTCTTCTGGGGGAAAAAAAAGTGTTCACTACTGCCATTTCCATTCTTTTTGCCAAATCCACCACCATCTGTCCAAAGTTCCTTTCCTGGATGCCGTACTTACCCATCACTTCATCATCACCCCTGTTTCCTTCACAAACATGTCCGTTACAATCTGAACCAATCACAACTCTCTTTGTCTGAGATGTTCAAAACTACTTCATCTAGTTCCTTCCAGAATTTCTCTTTCAACATCCTACATCCTACCTGTGGGGCAAAGCCGCTAATCACATTTTATGTAACACCCTCAATTTCAAATTTCAGCCTCAACAATCGATCTGATATTCTTTTCACCTCCAAGACATTCTTATCTAGCTCTTCCTTTAGAATCACCCTTACACCATTTATCTTGTTCTTAAAAATGAGAACTAGCACACTTTTCCTCCATTCTTCAAGCACTTTCCAGCCCGCTCGTATTCTGTTGAATAAGTTGGTTAAAAACTCCACAGCCACCTGTCCAAATTGCTTCCATATCTCCACCGGTATATCATCAGGACCAAATGCCGTTCCATTTTTCATCCTCTTTAGTCCCTTTCTAACTTTCTCCTTACAAATCAATACTTTTTCCTGGTACTACACACGTATCTCTTCTACTCTTCCTTCTCTCTCATTTTCTTCATTCATCAACTTCTCAAAGTATTCTTTCCATCTATTTAGAACACTATTGGCACCAGTCAACACATTTCCATCACTATGCTGAATCACCCTTATCTGTTGCACATTCCTCCCATCTCTATCCCTCTATCTTGCCAACCTGTGGAGATCCTTTTCTCCTTCTGTGTCCAACCTGGTGTACGTCCGTCATATGCCTCTTGTTTAGCCTTCGCCACCTTTGCCCAACATTGTTTCAATATATTCCTTTCGCCTCTCCTCAGTCCTCTGTGTCCCTCTTCATCTTCGCTAATCTCTTTCCTTGTATGACTTCCTGTATTTAGGGGTTCCAATAGCAAGTCCACTTTTCCCCTTTTCTACCAGAAAACACACGAAGTACTCTCCTGCCCGTCTCTCTCATCACCTTGGCTTTCGTAGTCCAGTCTTCCTGGAGCTCTTTCTGTCCATCGAGAGCCTGTCTCACCTCTTTCTGAAATAGCAACAATCTTCCTTTTTCATCTTCCACCACATAGTTCTCTGCTCTACCTTTATTTTCTTCATCTTCCTCCCCACCACCAGAGTCATCCTACGCACCACTGTCCTATGCTGTCAAGCTACACTCTCCCCTACCACGACCTTACAGTCAGTAACCTCCTTCAGATTACATTGTCTGCACATACTATAATCCACTTGCGTGCTTCTACCTCGGCACTTGAAGGTCATTCTATGTTCCTGCCTCCTCTGGAAATTAGTGTTCACTGCTGCCATTTAAATCCTTTTTGCAAAGTCCACCACTATCTGTCCCTCAAAGTTAATTTCCTGGATGCCGTACTTTCCCATCATATCTTTATTGTCCCTGTTTTCCTTCGCCAACATGTCCATTACAGTCTGCACCAATCACAACTCTCTCTGTCTGAGATGCTCAAAACTACTTCATGTAGTTCCTTCCAGAATTTCTTTTTCAGCTCACAGTCACATCCTACCATAGCCGCTAATCACATTATACAGAATACCCTCAATTTAAAATTTCAGCCTCATTACTCAATCTGATATTCTTTTCACCTCCAAGACATTCTTTGCCAGCTCTTCCTTTAAAATAACTCCTCCACTATTTCTCTTGCCATCTACTCCATGGTAAAACAATTTAAACCCTTCCTTACTACCTTGTCACCTCCTCTCCTTGATGCACAATCTATCAACCTTTCTCCTCATCATCATGTCAACCAATTCCCGACCTTTTCCTGTCATATTCCCAATTTTCAAACTCCCTACATGCAGTTGAAAGCTCTGTGCATTCCTCTTCTTCTGCCGACGAATCCAGTTTCCTCCTCTTCTTTGTCTTTGACCCACAGTAGCTGAATTTCCACCGACGCCCTTCAGGTTAGCGGTGCCGGGGCCGGGTGTCGTTGACCCGGGCCACGACAGAGCCGGTATGGGATTCTTTCGATGAATGCTCATATTTTTTAGCACAGTTTTCCGCCAGATGCCCTTCCTGACACAACCCTCTGCATTTATCCGGGCTTGGGACCGGCCTACAGATTCCACTGGGTTGTGCCTCCTTAGGGCTGGATTGCCTTTCCCAAATTGGTACTCTGCTGAAAATGTAGCATGCCTTCCCTCAAAATGTCTTTACACATTACTTTTTTTGTAATTTTTACAATTTCTCAGCAGTACTTTTTACGTAGGCTCAAAGCACGCCTCACAGTCTATGATGGAAATCTTCATTGACAGAAATGTTGAAATGTAATATTTATTTCACACATTTTTACAGTATTGGAAAACATTAAAAATGTATGTTATATTAAAATCCAAAATATATTTTTCTTCCCCATGTTTTTCCATTTGCATACTTTTTTTTTTTTTTTTAACTCACTCAAGCCACTAAGCCGTGCTCAAGAGCCACGGGTTGGTTTCCTATCTCTGGTCAATGCTAACTGACATTTATGACTTGTGTTTGACTCGTCAAAAAGTCGTTAAAATTTAATGAAACTTCTATGTCTCAGGACCTCTCCTCCAACAGGACCGGATTCTTACGGCTATGGGCAATGTGTCACTCGCCTTCCATCTGCTTTGTGAACGGGCCAATCCTGCATCAATGTGGTTGCCATATATCCGCAGTCTTCCTCAGGAATACAGTATCCCACTGTACTACCAACCGGAAGAGGTGCAGCTGCTTTTGGGAACACAAGCGATTCAGGATGTCCTTAGCCAGTTTAAAAACACAGCCCGCCAGTATGCCTACTTCTTCAAACTGTTACAGGTAAAGTTTTTTTTTTTTACTTTTTTATTTAAAATATGCGGATGAAGCACAACACTCAGCACACATGAAAAACAGCATTTTATCAAGTGTGTGGTATTTTAATGCATCTCAATAGATTATAGTTTTAATGTATCATTTTATTTTCATGTGCCTGTTTTATTTTATTCTGTGCCCCATATTTCTATTTATTGATCCAATGTGCTCAAGGTTTTACAAGGGTAAAAGGACAGGAGAAGTGAATGTTTATTTTCATTTAAAAAAAAAAAAACTGCCCTATGTTGTTGTTTGTTATCCTTTCTGATGTCTGTGTGTTTGCACTAAACAGCAGTTCAGAGTGCCCACCCTTTTTGAAGTGCTTAGAGGGAGTGCTGGAGAGTGCTCCCTCTGGGGACTCCATCGTTCTGCTGGTGGACTTCAATGCTCACGTGGGCAATGACTATGAGACCTGGAAGGGTGTGATTATTAGGAATACCCCCTCCACCGATTAGAATCAGTGGTGTTCTCTTACTGGACTTCTGTGCTCATCACAGATTGTTCATTACAAACACCATGTTCAGACATAAGGGTGTCCATATGTACACTTGGCACCAGGACACCCTAGGTCGCAGTTCGATGATCGACTCTGAGGTCCTGTCATCGGTCTTGCGGCCGGATGTCTTGGACACTTGGTTGAAGAGAGGGGTGGAGCTGTCAACTGATCACCACCTGAGTTGGCGCTGATAGTGTGAAGAAGATGCTGGCTTGACGTGGCAATCCCAAATGTATTGTAAGGGTGTCCTGGGTAGGCTGTCAGATTCCCTTGTCAGAAGGAATTTCAACTCCCACCTTCGAAAGAACTTTGGTCACGTTCCGGGGGAAGCGGGGGGCATTGAGTCCGAGTGGACGAGATTCCGCGCCTCCATTGCAAAGGCGGTCGACCACACCCTGGCTGTAAGGTGGTCGGTGCCTGTCATGGCAGCAACCCCTGAACACGTTGATGGACACCAACAGTGAGGGATGCCGTCAAGCTGAAGAAGTAGTCCTATCGGGCCTTTTTGGCCTTTGGGACTCCCGAGGCAGCTGATGGGGTACTGGCTGGCCAGGCGGGATGCAGCTTTGGTGGTCACTGTGGCAAAAACCCGGGCATAGGAGGATTTCGGTGAGGCCATGGAGAACGACTTTAAGACAGCTTTGAGGAAATTCTGTTCCAGCGTCCGACATCTCAGGAGGGGGAAGCAGTGCAACATCAACACTGTGTATAATGACGGCAGAGTGTGCCGACCTCAGCTCTGGACGTTGTGAGTCAGTGGGGAGCATACTTTGAAGACCTCCTCAATTCCACTGACATGACTTCCCACGAGGGAGCAGAGTCTGTTTTTTCTGAGGTGGGCTCTCCTATCTTTGTGGTTGAGGTGCCCGAGGTTGTTAAAAAGGGGGATCACACTCCTCAGCCTGCATGGGAAGGTCTATTCAGGGGTGCTGGAGAGAAGGGTTCATCAGTAAGTCAAAGCTCTGATTCAGGAGGAGCCTGTTTTCCTGTACTAAGTGTTGTTGTTTGCACTTGTGTGGGGAGCTAAAGGTCAGAAAAATACGACTTTTGGCACGCTGTTGTGATCAACGATTGACGCGTTGAGCACCCCTGCCCCACGTATTCCTGAATTTTGGTGTGTTTTTCTCGAGAGTTTTGAAATCCAGTCATTTACATTTCTCATGATATGTATGTCACTGGAGAAGATCTCTTTCCCTTGCTGCTCCTGAGCCAATGCTGTGAGCACATCATGTGCTCTCGCAAGTGGATTTTTTACACGGAGACAATCAATCAGAGGAAAGGTGAGAGTCTTAGCCAAATATGGACAAACTGCCTTCTGGCTTGTCGCCTTAACGGCATCATAACGTGTCATCCTTTTCCATGTAAGCCCCTATCTCTTGAATCCTCCTCTCTAACACTAACTGCCCTTCATGTTTTTCCTCACTAAATTCATCAACTTTCTCTTTTGTCTTTCTCAAGCTCTGTGAGACTGTAATACCCAAGATCTTGAAGGTCTCAACGGTTGACACAAGACAGTTAGACAGCCTGATGGGCAGCTGCGGTGAAGGATGCTTCCAGGAGTCCACAATTATCGCTACAATCTTTAGAGTGTTCAAGCCAGGTTCTGTTGGCCACACCAAAGCTCCAGTCTTGCCATTTCCTGTTGATTCGTAGACTCTTCACCGTCTTTGATGAGGCCAATAACTGTGGTGTCATCGGCAAACATCAGGAATTTGAGAGCTGGGTGCCTCGAAGTACGGTTGTTTGTGTAGAGCGAGAAGAGCAGAGGGGAGAGGACACAACCTTGAGGTGCCCTGGTGCTGATAGTGTGTGTGGATAAGATGATGTCCCCCAACTTCACCTGCTCTGTCATGCCCGTCAGGAAGTGGAAGATGGCAGACGAATCACTGACTTGGAGGAGAGCAGTTCGGGGATGATGGTGTTAAACTCAGAGCTTAAGTCCACGAACAGGATCCTCGTGTAGATTCCCTCGCTGTCAAGATGAAGTACAGACTCGTATTGACGGCATCATCCGCAGACCTGTTAGCTCGATAGGCAAACTGCAGTGGCTCCAGCTGGGGACCTGTGATGCTCTTAAGATGGTCCAGCACAAGGCGTTCAAAGGACTTCATGACCACATATGTTAAGGCAACAGGCCTGTAGTCATTAAGACCTGAGACTGCTGCTTTTTTTGGGAACCTAAAAGGGTGGAGCGTTTGAAGCAGTATGGTACTTAACAGTTCTGGAGACCTGTTGAAGATTTTTGTGATGACAGGAGCCAGTTGGTCTGCACAGACTTTGAGGCAGGATGTGGCGACAAGCTCTGGGCCTGGCGCTTTGTTTATCTTTTTTTGTTTGAAGATCTGCCTCATTTACCTTTTATGGATGTTAAACATTGGAGCGGAGAGTGGTGTGGCTTTGTGTGTGTGGAGTGAATGTGTCCTTTTCAAATCTGCAGTAAAAGATATTGAGGTCGTCAGCTAGCCTGCTCTTGTTTTCTACTGGGGGGGGGGGGTGTCGCTTGTAATTAGTGAACGTTTGTAATCTGTGTCAGACTGATTTGGAGTCATTAGCGGCAGGATATTTTCTGGTTTTGCTGGATAGTCCCGCTTTTCAATGTTAACTTCTTTAGTCAGCTGGTTTCAAGTGCAATTGGAGAGGACCCTATCCACACTACGATATGCAACCTCTTTAGCCTGGCGAAGTTGCCTAAGTCTGCCTGTAAACCCTGGCTTGTTGTTATTGAACGTGCAAAAAGTTTTTTTGTTACACACACATCCTCACAGAAACCGACATACGCGGTCACGATATCTGTGAATTCATCAAGCCTGCTCGCTGAAATTTCTACGACACACCAGTGTGTAGTCAAAGCAGCTTTGAAGTTCTAAATTTGGCACATTTGTCCAGTTTTTAACTGATTTTACCGAAGGCTTTGTACTCTTAAGTGCTTGCCTGTATGTACAGTCTGTATTAAGTAGCGTAACCAGTGATCAGAGGATCCTATGGGACCACGGGGAATTGTGTGACATGCGTGTTAGTTGGAAGTATAACAGTGGTCTTGAGTGTTATTTTCCCCCGTTGGACATTTCATTTTTTGACCTTACATTTTGGAATCTGGGTGTTTTTTTTCTCAATCTCATTTACCTGCTCACCGAGCATAAGCAGTGCTGCAATCATGCTAGTTTGGGATGGAATGTAAAAACCTCAGAGAATGAAAGAGGCCAATTTACCCGGCGAGTAAAACGGCTTAGAGTTCAAGAACAATGTAGGTGGCCACACTGGTTGGCGCCATCTTGAAAGCATCTCCATAAACTTTATCTCAGAGCTCTCATTTACATATCTTAATAGACATATAGGTTGTTTGAACTCTTGAAAGAATCTGGTATTCAAAGTATTAACAAAAAATTGTCAGAAATAGGCATATTAATTTAAAGAATTTCCTTAGTGAGGACCAGGTTGAAGATGTGACCTTGATTGTTGGTTGGATTCTTAACATGTTGATGTCAAATGTGTCTAGTGTAGCACAATTTATTTTGATTCTTTTTTTTTCTTCCATGTTAAAGTCTAATTTTGATAAAATAGTTTTCATCAGAATAAATAGCTCATAGCAATTATGAAAAGTCATCGATCTATTTTCCATTATATCTGGTAGGTCTGTAAATTATCAAAACAATAACCATTGGTCAGCTTTATCTAGAACCTATAGCTATTCAAAACAGCTAAAATTGACCCATGTAATTTTTATTCCACTGAAATGGCTTAGAAATAACATGACTAGCACCTTTTTCACCTATTCTCTGGTATTACAACTACTTTCTGGTCACCTTATCATTTGTAGCAAATCCAGATAATTTGTTGTAATGATTAATATTGTGATTAGTCATTAATCATTATTTATTACCCAGTGATCTGAAATTGAAAAGAGTGAGTCTTACAGAGATAACTGGAGGCAATGGTTTGATCAACCAAACCAAATTGATACGTATAGCGCATTTCATACACAAGGTAACTCAATGTGCTTTACATAATTAAAATCATTCAAATACATAAATAAAAACATTGAAAAAGCACAGTTAAAACCGTTTTTAGTGCAAGAAATATCACTGAAAAGCAGAAGTAATCTTAAACACATGAGCAAATCGAATAATTTTTCATCTGGATTGAAAAACACACTAGGGGCTGACGTCCCCTCTGTTGGCAACTCATTCCATTTTTTTTGCTGCATAATCACTAAATGCTGCTTCACCACGTTGTCCTTTGGACTCCATTATTAAACCTGAGTCAGTTGATCTCAGATCCCTCCTAGGTTTGGATTCAATTTGGATTTCTTTCATGTATTAAGGACATAAATTCATGTTTTATCTTCACAAATTTCGTCGTTATATTTTGTATTACATTTCTTTGACCAACTTTCTGTCCCTTCACATTACAGGGCTCAGACGTGCTTGATCTCCATCAGGGGTTGATTTATTTGGAAAAGATCCCTAAAAATATCAGTCAGATTAGCATATAAGATTCCTCACGGGTGGAGGAGGGGTACTTCCAGTGGAGTGAGGTTGGGAGGAGGATCTTGGCGTGATGTGGCCTGGACTCCAATATTGACATTAGCCTTCACTTTTTTGTTAGGCTTGGCTACAATGGATCAGGGAGGGATGTGGGAGATTGTAACCTGGTCCTGTTGACCATCACGTGTGTCATCAAGGTGTGTTTTTTTTGGGGGGTCACTGAAAGAGTAACTAAAAAATGTTGATGGTCAATAACTTCACTCCTTGGCTATTTAGACACAAACTGTCTACCTTGTAAGATGTCTGCTCTCACAAAAAAAACCCCTGAAATTTTCAATGAAACTCACGGATAGTGAAGTACACACTTTGAGACATGTTTTTAACTGACTGAACTAAGAGAAACGTTCATCTCCAACTTGTATAAGTTGAAGTTTTCAAACTAAACTTGTATAAATTGGAGATGCCCATTTTTAAAAACCTCAGCATCCAAACTTTGCAGTTTATTTAAATCAATCCAAGCCAAGTTTGTGTACACTGCTGTGAAAAAGTATTCACCCCCTTCCTAATTAGTTTATTTTTCATGTCTATCACACACACAAAGGTTTCAATTATCAAAGCAATTTTAAAATCACTCAGAGACAACCCAAAGAAATACAAAATGCAGTGTTCAAATTATTGAGAAAAAAAAAGTATTCCGGCACAGAAAGGTAAATCCAAACCTTTTTGACTCTCTGTGGAAATAGTAATTGTTCCCTGACCCAAATAACTGGTTGTGTCACCCTTGGCAGCAATAACTGAAATCAAGTGTTTACAATAATTAGTGATGAGTCTTTCATATCACTCTGGAGGAATTTTGTCCCACTCAGCAAAGGATGTACTTTTTGGGCTTCTGAGGGAGCACTGTCTGTAACAAGAGCTGCTGAGACAGTTCTACACATTAGTGACCCAATCAGTACTGTCTACCTACATCACAGTCTGGTTTGGGGCTGCTACAAAAAATGACAAACTCCAACTGCAACAGACAATCAAAACTGCTGAACGGATTGTCGACACCACCCTACCCACTCTTGAAGCTTGCACGCCACTCGAACTAGGTCCAGAGCAGGCAGGATCCTTTCGGACCCTCCAGATACTGGCCATCAGCTCTTCCAGCTGGTTCCGCTGATGAAGCACTACAGATCAATGCAAGTCAAAACTAGCAGGCATTTGAACATTTTTATCCCTTTGGCATTTAAGTCATTAAATTCCTGATTAGTGAACCTACTATTTTCTGCCTTGTGCCATTTCTGGGACACACATTCATATACTGTGGGTCCAATTAGTATTAGTATACTAGTATTATTGATATATTCTGATGCTCAAACTCAAGGCCCGGGGGCCAGATGTGGCCTGCCACATGATTTTATGTGGTCTGCGAAGGCAAATCATGTGTATCAACTAATTTTTGTGAAAATCTGAACCAAACTTTCAAATTCTCATATCATAAATGATGACGTTGAGATATTGCAAGCATTTTTGTTACCAAACATCAACAATAGTTGATAAACCCATTCCCGTT
Organism: Syngnathoides biaculeatus; assembly: GCF_019802595.1. Classification (NCBI taxonomy): domain Eukaryota; kingdom Metazoa; phylum Chordata; class Actinopteri; order Syngnathiformes; family Syngnathidae; genus Syngnathoides; species Syngnathoides biaculeatus. The sequence goes on along the minus strand of NC_084654.1, from coordinate 376,423 downwards.
GATTTCTGATTCCAAAAATAGTTGGGAAATTTAATGTGTAATTATGATGGGTCAATTAAAGATTTTTATCGTTTCAGACAAAAACCGTAACTACAATGTGGCCCAAGATAAAAATGAGTTTGACACCCCTGCTGTAGACTATCGCACAATTCGTCAGTCTAAACTGTTCCCTTTGCACAGTTGTCATTGCACTGGTTTATAACGGGAACCGCCAACGGGTAAGGCACCTCTGTAACAGCTTAACATAATGTGTGGCATTGACGCACTTTTAACTGTTCAAAATGAAGAAGACTCTGCATCTTGCACATCTGTGACTTTGATAAGGAATCATTCCCATTAACTGAATGTCTCTTGTTCTTTGTTTTGAATGTCGTAGCAGGGCGGCACTGACTGCCGGGGATAAATTCCTTGTGTGTTGTTGCACATTTGGTCAATAAAGCTGATTCTGATTCTCTTCTTTCCAGAATCATTTCAACTCCGTTTTCTAGGACGAACTGCCCGATTCGTGTCACAGCACAGCATCACAATTTGATTTAAATCCAGACTTTGACTTGGCCTCTCCAAAACTTTAATTTTCCTTTTTTTGAACCATTCAGAAGTGGTCTTGGTAGTGTGCTTTAGATCGTTGTGCTGCTGTATGAGCCAAGAGCACTTGAGTTTGAGGGCACGAACCGATGGCCGGACATTCTCCTTCAGGATTTTCTAGTAAACACAAGAATTCATTCATTCATTCATTTTCCCAGCCAATTTTTCTCACCAGGATTACGGGAATCCTGGAGCCTATCCCAGCTATCAACGGGTTGGAGGCCTTGAACTGGTTCCCAGCCAATTGCAGCAGTAGAATTCTTTGTTCCATCAGTCACACCTAGTTGACCATGCTTCACTGTTAACACAATGTTCCTTTTATTAAATGCCGTAGCATTTTCAGACCAGATGGAATGGGCCGCACACCTTTAAAAAAAAAAAAAAAAAAACGTACATTTTTGACTCGTCAGTTCCCAGAATGTTTCTCCAAGTCTTGAGGATCATCAAGTAGCAAGTGTGAGAGCCCTTGTATTCTTTGCTAACAGCAGGGGTTTTTGCCTGGGAACCCTCCCATGGATCCCATTTCTGGCCAGTGTCTTTGTTATGATAGAGTCATGAACACTGAACTTAACTGAGCCCAGCGAGGCCTACAGATCTTTAGATGTTGTTCGAGGCTTTTTAGTGACCTCTTGAATGAGTTGCAGTGTTGAAGTAATTTTAGTTGGTCCCACTCCTAGGAAGGTCTGACACTGTTCCCAGTTTTCTCCATTTGTGGATAATGGGGCTGACAATGTTTCCTGAGTCCCCAAAGTCTTGGAACTGGCTTTGTAACCTTTTCCAGACTGATGGATTTCAATTACTTTCTCATTTCTTCTCAAATTTCTTTAGATCATGGCAAGATGCATTGGTTCTTGAGATCTTGTAGACTATTTCACGTTCTCTAACAGATTCTATTGAAATGATTTCTTGATTCAAATATGATGATTATCCGGTTTGATTGTGGCTTGTGGAATTCAACTCACTTTTCCCAAATCTTTGGATAGTCACAGTGACTTTGTCATTTAACAAAGGAAAGGGGGCAATTATGGCTGAATAAATTGAATTTTCATTTGAAAAATGCATTTTGTATGTGCTTTGTTTGTCTCTGAGTGAGGAGGACCAAATACTTTTTCACAGCTTTGTATCATGATGTACTTCACAATTGGGTGCTGATAAGGTTTCCAGGAGTTTTTTTTTTTTTTTTTTTTTTTTAGGTCAGACACCATATCATTAGTAAAACACAGTACTTTGGTTTACTTCTCACGACAACATCTTCACATCCTTGACAGCTCAACTATTACCGTATGGGGTCCCATTTTTTTTCTTGGATTGTTTAGGTTCATCCCTTTCAATTGCCAGGGTCTTCTAAAAGTATCAAATCTATTTGTCAATATGATGACAGTTTTGCTTTGCATTGCATCTTTTTTTCCTGCCCTTTGTTGTAGCGAACCGTCCACATCTGCTCACTTGTGTTTGAACCATCCTATAACCCAGGCCAGTCGGAACCCTCAGTAATCTGATGGTGTTTTGTCTTCCTTTTGAGATCTTGTCCCATATCTTCGGGTTTTGTTCCTTATAAATTTCTGCTGGATGATTTCTTTCACTCTTTCCACAGTATATATCTATCATTTTGTTCGAGCTAAGTGTCTGTCTGTTAGCATGTTTCGGCTCACCGTTTTGAGACATCGGAAGAGTGGTTTCATTTACCAACATTCCGTTTACATCCACAGACACGTCAAGACAGTGCATTTTCATTTCCATGCTTGATATCCTCTCGAGCAGTCCGTGGTACTTCTCAGTTGAAAAGGCAGGCATATTGACTGCTCGTCTTGTTGATAATAGCAGGCTTATGCTAATTAGCAGGCCATGGTCACATAATTTTGAGAGGGTATCAGAGAATGTTGGAACATAGCAGCAATTGAGCAAACTGAAGAAAATAAGTATTTGAGCACCCTGCCATGTTGCAAGTTCTCCCGCTAAGAAATCATGGAGGGGTCTGAATTTTTAATTGTAGGTCCATGTCACTGAGAAACATGGAGTTTCAGCTCCCTCCAAAGATTTTCTATTGGTTTAGGTCTGGAGACTGGCTAGGCCACGGCAGAACTTTGACATGCTTCTTACGGAGCCACTTCTTGGTTTTCCTGGCTGTGTGCTTCAGGTCATTGTCATGTTGAAAGACCCAGCCATGACCCATCTTCAATGCTCTGACTGAGGGAAAGAGGTTGTTCCCCAAAATCTCGCAATCCATGGCTGGGGTCGTTCTCGCCTGGAAAAAAAAAAACTAAACCCATGCTTCACATTAGGGATCATGTTCTTGGGATGGAAGTCATCATTTGTCTTCCTCCAAACACAGTTAGTGGAATTATGACCAAAAAGTTCAATTTTGGCCTCATCTGACCACAAAACGTTCTCCCATGATTCCTCTGTATCATCCAAATGGTCATTGACAAACATAAAGGAGAAATCCAGTGCGTTGCATGAACAGTGTATCCAATAGGTCATGTAATATGTACCCTATTTTGACAATGTGGTGCTAAATCCTCTCTCATTTAATAGTGTTTTGAGATTTTTGTCAACAATTACAAATTCTCAGGGGTGCTGCTATTTTCACGAGTCATGATGTACGTGGGTGTGTGTGACGTGTACTGTGCCGTTCCAAATGCTCAATTACATGGGACACCATTAGGCCCAGTGCTAATTTCTCTGATTTATTCTCAGCTGATGAAGAAATTGCAGTATTGGTTGATTGGGAAGACGGAGGAATACTTTCATACAGATCTGAACCTGTGGCTGTAATTAATGTTGAATATTTGGATTGTTCTTCGGGCGAAAAGAGACGGAATCTGACTACTCGGAGGCCTACATGCGACATAAGTGCGTAAACAAAGGCCCCCAGGAGCTCCGGGCCGGCAGGTTCTTCGGATGGGAATGACGCGGAGTCTGACGAGCGACCTCCCGCAGCAGCTGCAAGCCGGGGTTCCAGACGGTGGACGCCAAAGCTAGGCCAAACGCCTCCGCCACCACCGAAACTCAGCTTAAGGGCTCCGCCGCCTGAAAGCTCAGCTCATTGCCCCGCCACCCGCTTCGTTAGCCCCGGACGCCGACACTAGTCTCACCCTACCTCCATTTGTGAATAATGGGTCTGACAATGTTTCCTGACTCTCCAAAGCCCTGGAATTGGCTTTGTAACCTTATATAGATCATGTGACTCATAAAAATGGCAGTGTGCCTGAAAAGTCGCAATTGTCGATAAATTTCTTCTCAAAACACTATTAAATGAGAGGATTTAGCATCATAGTGTCAAAACAGGATACATATTACATGACTTATTGGATACACTGTTAATGAAAACACTAGATTTCCCCTTTAAGACGGGCATTGACATGTGCTGGTTTAAGCAGAGAAACCTTCCGTGCCATGCATGATTTCAAACCATGACGTCTTAGTGTATTACCAACAGTCACCTCGGAAACGGTGGTCCCAACTCTTTTCAGGTCATTGACCAAGTCCTGTCGTGTCGTTCTGGGCTGATGCCTCACCTCTCTAAGGATCATTGAGACCCCACAAGCTGATATCTTGCATGGGGGTCCACTCAGATTGAGATTGACCGTCATGTTTAGCTTCTTCCATTTTCTAGTGATTGCTCCAACAGTGGACCTTTTTTCACCAAGTTGCTTGACAATTTCTCCGTAGCCCTTTCCAGCCATGCGGAGTTGTACAATTTTGTCTCTGGTGTCTATGGACAGCTCTTTGGTCTTGGGCATGTTACAAGTTTGAGTCTTACTGATTGTATGGGATGGACAGGTGTCTTTAAGCACCTAACGACCACACAACAGGTGCATCAGATTCAGGACAATACATAGAGTAGAAGTGAACTATTAAAGGCGGACTAACATGTCTTTGAGGGTCAGAATTCTAGCTGATAGACAGGTGTTCAAATACTTATTTGCAGCTGTATCACACAAATCATTAAACCATCATACATTGTGATTTGTGGATTTTTCATTTTAGATTATCACTCACAGTGGACATACACCTACGATAAAAATTTCAGACCCCTCCATGATTTCTAAGTGGGAGAACTTGCAATATATCAGGGTGTTCAAATACTTATTTTCTTCACTGTATCTACAAAATAGTAAAATCCCACAGGTTCAACAACATCCAGGAGTTGTGGATTCAAATTTTTTTCAAGGAAAAAAATCTACAAGAAAAAAATGTAAACATAAATGAAGCAAGCAGAGTAAGCAAAATAGTGTCTGCACTCTACCGAGACAAAGCAAATACAAAACTGGGTCAAACAGAAGCAGCTGCCAGAAGATCCTAATCTGGATACTCGTATGACAAAACAATGTATTTATTGAAATGAAATTGACACTTTTAAACTGAGCAACTGGCAACTGAAAGGTGGCGGCGCGCACGGGTGCAGTGGCTCTTAGCTCTCCAATTTGGTGCTTTTTCTTTGTCATTATTTTGGCGCTATGTGCGGATTTTGTAAAGCCACGGTCACCTATAGCTTCCAGGACCTGATTGATCTGGGACTGAAGCATAACTTATCAATCGCAAACTAATATAAAAAGAAAAACGGAGGAAGCCGTGAGACCACCGTGATCTCAGCGGAGGGAGTGCAATCTAATTTATCTAAGCCTATCTCGTGCTACCAAGGTTCTTTCCGACCCACGCAAGATCCATTACTCACAAAATGGATGAATTGGAATTACAGCTAGCCATGAGAATTTTCGTCTGGAACTGCAGTTTTATTTTCATCACGGAGACATGACTACATCCCCGAATCCCCAATGCTGCAGTTTCGCTAGTGGGCCATATGCTACATTGATAGGACAGGACCGAAGTCTCCGGTCAGAGCAGAGGAGGAGAGATTTGTGTTTATGTTCACTGCTGCCCTCATTTAGAGGTCCTTGCAGTCTCGTGCAGACGCTTTTATCCACCGAGAGAGCTTACTGTAGTCATTGTGGTAGATCTCTAGATCCCACTGGATGCTAACATTAGCGGAGCACTTAACACTCTGCTCACAACTGTTAACAAACAGCAACTCGCCCACGCAGAAAAAGTATTTATAGTGGCTGGTGACCTCAATTAAGCATGTTTAATGACTGTTCTACCCGAATCCGACCAGTATGTGAAGTGTCCCACCAGAGTAGACAAAACCCTGGACCATGTTTACTCCAACATTAAACATGCATACAGGGCGACCCCACTCCCCCATCTTGCTGAATCCAATCATGTTTGCATCACCCCCCTACAAAAATAAACAAGGCCTCGAACAAAGACATTTACAACATGGCCTGATAATGCACTCTCTCAGCTGCAGGACTGTTTTTCACGCAGTGTTTGGGAATTATTTGAACATCCTCCAAGAACACACAGATACTGTTCTGACATGTATCAAAAACTGCGTTGACACTTCTTTTTCTTTTGGTTTGTCCCGTTAGGGGTCGCCACAGTGTCTCAACATTTTCCATCTAAGACTATTTTGTACATCCTCCTCTCTCACACCCACTGTCCTCATGTACTCCCTCACAACATCGATCAACCTTTTATTTGGTCTTCTTCTCGTTCTTTTGCCTGGCAGCACCATCCTCAGCACCCTTCTGCCAATAAACTCACTCTCTCGCCTCTGAACATGTCCAAACCATCTAAGTCGGCTCTCTGTAAACTTGTCTCAAAACATCCAACTTTGGCTGTTCCTCTCATTTCTTATCCTACGAATTACGAATGCTCTGTAATGCTAAGCAATGGCGACGTCAGGGGAGGAGTCAAGGATGTTTCTTCTGCGTTTGGCTGTGAAAGCTGGCACACATCCAGATTTTGCTTGGATTTCAAAAACATTTTTTTTTTCAAATTTTTTTTCCAATTAATGTCCAAAATATATGTAATCATAATATTACTTCAAATTTGAGGGCTTAGTGTACATATGAATTTTGGGGCGAGTCTTCCTTTAAGGTCAAATGAAAGCAATCACATAAACACAGTCACCACATAAGGTACACAAATCACGTACTACCTGCGTGAAAATTAAAAGGATAGGATAAGTTGGTTTACAAAAGGAATATTTAGTGCTTCACAGAATAAAACTCAAAGATGTGGGAGGGACTACAACACATCACAAACTACAACAAAAAGAACCAGATGTGTGCTGGAAACACAGACATCTCGCTGGCATAGGAACTAAACCATTTCCATCCATTGCCTATTTTGAGACTGACAGATCAAATTCAGTCTCATCACCACCACTTCCCGTCAGCAGCGGCAGACTGACACTTCAGGAACATGAAGTGAGACATATGCTCAGGACTGTAAACACCAGGAAGGCTGCATGCTCAGATGGAGTGCTGGGGAAGCCTGTGCTGATCAGCTAACCAGTGTTTTTACAAAATCTTCAACAGTTCCCTGGAACAATCAACCATTCGTCCAGCCTGAAATCTGAAACAATCATCCCCGTCTCCAAAATATCAGCCATTGCCAGTCTAAATGATGACAGCTATATTGCACTCAAAACTGTGATTATGAAGTGCTTTGAGAGGCTAGTTGCACGTCACATAAGGGCTCGATCCCTCCCTCACTTGAACCCTACCAGTTTGCGTACAGAGGAAACCAGTCTACCGAGGATGCCATCGCAATACCTTTCCACACTGCACTTAGCCATATAGAATGCCAAGGGAACTACATGAGAATGCTTTTCATAGGCTTTAGCTGAGCCTTTAATACCATCATCCTAGGTATTTGGGTTGACAACCTCTGCCTCTTTGGACAATCTCCTTCCATCTGCTGCTGGATTAAAGACTTTCTCACAAACCGTCCACTGGTCTGTCAGACATGGCCCACACCTCTCTTCCTCAATCACCCTCAGCACCGGGTCCCCCCAAAGTTGTGTACTGAGCCCTCTCCTCTGTATACATATGACTGCTTACCAGCCCTTCCCAGCAACTCTGTTATCAAGTTTACTGATGATCGAGGTCATCTCAAAAGGAGATTAATCTGCCAACAGAGATGACATTGTAAATCTCTCAAAGTGGTGTCCAGCAAGAAACCTCACACTGAAGACCACAAAGACAAAGGAAATCATCCTGGATTTTCGAAAGTGCAGTTTGGACCGGGTCCCACTGTTCATCAATGGGGAGTGTATGAAGAGGGTCTACTCCATCAGATTTCTGGAAGTCTACATCGCAGATAAACTCACCTGGACTGTAAATACCACAGCGGGGGTGAAAAAGGCCCAGGAGCTACTCCACTAACTGAGAGTGCTCAGGAAGAACAGTCTGGAAGCTAAGATGCTGCTGGCTTTCTATTGAACCACCGTGGAGAGCATCCTCACATATTACATCACAGTGTGGTATGCTGGAGGTACAACAGCGGACAGGAAAGCTGTGCACAGCGTGGTCAACAGTGCCCAGATCACTGGTTGCTCTCTGCCCTCTTGAGAGGACATTGCCAACTCCTGCTATCACATGAGAAGCTACTAACATTATTAAGGACTCTTCCTATCCTGGTCACCACCTGTTTAACCTGCTGCCTACTGGCATGCGTTACAGGCCCCACAAAACACGGCCAAGCAGACTCAAAGACAGCTTTTGGAAAAATAAATAAATAAATAAATAAATCAACCACAATGATACAAAAGACTCATCACCAGTTATCGCAACCGCATGATTTTCATAATAGCTGCCAACGGTTACTCAGATGAGTGACCAATTACTTTTTCACATGAGGCCTGAGTCCCCTCCTCCCAATATTCAACTTTATTAATATTTTTGTGACATATTCATTATGTTTTCATTAAACATTTGAGTCTGATGAATATGCGGCTTCTTGACTATATGTGGATCTATGGATGGTCTATAAGTTACTTATATATTTACAAACAATGCTCCCCCCCGCCCCCCTTTTCCCACCTAACCATCTTTTGCCACCATTTTCAGACTCATCCTGCTGCCGGTGTTCTTCCATTGAAGGACCGCTTCACATTTGATGACTATAGGTGAGTGTGTAAGCAGTAAAGTAAACTAATCACTTATTTTTTGTGTTGTTGATGCTTAGTTTTGAATTTTTTTCCAAATTGATTTAAAATACTTTATGGCAGTGTGGATGACTGGTTAGAGCATCTGCCTAACAGTTCTGAGGACTGAGGTTCAAATCTCAGCTCCGTCTCTATGGAGTTTCCATATTCTCTGTGTGCCTTTGTCCGGGCACAAAAAATGCCTTAATTGCAGATTCTACATTGCTCTTGGGTGTGATTGTGAGTGCGAATGGTTGGTTGTTTCCATGTCCCCCTGTGAATGACTGACAAGAAATTCAGGGTGTTCTTAAAAAAGGAAAACTAGCACACTTTTCCTCCATTCTTCAGGCATCCTCTCACCTGGTTGCCTTCTTCTTCTTCTTTTGGCTTGTCCCATTAGGTGTCGCCAAAGCGTGTCACTTTTTTCTATCCAAGCCTATCTCCTACAGCTTCCTCTCTAATACGAACTTCCCTCATGTCTTCCCTCACAACATCCATCATTCTTCTCTTTGGTATCCTGTCACCCGCTTGTGTTCTGTTGAATTAGTTGCTCAAAAACTCCACAGCCACCTCCCCAAATTAAATCCATACCTCCACCACTATGTCATCAGGACCAACTGCCTTTCCATTTTTTGTCCTCTTTCGTGCCTAACTTCCTCCTTATGAATAATTGCCACTTCCTGGTCCTTCACATTTGCCTCTTATACTCTTCCTTCTCTCTCATTTTCTTCATTCATCAACTTCTCTAAGTATTCTTTCCATATATTTAGCACACTACTGGCACCAGTCAACACAGTTCCATTTCTATCCTTCTCACCCTTATCTGCTTCACATCCTTCCCATTTCTATTCCTTTGTCTGGCCAACCTGTAAAGATCATTTTCACCTTCTTTCGTGTCCAATCTCAATCATATGCCTCTTGTTTAGCCTTCGCCACCTCTACCTTCGCCCTATGTTACATCTCAATGTATTCCTTTCGCATCTCCTCAGTCCCTCTCATGGACCCACTTGTTCACTAACCTCTTTCCTTGGATGACTTCCTGTAATTTGGGGTTCCACCACCAAGTCTCCTTCTCCAATTTACTACTAAGAGACACCCCAAGTACTCTCCTCCCTGTCTCTCTGAACACCTTGACTGTCGTAGTCCAGTCTTCCGGGAGCTCCTCCTGTATATTGAGAGCCTGTCTCACCTCTTTCAGAAAGGCTGCACAACATTCTTCCTTTTTCAGCTTCCACCACACTTCTTAATCTTCCTACCCACCACCAGAGTCATCATACGCACCACCATCCTATGTTGTCGAGCTACACTCTCCCCTACCACTACTTTACAGTCAATCATCTTCTTCAGATTATATCATCTACACAAAATATAATCTACCTTTTACCTCTGATCTTGTAGGTCACTATATGTTCCTGCCTTTTCTGAAAAAAAAACTGTTCACTTCTCCCATTTCCATCCTTTTTGCAAAATCCACCACCCTCTGTACCTCAAAGTTCCTTTTCTGGATCTCATACTTAACCATCACTTCTTCATTGCCCCTGTTTCCTTCACCAACATGTCCATTGCAATCTGCACCAATCCCAGCTCTCTCTGTGTCTGGGATGCTCAGGACTACTTCGTCTAGTTCCTTCCACAATTTATCTTTAAAGATTAGGTCACATCTAACCAGTGGGGCATAGCCACTAATCACATTATACTTAACACCCTCAATTTTGAGTTTCAGTCTCATCACTTGATTTGATGGTCTTTTCACCTCCAAGAAATTCTTGGCCACCTCTTCCTTTAAAATAACCCCCTACTTCATTTTTCTTCCCATATACTCCAGGGTAAAATAATTCAAACCCTGCTCATAAACTACTAGCCTTACTACCTCTATTACCTACTCTCTTGGATACACTATAGAAATTTTGCACGTGACATCACCATTTTCACGGTGCCATATTGCCGGTCAAAAAAAGCTGCTTGGAAGTGCGGGAGTCGTTGAACTGGACCAAATGTTTCACAATGCCCAAGACCTGTTGCGCTGTTAGTTGTCACAAAAGACGAGACAGTTCTTCAAAGATATTCTATAGAATACCAGCTGAAAATACAAGAAAAGATTGATGGATTGCCGGTCAAACAAAGCTACTCGTCAGTACGTGAGAGTTGTTGAACTGGAGCAGATTTTTCACAAGGCCCGAGACCTATTGTGTGGTTGGTTGTCACAACAGACGAGACAGTTCTTCAAATAGATCATTCTTTGGAATACTAGCTAAAAAGACGAGAAAAGATCAATGTATTTCGGGAATTAATTCGGGATGTATGGTGCCTAAGGAAATACACACGCCTGTGTAGCAATCATTTCATTTCTGTTCGGAATTATTCTTCTAAATCTCAAATTATCAAGAAGTATTTATCACGCCAAGTTGACTCATTTGAAAACAGTGCGTATTTAAAATAAATAAATAAATAAATAAACCGCCTGTCACAGAGAGGTTTACACAGGTCAACGTGTGGCAGAAATTCGCTTCCGTGTACGGATGAGACGACTCCCTGTCCTAATTGTTTTTTTTTTTTTCAATCATAGTTAACCCATTCATGGGCAGGGTGGCAATTTTTTGCATTATTGAGATAAAAGTCTCCTAACAGGCCACAATCAAAGAAATACTTATTTTTCATTTATGGTTAAGTTATATGATAACTTTACTAATGTATAATCTTGCCCCAAAAATGGGACGCTACCCGTGAGAGGGTAGTTGTGTTTTCTTAGTACATCGTCCTGAAAACCAGAATCAGATTAAAACACTTAAAAATTTTGATATACTGAAGGATAGAGTGCGTTAAAATCATGATGTCCCAAAAACGGGACACTGCCCACGAATGGGTTAATGAATGTAAGTTTGTGTAAAACCAGGGTTCATTTCTTTATATATTATTTTTCTTGAAAAAATCGGAGTGGTTCCATCACAATGTGGGCTATATTCCTGATTGAGAACAGATCCAGCAATGCAGTATTGGTTTGCGTCCAGATTTTTATATGCTTTCTAACGCTTCTGTTTAAATCTCAACGACTTATTCACCAGATACTTGTACATATCAAGTTGTCCAAGACAGGGAAGCGAATTAATAGTCAAATTTCTTATCGCCGAAAACATCGACTTCCACATTAAATATGGATCCTCTATGCCAAGTGTCTCTAATTTTTCCATGTACATTCGTTCATGATAACCTAAATGTTTAACGGTATCGGACAAAACTCTGGGTGTTATAAAACATATTTTCATTTATTTTCATTTCGTCTCACTGGAATTAACTTTCAACAATGCTTTGTTTGACTGGCAATATGGCAACGTAAACAAACCTTTCTCCTTATCATCATGTGAACCAACTCTTGAGCTTTTCCTATCAAAGTCCGAACATTCAAAGTCCCTACATTCAGTTGTAGTCTCTGTGCATTCCTCTTCTTGTGCTGACGAATCCGCTTTCCTCCTCTTCTTTGTCAACGACCCACAATAGCTGAATTTCCACCGACGCCTTGGAGGTTTAACGGTCCCGGGAGCTGGCGTTTTTAACCCAGGGTACGACCGAGCCGGTATGGTACTCTTTAGACGAATGCTCATATTTATTTGCCACAGTTTTACGCCGGTTACCTTTCATGACGCAACCCTCTACATATATCCGGGCTTGGGACTGGCCTACAGATTTCACTGTTCTGTACCCCCGTAGGGCTACATTAGGGAGCAACAATCGACAAATCAGTGGCATCTGTATACACATGGAGTCGGTTGGAACAACATCACGAGGAACAGACTGACTGGGAGAACTAGAAGCCACAACAGGACAAAACCTGTGAAAGTTGTTGTTCAAACTAATATTTGGGATATATGTAAAACTGAGCAGCAGAGCCGTGAGCTCGTCAAACTCTGCGTCATTCCGCTCAAAGAACCATCCAAATATTCAACATTTACAGCCACAAGTTGAAATTTGTATGGAAGTATTACTCCGTCTTCCCGAGAAACAGGTACTGATATTTCTTCATCAGATGAGGATAAATCCGAAAATCATTGCTGGGCATAATGGTGTCCCATTTAATCAAGTGTTGGGAACCACACATAACACTTAAAATCTGCGCACCTGAAAATTCATACAGTCGATAAAAATCTTCTCAAAACACTATCAAATGAGACAGGATTTAGCATCACATTATCAAGATAGAGTACATATTACATTACCTATTGGACACATTGTTACTCCAAACCACCAGAATTTTCCTTTAAGGATGAAGCCAACCCTTGTTGAACGTGCATTTTTCCTTGAAAGCCTGAGAAAAATGGGTCATTGAACACATTGTTCAGAACAGCGTACTTTGATTAAAAGTTTCATTGGAGAGGGGAAACCTTATAAAGACGTGCAAAAAAGTATAGACTGTTCAGCTAAATTGATCTCTAATGCCTTAAAATGGAGAGCAAAACCTGAGACATGTGGCCGAAAACACAAGATAACCATCAAAATATATCACAGAGTAACCAGAATGGCGAAGGATGATCAAAAACGTTCTGGAGTTACCTGTAAGTATTGTGACAGCGGGAAGATGTCTGTGTGAAGCTAATCTACTGTATTTAAAAGAATCCCCCGCAAAGTCCCTATGTTAAAAAAAGGCATGTGCAGAAGAAGTTATTAATTTAGTGAGGTGGCTGGGGAGTTTTTGACCAACTTATTCTATAGAATACTAGCGGGAGGGAAGATGTCAGAAGAATGGAGGAAAGGTGTGCAAGTCCCCATTTTCCAGAACAAAGGCGATGGTCAGAACTATGGAAACTACAGCGAAATAAAGATGATGAGGCACACAATGAAGTTATGGGAAAGATTAGTGGAGGCTAGACTCAGAACAGAAGAAAGTATCTGCAAGCAACAGTATGGTTTCATGCCTAGAAAGAGTACCCCAGATGCAGTATTTGACTTCAGGATGCTCGTGGAAAAGTACAGAGAAGCTCAAAAGGAGCTACATTGTATCTTTGATGACCTACAGAAAGCATATGACAGAGTACCAAGAGAGGAACTGTGGTACTGCATATGCAAGTCTGGTGTGGCGGAGAAATATGTTGGAATAGTACAGGACATGCATAAGGGCAGCAGAACAGCGGTGTGATGTGCCGTTGGTGTGTCAGAAGACTTTAAGGTTGGAGGTGGGACTGCATCAGGATTCCGCGCTGAGCCCCTTCCTGTTTGCGGTAGTCATGGATAGGCTGACAGACGAGGTTAGACTGGATTCCACTTGGACCATGATGTTTGCAGATGATATGGTGATTTGCAGTGAAATCAGGGAACAGGCGGAGGAACAGTTGGAAAGATGGAGGTACGCACCAGAAAGGAGAGGAATGAAGATTAGCCGAAGTAAAACGTGAATGTGCGTAAATGAAAGGGGCAGAGGAGGAAGAGTGAAGCTCCAGGGAGAAGAGATAGCAAAGGTGGACGACTTCAAATACTTGCGGTCAACAATATAGTGCAAAGGAGCTTGTGGTAAGGAAGTGAAGAAACGGGTCCAAGCAGGGTGGAACAGTTGGAGGAAGGTGTCTGGTGTTCTATGTGACAGAAGAGTATCTGCCAGGATGAAGGGCAAAGTTTATAAAACAGTGGTGAGGCCAGCCATGATGTACGGATTAGAGACAGTGGCCCTGAAGAAACAAGAGAAAACAGAACTTGAGATAGCAGAAATGAAGATGCTGAGGTTCTCGCTTGGTGTGAACGGGTTGCATAGAATTAGAAATGAGCTCATTACAGGGACAGCCAAAGTTGGATGTTTTGGAGACAAGGTGGGAGAGAGCAGACTTCGATGTTTTGGGCATGTTTAGAGGCGAGAGAGTGAGTATGTTGGAAGAAGGGTAACTGAGGATGGAACTGCCAGGCAAAAGAGCAAGAGGAAAACCAAAGAAAAGGTTGATGGATGTTGTGAGGGAGGACATGAGGACAGTGGGTGTTAGAGAGGAGGATGCACAAGATAGATGGAGAAAGATGACACGCTATGGCGACCCCTATCAAGACAAGCCAAAAGAAAAAGATGATATGCAGAAGAGGTTACAAAAAGCAAACATTAACTTGCCTAAAGAGAAATTGAGGAACATTTTGTGGACTGATGAGAGTAAATTTATTTTTTTGGTCCAGGGGCCTCAGACAATTTGTGAGATGACCCACAAGCCACAGTACACAGTGAAGAGAGTGAAGCATCATGATATAGGCACGTTTCTCCTACTATGGTGTTTGGTTTATTTATCGTATACCAAGGAACATGGATTGGTTTGCATGTCAAAACACTTGAAGAAGTCATGTTGCCTTATGCTGAAGAGGACATGCTCTTGAAATGGGTGTTTTCAACAAGACAATGACCCCAAACACACTCGTAAACATGCAAAATCTTGGTTCCAAACCAGCAAAGTTAATGTCTAAGCCTAAACCCCGGACCTTAATCCAATCCAAAACTTGTTGGGTCACATAAAAAATGCTGTTTCTGAAGCAAAATGAAGAAATGTAAATTAATTATGTAATGAAAACTGAAAGGAACTAAAATTCGTGGCTCATGCCTCACAGATGTGAAGCAGTTATTAAAAATTGTGTTCATACAACTAAATATTAGGTTAGTGATTCAAAGGACTGGTAAATCCTAGAAACAAAAAGGGTTGTACAAAATAGTTTTAAGTTTGTAAAGTCAACTGCAGACTATTTTTTTAACAGACCCGTTTCAACAAATTGCCGAATTGCACAGCCTTAAGAGTTTGTGAATGCAGGGTCTTGTTGGTTTTCTGAGAATCTACTGCACCACCTGGTAACTTGTTTGACATGTAGCAATAATAAAATACACAAATGTGGATTAATCTGGTTTGTGAAATTAGACTATAATTTTGAACACAACTGTCGGTGTGGTTGTGAGTGTGAATTGGTCTTTGTTTTTTTGTGCCCTGTGATTGGCTGTCAGCCAGTTCACACCTGGGAGGGTGTGGGGGGGGGTGTCTTGAACCTGGGTACCCCATGGTTGGTATGTGATGATCTTAACCATTGGGCCCAGCAGCAGGGCTATGGATCCCACTGGATATTCAAAAAGAAGTTACACCAGTTATTTAAAAATATTAAGGAAATCAAATTTGAATTTAAACTTGTTTTCCCAGTTCACCTGTATTTGTACTCCTTCATGATAGTAGAAGTATGTTATATTGCAACTTCATTTCATAGTTTCAAGTGATACATGAAAAAAAAAGAATCCATGAGGAGTTATAGTGCACAGTAACACTTGGGACAGGGGTTCAAACAGGTTGGTTGAATTAAGTTGTGATTCCAACTGCCACATGTCCCATAGTTCTGAAAACCAGGGTTCAAATCCCAGCCCTGCCTGTATGGAGTTTGCACGTTCTCCCCGTGCCTGTGTAGGTTTTTGCCAGTTACTTTTGTTTCCTCCCATATTCCAAAGATGGATGCTTTAGGTTGGTTCTTCTTTTCCTTTCGGCTTGTCCCGTTAGGGGTCACCACAGCGTTGCATCTTTTTCCATCTAAGCTTATCTCCTGCATCTTCCTCTCAAACACCAACTGCTCTCACGTCTTCCCTCGCAACATCCTTCTCTTTGGTCTTCCTCTCAGTCTTTTTACTGGCAGCTCCATCCTCAGTACCGTTCTACAATTATACTGACTCTTTCGCATCTGGGTATTTCCGAACCATTGAAGTCTGCTCTCTTGAACCTTGTCTCCAGGCTGTCCCAGTCTGGCTGTCTTTTCTAATCCTAACCAACCTGCTCACTCCTTGTGATAACCTCAACATCTTCATTTCTTCCACCTCCAGCTCTGCTTCCTGTTGTCTCTTCAGTGCCACCATCACTAATACTGTGAAGAAAATAAGTACTTGAACACCCTGCTATATTGCAAGTTCTCCCACTTGCAAATCATTGAAGGGTCTGATTTTTTTATCGTAGGTGCATATCCACTGGGAGAGTGATAATATAAAAGGAAGAATCCATAAATCACAAAGTATGATTTTTTTTTTTAACAATTTATTTGTGTGGTACAGCTGCAAATAAGTAATTGAACACCTTTCTATCAGCTAGAATTCTGACCCTCAAAGACCTGTAAGTCCGCCATTAAAAGTCCACCTTCTCTCCATGTATTATCCTGAATCACTTCCACCTGTGTGAGGTTGTTAGCTGCATAAAGACACCTGTCCACCCCAAACAATCAGTAAGACTCAAACTTGTAACATGTCCAAGACCAAAGAGCTGTCCAAAGACACCAGGGACAAAATTGTATCACACAGCTGGAAAGGGCTACACAGAAATTGCCAACCAGCTTGGTGAAAAAAGGTCCACTGTTGGAGCAATCATTAGAAAATGGAAGGACATGATGATCAATGTCAGTCGGAGTGGAGCCCCATGCAAGATATCACCTCGTGGTGTCTCAATGATCCTGAGAAAGGTGACGAATCAGCCCAGGACAACACAACAGGACTTGGTCAGTGACCTGAAAAGAGCTGGGACCACCGTTTCCAAGGTAACTGTTGGTAATACACGAAGACATCATGCTTTGAAATCATGCATGGCACGGAAGGTTCCCCTGTTGAAACCAGCACATGTCAATGCCTGTCTGAAGTTTGCCAATAACCATTTGGATGATAAGTCACTGATGGTGTAGTGGTACACACGGCTGCTTTTGGTGCGGGCAGTGTGGGATCAGTTCCTCCTCAGTGATGGTGTCGATATCTGCCCTTCGACTAACTGGCGACCAGTTTAGGGTATAGCTCGCCCGGAGCTAGCTGGGATGGACTCCAGCTTTCCCGCAACCCTTGTGAGGATAAGTGGCTTGGATAATGACATGACATTTGGATGATGCAGAGGAGTCATGGGAGAAAGTTTTGTGGTCAGATGAGACCAAAATAAAACTTTTTGGTCATAATTCCACCAACCGTGTTTGGAGGAAGACGAATGGTGAGTTCCATCGCAAGAACACCATCCCTACTTTGAAGCATGGGGGTGGTAGCATCATGCTTTGAGGGTGTTTTTCTGCATGTGGGACAGGACGACTGCACTGTATTAAGGAGAGGATGACCGCGGCCATGTATTGTGTTGTTCTGGGGAACAACCTCTTTCCCGCAGTCAGAGCATTGAAGATGGGTCGTGGATGGGTCTTTCAACATGACAATGACCCGAAGCACACAGCGAGGAAAACCAAGGAGTGGCTTCGTAAGAAGCACATCAAGGTTCTGGTGTGGCCGATCCGGTTTCCAGACCGAAACCCAATAGAAAATCTTTGGAGGGAGCTGAAACTCTGTGTTTCTCAGCGACAGCCCAGAAACCTGTCTGATTTAGAGATCTGTGTGGAGGAGTGGGCCAAAATCCTTCCTGCACTGTGTGCAAACCTGGTGAACAACTACAGGAAACATTTGACCTCTGTAATTGCAAACAAAGCCTACTGTACCAAATATTAACATTAGTTTTCTCAGATGTTGAAATACTTTTTTGGAGCTCTCCAAGCTGAAAAAAGGTCCACTGTTGGAGCAATCATTAGAAAATGGAAGAACATGATGGTCAATCTCAGTCCTAGTGGAGCCCCATGCAAGATATCACCTCGCGGTGTCTTAATGATCCTTAGAAAGGTGAGGAATCAGCCCAGGACTACACAACAGGACTTGGTCAATGACTTGAAACGAGCTGGGACCACCATTTCCAAGGTAATGGTAATTGGTAATACACTAAGACATCATGGTTTGAAAACATGCATGGCACGGAAGATTCCCCTGCTTAAACCAGCACATGTCAAGGCCCGTCTTAAGTTTACCAATGACCATTTGGATGATACAAAGGAGTCTTGGGAGAAAGTTTTGTGGTCAGATGAGACCAAAATTTAACTTTTGCTCATAATTCCACTAACTGTGTTTGGAGGAAGACAAATGATGAGTTCCATCCCAAGAACACCATCCCTACTGTTAAGCATTGGGGTGGGAGCATCATGCTTTGGGCGTGTTTTTCTCCACATGGGACAGGACGACTGCACTGCATTAAGGAGAGGATGACCGCGGCCATGTATTGTGAGATTTTGGGCAACAACCTCTTTCCCTCAGTCACAGCATTAAAGATGGGTCGTGGCTGGGTCTTTCAACATGACAATGACCCGAAGCACACAGCCAGGAAAACCAAGGAGAAGCTCTGTCAGAAGCATATCAAGGTTCTGGTGTGGCATAGCCAGTCTCGAGACCTAAACCTAATAGATGTTTCTCAGCGACAGCCAAGAAACCTGTCTGATCTTAGAAGATCTGTGTGGAGGAGTGGGCCAAAATCTTTCCTGTAGTGTGTGCCAACCTGGTGAACAACTACAGGAAATGTTTGACCTCTGTAATTGCAAACAAAGGCAACTGGACCAAATATTAACATTGTTTTTCTCAGGTGTTCAATTGCTTATTTGCAGCTTTATCACACCAATAAACCATTAAAAATCATACTTTGTGATTTCTGGATTTTTCTTTGTAGATTATGTATCTCACAGTGGACATGCTCCTACGATGAAAATTTTAGACCCCTCCATGATTTCTAAGTGGGAGAACCTGCATTATAGCAGGGTGTTCAAATCCGTATTTTCTTCACTGTATTCACTCTCTTGTCTCTGGACATGTCCAAACCATCGAAGTCTCTCTCGAACTTTGTCTCCAAATCCTCCAACTTAGGCTGTCCCTCTAATGAGCTCATTTATGAGCCTATCCAACCTGCTCACTCCAAGCAAGAACCTGAACATCTTCATCTCTGCCACCTTTTGCTTCCTGTTGTCTCTTCAGTGCCAGCCGAGAGACATAGCATGTCCTGGGTCATCCCTGGGGTCTCTTTCGTTGATACATGCCCGGAACACCTCACAAGGGAGGCGTCCGGGAGGCATCCGAATCAGATGCCCCACCCACCTCATCTGGCTCCTCTCAACGCGGAGGAGCAGCTGCTCGACACTGAGCCCCTCCCGGGTGACCAAGCTTCTCACCCTATCTCTAAGGGATAGCCCGGACACCCTGCGGAGGAAACTCGGCCGTTTGTATCCGGGATCTTGTTCTTTCATTCACGACCCAGAGCTCATGCCCATAGATGAGGGGAGGAACGTAGATTGACTGGTAAATTAAGAGTTTTGCCTTTCGACTTAGTTCCCTCTTCACCCCAATGGACCGATACAAAGTCTGCATCACTGCAAACGCTGCACCGATCCATCCATCCATCTCCCGCTCCATTTTTCCCCTCACTCGTGAACAAGACCTCAAGATACTTGAACTCCTTCACTTGGGGCAGGATCTCATCCACGACCCGGAGAGGGCACGTCAACGTTTTCTGACTGAGGATCATGGTCTCAGATTTGGAAGTACTAATTCTCATCCCAGCGACTTCACACTCGGCTGTGAACCACTCCGTTGGATATCACGGCTTGATGAAGCCAACAGAACAACATCATCTGCAAAGAGCAAACCGGACACCCTTTGCGCCTCGGCTATGCCATGAAATTTGTCCATAATAGTTGTGAACAAAATCGGTGACAAAAGGCAGCCTTTGCAGAGTCCAACTCTCACCAGAAACTTATTGCTGGCAATGCGGACCAACCTCTGACAGCGGTCGTACAGGGACCGAACAGTCCGAACCCCCCACAGGACTCCCCGAGGGACACGGTTGAACGCCTTCTCCAAGTCCACAAAATACATATAGACTGGTTTGGCGAACTCCATGCACCCTTGAGGATCTTCCAGAGGGTGTAGCGCTGGTCCACTGTTCCACGGCCAGGTTGAAAACCACATCCCTCCTGCTGAATTTGAGATTCGACATCCCGATGGACTGTCTTCTCCAGCACCCCTGAATAGTCCTTACCAGGGAGGCTGAGGAGTGTGATTCCCCCTATAGTTGGAGCACACCCTCCAGTCCCCCTTCTTAAAAAGGGGGACTACCACCGCAGTCTACCAGTCCAGAGGCACTGTCCCTGATGTACACCAATGTTGCAGAGGTGTGTCAACCAGGACAGCCCCACAACATCCAAAGCCTTTAGGAACTTTAGGCGAATCTCATCCACCCCTGGGGCCTTGCCACCAAGGAGCTTTTTCACCACCTCGGTGACCTCAACCCCAGAGATGAAGAGCCTGCCTCAGAGCACCCAACACGTCTTCCTCTTGCGGAAGGTGTGTTGGTGGAATTGAGGTCTTCGAAGTATTCTCCCCACCGACTCACATCCCGAGTTGAGTTCATCAGTGCCCCATCCCCACTTTACACAGTGTTGGCGAACTGCTTCCCCCTCCTGAGACGCCGGACGGTGGACCAGAATTTTCTCGAAGCCGTCTTGAAGTCGTTCTCTATGGCCTCACCGAACTCCTCCCACGCCTGGGTTTTGCCTCAATGACCACTGAAGCTTCATTCCGTTTGGCCAGCCGGTACCTATCAGCTGCCTCGAGAGTTACACATGCCAAAAATGCCCGATGGGACTCCTTCAGCTTGACAGCATCCCTCACTGTTGGTGTCCACCGACAGTAGACTGAGATATATTTTTTGCACTCGTCATAGGGGTCTTGGAGTCGTACTCTGTCTGGTCCCTCACCTCGGACGTTTTTGCCACTGGTGACCCTACCAGGGGCATGAAGCCCCAGACAACTTAGCTCCTAGGATGACCGGGACACACAAACCCTTCCACCATGATAAGGTGACAGCTCGAGGAGAGGTTAACTGCAGAATATTTTAGTTTTTTTATAACTTTGGCCAGATCTATGAATTTGGGTGGAAAAATGTTGTTAGATTTTTTTAAAGTTGCAGTTCCGAGGATCTCGCCGAATGCAGGTCCCTCCTGCTGGAGCGATTGTGGAGAGAATAAGGCGACATATTTTCATGTGTTCTGGGGTTGTCCAATCATTTTAAAATACTGAAAAGACATTAAACAAAATATGGCGATAATTATGAAAGTCAGAATTCCTTTAAAATTTGAAACTTTATGCTTGGGATTAATACTCAACACTGTCAAGGGTCCAGAAAATGAAAAGTGGTAGTTGTCTAAAATGCATGAGAAATAAATAACCATTTTTAATCTTTATTTAGAAACCTTCACACTTGGGACTGACATCACATCAATTGGCAACTTAACTAAATTTTTTTTCAAGTCGAATCAGGTGTCACTTCCATTTTATTCATTTCTCCTAGATTAATTACATTTCCATTTTACTCATGTACGCTACACAGTGACGAAAGGTCACGCCATGCTTCTAAAATGGCTGTTTTTTTTAGCTTTTAGCCACGACTCTGTAAACAGCAGCAGGCTGATTTCCTAGAACTCCCACTCATGCTGGCGCAACTAGCTCATTTGTCTTATTTGGGAAAAGTTGTAACATTCCCCTTGATAACAGATGGAATTATGTTTGTTGAGTACACTTTTTAGACTATTATTGGCCCTGAGACTTTCTGAGCTATAAAAGCTTTGTGACGGTTGACACAGGCCATCATATAGATGTATCTTTCATTCTACTGTAATTGATGGACAGTTATTGTTGGTAAGGATCGAGTCATTCTAAGAGTGCTGATGTCGAGCTCCTCTGCAAAGGGTGTTGGGATCAGAGCATTGTTTAAAGGGCTCTCTCTGTCCATTGTCATGTTAAGTCGCTGCCATTACTCCCTTGCATAACATTTGGTGATTATTCTTTTTGTCGCTCCATGTTTTTTTTTTTTTTTTTTTTTATCGTGAAGTTTGGCCAGCCTGGTTAAGCAAAGTTTGTTCTGTCCTCAATCAAAAAGAGTATCAAAGGCCTTCACAGGGCCACAATTCACAAAGATCAGGACCATCAACTGATATAAACCTCACAACCAGGCAAGGGAAAACTCCAAAGCTCATTTGTTGAAAAAAGAAGAAATCCTGAAGCAGATCACAGACAGAGGAATCCCCCTTCGAGCTTGACTAGGCTTTAATTTATCATATAATTAAATTATCTTCTGTTTTTTCATATAATATGGTCATTTCAGAATCCATACAGCAACAATCTCATATTTGAAGAAACAATCTCATATTAGATCAGCTCTACCCAGTCCCCCCCCCAAAACGGGAGTAAAGGCGTGAGGAGAGAAGAAGAGCTCGTAAACCAGGCCCACTTATACTTAAACTGAATTCCAAAGTGTAAAAATGACTCCTAAATTGAGATTGGAGCATTTCTACTCCGGTTTTTTGGGGGGAGGGTAGGATAGAGTACTGGAGCGCAAATAGAAAATGCTCTAGAAACTCCGGTCTTATTTTGCTCTTGGATTCACCAAATGACCAACATGCTGCCAATGTCGATTTCGGGACAGAACATATTCTACGATATAATGTTTTATGAGTATTAAAAACAGAGTGAAGCAATTGAAGTTGTACATCAAGCATGAATAGGGCAAGAAAGTCCGCCTACAACACTTCATCACTGAAATGTCCTCAGTTCCCAAAGGCTCATTGAGTGTTGTTAAAAGGAAAGTTGATGTAACAACATTCTCCTGTCCCATCTTTTTCTGAACGTGGTGCAGGGATCAAATTCTAAATCAATGAATATTTGCAACAAAAGTTATTTTTTTTAACAATGGAATTTTTCCAGTGTATTTAATTGAATATTGATTAAAAATGATTTTCAAATCAATGTATTGTGTTCATATTTGTTTTACACAACATCCCAAAATCCCTGGAATTGAGGTTTTGTGCTTTAGATCATAGTCTGTGAAGAGTTCATTGTTGGAGGGCTTGCATGATATGCTAACTTTTTAAGTTCAATGTCGAAGGTATAATAAATAAATAAATTATATGAGCTTCAATAAATAGTCACAATTCCTTTCAGTGGAATGATTTTGATTGTTCTACAGGTGGGCTGTGTCTTCAGTCATGACCCGTCAGAACCAAATCCCTACTGAGGATGGGACCCAACTCACACATGCCCTCATTCCTCTTTGGGACATGTGTAACCACACAAATGGACTGGTAGGGACATGATTTTCTCTCACTTAACATTATGACCAATCAGAATCATATTTATTTTGCCAAGTATGTCAACAACACAGAAGGAATTTGTCTCTGGTAGTTGAAGCCCCTCTAGTACGACAACAGTCAATTCACAGAGAACACATTGGAGACATAAAAATTCCGAGAACAGTCACCGCGCAGTAAAAGGTTGTTAGTAATCTGGGATTGATGGTAAAGTTTATTTTGACAACTGTCCAAAAAGACGCTGAGATCTCTTGCAATGAGAGCAGTTGAATACTTAACAGAGCAATAGTCTAGTGCAATAACCATTGTGCAAAGGGGGCCGAGACTCCAAGAACTGCATGCAATTTAAAATGACTAGTAGTGTGATAATCTGGGAGAATGTCAATTATGCAAATGTTGCAGATACACTTCAGTTGATTGTGCAAGTGGGGCACCTTCTAAACAGGCACATGAGTGGCCAGTATTGGTCAACAACAGATGTGCAAATGCTCCGCCATTGGTTAGACTACTCCAATGAGTGCATGAGTCACGTATAATGTATAAATGACCGAGCAGAAATGTAACAGAAAACTCAAGACAAAAAACAGGCAGCATGTTGCAGTTAAATTTTAAGTTAGCTCTTCAGCAAGTTAATTGCAAGAGAAGCTGTTGGAATGTCTGCTAGTTTTATTTTACATTTTCCGGTAGCGCCCACCTGAGGGAAGGAGCTGTAACTGCTGGTGACCATGATGTGGAGAATCCAAGAGGATTTTGGATGCTCTTGTTTTGGATGCTCTTGTCTTGGTTCTGGCAGTGTCCTTTTTTTTGTTCTTTTTTGTAGCAGTACCAAACCAGATTAATGTATGTACTTTATTACTGCAGAGCAAGAGGGGCACAATCATCTAAATGAAAAGAAAAAATTTATACAAAATCAGCATTGAAAGGGGACGGAAAAAAGATTGGATCTTACATCACCAGGAAGAAAAATTGACAGATTTAAGGTGTTGCCCATTTGGCCATGGCAAGTCACAATTGATAAAAGTATGCTTATAGTCATATAAGAGGCCGCGTAGATCAGTGGTTAGAGCACTGGTTTGGTAAACCAGGGGTTGTGGGTTCGTATCCCACTGGGGCCTCCACTCCCTGAGAAGTGTTGCATCAGGAAGGGCATCCGGTGTAAAAATTGTGCCAAACATATATATGCGTTCATCTGAGATGATACGCTGTGGCGACCCCGAAAGGGACAAGCCAAAAGGAAAACAACAACATGCTTATCGTCAAATAATGCCACACACCATAGAACTTGTGCAAAGAAAGCATATCACAGTAACAGGAATATATATCCATAGACCCATTTTCTTCTGCTTATCTAAGGTCGGGTCACTGGGGCTGTAACTTTAGCAGGGAAGCCCAGACTTCCCTCTCCCACTTCCTCCAGATCTTACGAGGGGATCCCAAGGCTTTCCCAAGCAAGCCCAGTTATGCAGTCTTTCCAACGTTACCTGGGGCATCCCCAGGGTTTCCTCCCCGTGGGACATGCCCAGAACACCTCACCAGGGAGGTGTCCGGGAGGCATCCAGACCAGAAGCTTCAGCCACCTCATCTGGCTCCTCCTCAATGCGGAGGAGCAGTGGTTCGATTCTGAACCTGTCCTGGATGCCAAGCTTCTCACCCCATTTCTAAGGGAGAGCCTGTACACCCTGTGGAGATAACTCATTTTGGCTGCTTGTGTCTGGGATCTTTTTCGTTCACTCATGACCCTTAGCTCGTGACCAGAGGTAAGGGTAGGAATGTTAATCCACCAGTAAATTGAGAGCTTCACGGTTCAGCTTAGATCCTTCTTCATCACAACAGATTGATACAAAGTCCTCATTACTGCAGATTCTGCACCAATCTACCTTGCAATCTCTGGTTCCATTCTTCCCTCACTTATGAACAATACCCCAAGATATTTTTACTCTTCCACTTGGGAAAAGGTTTCATCCCCGACCTGGAAACCAGACTCCACCCTTTTCTGACTGAGGACCCATAGTCTCAGATTTAGAGGTGCTGATTCTCATCCCAGCCGCTTCACACTGTGCTGTGAACTGATCCAGTAATGAGTTGGAGGTTATGGCCTAATGAAGCCAACAGAACCACATCGTATGCAAAAGGCAGAGATGCAATACTGAGGTCAACAAACCGGACCCCTGCTTTATGTCCATAAAAGTCAGGAACAGAATTGGTGACAAAAGGAAGCCTTGGCAGAGTCCAAGGCTCACCGGAAACAAGTCTGACTTACTGCCAGCAATGCAGAATAAACTCTTATACTGTTTGTACAGGGACTGAACAGCCTGTATCAATGAAGATACAACCCCCACAGGACTCCCTGAAAAAAAAAAACAATCAAACTCCTACTCCAAATCCACAAAACACATGTAGACTGGTCCGGCAAACTCTTTTGCACCCTCGAGGACCCTGCTGAGGGTAAAGAGCTGGTCCACCGTTCCTTGGGTGGGAGGAAAACCACATTACTCCTCCTGAATCAGGGATTTGACTTCCTGACTGATCCTCTTCTCTGGCACCCCTGAATAGACCTTACTGGGGAGGCTAAGAAGTGTGATCGACCTGTAGTTGGAAGACACCCTTCAGTTCATATTTCTTAAAAAGGGGGACCGCCACCCCAGTCTGCCAATCCAGAGGTACCTTTCCAGATGTCCAAGCGATGTTGCAGAGGTGTGTCAACAAGGACATCCCTACAACACAGCATCCAGAGCCTTTAGGAACTCAGGACGATTTTCATCCACACCTGGAGCCTTGCCACTGACCTCACCTCCAGAAATAGGCGAGTAAGGGGGAAGTCAGAAAGACACTACAAAGGATGAAAAATGGAAAGGCAGTTGGTCCTGATGACATACTGGTGGAGGTATGGAAGCAATTTGGAGAAATGGCTGTGGAGTTTTTGACCAACTTATTCATCAGAATACTAGCGGGTGAAAAGATGCCTGAAGAATGGAGGAAAAGTGTTCTAGTTCCCATTTTTAAGAACAAAGGCGATCTTCAGAGCTGTGGGAATGATCGAGGAATAAAGTTTATGAGCCACACAATGAAGTTATGGGAAAGAGTAGTGGAGGCTAGACTCAGGACAGAAGTAAATATATGGGAGCAACAGTATGGTTTCATGCCTAGAAAGAGTACCACGGATGCATTATTTGCCTTGAGGATGCTCGTGGAAAAGTACAGAGAAGGTCAGAAGGAGCTACATTGTGTCTTTGTGGATCTAGAGAAAGCCTATGACAGAGTACCAAGAGAGGAACTGTGGTACTGCATGCGTAAGTCTGGTGTGGCAGAGAAGTATGTTAAAATAGTACAGGACATGTATGATGGCAGCAGAACAATGGTGAGGTGTGCCTTAGGTGTGACAGAGGAATTTAAGGTGGAGGTGGGACTGCATCAGGGCTCAGCTCTGAGCCCCTTCCTGTTTGCAGTGGTAATGGATAGGCTGACAGATGAGGTTAGACTGGAATCCCCTTGGACCATGATGTTCGCAGATGATATTGTGATATGCAGTGAAAGCAGGGAGCATGCAGAGGAACAATTAGAAAGATGGAGACATGCACTGGAAAGGAGAGGAATGAAGATTAGCCGAAGTAAAACAGAATATATGTGCGTGAATGAGAAAAGTGGAGGGGGAAGAGTGAGGCTACAGGGAGAAGAGATAGCGAGGGTGGAGGACTTCAAATACTTGGGGTCAACAATAAGAGCAATGGAGAGTGTGGTCAGGAAGTGAAGAAACGGGTCCAAGCAGGTTGGAACAGCTGGCTAAAGGTGTCTGGTGTGTTATGTGACAGAAGAGTGTCTGCTAGGATGAAGGGCAAAGTTTACAAAACAGTGGTGAGGCCGGCCATGATGTACGGATTAGAGACGGTGGCACTGAAGAAACAACAGGAAGCTGAACTGGAGGTGGCAGAAATGAAGATGTTGAGGTTCTCGCTCGGAGTGACCAGGTTGGATAGGATTAGAAATGAGCTCATTAGAGGGACAGCCAAAGCTGGATGTTTTGGAGACAAGATTCGAGAGAGGAGACTTCGATGGTTTGGACATGTTCAGAGGCGAGAGAGTGCGTATATTGGTAGAAGGATGCAGAGGATGGAGCTCCCAGGCAAAAGAGCGAGAGGAAGACCAAAGAGAAGGTTTATGGATGTGGTGAGGGAAGACATGAGGGCAGTTGGGGTTAGAGAGGAAGATGCAGGAGATAGGCTAAGATGGCAAAAGATGACACGCTGTGGCGACCCCTAACGGGACAAGCCCAAAGGAAATGAAGAAGAAGAATAGGGGTTTATGGAGCCATGTTCTGGCTGGTTCCTCAACTTGAATCTTTTTGCCATGGGTGAACATACCAGGTGCATGAAGCCCCAAACAACTTAACTCCTAGGATCATTAGAACACACATATCCCTCCACAACAAATTATTATTATTTTACAATGGAGTAGATGGGAAGAGAAATGGAGTAGGCATTATTTTTAAGGAAGAGCTGGCTAATAATGTCTTGGAAGTGCAAAAAAATATCAGATTGAGTGATGAGGCTGAAACTTGAAATTGAGGGTGTTATGTATAAGCGGCCATGCCCCACAGGTAGGATGTGCGCTACCATTGAAAGAGAAATTCTGGAAGGAACTAGATTAAGTAGTTCTCAGCATCCCTGACATAGAGAGAGCTGTGATTGGTGCAGATTGTAACGGATATGTTGGAGAAGGAAATGGGCGATGAAGTGATGAGTAAGTATGGCATCCAGAAAATGAACTTTGAGTGACAGATGGTGGTGGAAATTGCAAAAAGGATGCAAATGGCAGTGGTGAACACTTTTTTTCCAGAAGAGGCGGGGAACATAGGATGACCTTCAAGAGTGGAGGTAGATGAACGCATGTGGATTATATTTTGTGCAGACGATGTAATCTGAAGGAGATTACTGACTGTAAAGTAGTGGTCGGGGAAAGTGTAGCTCGACAGCATAGTTGGGTGGTGTGTAGGATGACTAGAGTGGTGGTGGTGGTGGTGGGGGGGGGGTGATTAAGAAGACAAAGGTAGAGCAGAGAACCATGTGGTGGAAGATGAGAAAGGAAGAATGTTGTGCGGCCTTTCGGAAAGAGGTGAAACAGGTTCTTGATGGACAGAAGAAGCTCCCGGAAGACTGGACTCACTCATGCACCTTGTTCATGTGTTTCTATTATCTCACAGCCATCATCATCCTCTTTCTTCTTCTCATTGCTTTCCTTAGCAATTGCTTTCTTGCGCCACATGGTCGAAAATTCACTTGAACTAAATTCAAAATAACAAAATGCTAGCACAGCTGCACAGAGGTGCTACCAAACTGAGGTGCACAAACTGAAAGACCGAGTGAAGCTCGAGAAGCTGAGCGGAACCTGTGCATTTCAGTATCTCAACGATCGCGGCGCCACCGACCAGCCGTCGTTTGTACGTCAAATCCTGCCTCGCAAAACCACGCAAAAAGATGTCCCGGCAGCGCGTCGTATCTGGAAAAAACTCAAGTTACTTTTCTGTCAAGGTACCAATGAAGAAGCGCTTTTTGCATGTAAATAGCAGAATCCGTTCCAAACCCCTGACCCTCTACCCCTCCCGCTCAAAAAATAAGCATCCAAAGTACGTATTATGAAGAAGAATAAAAATTATATTCATTTGGCATTAGGGGACTCTGCGGAGAGAAGGATGAGTGACAGGTAAAAGGCATTGTGGGGAATTGATGATGAGGAACACATTTGACAGCTGACAAAAAACATATGAATGATTGTACGCATACACACAACTTCCACTAAAGTTTCATGGGGCCCATGGTGAAGAAAGATGAATACATTTTCAAAAAACACAAACAGAAAACTCATAAAGAAGTTGTACTTTTCCAATGTGTGCTAGCATATGACTGTGTGTGATTCAGTGACCTTCAAATGTCAAAGGGAAACAAAAATGATTATGGGTAAAGATTGACGTCCCTCCTACCCAATGGGATGCCAGGAAGACATTTGCGATAGCCAATGGTAGAGCAACTCTTTAGTGTTGTGCTGGCATTGCCTGCATGTGCTTGTATATATTTGCTATTGTAAGTTAATAAGGTTCTGTAAATTAGCACCTTCTAGTGGTGGAGTTTGGTAAATAGTCAACTCTTGGTTCAAAGCAAGAAGTAGTACAGAAAAAAAATAATAATCAGGAAGTTAGTTACCTGCAGGTTTTGCATGTCATCTGATCTCACAATCCATCAAAATCAACAAGGACCCTCGTTGTATGTGGCATTGTCTGAGAGTATCTTTTCAGCCTGTTTGAGTTGTATATTATGCTTTTATATATCAAAAGTATTTTGTAATGATTGCATAGTTTTATTGGTTATTGCTGTTAAGTTAATAAGAGATATGTGTTCATGATTAAGCAAGCATAAAGATTACAGATGAAGCAAAAATGACTAATTTCACTGGTATAATTTGACTTTATTGAAATGTCTTTCAGCATGAGACTGATCACATTTATTTTTATCATGTATAATTTATTTATAGTTTCACAATTCCACTCCCAGTCCAAACTTAAATCTACGACCAAAACAAAATGCTCCATTAAACTTGAGGACACAACATTCAGTCTCCATTGCTGTTGCGTTTTGGGATTATTGATGCTGACTGTTTGGTCCCATTCTCACTCACAAGAAGAGGGAGACAGTATCGTGAAAATACAGCTATCAAGAGCAAAATGATTGAAGATTATGTGACAGAAGTCATTACTTGACACATTAAGCAAGGGGGACCATCTGCATTTGATGTAGCATCTGTGATTACTGGACAATACCATGTGGGTGAATTCAGTCTCAAGTCATCCTCATATGACCCTGTTCACTCCACACACCAGTTTGTGGAGGAGCAAGCCAAGGAGAGGTGGTGGATTTTGCAAAAAGGATGGAAATGGGAGAAGTGAACACTTTTTTCCAGAAAAGGCAGGAACATATAGTGACCTACAAAATCAGAGGTAAAAGGACGCAGGTAGATAATATTTTATGTAGACGATGTAAACTGAAGGAGGTTACCGACTGTAAGGTGGTGGTGGGGAGAGTGTTGGTCGACAGCAAAGGATGGTAGTGTGTAGGATGACTCTGGTAGTGGGTAGGAAGATTAAGAAGACAAAGGTAGAGCAGAGAATCAGGTGGTGGAAGTTGAGAAAGGAAAAATGTTGTGTGGCTTTTTGAAAAGAGGTGAGACAGGCTCTAGATGGTCAGGAAGAGCTCCCAGAAGACTGGAATACTACTGCCAAGGTATTCAGAGTGGCAGACAGGAGAGTATCTGAAGTGTCTTCTGGTAGGAAAGGGGAGAGGGAGACTTGGTGGTGGAACCCAAATACAGGAAGTTATCCAAGGAAAAAGATTAGCGAAGAAGAAGTAAGACACAGAGGACTGAGGAGAGGCGTAAGGAATACATTGAGATACGTCGTAGGGCAAAGGGAGAGGTGGCGAAGGCTAAATAAGTGGCATATGACGACATGTACTCCAGACTGGATACGAAAGAAGGAGAAAAGTATCTCTACAGGTTGGCCAGACAGAGGGCTAGAGATGGGAAGGATGTGCAGCAAGTAAAGATGATTAAAGATAGCGATGGAAATATGTTGACTGGTGCCAGTAGTGTGCTAAGTAGATGGAAAGAGTACTTTGAGAAGATAATGAATGGAGAAAATGGGAGCGAAGGTAGAGTAGAAGAGGCGAGCGTGAATGACCGTGAAGTGGCAAATTAAGGGAGAAGTTAAAAAGGCACTGAGCAGAACGAAAAATGGAAAGAAAGTTGGACCCAATGATAAACCAGTGGAGGTATGGAAGCAATTTGGTGAGGTGGCTGTGGAGTTTTTGACCAACTTATTCAACAGAATACTAGCGGGAGAGAAGATCCCAGAAGAACGGAGGAAAAGTGTGCTAGTCCCCATTTTTAAGAACAAAGGCGATGTTCAGAACTGTGGAAACTACACAGAAATAAAAATGACGAGCCACACAATGAAGTTATGGGAAAGAGTAGTGGAGGTTAGACTCAGGACAGAAGTAAGTATCTGCAAGCAACAGTATGGTTTCATGCCTAGAAAAAGTAGCACAGATGCACTATTTGCTTTGAGGATGCTCGTGGAAAAGTACAGAGAAGGTCAGAAGGAGCTATATGTATATTTGTAGAGTTAGAGAAAGCCTATGACAGAGTACCAGGAGAGAGTGGTACTGCATGTGCAAGTCTGATGTGGCGGAGAAATATCTTAGAGTAGTTCAGAACATGTATGAGGGCAGCAGAACAGAGGTGAGATGTGCCGTAGGTGTGTCAGAAAATTTAAGGTGGAGGTCGGACTGCATCAGGGTTCCGTGCTGAGCCACTTCCTCTTTGCGGTAGGGTGACGGATGAGATTAGACTGGAATCCCCTTTGACCACGATGTTCGCAGATGATAGAAGAGTATGCAAATGACGATCGGCGAAAAAGTAAAACTTTTGGATATGATCAAAGACGTTACGTTGTTGCACCATGATCACGTGAATGAATCAGCGGCGTGCTGCAAAAAGAATGATGTGGTAAACATCTGTAAAACTGGTTCAATAACTTTTAATAAGGAAGCGAAATGTGTGATGATGAACCTAAAGCTCAAGTGATTCACCAGCTCGAGGACGAGACTTTTCGGCAAGCAAAGGTTGGTTTGAAAAATTTCAAAAGGGTGCGACAATATGGTACGAGCTGTCCGGTTTAGCAATTGTGTTGACAGGGTTATGTCCTTTTACAGGATGTTGGATGAAATAGATTAATTTGACATAAAGTTATCTCATATTTGCTCTCCTGTTTTGCTTTTAATGCTTAATATGCTTAATATGCTTAATATGCGTACAATGACTCGCATTTGCTTTGTTTGCTTACAGTTGTTTATCGACTCACAGTTGCTTTATTTATCACGTTTGCTCTGTAAATAAAAAAAAATTGTGGAGATGTGCCCAGAACAGGTTGGAGATGGTGAGAGAGACAAATCTCACATACTCCTCATGAGCAGAAGTTCCTCTTGGCGAGGAGGGGACGCCACACCAGCGTGTAACGCAAGTTATGTAACAGCGGCACACCGAAAATGACACAATAGACGTTCGTAAACATTTGGTGCTTCACGAGAAGACATGGGACGTTTGCTTTGTTTGTGACTTTCTGTAATGCAATAAAAATGTTTTCGTATTGTTTCACGAGACACTTGTTCTGTGGTAATTTTTATTGTATAATCTGTGTCGGAAGCCATTTCTGTACTGGGGTTGTCTTTGTGTGACGTCACAGAGATGCAGCTTCTATCGAGCCTGGTTTGAAACAGACATGGGATGCATTTGGATTACATAGAAAATGTGCACTTTGGTGCTAATTTATTTCATTTCTGTTGTGTTGAGAATTTTTTAAATATTTTTTTAGGAAATTGTAGCTTCATTTGCATGATAGACAAATAAAATACATTTCCTCTAGATTAGACCTTTCAGCATATGCTTTTGGAATCAGAAATCAGTGGTAATTTGTTTTTTAACCATTGTTCATGTTGAGTGACAAAAATGCTTAAATCAATGTTAATTTATGCTGGATGACAATTTTAAACTTTGGTACAGATTTTCACAAGAATCATGGAATCAGATGATTTGCTTTCATGGGCCACATAAAATCATGTGGCGGGCCACATCTGGCCCTTGAGTTTTGATACCTGTGTTTTAGACAGATCAGTTAATTTATACAGTATTTCATTTCTTTTTTAACTCTTCAGTCTATTAAAGCGTCACAGGTCTGGGAGAAATTCTATTTCACTTTTGTTGTATGTAATGTATGTATAATATCTGACAAAATTACTTGAATTCGTATATAATTTGATCCTTTATTGCGGATAAAACACACTTTCAACTTTATTGAACTCCAGTCTCATTAATTCATATTGACATTCTGCCATTCAGATACTTTCTTAATGCTTTGAATTAAAGTACAAGAATAAAATGTATATTCAAATAGTTATTGAATACATTTAATGAAGTGTAGAAATTGAAATCTAAATTAGCCAAATTCAGTTCCTGCTTGTATACATTTCAACACCTCCACTGTTCCAATAAAAATATTGAAACTATTTGTCTTTGTTTCCATGACATTCAACAATGCCTGCACGACGACACAAAACACAAGCGGTCTTGATGGTAGTGTGTTGTTTCTAATTATTTGCAGATCACGACTGGCTACAACTTGGAGGATGACCGTTGTGAGTGTGTGGCACTGCGAAATTACAAGGAGAATGAGCAGGTGCAGAGAAAATCCACTGTTACATATTCATTTAAGCACTGTTGAATGTATTGTTTTCTGTATATACTTTTCATGAAACTAAAAAAAAACTACACTTTTTCCTCAATGTTTAATAGACTAAAGTAAGATGAAATTGAGTTGGGACTCTCACCGCCTCATAAATTGTAGGTCTGCTATTTTCAGTTGTCAATGAATCTCAATGCTCATTTTTTTCCTCATATGACTATTACTACTATCGTAACTATATTTGTAATATTTCCATTATTTCTCAAATTTTTTAAATATTTTGTTTAAGCAAAATGAAATGTCGTTTTGAATGCAATATTCACAACAAATATTTCAACATCCATCTATCCTTCCTTCCTTCCTTCCATCATTTTGTAATTATTATCCGAGGTTAGGTTGCGGGGGCGCTAGATTTACTAGGAGAAGATGCCTGAAGAACGGAGGAAAAGTGTGCTAGTCCCCATTTTTAAGAACAAAGGCGATGTTCAGAACTGTGGAAACTACAGAGAAATAAAGATGATGAACCACACAATGAAGTTATGGCAAAGAGTAGTGGAGGCTAGACTCAGGACAGAAGTATGTATCTGCAAGCATCAGTATGGTTTCATGCCTAGAAAAAGTACCACAGATGCACTATTTGCCTTGAGGATGCTCATGGAAAAGTACAGAGAAGGTCAGAAGGATCTATATTTATATTTGTAGACTTAGAAAAGCCTATGACAGAGTACCAGGAGAGAGTGGTACTGCATGTGCAAGTCTGATGTGGCGGAGAAATATCCTAGAGTAGTTCAGAACATGTATGAGGGCAGCAGAACAGAGGTGAGATGTGCCGTAGGTGTGTCAGAAAATTTAAGGTGGAGGTGGGACTGCATCAGGGTTCCGCGCTGAGCCACTTCCTCTTTGCGGTAAGGTGAAAGATGAGGTTCGACTGGAATCCCCTCGGACCACGATGTTCGCAGATGATAGAAGAGTATGCTGATAACTATCGGCGAAAAAGTTAAACTTTTGGATATGATCAAAGACGGTAGAAGTTACATTTTTGTAGTGCCATTATCACGTGAATGAATCAGCGGCGTGCTACATATAGTATGATGTGGTAAACATCTGTAAAACTGGTTCAATAACTTTTAATAAGGAAGCAAAATGTGTGATGATGAACCTAAAGCTCAAGTGATTCACCAGCTCGAGGATGAGGCTTTTCGGCTACTAAAAAAACCTACACTTTTTCCTCAATGTTTAATAGACTTAAGTAAGATGAAATTGAGTTGGGATTCTCACCACCTCATAAATTCTAGGTCTGCTATTTTCAGTTGTCAATGAATCTCAATGCTTATTTTTTTCCTCAGATGACTATTACTACTATCGTAACTATATTTGTAATATTTCCATTATTTTTTTAAATCTTTTGTTTAAGCAAAATGAAATGTCATTTAGAATGCAACATTCAGAACAAATATTTCAACATCCATCCATCCTTCCTTCCTTCCATCATTTTGTACTTCTTATCCGAGGTTGGGTTGCGGGGGCGCTAGATGTACGAGGGATGCCCAAACAACCCTCCTCCGCCACTTCACTCAGCTCATTCGGCGAGATCCCAAGCATTTCCAGGCCACCCGAGAGACGTAGTCCCTCCAGCGTGTCCTGGGTCTTCCCCAGGGTCGTCCCCTGGGTCTTCTCTCTGTGGGACATGCCCAGAATACCTTACCAGGGAGGTGTCCGAGAGACATCCAAATCAGATGCCCCAGCCACCTCATCTGGCTCCTCTCAAAGTGGAAGAGCAGCTGTAATAGCTATCATCCTTTCCCGAAGGGTGATCCCGGACACCCTCCCAACAAAACTCATTTTTGCCGCTCGTATCTGAGATCTTCTTATGGTCACAACTCGCACGACCCGACTGGTAAATTGAGAACTTCCCCTTAGCTTAGCTCCTTCTTTAATACAACAGACCCATACAAAGTCCACATCACTCCAGATGCTGCACCGATTCTCATCCCAGCCTCTTTACACTCCGCTGCAAATTGCTCCAGGGAGAGTTGGAGGTCACGGCTTGATGAAGACAACAGAACCTCATCATCTGCAAAAAAGCACAGATGCAGTGCTGAGGCCACCAAACCGGATCCCCTCTTCACCAGAGCTGAGCCAAAAAATTCCATCAAAGTTATGAGCAGAATCAGTGAGAAATGGCAACCTTGGCACAGTCCAACCCT
This sequence comes from Syngnathoides biaculeatus, assembly GCF_019802595.1. Lineage (NCBI taxonomy): Eukaryota > Metazoa > Chordata > Actinopteri > Syngnathiformes > Syngnathidae > Syngnathoides > Syngnathoides biaculeatus. Next base: position 340,407 of record NC_084654.1, on the reverse strand, counting down.
AAGTGGAAACGAGTCTGATTTACTGCCAGAAATGTGGACCAAACTCTGACACAGATTGTTCAGGGATCAAACAGCCCTTGTCAGGCCGTTCGGTACCCCATACTCACGAAGCACTACCCACATGACTATCCGAGAGACGTGTTCAAACGCCTCCAAGTGTACAAAATATGTGTCGACCGGGCGAACTCCCATGCACCTTCGATGAAACCTGTCATGGGTGGAGAGCAGGTCCACTGTTCCACAGCCAGTATAAAAGCTGGGCCAGCTCTAGAGAATTTTTTTTTCCCGCCACTCTTCTTTGCAGTTTCAACTCTGCCACATTGGCGGGTCTTCTAGTTTGTAGTGGCTGTTTAAGGTCACACCAGAGCATTTCAGTTGGATAAAAAAAAAAAAAAAAAGTATAGTGTAAATGGAAAAAAAAAAACATACTGTAAATGAAAAAACATACTGTAAACCACCCCAACCACCGGGCCCCGGATGAGAAACCAGACCATTTTGTACCGGGCCACAAAGAATGAATGATAAATGATTCAGTTCTTTATTCTTACAGGTCATGCAGCCCTATGGGGGTAATGCAGCCCTATGGGGCACAAGCCTATGAAATCTGTAGGCCGGTCCCAAGCCCAGATTAATGCAGAGGGTTGTGTCAGGAAGGGCATCAGGCATACAACTTTGTCAAACAAATATGAGCATTCATCTAAAGAATCCAATACCGGATCGGTCGTGGCCCGGGTTAACAACGCCCGCCACTGGCACCATTAACCTGCAGGGCATTGGTGGAAATTGAGCTCCTGTGGGTCGAAGACAAAGAAGAGGAGGAAAGCGAATTTGTCTGTAGAAGAAGAAAAGGAATGCACAGATCCTACAACTAAGTGAAAGGAACTAGATGAAGTATTTCTGAGCATCCCAGATAGAGAGAGTTGTGATTGGTGCAGATTGTAATGGAGATGTTGGTGAAGGAAACAGGAGCGACAAAGAAATTATGGGTAAATTCGAGTTACATCCAGGAAAAGAAACTTTGAGGGACAGATGGTGGTGGTGCATAAAGGATGGAATTGGCAGTAGTGAATACTTTTTTCCAGAAGAGGCAATAATATAGAGTGACCTAAAAGAGCAGAAGTAGAAGCATGCAGGTGGATTATAATTTGTGCATATGATGTAATCTGAAGGAGGTTACTGACTGTAATGTAGTGGCAGAATGATTAAGAAGACAAAGGTAGAGAAGAGAACCATGTGGTGGAAGCTGAGGAAGTAAGAGTGTTGTGCGGCCTTCCATAAAGAGGTGAGACAGGCTCACGATGGACAGGAGGAGGTCCCGGAAGACTGGACTACTACAGCCAAGGTGATCCAAGAGAGAGAGAGGCAGGAGAATTCTTGGTGTGTCTTCTGGTAGGAAAGGGGAGAAGGAGACTTGGTGGTGGAACCCCAAATTACAGGAAGTCATACAAGGAAAGAGATTAGCAAAGAAGAAGTGGGACACTGAGAGGACTGAGGAGAGGCAAAAGGAATACAATGAGATGCAATGTAGGGCAAAGGTAGAGGTGGCAGAAGCTAAATGAGGCGTATGACGACATGTACACCAGGTTAGACACGAAAAAAGGAGAAAAGGATCTCTACAGGTTGGCCAGACAGAGGGATAGACATGGGAAGGATGTGCAGCAGGTAAGGGTAATTAAGGATAGGGATGGAAATGTGTTGACTGGTGTCAGTACTTTGAGAAGTTGATGAATGAAGAAAATGCGAGCGAAGGAAAAGGAGAAGAGGTGAAGGACCAGGAAATGTCAATGATTAATAAGGGGGAAGTTAGAAAGGCACTAAAAAGGCTGAAAAATTGAAAGGCAGTTGGTCCAGATGACATATAGTGAAGAAAATATGTATTTGAACACCCAGCTATATTGCAAGATCTCCCAATTAAAAATAATGGAGGGGTCTGCAATTTTCATCGTAGGTGCATGTCCACTGTGAGAAAGATAATCTAAAAAGAAAAATCCAGAAATCACTGTGATATTTTTTTTCCTTTTTTGTGATAAAGCTGCAAATAAGTATTTGAACACCTGAGAAAACCAATGTTAATATTTAATATCGTAGACTTTCTTTGTAATTGCAGAGGTCAAATGTTTCCTGTAGTTGTTCATCAGGTTTGCACACACTGCAGGAGGGATTTTGGCCCACTCCTCCACACAGATCTTCTCTAGATCAGACCGGTTTCTGGGCTGTTTCTGAGTAACACGGAGTTTCAGCTCCGTCCAACGATTTTCTATTGGGTTTCGGTCTGGAGACTGGCTAGGGCACGCTAGAGCCTTGATATGCTTCTTACAGAGCCAGTCCTTGGTTTTCCTCGCTGTGTGCTTCGGGTCATTGTCATGTTGAAAGACCCAGCTCTGACTGAGGGAAAGAGGTTGTTACCCAAATCACAATACATGGCTGTGGTGATCCTCTCCTTAAGACAGTGCAGTTGTCCTGTCCCATGTGCAGAAAAACACCCCAGAGCATTATGCTACCACCCCCATGTTTCACAGTATGGATGGTGTTCTTGAGATGGAACTCATCATTCGTCGTCTTCCAAACGCGGTTAGTGGAATTATGACCAAAAAGTTCCATTTTGGTCTCATCTGACCACAAAGCTTTCTCCCATGACTCCTCTGCATCATCCAAATGTCATGTCCTTATCCAGGCCACTTATCCTCACAAGGGTTGCGGGAAAGCTGGAGTCCATCCCAGCTAGCTCCGGGCGAGCTATACCCTGAACTGGTCGCCAGTCAGTCGAAGGGCAGATATTGACACCATCACTGAGCAGGAACTGATCCCACACTGCCCGCACCAAAACCAGGCGTGTGTACCACTCCACCATCAGTGACTTATCATCCAAATGGTCATTGGCAAACTTCAGACAGGCATTGACGTGCTGGTTTGAACAGGGGAACCTTCCGTGCCATGCATGATTTCAAACCATGATGTCTTAGTGTATTACCAACAGTCACCTTGGAAACGGTGGCCCCAGCTCTTTTGAGGTCATTGACCAAGTCCTGTTGTGTAGACCTGGACTGATTCCTCACTTTTCTCAGGATCATTGAGACCCCACGAGGTGATATCTTGCATGAGACTCCACTCCAATTGAGATTGAGCGTCATTTTTAGCTTACATTTTCTTATGATCGCTCTAACAGTGGACCTTTTTTCACCAAGCTGCTTGGCAATTTCTCCTTAGCCCCTTCCAGATGTGTGGAGTTGTACAATTTTGTCTCTGGTGTCTTTGGTTTTGGCCATATTACAAGTTTGAGTTTTACTGATTGTGATGGGGTGGACAGGTGTCTTTATGCAGCTAATGACCTCACACAGGTGCATCTTATTCGGGATAATACACGGAGTGGAGGTAAACTTTGAAAAGTGAACTAACACGTCTTTGAGGGTCAGAATGCTAGCTGATAAACAGGTGTTCATAAACTTATTTGCAGCTGTATCACACAAATATATCGTTAAAAAAATCATACATTGTGATTTCTGGAATTTTCTTTTTAGATTATCTCTCTCACGATGGACATGCACCTTTGATGAAAATTTCAGACCCCTCCATGATTTTTAAGTGGGAGAACTTGCAATATAGCAGGATGTGCAAATACTTATTTTCTTCACTGTATTTCTCAGCCACACCAGAATTACACATGCAGTACCATAGTTCCTCTCTTGGTACTCTGTCATAGGCTATCTCTAGAGCCACAAAGACACCAATGTAGGTCCTTCTGACCTTCTCTGTACCTTTCCACTAGCATCTTCAAGGAAAATAACTCATCTGCGGTATTCTTTCTAGGCATGAAAAATTACTGTTGCTCACTGATACTGTACTTATTTCTGTCCTGAGTCTTGACTCCACTACTCTTTCCCATAACTTCATTGTGTGGCTCATCAACTTTATTCCTCTATAGTTCTCACAGCTCTGCACATTGCCTTTGTTCTTAAAAATGTGGAAGAGCAGTTTTCCTTCATTCTTCAGACATCTTCTCACCCACTAGTATTCTGTTGAATAAGTTGGTCAAAAACTCCAAGGCCACCTCTCTAAATTGCTTCCATACCTCCACAGGTACAATATGTTAGAATAGTACAGGACATTTATAAGGGCCTTACAACAGTGGTGAGTCGTGCCATAGTTGTTGTGTTATGTGACAGAAGAGTCTCTGCTAGGATGAAGGTCAAAGTTTATAAAACAGTGGTGAGGCCGGCCATGATGTACAGATTAGGGATGGTGGCACTGAAGAGACAACAGGAAGCAGAACTAGAGTTGGCAGAAATGATGATTTTTAGGTTTTCTGTAAGAGCGAGGAGGTTGGATAGGATTAGAAATGACCTCATTAGTGGGACAGCCAAAGTTTGATGTTTTAGAAACAAGGTTCGAGAGAATAGACTTCAATGGTTTGGACATGTCATGAGAGTACATTGATCGAAGGGTGCTGAGGATGGAGCTGCCACGCAAAAGAGCGAGGGGAAGACCAAAGAGAAGATTGATGGATGTTGTGAGGGAAGACATGAGGACAGGCAAGACAATGATGAGAAAACAGAGTGGTCACAGACTGATTGCAAATAGAAAGCTACATTTTAAAGAAAATACCAAGATTCCCGTGTGTTATCGGTTCATTGCAACAAGTGATTAATAAGTCCCTCACCTATGGCGTCATGTCGCTATCAAAACAACAAGATCTCAAAAGTGAGAGGTGCTATTGCAAATCTGAGCAAGAATTTTAATTGTGTCCGCCCTCCTGCTTTTTTAATGTGTTGATTACGCTAATTTTTAAATAGTTTGAGCCCGTTGTTTTGATAGCGACTTGACGCCAATCAATGTTTTGATAGCGACCTGACGCCATAGATTTTCAGCAAACTTTTCGGAGAGGCTGAAATAAAAAAGGTTGAAAACATTCCGCTTTTGGAGACCACAAAGAGAAGAATAAATGAAATCCCAGCTGACATCGAGACACAGTTAATTGACATAGCGCATAACATATGCATTATGATGAGTTTACTTTTTCATGCATTTAACATTCATTTTTAAGACAATCGTGAATTTATTTTTGCGGTGGGTGTGTACATGCATGCGTGTATGTGTATATTTATATATATATATATATATATATATATATATATATCTGAGGTCCAGGGTTCAATCCCGGCCCCACCTGTGTGGAGTTTGCATGTTCTCAAGTGCCTGCATGGGTTTTCTCCAGGCACTCCGGTTTCCTCCCACCTCCCAAAGACATACATTAATTGGAGATTCTAAATTGCACATAAGTGTAAATATGTACCTGACTGGCTGTTTATCTCTATGTCCCCTGTGATTGGGTCTTCACGGTTTACGATAAGGTGTAAGATACCTGGAATAGGCTCCAGCCCTCCCATGACCCTTGTGAGGAGAAAGATCTCAGAGAATGGATGGATGGATATTTTGTATTTTTGTGTGTTGTGCTGCGTTTTTCTTTAAGTGAACTAAAAATTAGCATTGTCTTCTTCAACATGGTGGGGATAGCTTCCTCTTATTGTACACCTGCTGGAGGTAGATCAGTTTTCTTTTACAAGGACTGGATAAACAAACAAAGGAGATCATTGTGGACTTTAGGAGGAACAGAACTGAACCGCCTCCGCTTTCCATCAATGACTAGTGTGTGGAGAGAGTCCCCACATTCAGGTTGCTGGTTGTCTTGAACGCTGAGGACCCATCCTGGACAGACAAAATCTCAGCGATCATCAAGAAGGTTCAACAGCATCTCCACTTCCTGAGAGTCCTCAGGAAAAATAACCTGGACACAAAGTTGAGGCTTGCTATTTCCTAGGCTTTGGGGCGCCAACAAACCACTGTCAGACCTTTTATCCACAAATGGAGAAAAGTGGGAACAGTGGCAGACCAACTAAAATTACTTCAAGAGTGTGATGACGACTCACCCAGGAAGTCACAAAAAAAAAAAAAAAACTCAAACATCAAACTGCAGGCCTCATTTTAGGTCAGTGTTCATGACTGTACCAGAAGAAAGACACTTGCAAAAATGGCATCCATGTGAGAGTTCCCAGGCAAAACCCCCCCTGCTGCCAGCAAACAATACAAAGGCTTGTGTCACATTTGCCCCCCCCCAAAAAAATATCTTCATAATCCGCAACACTTTTGGAGAAACATTTTGGGGACTGACGAGTCAAAAATATAACTTTCTGGAAGGTGTGTGGCCCATTACGCCTGGCATAAAAATGCCACAGCATTCGATTAAAAGAACTATGGTAATGGCACTTTGATGGACCAAAAACAAACATGAAGCACTGGAGTCCACGGCACGAACAGAAGACTCCACATTCATACCATGTTGCCATGTCATCTGTAACGTCAGTTGTTGTGCTGTCTGTGTCCTACAAGATATTCAGGTGTGTAGTTATGGATCCCATGAAGAAATATAACGTTTTAAATTTATTTTACTTTATCGATGGCCAAAATGTCTGTGCGTTTCTGTGCATCGATACATGTTTCTACATGTTTGTAATAAATCCATTACTCTTCCCATTAATATGTTTAATTATTATCATGGGTTGACCCAGAAATGGATTCTTTCATTTAATTTCCTATTGAGGAAAACAAATGTGACGTCGACCAATATCCCCAAATGGAGTGTCTTAATGTACCACTGCACTTTAAATAAAAAGTCAATCGAGACCAAATACAAAGCCTCTCTCTGGTGGCCTATAAATGCTGTGTGGATGCATTTACTTTTGAAGATATTTTCTTAGGTTAACATGAAGTCTAACTGTATTCTAATTACGTCTGTGCAGATTTATATTTTTTATGGCACAAGATCCAATGCCGACTTTTTCGTCCATAACGGCTTCTTCTTCCAAGACAACATCCACGACCGGGTGAAGATCAAGCTGGGCATCAGTAAAAGTGAGAGGCTTTACACCATGAAAGCAGAGGTGCTTGCACGTGCTGGTATCCCAGTGTATGTATACGTCTTTTTAGTTAATCTTGTTTATAATTTTTGTCCCATCTGAGTGGCAGCAAAATAATATATACAATGTGTAAAAAGTCACCTAGATACACACGAATATTGTGAAAAATGTAATTAGAAAAGCAGTAGTAGGATTAAATGTATTTAACTTTGTCCACAATGGTCATGAGACGTTTTATTTTCATCTCTTTTGAGTAAAAAATTGAAAACAAAAGATGAGAGCAGGGTGGGGAAATTCTGTGTTGACGTGAAAAATGAATCCCTGCTTGCGAACGTTACATTTAGAGCAGGGGTCAGGAATCTTTCAGGCTGAGAGAGCCATAAACGCCAAATATTTTAAAATGTAATTCCAAAAGAGCCATACAATATTTTTAAAACTAAATACAAGTGTATTCATGCATTTTATATAAGACTGTCAGGTTCACCAATCAGACATTCATTAAATAGGACAAAAAAGGAAGCAAAGACACCAGTTCAAGTCTCGCGAGGAGAGAGGAGATGAACTGTCTCATACAATTCACCACTGCACTCTCTGATTATCCTCTCCTCAGCACCTCTATTTAGTTTTAGGACGCCCCTTATTTACATGGATGTTACAAAAAGGAGACGGCAAGCAAAACAGTTGGAAACAAAGTGTACATGTTTGTTCATGTGCGTGAGCATGTGTGGAAGATTGCTGAATACATGTGTGGTCATCATTTCTTTAACAGGCAGCAGTTCTAACAGTTCTGATGGTTAAACTTTTTTGTTCTTGCTATCTCCTGCTAGGAGGCTGCCACGTTATCTAGAGCAGAGCAAAGCATTTCTTTATTGGAAGCAGATGTGTGATAATTATGATCACTATTATTCCTACCCCCCCTCCCCCCGTTTATCCTACATTTGCTAACACATTTTCTCGAGCAGAGCTTTGCATTCCACATTGCAGGCAGCGCAAAGCATACTTCATTGCAGGCAGAGCAGTAACTGAATTGGAGCAGAGCAAAGCATTTCTTCATTGCAGGCAGGAACAGTTACTGAATTGGAGCAGAGCAAAGCATTTCTTTATTTCAGGCAGCAACAGTTACTGAATTGGAGCAGGGCAAATCATTTCTTCATTGCAGTCAGGAACAGTTATTGAATTGGAGCAGAGCAAGGCATTTCTTAATTGCAGTCAGGAACAGTTACTGAATTGGAGCAGAGCAAAGCATTTCTTCATTGCAATCAGAAACAGTTACTTAATTCTATTTACAATTATTTCTAAATTATCCTCCCGTTTATACTAGATTTGCTCAAATCCCCACGTCATCTAATAGATCACCCTTTCGGATTTATTCCAAATAGTTACACTCAGAGGAAAATATACCACTAATTACTTGTAATCTTCTGGATCAGAGAACAGGTCTGGAAGAGAAGTCATAACGTCACCATCGTGGTCAACAATATCACTGTCATTACCCTGTTGTGCCAATAGTGGATATATTTCTGCCAATTTTGAATTTGTCGGGGCAAGAGCAGTGGTTATAAGTTGGTTAAGTGATGCATTTATGCAGGGAATACAACAACATCCACACAATGCAAGAATAGCTGCAAACAGCTATAGAAACTAGGACAGAGAACACCAAGTTTTTAGATTTGCCAAACTTTTTTTTTTTTTCCCACCACTCAGACCATGCTGATGTGTTTACACCAAAGTGCTCTTTCATCTTGTGGTTCAGGGTGCTGAGGCCTTGAATGGCCCTTGTGAGTGACCCATCAGCTGCTGTGATATTTGGAATAAACAACACTGGTCACCGAACATTGAGCAGTCGCCACTCTTCTAGGCCAGGAGCATGTCGACCGCTATGCGGTTCTGGAACGTCATGAGTGAGGTTGCAGCTGGTTGTTCCCTTATGGCAATAAAGCCTGCTTCCGTATAATTACCCAGTTTGTGTACATTGTAATGTATGTAGTTGATTCTGTCAACGTTTTTATTCAGAGTTATCCATAACAAGATGGATTCCCATCCTACAGCAATCTCGTTAACTTATATTCCTCTGGTACGCCGTTGGGATGCCATTTGCATCATTATATGTCAGATCGCCATCTTTCTAAGACTCTGCCAAGGAATTGAAAAAGTGCTTAACTGATTCATTGGGAGGCACACATGGAGTCCTACCCTCATGCCTCGGTGTCTCCCGCATAATTGTTTACCAATGTTATTGGACATTTGGACATTTGGTTGCGCATCTTTGTCTTATGTGTGGTAGGCATAGTTGACTGAGTATAATTATTGGTTCTGTTGTTATGTATTTTTGTCAGCTTTACAGGTGTCCAAAAGTAGCATATGAACAAAAATATCATTACGGCTGTCAATGTTGCAGCCCAACATGCTATCATATTATTTAGCCATTTTGAAGTCATGTCGACCAAGTCACCCCTAAATGAGTCAAATGTCTTTTAAATCTTCATCAGCCTTCAGGTATTTTCAGATACTATAAATCTGCACCCACCGTATGCTGGTCTTTGCTCACTTTTCCCCTTGGGTGACTCAGCTGAGATGACCTTTTAGTTTTTGTGTAAGGTGCATCCACGCGTTACTTTCTGCTATTTTGTCCAAGTCATTCAGCTCTTGCTCAGTCTATGCCAGTGTTCAGGTAAAACTGCATGTACAGTAGATGTTAATTCATAAACAGACATAGGATGAAAAGACAAATGGCAGTAATAAAGTTATTAAACCACAGTAACTTGTTACATTTTTTTTTTATTCTGATGGTGTAGTGCAGGGGTGTCAAACTAATTTATCTTGCGGGCCACGTTGTAGTTCAGGTTTCCCTCAGAGGGACATTTTGAGTGAAGGCAGCGTGGGATCGATTCCCGCTCAGGGATGGTGTCGACATTTGCACTGCGACTGGCTGGGGACCAGTTCGGGGTTGTAGTCTGCCGCTGTCCGAAGTTAGCAGTGATTGGCTCCAGCTCTCTCTCCGAATAAATGCCGAAGGGTTGCATCAGGAAAGCCATCCAGTGTAAAAAAAAAAAATAAATAAATAAATAAATAAAAAAGACTGTTCCTGCCGCACCACCATGACAATGGCACAAAAATGGTTTTACACATCAATGCTGATAAATTTCCCAATTTGTTTTCAGTCCTATCAAATTGATGCATGTGAAATTTCCTAGTGACACGCCATTAGAAAACAATGTTTTTTGTTTTTCAAAAGAAGTTAATGGATACACAGAATCCCCCAACTTTTTTTTTTTGCATTCGTTATGAATTAATAGCACTGGTATTATCTCTGGATCTGTGCAAACAACACAATCTTTTGGACAAGTTTTTTTGTATCTAGTTATCCAATTTGTCTTGTTTTTATTTCATTTATTGATTTATTTATTTTGGGGTGCGACCTTGAGATACCACTCGAACAGAAAAAGGAAAATAACGGGTAGCGTTTTCATCCAACACCCAACAGCAAAATTTAACTGTTTAGTCACCATTATGACAGCAGTCTCACTCACATGTGTAACCGGACTACGACGACTATGACAGGGAGAATGAGAACAGCTATCTTACAAGTGGCCAATAAAAACAAATTAGTTTTGTTCGTGTTAACAATGGTTTCAAAAGCAATAACTTTCTTACAATTAACAAATGAACTCAAGTACCCCTTCTGCAATTTTTTAAGCTGTTTGGGCTTGTTAATAACTCCTGAAAGGGATCCACTTGTGTGATTATTTTTTTTTCCTTCATCATTCATCTATCACTCATTGTGTGGAAAATATTGGTAATTTGTATGGTCTCCCAGTGTTTTGAATGGAATGAGATCCTTACGTGCTTGTAATGTACGTATAGTTAGACTAAATCTATCATTGTGTCCAAATTGCCCCTACATGTGATTGTGAGTGCGGCTTTTTGTCTCCATGTGCCCTGCGATTGACTGGCAACCAGGTCAGGGTGTACCTTGCCTCCTGCCCGTTGACAGCTGGGATAGGCTCCAGCCCCTTGTGAGGATAAGCGGCTAAGAAAATGGATGGAAGGATGGATGGATGTGTAGCTTAAGGAAACTGACCATGTTTTGGATGCACATTCCCTTGTGGATTATGTCGCGCACAGGTCAAACAAGCCCTCCAATTTTTTTTTCCATACAAGTTAAAGCCATGGATCATGTAATGCCTTTGTACCAGGGCTACCATTCCCCCTGTTGAGACCTGATACTTCCCATGTCTCAAGATTGCTGCCCACTTAAAAAATGTTTTTGGTAGAATTTTTTTTTTTATATCTGTGCTGACATAATTTACATTTTGTAATGGAGCACCTTATTTTTTCCACATTTTTAGTTCTGCTGGTTAGCTTTGTTGTTGCATTTTGTTTAACACATCATTTGAAAGTATGTCTTCATTTGTTGCATGGTCAGATAATCCCGTAAAGGTTTTGGGTGCTACTTCTTTTGCTGTTTTATCTGTAAATCCATTTCCTAATGATACTTTCTCTGGATTTGATGTGTGTACTGCACACTTACATATGGCTATTTCTTTTGGTAATTGAACTGCTATGAGCAAATTTTGTAGTAGCTCTGCATGTCACTTTGTTCCCTGTACTTGTCACTATTCCTCTATTTTTCCAGTATTGTCTGTGTAGATTGTGATACTACCGTGAATACAGCAGCATCTGGTATCAGATTGTTTAAGACTGTCCAATAAGAAATTGTCTGTCCAGTTCAGTCCAAATCTGGTTCTTTTTCTGTCCAATCAGGAACATTTCATACTACCAATACAAATTGTCCCAAACTCTTCCACTCCTGTTAAGTTTGTAATGACGTGTGTGGTGGTGTCCATTCCTTGTGTAATGCATTTAGTTTGTCAGTCAGTCTTGTTCCTGCCACCACGACCGATGTACCATCTGAGTACAGATTATCAATCATGATTTTGTCTGGTGTGGGCTGTTATCAGTTTACAATATCTTATACTACATAGTCACATGTAATGAGTCACTTCCTACGTCATTTTGTGGTTATTCAATCATGTCTCGAGCTGTTTGCAGCAAGAAATCTCCTGTTCTTGTGGGAGGTTTGTTTGGAATATCTAAGGTGTAATGATAAGAGTGCTGGATTCCTATTTTGTAAAATATTTAACTCTCCTCCCAGTAATTCCTTTTTTTATTTTTACTTCTATATTTCGTGTCAGAGAGGGAATTAAGCCTTGTCCTTGTTTCAGCAAGCCATCTCTTCCCAACAAACGTATGGGGCAAATTAAAAAGTTGATTTAGAATTTTGGGAGCATTAGTTGTGACATTTTTGATGGGGAGATGGCTGCTCACTTCCTCATCTGCGGCCACAATTATTAAATGTTTCGCATAAAGCTCCATTAATTTCTCCTTCCTCTCTCAGAAAGGTGTCAACTTTCTTTTTCTTATTTTGTTGCACTCTTTCTGCGTGTAGTGCTTGGTTAACGTATTGTTACAGGCTGCCAGTCGGTTTATCAACCCAATGTTTTTCAATGCATTGTTTTGTAGGATTATTTGAATTCGCATGAAGATCATTTTTTAATTGCCCTTGATTCACACTCCCTAGAGTGTGATCTTCAGGAATGCCACTGTTTGCTTTAAAACATGCAGTCATTCCAATTCTACATTCTTCAAATGGTTCATTGTTTTATTTTGCTCTTCCAATCGCAGAAAAATTTACTTTTTGTCTAAATCTAGCAGAAGAGCGCGATATTAACCCTTGAACTCCCTGCTGCTGTGAGAAAGTACTTTGCTGTCATCCAAATTTGTTGTACTTCCACACCATTTAAGTGGTAAGATTTTCTCAAGTCTTCCGTTCCCTGGACGAATTATGTTACATCAACTGATACCTTTTATGGCCGTTTTCACATAATCTTGAGTCCAGTTTTTTTTTTTTGGGGGTTTTTTTTTTTTCGTGTGTGTTTCTCTTATTTTATCCTGCAGGTTAACGATATATATTTTTTGTGTGTATGTAGAGCTGGCCAGCAAAGCCATATTGTGTTATACACAAATTTAGATGTTTTATTGTTGTAGGACATTGGCTTTCTACAAACTTCTAGTCCTTACACATTTTTTTTTTGCAGATGTTCTATTTCAACTATTTTGCTATATATCAACTATTTTGCTATTTGTTTTTCCCCTGTTTGAGTCAGTGGTTCACCGAGGGTGACTGTACTGACTTCCCCCTGAACAGGGTGATAATCACGTTCTGTTTGAGGTAATTCTCAAGCTTCTACCACACGTGGCGGAGAATTCTTACCTCTGCATCCTCAAACAGTTGTCACTCAATTTCCTGTTCAAATGAGGTAGCGAACCTCCACTCACACTTTTACACATCCACACGTTTCACGGAGCTCATGTACAGGACACACCTTGCCCTTTTCTCAGTTTTATAGACTAATTAGTCTACTCGATAGGGACTAGTATTCTTGAGGTTTGGTTCTGCTGAAGTCACCCAGACGCGCATTCACTCATTCCTCATGAGTGTGGGAGTTTCCTACTCACCAGAGATGCCTTTACTTCCTTCGGTTTCTCATCAACCCTCGGCCTCCAGATGCAAAGTCGAGGCCCAGTCACGGAAAGGGCCTCAAGTGCCGTGGCCACGGTCTTTGCCTGGACGTTGACTCAGCCCCTGGAAACCTCAGGTATCTTGAGATCTGGCTCGAAGGACCAAGTAAATGTCAGGTTCACCAATCAAACCTTCATTAAACAGGACAAAAAAAGTAAGCAAAGACACCAGTTCAAGTCTCGCGAGGGAGAGGAGAACTGTCTGGTACAATTCACCACTGCACTCTCTGATTATCCTCTCATCAGCACCTTTATTTATTTGGTTTTAAGACGCCCCCTTTTTACATGGATGTTACAAAATGGAGACGGCAAGCAAAACAGTCTTAAAAAAAGTGTATATGTTTGTTCATGTGCGTGTGCATGTGTGGAAGATTGCTGAATACATGTTTGGTCATAATTCCTTTAACAGGCAGCAGTTCTAACCGTTCTGATGATTAGACATTTTTGTTCTTGCTATCTCCTGCTAGGAGGCTGCCACATTATCTAGAGCAGAGCAAAGCATTTCTTTATTGGAAGCAGATGTATGATAATTATGATCAGAATTATTCCTAAAAAGACCAACATTATAGGGTACAATATGTCTCTGAATTCTTTGAAATAATATTATGCTGTTGCTTACCAATGATGACAAAAGTACTTCTTACCATTAATGCCACTTCTGGTGCTTTATGGTTTTGCTCATGGGTTTGTCGTCCATTTCATACGTTATTAGATTAAACTTCATGCAGCTATTGAGACTTCTATTCGTTATTCATGAATATAAATTGGTCTTCATATTTTTTTACATGTGAGAAAGACTTTTCACATGCATAGATAGAACTAAACATTGTCAGTACAGCAATACTCACATGCCACAGAGTGTGTGGTATGTGACAGGAAGTGGAGTCCAAGTTTTCACAATCAGCGCGTCTGCAGGTTAAATTTTTTTTCCATTTCTCCCTACTTATCGTGGCTCACCAACAATGCTTGCCCACAGAGGCATGTCTTTTATTCGTTTGATTAGCTTGTCTTTATGTGAAAATTTGTCAATAAGTTCATTTGCAATATTAAGCATGATATTTTGATGTAATGTGATATGATGATTTAGCAAACGCCCCATCTGTGAATGGCTTTCCGTGTCTCACAATTGCCAAGGCTGCAGCAAAACTTTCTGAATTCCAGTCACCTTGATGTGGTCAAACAAATAGTTGCTGTTCACAAACTTGGACTGCACAGTAGCTCCTGACATGCTTTCTTCCTGCTCTTCCCCACAGGATATTTTGATTCAGTGGAAACTACAGCAACCACTCTCAGCTAAACTGTCTCTGCCTAGTTTCCTTTCCCAACAAAACAAACAAAAAAATTACATACTCTATACAGAATGTCGTTATGAGCCATACGCAACCATCAAAAGAGCCAGGAATGCCTCACGAGGCATAGGCTCCTGACCCATGATTTAGAGTATATTTAACCAGTGATGTGCTGTTTATGGCTGTTGCTTTGTGCTAATTCTGCTTTTTTGTGAGGTATTGTGAGATGCAGCTTGACCTCATGCTGCCACACTTTTGACTGCATGTCCCAGCTCACGATTACACGCTTCACATTTTTGCAATTATTTAATTCTATCTTTCCACAAGACCACATTGTGAAAATTAACAATTGCTTCAGTGTAGACAGTGTACAGCTAGGATGAAGGGCAAAGTTTATAAGTGGTGAGGCCTGCCATGATGTACGCATTAGAGACGGTGGCACTGAAGAAACAACAGGAAGCAGAAATAGAGGTAGCAGAAATGAAGATGCTGAGGTTCTCACTTGGAGTGAACAGGTTGGATAGGATTACAAACGAGCTCATTAGAGGGACAGACAGTTGGATGTTTTGAAGACAAGATAAGAGAGAGCAGACTTAGATGGTTTGGACATGTTCAGAGTCAAGAGAGTGAGTATATTGGTAGAAGGGTGCTGCGGTTGGAGCCGCCAGGCAAAAGGTCGAGAAGAAGACCAAAGAAAAGATTGATGGATATTGTGAGGGGGGACATGAGGACAGTGGGTATAAGAGACAAAGATGCACGAGATAGGCTTTGATGGAAAAAGATGACACGCTGTGGCGACCCATAACGGGACAAGCCGAAAAGAAAAGAAGATGTACTGTCCCCCCCCCAAACAAAGTGTGGTCCAGATTTGGCCCAGTTTCTGATTGGGGGTCGGGGGCTGGGGTTTATCATGCTCTGGTTTAGTATTTATTGGAATTCATGAATCCCTCAGTTAAGTGTATTAACCCAGTTCCACCAGCTCTCATTCAGGCCCAGACCATGAGACACCCACCACTAGGCTTGATAGTTGGGAAGACACACTTGTCTTTTTACTCACCAAATAAGTTGATCTATGTCTCATCAGACCACAGAATATAATTCAAATAATTCTTGTCATTAGTCTGTTTGTCTTCAGAAAATAGTTTATAGGCTTTGTACATCACCTTTAGGAGAGGCTTCCTTCTGGGACGACACCCAGAAAGCCGATCATGGGGTCATCACTCTTCTTCTTTCAAGCGTGAGTTTAATTTTGACCAAAAAGTTAAATTTTGGTCTCCTCTGACCACTTTAAATTCTCCCAATTATCTTTATGATTATTCTGATGGTCACTGGCATACTTTAAACCGGCTTGGAAATGTGCTGGCTTAAGCAAGGGGACCTTTCGGGGGCTGGGATAACCCTTGAATCCATGATGACTTAGTGTGTTACTAATGGTAACCTTGGTGACTCTGGTCCCATCTCTTTTCAGGTCATTGACAACATCCCCCAATCCCCCATGTAGTTTTCTCAAGATAGATGGTTAGGGTTAGGGCTACATGAGATTTTCTGTGTAGCTCTTGGTTGAGGCATGTTGTCAGGCATGTTGTATCAGTTTGGCCATTGAGAATTGAGAACTGATTGGACCCAAGACTCTTTGGTCCTCCCATAATTGTTGAAATTTAAAAATTTCAGTTCCCATTATATGATACTTGGAGTCTACTGACCCCAAAGAAGAAGGCAGCAAACAGAGGAAGAATTGCCCATGAAGACAAGCTTATGCCCAATGGCGGCGGTGAACAAAATTCTTCATCCATCTATTTTCTGAGCCAAAAGTGTGTCTTTGACTACAAAAAAAATTACCAGTCGCCTCATTGCAACATTCGGAATAAGATGATGTGCAATGGAAATCTTTCATGTGTGCAAATTTTATGTGTTCCCTCCCATTCAAAGCCTCACCCTATACCGCACGCAACTTCACTGAAGTCATTCGGTTGAGATTGAAACAAGCACATATTTGTCAACACTTAGACAGCTAACAAGTTAATTGCTGGGTTGCCCTCTTTCCCTGATGGTTTATTTTAGTCTTCATACCAATATAAAAGCTGATGACAGACATCAAATTAAAATACAAATGTTTTTTACCAAACTGGAAAGGAAGTAGAAACAGTGATTACAAACTTAACATTGACCAAAAACTTCACAAAAAGGTCAAACTAGCAACTTTAAATCAACAATGAATTAGAATGAAATTAACATCGTCTCAGTATCACAAACCACCCTCTGCCTTATCAGTGGGTAGGTAAAGGAATCTTTTTACAGTGTATTCGGTTCCATTCCTTACTCGTTTTCTTGCTGTTTAGTTTACCTTTTGTTCTCACTGTGGTGAAGTTAGCTTTCATGCCAAAATGCTGACTTCTGGTGCCTACCATTCAAAATAAAAGGCTACAGGTTGAAAACATTCAATTTAAACTTTGGTCATATAAACCATTGTACATAAAACTATAGCATATGTTGGTTTGGGGCCAAAACAATTCATTTTGGACAAAGAACACGTTGATTGACGAAATAATGCAGTTTATGAAATGTTTAGGGGTGGGGGGGTTCAAATGACAGTCAGGCCATAGTCACACACATGGCACTTTTTGCCGGCTGGAGCAATTTGACGGTGACGCGGATGATGATAACTTCATGAAAGATGGCACAGGTTGGCAGGTGAACACAATAATGCAGTCCTCAGAAAACATTTGTGCACATCAGAAATGTCCACAAACACTTGAAGCCTCTTTATACTCGTGCATCCAGCAACCGCAATGACGTCACAGCTGCTACTCCACGCGTAGTTTTCATTCATATTTGAGCACAACCCACGTGTGCAGCTTTGAAAATGTGTTCCAATTCTTGTCCAAGTCAGAGGGTCATTACAATTATGGTGAAAAATCGATCACGAAGGTGGTGGCCTGGACTAGAGATGATCGCTCCAGCTTGCTCTACACAGCAACTTTTTTTTTACCTCTGCGCTGGGATGCTGCGTGGGGGCAATGCACAGGTCACATGACTCAATGCGGACGTTGGTTGAGTGTGGGAGTATCAGGAGGGCTTTTCTCAAGGTGTGTGTCTTTCAGTGTAGGTTGTAAAATCAAGAGATTGAAAGTTGAAAAGAAAAATCAAACAATAATGTAAACAAAAAAATTGCGTTCTCCCAAAATTGGGAAAAAGAAGGAAAAAGGTTGATAAAAAAAATTCAGCCCAGCTCCTTCCTAACAAAAGTGACTCTGTGAGATGAGTCTCTAAAAAATCTATTATTTGGTGTCAACAACTCAAATAGTAAACAAAAAGAAGAGCTGAAAGGCAGGGGTTTTAATCTTGAAGCGAACATAGGACAAAGGGTAGGACCCAAATGTAATGCTCCAAGGGAGTAACATTATTTTGAGGGTGGTTTAATACTAGGCAGAGGTCATACACAGATAAGCAGTCCAAAAAGGCAGAAGCACAAAAACACGTGGCAAAAGGCAAGATCCTAATACATGAAAACAAGGTCTGATAACTGGGAGGCAAAAACAAGACTTAACTAGACTTGGTTGTGGTGGTACAGGAACCCTGGAATGGGCAACGAGGCAAATACAAGAAGCTCATATCTCACACTAGACTCGGTCTCATACAACAAACTAATGACACCACACATGAGGCTTAAACACATGGCATAATTAGTGCCAATCAGGCACAGGTGAGTAGCTGCTGCCACAGGCAGCCACGCAGAGGGCAGTGGGCTGGCCACACCCCTGATAGTACCCCTTCCCAAGGCGATATACCAGACACAACAAAATCAAATCAAAAAACAAAACTCAGAACATGGGTGGACAGAAAGGGGCCTGAAGGAGGGCACAGACCCTCACCCCAGTCTGTACGGTGGCCCTCCAGACCACCCAAAGGAGAGGAGCATGGCCGAGCAGTTCAGAGGGTGGCTAGGAGGCCAAAGACCAGATCTACAAGGCACTCAGGCTGACGTCTGCGAGGAGTGTCCCACTGGCAAAGCAGGATCCAAACAGGTATAGGTGACAGCTGCGGGCGAAGCCCCACCAAGGTAGGAGCTAGAGGCATAAGCCACTGCTGGTTGAGAACTACAGTGGCGTGGGTGAGAGGCAACTGCTACTGCTCCTGGTTGACCACCGCCGAAGCGTATGCGAGAGGCGGCAGCTGCCGGTCGAGCACCACTGGGGCATGATTAAGAGGCGGCGGCTATTGCTGCTGGTCAATCACCGTCAACGCATGGTCGAGAGGTGGCTGCAGCTGCTGCTGCTGGTTGAGCACCGCCAAGGAATGGGCGAGAGGCGGAGGCTGCTGCAGGCCAGGAAACGCACCGGCATGAGCAGGAGGTGGCTCGAGATCCTATACAATGTCTGCAGATGCCTCCTCAGCCTGCTGCCATTGAGTTTTGTTAGGAATTGATATGAGAGGGACAGAGTACACAGGGACTCAGTAGAGTGAACTGGGAAACATAATTGGTATAGAACAAGTTGACTCGGGTAGACATTGCTTGGTGTCGCTTGGGCGAAGTGAAGGTCTACTTGGACGCCTTTTTTGGCCACTACATGGGTCCCAGGTAAATGGCCAAACTGGTGCCCCAGAAAAGGTGAGAGGAAGAGGACTTAGACACAAAGGGGCTAGAAATGGGCAGAGGTGACTCAACTTGACTTGGACTAAAAATGGGATAAAACCAAAATCTATATCAGAGTCAGAATCAGGCAGGTGGTCATACAAGTCAGGGTCCTCCTCAAAATCAGAGTAATCCAAGTCGAATAAAATGTGGCGGTGAATGAGTTGGGCGTGGAGGATAATCTTGATAAGCGGGGGGCACGGGTTGAAAGGAAGGAAAGAACAAAAAGACAGAGCCCACTCAGAGAAGGGCACTTGGTCGGCAGGCTAAGGGCGCTGGGCGGAAGACTGGCGGCATGACCGGTCATGCCACATTTTTCCCGCTGGGTCCAGTTCTGATCGGTTTGTTCTGTCGCAAACATGGGACGAGGGGTCGGAACCAAATGCAGGACTCTGAGGCAGTAGTAACATGAGAGTGGTTTAATTCCTGACAGATGTCATATACAGGTGGTAAGCAGTCCAAAAAGACAGAAGCACAAAAAGATATGGCAAAAGGCAAGGCCCTAATACATGATAACTGCGAGGCAAAAACAAGACTTGACTAAACTTGACTGTGGTGACATTGGAACGCTGGGACATGGCAAGGAGGCAAATACAAGAAGCTTGTAACTCACACAGTCTCATACAACATATTGGCAACTAGTGACACCATACATGAAGCTTAAATACTTGACATAATTTGTGCCAATCAGGCACAGGTGAGGAGCTGCTGCCTTATCCTAGATATTAAATGAAGCGAAGAGGTCCACACAGGTTCAGCAGAGAAGGTGTGGGGACCTCCTTCAGTTTTAGCTGTTTCAATTTTGGGTTCAGCCATTCCTTTCCTATGTAAAGCCTCAGGAAACCATTGGTATGATATTCTAAGCACTGCTTCAGCTTCTGCCTGACTGAGGATGGTTAAGACCACTAAGTTAAGTTCTGTTGCGGACCATGAATGCGCAAACAGGGGTTCTGGTGTCTTAACGTTGTTCACGTCAATTGCCTGAGTTTCTTCAAATTTAATTTGTTCAGGCATTCTGGGATCAAATTCAAATTTATATTTTTTTAATCACTTGGAAATCACAATTTGGTAAATGTCCGCTGGCTGGTTGTACCGAGTGTCATCCTCAACATTCAAAGTGGCACCTTTGAGGGCGTCACTGATTGCATGAGTGACAAGGAAGGTTTTTCCTCAGAACTCAGGATTAACGTGCAGAGTAAGGAAAAACCTGAGCTAGCCTGGATTAGTGGGACACACACAAACTGAATAATTTTAATAATGCCAAGCGGTCCTTCTAAGTTGTCTTGAAAAGGAGTAATTTCATATTGGCTGTCTTTCATCAGTGTCAGGAATCTGTGTGTGAGCATAAACCGTTAGAAGCACAGACAATACTGTGGTTATGGACTGCCTATTTTAGTTTAAAAGTACACAGTAAACATCTAACTAAAATGGCTACCGTTTGCATTTTGTTGAGTGAATGGGATTTGACCACTTAGTTGATCCATGCACTGTCGTGTCGTGGCCATTTTGGACTAGAATTCTCAAAATTGTGTCTCAATAGTAATATGTTTACAAGCATCACCAGTGGAATGGGGTGGACTGTAGATGTATTTTATGTCGGTCGTTAGGTTATTGATTTGGCAGTATCTTCAATTTTGTTGGGGTTTTGATTGGCCATCTTAGTTGATGGATCAGACGTAGCCCTTTGCGTAGCGGGGATGCTATCACAGAGGTTGGACCATGTTCACCGTTCTCACTGTGTCAACCATCCTTTGTTTCGCGCATGGTGCATTGTGGGCAGATGCTTGTATGACACACCCTTGCTACCTGGGGCCACTAACGGCTGTGAAGTACATTTCACGGAGTCGGAAAAAGCAAAGCCCATGATAATGCAAAAAAAACAGGTACAGCACTGAGAGAACAAGGTCTGGTGCACAGGTAGGAAGAATTGAAAGTGTGGCAGCCAAGGTGAGCCACAGAAAGATCAAACAAAAGCCATGTAATGATAACATCGTGACCAATGTAGAGAAGGGAAAAGCTAACACCCAGCTCAGAAGGGAATTTCCATCACAAGTGTGTACTGCAAGTACCATTGAAAATTCAGGTCCAAGGAATTCACCTGAGAAACAAAAGGGCGGACAAGCTGTGTAAAATGGCGCTGATTCACTCTTTGCAAGGTAAGGTTGGGACGCCAAAGAAAATGGGTGAGTAAAGTGAAAAACTATGTGGTGTCAGAGAAGAGGCACAACCCACGTTTGCTTTTGGAGCAAGAAATCTTTACAAGTAGTGAAAGAAGCAAACTGACTTCTTGGCCAAAGGCAATTAAGGTTAGCAAGCTGAATAAGTGTACCAATGATTAGGGACAGGCCTGCGACATGTGACTCAGAAGACACAGTTATGCTTCTTATCACAAGGTCTTGTAGTGCTAAATAGTTGAATGAAGGGTCAGTGTCACAAGAGTGACCATTGGTGGAGATCATCAGCTAGTATGGAACCGCCTTTTGTAATGTGTAATGTCATCCAGGTGAGGCTTTTTTTAGAGGCGGAACGTCAATGAGAGTCGGGGTGTAGCACTGGGTGGTTTCTGTAGTGTGTTTCGCAGGGGTCACTGTACCTGTGTCCAAATCTTCCGCTTAGTATAGTCAATCAATGGCATGAAACGACTTGACAGATCTTGTCCAAAGAGCAAAGGTGCCGACTTGACAGGTGACACAGGATAAATTATAGAATATGGCCCAATTGTCCGATGTAAGGCTGCAATCGAGTTGAATAGTGTTCATTAAGTCAAAAGGGCAAACTGTTATTTCGCATTGTTTAAAGTCAAGCATCTGATGCGCCTGCTACAATATGTCACAAGGTAAGTCAAACACATCGTTGAACATGATCGTGATGTCTACTACCCATATCCACAAGTGCGGAATTTTGGAATGTACGTTCAAGTGTGGTTGTCAAATAAATTTTTTCCATATTGACGGTCGGTTTATCTAGAAGACGCGGAAATGCCTTGCTTCTCTCTGTTTTGTGAAGTTGCCAAAGTCATTTGGTGACGAGGTTTATTTGACACCTGTGCCTTTTGGGCTTGTCATGATCAGGCAAATGAGACCATAGGTCCGTTTTTGCTGGCAAATGTTCAACATTTTGCTCTATCCAAAAATATTATGATCTGACATCTTTAATGTTGGTGCTTTTACGCTTAGCAAAGCCTTTTTAGGTCACGCAGTGGAACAGCTGTGTTGACGATAAGACAGACTAAAAGCTGGGTGCTCATTGATTTCAACAAGTAATGTTCGCTCTAGGAAGACCTGTTCCCGGTTTACTTTCGTTGGCTGTCTGTACCTCCTGTCGGACAAGTGTTATTTTGACTTCCTGTTCAAGCTTTAGCTTTTGAAGACGCAGCATGTCAGATTATAGGGCTGTCGACATTAATATGTTCACACAAGCACTCGACGCTTTTAGAGCGTTCATCTTTAAGTAGCTGAACCATCCATTTGAGCTCTATGATGTCCTCAGTCATGCAATGTAGAAATCACTGCATGCTTGTTAGGCGTTTTGGTTTGGCCTACTTTTACGTCTGAGGGATGATCAGTCAACTCCAACAGATTGCTTGTGTGTTGCATAATTTCGGATGCGACAGTTTGCAACAGTGTTTATTGTGTACGTTTATTTTGTGTGCACGAAGCAAGAACTTTATATACCTACTCATTTTCATGAGCATGTGTGACACTGGAAAGATAGCATCACTTGAACAGTGTTGGCTGTGGGGGTACACTGCTTCCGCAGCCTCAAGTTGAGTTTTAACATCAATTAGGCTGGCTTGTGCAAGGTTTAAATGAGTGTTGAACTGCTAGTTGTGCCGTTAAGTTGATTTATTGTAGCCTCTATTTTTTTTTTTAATTTGGTAATCGTCAATACCGTTACATTTTAATTGACACACTGAGTTTCAAACGATGCAATTGTTCATTCAATTGAGATTTCTATCTTTCAATATTTTGTATTTGGCATTACTTATGAGTTACGTGATGTTGGCATAGAGGACATCAGAACTACTGTCTTTCACCTGAGACCTGAGACGAGGTGCTTATTGAGGTTAGTCACAAGCTGCGCTAACGTGTCGACATTGTCATATTGGTTTTTTAAAATATCCGCCATAAGTGTGTTGTGTTTGCAGTAACTGTACATTGTACGCAGCTGATTGTTAGTTTTCAAAGCTGTATAAGCAGTGCATCTAATTTGGAATAGAAGCACAAGATAAGTGAGGTAATTAATTGTTAAACAGTTAAATAGCATTTGCAAACTATGCTCTGAGGATTATCACGTAGCTTTAGGTGTTTGAGAACGTGCGTAGAAGCATTCATCAAATAGAACAAAATTGTTGACATCAAGATGATTTGATCAATGTAAAATTAATGCATAGAGGTGAGCAACCTACGATAAAACACTTGCTATTGAACTTAGGTAAATCATCTTGTTAACTAAATTTTAAATGTCAAATAATTTAACACAATAATTTATTAAACCGATAAAAAATGATGAGTGGTGAAACAAATCGACTTGACTGTGATGGCAATCGCTGTAAATCAAATCAATCTGTGGAAACAATTTAGAATTTAACCAATTCAAAGAATTTTCCTTTAATGGGTAAAAAGCAGCACAAGGAAACACAAGAACGGTGTCAATAAAGTAGCCACGAAACACACAAAGTAAAAATGGCAAACATGTCGTGCAAGACGCATGCCTTTTCACACAAATGGTATTTACACTCCAGTTCAGATCTGACTTCGTCACAACAGTGATTCTTGGCAAGGAATATGTTGATTTGTGACCAGTGGCTGATCAAATCTCCTGTTTACGCTGTAGAGCCCAAAATAAATTCCCCAGTCCTATCTCCTCCCCCCTCCCCCCTCCCCCCACCTGAGTAGCGAATCTAAGAAGTGACGGATAGCTGGAGGATTGTTTGCACATCTGTGGTGGCAAATCAGAAAAAAACCTCAAAGGCGGAGCAAATCCTATCACATGACAACAAATATACAAATATGAGAATTCAATAAATTCACTCCAGTCTGCAAGCCATGTTGTATTTATTTAATAATGAGTATACAGATGATCACTTAGCTTCATTTGTCACTATATGACTGCGACTGTTTAGGAAACAGTAGAATATTAATGACTCTGAAGTCTGATTTATTTCTTGATTCATAGGTCTTGTGTCTTTGCGCTGCATGGCAATGAATCCCCTGTTTCATCACAGCTGCTTGCTTTTTTGAGAGTTTTCTGCATGACAGAGGGTAAGTAAAGCACCCACTAACATGAAACATTCTGATAGGGACTTGTTTATCTCTGAAAACTACCGTTTATGAACTACTTACACTTTGCTTTTGATGGAATATCGTCTTCCTCCACAATCTCACATTCGAGTCAGTGACTTTGAACTGCTGGGGTGCTTCGAGGTTGCCATTTCTTCGGCAGCACTGATGACTTTTCTTCTGGAAGTGGCTGCATATCTAGCTTTTGCAGTCGACATTTTTTCGCTTAGTTTAGGTTAAAACTCACGGGCACCAGTTTGGTGCAGTAGTAACAAATATGCTCAACTAACAATCGTAAAGTGCCAAACTCATGCGAGCAGGTCAGGAATCTCAGGTTGGCGGCGCACTTTACCATAATAGATATAAATGTGTGACATAAGACATTGAATATGATATTGAAATTTAAATGTATACATTTTTTATGACCCTGTGTATCTATATACACAACTATATGATATGATTTTCTTTTTATTTTCAATCTATACCTAAATAAAATGCGCTCTATTGACATTTTGAAAATATTTTGGGAACATTTTGCACATTATACACGAGAAATTACGGTATTGATGAATCAGTCTTTTGTTGTCATGGCAGTATATTGTCATGCTTGAACATTCATTCAGGATACATTTTCAGTGTTCTTGTTGAGGAGAGGAAGTTTTACTCCACCTCCATGTCTGACTGTGTGGACAGTTTTCTTTGAGCTGTATGTTTTTTTTTTTCCATGCTCAAAATACAGTTTAAGTCAATGCCAAATGGTTTCATCTGACCACTGAATTTTCTCCAGTATTCTTGTGGCCATTCAGGTCTTTTCAAATAAATATGAGGTACTTGTGTCTTTTGAGTCAGGTCCCTTTCAGACCATTAACAGGTGCCTCCTGTGTACGGCTCCTTCCCCGTCTTTCTAAAGATCGTGCTCACTCCATGACGCAAGCTCTTGCATTTAGTTCCAGAAGATGGGCAATTGAATTTTGAAATGTTGCATTTTGCACTCTTAAATAATCACGTCAATTGTTGTCACCTTCCTCTACTGGAAGCCGTCACCTTGTCGTGGTGGAGGGTTTTGTGTGTCCCAGTGATCCTCGGAACTAAATCGTCTGAGGCTTCACGCCCCCGGTAGGGTCACCTAGGGCAAACGGGTCCTGTGGGACCATAGAAAACAACAAAAAGACCCCAATGATTTCTAATATAAATGGGTTGAAGTTTTCTTTACCTGTACACGGGTCACCGAAAGCCCCACTCTGGAGCCAGGCTTGGAGTTGGGGCACAAAGGCATGCTCCAGGTGGCAGACTGCCATATTCACCAAGTGAATCGCATCATGGAGTTGTCAGGGAAAATGAAAGGCTATGATATGCTTCTTCAATGAAAAATGTTGCACGGACATCACACAACTCAGCAGCAGTCCGCCTTTAGAGTTGCTGTTTTTGAGCTGTAAGCCATTTTACATGCCACGTGAGTTTGCTTCTTTCATCCGTCAGTGACATCCCACGTCAAGTGATAAAAATATAGACATAAAAAATGCTACGGAGCACTGTACCGAGGCAACCACGTGAGTAGTAGGCGCCATCTTGAATCTTGATGATCGTTTTTGTGGTCATGTCATCAGACTACTGGCTGCACGTTTTGGACACTTAGGTGAAGAGAGTGATGAAGCTGTAAACTGGTAATCGTGGTGGTAGTTCACTCTAATTGTAGGGGAAGATGAAGGTCTGACCTGACCGGCCAAAATGTAATGTGAGGGTCTGCTGGGAACACCTGGCAAAATTCCCTGTTCGAAGGAGTTTGATCTCTGACTCCTAACAGAGTTTTGCTACTCTTCTGGGCGAGCAAGTGGACATCAAGTTCGAGTGGACCGTGTTCCACTTCTCCATTGCTGAGGCGGCTAACTGGAGTTGTGCCCGTAAGGGGGTTGGTACCTGTTGTGGCGGTAATCCCCCCGAACCCATTGGTGGACACCAAAGGGGAGGGATGCCTTCAACCTGAAGATGGAGTCCTTTTTAGCCTAAGGGACTCCTGAGACACCTGACGGGTACTGGCTTGTCAAGCGGAAAGCAACTTAGGTGGTGGCTGGAGCAAAATGTTAGTCATGGAAGCAGTTCGGTGAAGGCATGGAGAAAGATCTCCAGACAGCTTAGTGGAAATTCTGGTACGCTGTCCGGCATCTCAAGAGGGGGAAAGCACCATAAAAAATTATATAGTGGGTGGGGATTAGTGCTGCTGACTTCCAGCTGGGACGTTGTGAGTCGGTGGTGAGAATACTTTGAAGACCTCTTCAATTCACCCAACCTGCCTTCCCCTGAGGAAGCAGGGTCGGGGTTCTCCTAGGAGGACTGGGGTTGAGGTCACAGAGGTGGCTTAAGAGCTCCTCTGTAGAAAGGCCCCGGGGGTTGATATGATTCCCCCGGAGTTTCTCAATGCGCTGGATGTTGTGAGGTTGTATATTACATGGACATCGGGGACAGTGCCTCTGGACTGGCAGACTGGGTTGGTGGTCTCCCCTTTTTAAGAGCGAGGACTGGATGGTCTGTTCCAGCTACAGGGGGATCACACTCCTTAAGCCTCTTTGTTAAGGTCTCTTCAGAGGAGCTGGGGGGTATGTCGAGAAGACAGATCTCAGATTCAAGAGGAACAGTGTGGTTTTTGTTCTGGCTGTGGAACAGTGGACCATCTCTACATCCTTGGCAAGGTCCTCAAGGATGCACGGGAGTTCGCCCATCCAGTCTACATCTGTTTTGTGGACCTGGAGGAGGCGTTCAACCATGTTCCTCGGTGAGTCCTGTGGGATGTGCTTTGGGATGATGGTGTACCGAAGCCCCTGGTAGGAGCTGTTTGGTCCCTGTACGACTGGTGTCAGAGTTTGTTTCGCATAACTGGCAGGAAGACAGACTTGTTTCCATTGAGTGTTTGACTCTTCCAAAGCTGCCCATGTCACCGATTCCGTTAATAACATTTATGGACAGAATTTCTAGGGGCAGCAGAGGCGTGTCGAAGGGGGTCAGGTTAGGTGGGTTCAGTATTGCATCTCTGCTTTTTGTATATGATGTGGCTGTTTGATTCATCAAGCAATTATCGCCAACTCTCACTGGAGCGCATCGTAGCAGAGTATGAAGCGGCTGAGATGAGAGCCAGCACCTCCAAATCTGAGACCATAGTCCTGAGTCAGAAAAGGGTGGTGGCCCCTCGGAAAGAATCGGTGCAGCGTCTGCAGTGATACAGAGTTTGTATCAGTCCATTGTGGTGAAAAATGAGCGAAGCTGAAACACAAAGCTCTTAATTGACAAATTGATCTCGGTTCCTACCATAACCTATTGTCACGAACTGTGGGTCGTGACCACAACAACCCAAACTCTGATTCAAGTGGCTGAAATTAGTTTCCTGCATAGGTTCTCCCTTAGAGAGAGGGTGAGAAACTCTGTCATCCGGGAAGAGCTCAGAGTAGAGTCGCTGCTCCTCTGCATTGAGAGTAACAAGATGAAGTGGTGGGGGCATCTGTTTTGGATCCTTCCTGGTCATCTCCCCGGTGAGCTGCTCTGAGCGCATCCAACCAGAAGGAGACCCCAGAGACTACATCTCTCAGCTGCCCTGGGAACGACTCAGGGACCCCCGGAAGAGCTGGATGAAGTGGCTGTGTAGAGGGAAATCTGGGTTTCCCTGCAAAACTTTCTGTCTCTGACCTGACCTAGGATAAGTGGTAGAAATGGATGGATGGAAAATTTATCTTCTCACCAACCCTGTTGTTGGTGGTTTTGTAAATCCATTCCAGGCTTAGGCAGGTCTAAGGCCTTTTTTCCTGAAGTCTTTTAACACCATTTTTCATTCTTGTAAAGCGATAGGAAGTTAAGAAATAGATTTTTTGAACTTGCTCCAAGTTTATTCTGAAATGGTGTACTGTGCGCTGATGTGTGCAACATTGGCACTCTCCAATCTGTCAGAGCCAATATTCTGGCTGAGTTGTTCGGGAGCAAATACCTTTTTCACTCAGTACATACAATATTTGACAACTTGTCATTTATACATTTTTAATGATTTTTTTTTTTTTTTTTTTTTTTTAAGTTCTTGTATGCGAGTTTGCTTCATTCATTCTCGCTGGTGTTTATAATTCCCACGCCACACTCTATGCTGGCTGACCAACCAAACGAACCTGGAACAATTGCACCCAGATTCAACTCTCATTATTCTTTGGGACATTAAACAACACAGAAGTCAACCACAAACTCCCTAAATGCTAACAGCATATTGACTGTCCCATCAGGGAAATCAACATTCTAGGACACTGCTACATCATGCTAAAAGACTCATATGCCTTCTATTCCCCGTGCAGCTCTAGGGTTGTCTGTTCATTGTTTAATATCCCAACATACGGTCACAAACATAAATATCCAAAATCTATGATTAAAAGCAGTAAAGTGGACCAATGAAGCAAAGACAAAACATCAAGATTTGAATCTGCACAGATTGAAATGTCTTTGAAATGTCAAATGATGAATATATGGACATTGTCACAACCTATATTATTTTGAGTGAATATTTGTGTGTACCAATGTTTTTCCAAATGTTTGTCGTACAGAATAAGTAAAGAAGCAATATTGTATACAGTATGTTGGTTTTTATTACAACTAAGAACTCGCTTAGAGTCTTTGAAAAGAGAGGAAAAGGTCTTATGAATTGTCAGCCCTTACTGAAGCCCAGACAAACGCTTCTTCATTTTTCAAAATGAGAGAGACGGAGAAGTAAAGCAAACAATTATCCATGGCCAGCCACACTAGTAATCCAAGCATACGGTCCAGTAACTATGAGCAAGTAGTACACAGACAGAGCAAGTAGTCACAAAATTACTACAAACAACTAGTATCCACAGCATAGCCAGAAAAACAGCTAGTATTCACAGTGTAACAAAGAATAAGAATGTTGTATCAAACTAGAATTTGATATATATTCATCCATCCATTTTCTGAGCCACTTATTCTCATGACGGTCGCGGGAGTGCTGGAGCCTATCCGAGCTGTCTTCGGGCAGGAGCGGAGGTACATCCCTGAACTGGTTGCCAGCCAATCACAGAGCACATGGTGACAGACAGTAGTCACAGTCACAATCATACCTAGGGGCAATTTAAAGAAAAACTCATGCACGCATAGGGAGAACACACAAACTCCAAACAGGCAGGGCTGGGATTTTAACCCCTGTCCTCAGAACTCTGAGGTCAATGCTCTACAGCTGTTCCACTGTGCCGTCAATTTGAAATACAGTAAAGAAAATAAGTATTTGAACACGCTGCTTTATTGCAAGTCCTCCCACTTAGAAATCATGGAGGGGTCTCAAATTTTCATCGTAGGTGCATGTCCACTGTGAGAGAAATAATCTAAAAAGAAAAATCCAGAAATCACAATGTATGATTTTTCTTAATGATTTATTTGTGTGATACAGCTGCAAATAAGTATTTGAACACCTGAAAAAGACTAATGTTAATATTTGGTACAGTAGGCTTTGTTTGCAATGACAGCGGTCAAACGTTTCCTGTAGTTGTTCACCAGGTTTGCACACACTGCAGGAGGGATTTTGGCCAACTCCTCTACACAGACCTTCTCTAGATCAGGCAGATTTCTGGGCTGTCGCTGAGAGACACGGAGTTTCAGCTCCCTCCAAAGGTTTTCTAATGGGTTTAGGTCTGGAGACTGGCTAGGCCACGCCAAAACCTTGATATGCTTCTTACGGAGCCAGTCCTTGGTTTCCCTGGCTGTGTGCTTCGGGGCGTTGTCATGTTGAAAGACCCAGCCACGACCCATCTACAATGCTCTGACTGAGGGAAAGAGGTTGTTCCCCCAAATCTTATAATACATGGCTGCGGTCATCCTCTCCATAATACAGTGGAGTCGTCTTGTCCCGTGTACAGAAAAACACCCCCCAAAGCATTATGCTACCACCGCCATGTTTCACAGTAAGGATGGTATTCTTGGAATGGAAATCATCATTCGTCTTCCTCCAAATACGGTTAGTGGAATTATGACCAAAAAGTTACATTTTGGTCTCATCTGACCAGAAAACTTTCTCCCATGACTCCTCTGTATCATCCAAATGATCATTGGCAAACATAAGACAGGCCTTGACATATGCTGGTTTAAGCAGGGGAACCTTCGGTGCCATGCATGATTTCAAACCATGACGTCTTACTGTATTACCAACAGTTACCTTGGAAACTGTAGTCCCAGCTCTTTTCAGGTCATTGACCAAGTCCTGTTGAGTAGTCCTAGGCTGATTCTTCACCTTTCTAAGGATCATTGAGACCCCACGAGGTGATATCTTGCATGGGGCTCCACTCCGCGATTGATATCATCATGTTTAGCTTCTTCCATTTTCGAATGATTGCTCCAAGCGTGGACCTTTTTTCACCAAAGCTGCTTGGCAATTTCTCCGTAGCCCTTTTACAGCCATGTGGAGTTGTACAATTTTGTCTCATGTCTTTGTACAGGTCATTCGCCTCAGCCATGTTACAAGTTTGAGTCTTACTGATTGTATACCCCATACAACCAGTAAGTGTTCAAATACTTATTTGCAGCTATAGCACACAAATAAATCATTAAAAAAATCATACATTGTGATTTCTGGATTTTTCTTTTTAGATTATCTCTGTCACAGTGGACATGCACCTACGATGAAAATTTCAGCCCCTCCATGATTTCTAAGTGGGAGAACTTGCAATATAGCACAGTGTTAAAATACTCATTTTCTTTATTGTATGGTAAACATAAATTTTTCAACTCAGCTTCCCCTTTTTGATTATATCATTGATCACATACAAAAGGAAATTATGAAACATTATATCCTAAATAGCTAGTTAAAACTGAATAATCAAAATGTTGGGAGATAATCAAAACATTAAAGAAAAGTTAAGCTATATATAGTGAAATGGGAATGATTAAAAACTAAAAATTAATCAGTAAAAAATTAACATTATCAAATGTTCAAAACATTAAAAATTAAACACAAAAAGATAAAATCAAACTACCAAAAGTTACTACATATGCATTCACGAAACAACCCTACAGTCATTCAGTCACCTCAGGTTTAAGAAAGTCCTAAGTGGGTTGTAGTCAGTTTTGCAACAAAATTAGGATATGAATCATGGTCTTCATTAGAGTTGTCAATGTCATCCACGCAGTCTGTTTTAGGGAAGAATCGGTCAGGGAAATGTTTGTAAGACTGAATAGTGAAATTGTCCATTGTGACCAAATGCTGTCAATCATGTGAGAAACTTGAGATTTTATCAAAGGAACAGAACAACAGGACATGAAAAAGAGAGCAAGCAATTTGATACAAACCATAAGTTCAAAGCAATACAGTAATCCCTCTCTACTTTGCGGATCACCTATCACAGATTCAGTGTGTTGCAGATCCCCCCACCACCATCCAACCCCCAAAAAAGACGGATTATGTACTAATGCGCCGTCATAGATTTTCGTTATCTGTTTTTTTATTTCCCTGACTCTCTGACTAATTTCCATTTGAGTGTCCTTTTCATGTTTTTTTTTCCTCAGGTCTTCCAATTCTTTTTCTTGTTTATTCAATTTTTATTGTTTTAACTTCTTGTGAAGTGTCAGTTTAGCAATGATCTTCCCTCTCAAGACAGCTTTCCCTGTATCCCAAATCATGAGAGGGGAGACTTCCCCATTATCATTCTCTGACAGGTATAATTTGATGTCTTCTTGGAGTTCTTCTTTCGTTTTACCTTTTAGTACATTTAAATTCGGCTTCCAAGAATGCAGCCCTATGGGGGCACAAACCAGTGCAATCTGTAGGCCGGTCCCAAGCCCGGATAAATGCAGAGGGTTGCGTCAGGAAGGGCATCCGGCGTAAAAACTGTGCCAAACAAATATGAGCGTTCATCTAAAGAATCCCATACCGGATCGGTCGTGGCCCGGGTTAACAACGCCCGCCCCCGGCACTGCTAACCTGCAGGGCGTCGGTGGAAATTCAGCTACTGTGGGTCGAAGACAAAGAAGAGGAGGAAACCGGATCCAGCGTCAGAAGAAAAAGAGGAATGCACAGAGCCTACAACTGAGTGTAGGGACTTTGAATGTTGGGACTATGACAGGAAAAGCTCAGGAGTTGGTTGACATGATGATTAGGAGAAAGGTTGATATTCTGTGCATCCAAGAGAGCAGGTGGAAAGGTAGTAAGGCTAGAAGTTTGGGAGCAGGGTTTAAATTATTCTACCACGGAGTAGATGGGAAGAGAAATGGAGTAGGGGTTATTTTAAAGGAAGAGCTGGCTAAGAATGTCTTGGAGGTGAAAAGAGTATCAGATCGAGTGATGAGACTAAAATTTGAAATTGAGGGTGTTATGTATAATGTGGTTAGCGGCTATGCACCACAGGTAGGATGTGACCTAGAGTTGAAAGAGAAATTCTGGAAGGAACTAGATGAAGTAGTTCTGAGCATCCCAGACAGCGAGAGAGTTGTGATTGGTGCAGATTGTAATGGACATATTGGTAAAGGAAACAGGGGCGATGAAGAAGTGATGGGTAAGTACGGCATCCAAGAAAGGAACTTTGAAGGGCAGATGGTGGTGGACTTTGCAAAAAGGATGGAGATGGCTGTAGTGAACACTTATTTCCAGAAGAGGGAGGAACATATGGTGACCTACAAGAGCGGAGGTAGAACCACGCAGGTAGATTATATTTTGTGCAGATGATGTAATCTGAAGGAGGTTACTGACTGTAAAGTAGTGGTAGGGGAGAGTGTAGCTCGACAGCATAGGATGGTAGTATGTAGGATGATTCTGGTGGTGGGTAGGAAGATTAAGAAGACCAAGGTAGAGCAGAGAACCAGGTGGTGGAAGCTGAGAAAGGAAGAATGTTGTGCGGCCTTCCGGAAAGAGGTGAGACAGGCTCTCGATGGACAACCGAAGCTCCCGGAAGACTGGACGACGACAGCCAAGGTGATCAGAGAGACAGGCAGGAGAGTACTTGGTGTGTCATCTGGTAGGAAAGGGGAGAAGGAGACTTGGTGGTGGAACCCCATAATACAGGGAGTCATACAAGGAAAGAGATTAGCGAAGAAGAAGTGGGATACTGAGAGGACTGAGGAGAGGCGAAAGGAGTACATCGAGATGCGACGTAGGGCAAAGGTAGAGGTGGCAAAGGCTAAACAAGAGGCATATGAAGACATGTACACCAGGTTGGACACGAAAGAAGGAGAAAAGGATCTCTACAGGTTGGCCAGACAGAGGGATAGAGATGGGAAGGATGTGCAGAAGGTTAGGGTGATTAAGGATAGAGATGGAAATGTGTTGACTGGTGCCGGTAGTGTGCTAAATAGATGGAAAGAATACTTTGAGAAGTTGATGAATGAAGAAAATGAGAGAGAAGGAAGAGTTGAAGAGGCAAGAGTGAAGGACCAGGAAGTGGAAATGATTACTAAGGGGGAAGTCAGAAAGGCATTACAAAGGATGAAAAATGGGAAGGCAGTTGGTCCTGATGACATACCGGTAGAGGTATGGAAGCAATTTGGAGAGATGGCTGTGGAGTTTTTGACCAACTTATTCAACAGAATACTAGCGGGCGAAAAGATGCCTGAAGAATGGAGGAAAAGTGTTCTAGTTCACATTTTTAAGAACAAAGGGGATGTTCAGAGCTGTGGGAACTATAGAGGAATAAAGTTGATGAGCCACACAATGAAGTTATGGGAAAGAGTAGTGGAGGCTAGACTCAGGACTGAAGTAAGTATCTGCGAGCAACAGTATGGTTTCATGCCTAGAAAGAGTACCACAGATGCATTATTTGCCTTGAGGATGCTCGTGGAAAAGTACAGAGAAGGTCAGAAGGAGCTACATTGTGTCTTTGTGGATCTAGAGAAAGCCTATGACAGAGTACCAAGAGAGGAACTGTGGTACTGCATGCGTAAGTCTGGTGTGGCAGAGAAGTATGTTAAAATAGTACAGGACATGTATGATGGCAGCAGAACAATGGTGAGGTGTGCCTTAGGTGTGACAGAGGAATTTAAGGTGGAGGTGGGACTGCATCAGGGATCAGCTCTGAGCCCCTTCCTGTTTGCAGTGGTAATGGATAGGCTGACAGATGAGGTTAGACTGGAATCCCCTTGGACCATGATGTTCGCAGATGATATTGTTATATGCAGTGAAAGCAGGGAGCATGCAGAGGAACAATTGGAAAGATGGAGACATGCACTGGAAAGTAGAGGAATGAAGATTAGCCGAAGTAAAACAGAATATATGTGCGTGAATGAGAAAAGTGGAGGGGGAAGAGTGAGGCTACAGGGAGAAGAGATAGCGAGGGTGGAGGACTTCAAATACTTGGGGTCAACAATAAGAGCAATGGAGAGTGTGGTCAGGAAGTGAAGAAACGGGTCCAAGCAGGTTGGAACAGCTGGCTAAAGGTGTCTGGTGTGTTATGTGACAGAAGAGTGTCTGCTAGGATGAAGGGCAAAGTTTACAAAACAGTGGTGAGGCCGGCCATGATGTACGGATTAGAGACGGTGGCACTGAAGAAACAACAGGAAGCTGAACTGGAGGTGGCAGAAATGAAGATGTTGAGGTTCTCGCTCGGAGTGACCAGGTTGGATAGGATTAGAAATGAGCTCATTAGAGGGACAGCCAAAGCTGGATGTTTTGGAGACAAGATTCGAGAGAGCAGACTTCGATGGTTTGGACATGTTCAGAGGCGAGAGAGTGAGTATATTGGTAGAAGGATGCTGAGGATGGAGCTCCCAGGCAAAAGAGCGAGAGGAAGACCAAAGAGAAGGTTTATGGACGTGGTGAGGGAAGACATGAGGGCAGTTGGGGTTAGAGAGGAAGATGCAGGAGATAGGCTAAGATGGCAAAAGATGACACGCTGTGGCGACCCCTAACGGGACAAGCCGAAAGGAAAAGAAGAAGAAGAAATTCGGCTTCCAAGAAAAGTTTTTACTGTGGTCTGAAAGATCCAATAACGCAATTTTTCAGGACAAAACCAATATTTTTACTCTACATAAAGAAATAATATATTCTCGAGTATGTTTTATGTCGTGGAGAATAAAAGGTATACTCTCTGGCCGTGGGGTTTAACTCCATCCATACATCACAAAGGCCCATCTCTGTCGTAATCGTCTCGTCTCGTGTCGTCATCCTCTTTTCCACTTTTTTGGATATGGTATTGTTTTGGGCCCAACTTAATCTTGATACATCCCATTTTGGATTCAATCTCAAATTAAAATCCCCACCACAAATCACAATTCCTTGGGCTTTCGTAATCATCAAATCATAGATTTGTCTGTAAAATTGCCATGTTGCACGGAGGGGAGCATAAACATTTGTAAAAGTAATTCTGCCACTTTCAACCTCCCCACAACCACATTATATCTTCCTTCTTTATCTATCATTTCTGATATGTTTTAAAAAAATCACCCTTTCTGAGATAAGTGTAGCTACCCTGCGTCTGTGCACTGTTTTGTATGATGATGAACAGACCCGATTAAAGCCCTGTCTATTAAGTTTAAGGTGCTCTGTATCAGTTACTGTAAATGGATCTCCTGCAATAGTAGTACATCAATCCTATCCTTTTTCACTTTGCCCAGTATTTTGCTCCTTTTTATTGAATTAAGTACACCCTTTACATTATAGGATGCTATCCTTATTGAGGAGATCTGGTTTTCAATCATGATTCAAATGTCACTTTGTTTTTACCCCTCCGCTCAAACACAGTAACAGCATGAGTACATAAAAAAAGGAAAGAGGGAAAAAAAATTATGAAAAGAGAAACCTCTTTACTTTAACTCCTCCTCTTGGGGCAGGATCTCATCCCTGACCTGTAGAGGGCATGCCACCCTTTTCCGACTGAGAACTATTGTCTCAGATTTGGTGGTGCAGATTCTCATCCCAGCTGCTTCACACTTGGCTGCGTACTGCTCCACTGAGAGCTGGAGATCACGGCTTGATGAAGCCAACAGAATCACATCTTCTGCAAAGAGCAGAGAAGCGATACTGAGGCTACCAAACCGGACACACTCTATGCCTCAGCTACGCCTACAGATTATGTCCATAAAAGTTCTGAACAAAATTGGTGACAAAGGGCAACCTTGACGGAGTCCAACTCACACCGGAAACGAGTCCTACTTACTGCCAGCAACGCAGACCAAACTCTGACACCGGACGTACAGGGACCAAGCAGGCCGCATCATGGGGTTCGGTATCCCACACTCCTCTTCGAAGTATTCTCCCCACCAACTCACAACATCCCGAGTTGAGGTCAGCATTGCTCCATGCCCACTATACACAATGTTGACGGTGTACTGTGTTCCACTCCTGAGATGCCTGGATGTTTAACCAGAATATCCTCAAAGCCATTTTGAAGTTGTTCTCCATGACCTCAACAAACTTCTCCCACGCCTGGGTTTTTGCCTCAGTGACCACCATAGCTGCATTCCGCTCGGCCAGCTGGTACCAATCAGCTTCCTTGGGAGTCCCACAGGCCAAAACTGCCCGATAGGACTCATTCTTCAGCTTGACAGCATTCCTCACTGTTGGTGTCCACTAATGTGTTCGGTGCTTGCCGCCACGAAGGGCACCAACCACCTCACCAATGGAGTTGCGGAATATTGTCCACTTGGACTCCCCTGGAACATGAGCAAAGTTCTTTTGGAGGTTGGAGTTTAAATTCCTTCTGAAAGAAGAATCTACCAGCCGTTCCCAGCAGACCCTCACAATACATTTGGGCCTGCTACGTCGGACCGGCATCTTCCCCCACCATCGGAGCCAACTCACCATTTGTGAACATTTGACAGCTCCACCCCTCTCTTCACCCGAGTGTCCAAGACATGCATTCGTTATTCCGAAAGTCGATCATTGAACTGCGACCTAGGGTGTTTTCGTGCCAGGTGCACATGTGGACACCCTTATGCCTGAACATGCTGTTCATAAGGACAATCCGTGATCTAGCACAGAAGTCCAGCAACAGAACTCCACTCTGATTCTGATCCGAGGGGCCGTTTTTCCAGGTCTCACGTGGGCATTGAAGTCCCTCAGCAGAATGATGAAGTCCCCCAGAGGGAGCGCTCTCCAGCACTGAAATGTCCGACGAGGGCAAATAACACTAGACCACTGTTAAACTTACATAAAAAATGCATATCATGCATTCCCCCGCAGACCCATAGGCTCCTCTGATCACTGCTTGCTGTACTTTATTCCTACATACATGGAAACACTTAAGTGTGTGAATCCTTTAGTAAAATCAGTTAAAAAATGGACCAACGAGGCATAATTTCAACTTCAAAGCTGTTTTGACTGCACAGATTGGAGTGTCTTTGAAAATTTAGAGCGCAGCCTAGATGAATTCACAGATATTGTTACCACGTGTGTCAGTTTTTGTGAGGAGGTGTGTGTACCAACAAAAACTGTGCCCACATTCAATAAAAACAAGCCGTGGTTTTCAGCCAGACTTAGGCAAATCCACCAGGCTAAAGAGGTTGCATATCGTAGTGGGGACAGGACCCTCTATAAGTGCACTAGAAACCAGGTGATTAAAGAAACTAACATTGGAAAGAGGGACTATACAGTTAAACTGGAAAAACATCTCTGTACTAATGACTCCAAATCATTTTGGCAGGAATTGCAATCGCGGAGGGATCCCGAAGCGTTCCCAAGACAGCCGCGAGACATAGTCTCTCCATCGTGTCCTGGGTCATCCTCATGGTCTCTTTCCGGTGGGACATGCCCGGAACACCTCTCCAGGGAGGTGTCCAGGAGGCATCCGAATCAGATGCCCCAGCCACCTCATCTGGCTCCTCTCAATGCGGAGGAGTAGCGGTTCGACACTGAGCCCCTCCCGGATGATCGAGCTTCTCACCCTATCTCTAAGGGAGAGCCTGGACACCCTGCGGAGGAAACTCATTTCGGCCGCTTGTGTCCGGGATCTTGTTCTTTCGGTCATAACCCACAGCTCATGGCCATAGGTGAGGGTAGGAATGTAGATCGACTGGTAAATTGAGAGCTTCCGCCTTTTCACTTAGCACCCTCTTCACCACAATGGACCGATACAAAGTCCGCATCACTGCAGACGCTGCACCGATCCGTCTGTCGATCTCCTGCTCCATTCTTCCCTCACTCGTGAACAAGACCCCAAGATACTTGAACTCCTCCATTTGGGGAAGGATCTCATCCCCAACCTGGAGAGGACACGCCACCCTTTTCCGACTGAGGACCATAGACTCGGATTTGGAGGTGCTCATTCTCATTCCAGCGGCTTCACACTCGGCTGCAAATCACTCCAGTAAGAGCTGGAGATCACGGCTTGATGAAGCCAACAGAAACACATCATCTGCAAAGAGCAGAGATGCGATGCTGAGGCCACCAAACCGGACACACTCTATGCCTCGGCTGCGCCTAGAAATTCTGTCTATAAAAGTTATGAACGAAATCGGTGACAAAGGGCAGAGTCCAACTCTCACCGGAAACGAATCCGACTTTTTGCCAGCAATGCGGACCAAACTCTGACAGCGGTCATACAGGGACCAAGCTCGGTACCCCATAGTCACGAAGAACCCCCCACAGGACTCCCTGAAGGAAACAGTCTCCTTCTCAAAGTCCATAAAACACATGTAGACTGGTTGGGTGAACTCCCATGCACCCTCGAGGATCCTACAGAGGGTGTAGAGCTGGTCCACTGTTCCACGGCCAGGACAAAAACCACATTGCTTCTCCTGAATTCGAGACTCGACTTCCCGATGGACCGTCCTCCCAGTACCCCTGCATAGACCTGACAGGGAGGCTGAGGAGTGTGATCCCTCTGTAGTTGGAACACACCCTCTGGTCACCCTTCTTGAAAAGGGGACAACCACCCCAGTCTGCCAATCCAGAGGCACTGTCCCCGATGTCCATGCGATGTTGCACAGGCGTGTTAACCAGGACAGCCCCACAACATTCAGAGTCTTTAGGAACTCTGGGCGAATCTCATCCACCCCGGGGGCCCTGCCACCAAGGAGCTTTTTAACCACCTCGGTGAGCTCAACCCCAGAGATAGAAGAATCCACCCCAGAATACCCAGACTCAGCTTCCTCGTGGGAAGGCATGTTGGTGGAAGCCTTGACGGAGTCCAACTCTCACCGGAAACAAATCCTTCTTACTGCCAGCAATGGGGACCAAACTCTGACACCGGACGTACAGGGACCGAGCAGCCCGTATCATGGGGTTCGGTATCCTACAGTCCTCTTCAAAGTATTCTCCCTATCGACTCACAACATCCCAAGTTGAGGTCAGCAGCGCCCCGTCCCCACTATACACAGTGTTGATAGTGCACTGCCTCCCCCTCCTCAGATGCCGGACGGTGGACCAGAAATGCAATGGAGGCGCAGCACATTGTCCACTCGGATTCAATGTCCCGCATCTCCTCCGGGACGTGAGCCGTTCTTTCGGAGGTGGGAGTTGAAATTCCTTCTCAGGGGAATCTGCCACCCATTCCCAGCAGACCCTCACAATATGTTTGGGCCTGTCACGTCTGACTGGCATCTTCCCCCACCATCAGAGCCAACTCACCACCAGGTGGTGATCAGTTGACAGCTCCGCCCCTCTCTTCACCCGAGTGTCCAAGACATGCGGTCGCAAGTCCGATGACACAACCACAAAGTCGATCATCACGGTGTCCTGGTGTCAAGTAGACATGTGAACACCCCTATGCCTGAACATTGTGTTTGTTATGGACAATCCATGGTGAGCACAGTAGTCCAATAACAGAAGACCACTCAAGTTCTGATTGTGGGGGCTGTTCTTCCCAATCACGCCTTTCCAGGTCTCACTGTCATTGCTCACGTGGGCATTGAAGTCCCTCAGCTGAATGATGGAGTCGCCAGAGGGGACACTCTCCAGCACTCCCTCTAAGGACTCCAAAAAGGGTGGGCACTCTGAACTGCCGCTTGGTGCATAAGCACAAACAACAGTCAGGATCCGTCCCCCAACCTGGAGGCGTGGGAGGCTACCATTTCATCCACTGGGGTAAAACCCAACGTACAGGCCCCAAGCCAGGGGGCAATTAGTATACCCACACCTGATCGGCGCCTCTCCCCGTGGGCAACTCCAGAGTGAATGGTCCAGAATGCCAAATTTTCTAGGTGGATTGAGATGAGTGAACTCCAGATTTTAGACAATGTGTAAATGGTAAAACACAGTACCTTGGCGTTCACATCCAGCTAGAGCACAGCGGCATCACAAACTATGAATGTTTGGGTTGCCATTTTTATCTTCTTAACGGATATCGTTTTCATACTTTTCAGTGGTGATGGGGTATGCACATTCTTGGCCAGTGTCTTGTGAAAGTGGCTTAAAGCTGTTTGAACGTCTGGTGTCAGTGTTTTGCATTGACTCATGTTCTTTTTTTTCTGGCCCTTCGCTGTCGCAACCACAGCCGCTCACTCATGATTGAAGTAGCCCACAATCCAGTCCTGGGTAATCTGCTCGTATGCTGTCCTCTGTTATCGATATTCTCCCACATGTTTGGGGGTTGTTATGAGTAAATTTCCGGGAAACTGCGAGACAATCCATTCCTGTTTCCACAGTCCACATCCGTGGTGAGGATAAGCGGAGAGTTGTCTCACTATTTATTGGGAAAAGGGATTTGAATTTCTGATAGTCTTATTCTGGACTAATCGATAGCGCCTACTTGAGGGAAGGAACTGGAAGAGATGGTGACCTGGATGTGGAGGGTCCAAGATGATTTTGCAATCTTTTGTCTTAGTTCTGCAAGCATGTTAGTGCTCAAGGGTGGATAGGAGGATAGTGAGGATTTTTCTTGCAGTCCTGATAGTCTGTTGCAGTTGGAGTTTTTCTGTTTTTGTGGTGGCACCAAACTAGACGATGGATGTGATGGATGAACACATGACTGAGTCAATGACTGCTGCATAGAACTGCCTGAAAAGCTCATGTGGCAGGCCTTGGTTCCTCAGAAACCGCAGGAATTACATCCTCTGCTGGGCATTTTTGGGGATGGAGTTTATGTTGGTCTCCCACTTCAGGTCCCTAGAGACTGCATTTCCAGGAAAGTTCACAACAGTTGATATAGGGCAGTAGGACAGTGTGAGGGGGAGCTGTGAAGGATGCTTCCTGTGGACCATGATCATCTCCACAATCTTGAGCGTGTTCTACTCCAGGTTGTGTCGCTTGCACCAAAACCCCAAATGCTTCACTTCCTGTCCATATGGAGACTTGTCGACAGCACCAAAGCTTTGACTTTGGCCTGGTGGATGAAGCTGTCATACCTGGACAGAATACCTGCAATCACAGGGTGAACATGCAAATGTGTGCAAACCCACAGAAAAGGGAGATTCTAAACAATTTTGAACTTCCTTAATGTGTTATTTGTGGACTTCCATTCTTTACTAGTAGTTTTACTCTTGGACTTCTGATTTTGTTTTATTACAGAAGAACTGAAAAACTATATTGGGGGAGACTCCATCAATAAGATATTAAACCTGAGCAACGTTGATTACCCAGTTAGCTGGGGGAATGAAATCAAACTGTGGACTTTTCTGGAGACCAGAGTCACGCTGCTGCTCAAGAACTATAAGACTACATCTGAGGTTAGAACGATTGTTTATATATGCAATACAGTGTACCTTTTCTTCACATTAGAAGGCCTTTGTCGATTGATCACTTCTGCATTGTCTTTCAGGTGGACAGTAACCTGTTACAGCAACCTGATCTATCGCCTCATGCTCGTGTGGCAGTCCAGCTCCGGCTAGCTGAAAAGCAGATCCTGCTGAAATCACTGGCAATTGGACAAGCTAAACTTGTGGTCTTAAAAAAAAAGTGACAGAGCGCACCCTTTTGCCTTGCTGTGACAACAGTGGCATGGTTTGATGTGAGACTACTACTTGCAAAGCTTCAATCATGTTACATAAAGTGGAGAAGTTTCGGGAGGGGAAGGAGTTTGAGCTGGTGAAGCACTGTTTCTCCAAGTGGAGAGTTTCTGAGCATGATGGAGATAAAAGCTAATAGTACAAGAATAGAGATTTTGACAAGCAATAATGATGATTCAGTGAACAGTTTGTGACCCAAGATGACAATAAAAAAATGAACAAGGAGTTGTTTCCAGTACACATTTATTGAAACCAGCAAAAATTCCTGTCAACGTTGATAAATTCTCCGATACACCCATAGTTCATATTTACTTTGGTATAATTATTTTGTTAGACAAATGATCTAGAAATATTGACTGATTTGCAATAAAAAAAATATTTATTTTACATTTTCTGTAGTTGCATGTTCACGGCACGGTGTTCAAGTGGTTAACACATACACCTCATAGTTCAGAGGGATTCGGATCTAGGGTTTGGCCCGCTGTGGGGAGTTTACGTGTTGTTCTCAGGCTCGTCTATTTTTTTCTGTGCTACTCCGGTTTCCTCCCACATTCCAAAAACATACGTGAGCTTAATTGATGATTCAGAATTTAACTTTGGTATGAATGTGATTGTGAATATCGATTTGTATCCTGTAATTGCTTGGCGATGAATAAAGGGTGTACCTGCCTCTTGCCCAGAGTCAGCTGGGATAGATGACAATGACACACCCAAAACCCTCGTGACTCTAGAAGATGGATCAATAAGTTTAATGAAAAAAAAAACAAAAAAGAAACGGCCTCTTTCATTAAATTTTGACTGGTTA
Source organism: Syngnathoides biaculeatus (assembly GCF_019802595.1). NCBI lineage: Eukaryota > Metazoa > Chordata > Actinopteri > Syngnathiformes > Syngnathidae > Syngnathoides > Syngnathoides biaculeatus. The sequence goes on along the minus strand of NC_084654.1, from coordinate 297,070 downwards.
TGTTTTAATCTATTTGGTTTTGGTTTTTGACTACTGACCATTGATGTGATTTGTTTTGAAGATGTGACATATGTTTGTTGTTTTGATGAGTCTTGCATTGGAGGTGAGACCACCTGAAGTCATACTGGTCAAGCACATTCGGGCAGGGTCACACAAATTCACGTGACATAATCACGGCTTCCTCTTCTTTCAGCTTGTCCCTTTCGGGGTCGCCACAGCGTGTCATCTCAGATGAACGCACATATATGTTTGGCACAATTTTTACGCCGGATGCCCTTCCTGTCGCAACCCTTCTCAGGGAGTGGAGGCCCCAGTGGGATACGAACCCACAACCCCTGGTTTACCAAACCAGTGCTCTAACCACTGAGCTACGGGGCCTCAATCACGGCTTCCTCTACTGGTCATAAAAAAAGATAAAACTGGTACTTCAAAGGGCTATTTATTTAACAATAGAACCAATACTTCACTAGTGGTTACCTGGCACTTCAAAGGGTTATTTAATGGGATTGTAATGTCGAATTTCTAATGCAAATTATCTTATCTAGATGAAAACATTTGTTCAACTGTACCATAAAATACGTATCCTGTTTTTGAATTAAAGCCTGCGTACTTTGACCTAGTTTCCATCACCTGAAAAACAACTCATTTCGGGGGCGGAGCCTCTGACGTCACTCAAGGTGAACCGGCTAATGTGCGACTTACTTCACCACGGGACTCACTTGATTTTAAGAATTCCTCAGTGATTGTCAGCTAAAACTAATCCATAACAATGGTGAACATGTGTGTGGTTCAGTTTTGTAGCAATTCGAATAATTCTGGTTAGAGAGGCCTCGTAGCTCAGTGGTTAGAGCACTGGTTTGGTAAACCAGGGGTTGTGGGTTTGTATCCCACTGGGGCTTCCACTCCCCAAGAAGAGTTGCGTCAGGAAGGGCATCCGGCGTAAAAATGGTGCCAAACATACATGTGCGTTTCATCTGTTTTAGTACACTACTGGCATCAGTCAACAAATTTCCATCTCTATCCTTAATCACCCTTACCTGCTGCACACTTTCCTTGTATGACTCCCTGTATTTTGGGGTTCCACCACCAAGTCTCCCTCTCCCCTTTCCTACCAGAAGACACACCAAGTACTCTCCTGCCTGTCTCTCTGATTACCTTGGCTGTCGTAAGTCCAGTCTTCCGGGAACTTCTGCTGTCCATCTAGAGCCTGGAACACGGGAGTGCTCGAGCCTATCCCAGCTGTCATCAGGCAGGAGGCAGAGTACACCCTGAACTAGTTGCCAGACAATCACAGGGCACATTGAGACAGACGACAGTTGCAGTCACAATCACACGTACGGACTATTTAGAGTGTCCAATTTATGTTGCACATTTTTGGGATGTGGAAGGAGAACCAGAGGGCCCAGAGAAAACCTACGCAGGTTCCAGGAGAACTCCACACAGGCTGAGCCGGGATTTGAACGACAGTCCTCAGAACTGTGAGGCCAATACTTTACACCTGCTTCACCCTGCCGCCTTTCTTCTACCATAAGAAGCCAATTATTATATTGTCAGAAAATGCTTGTTGCACTTTGTTTCTACATCTAATTTAGTGTTTAAATAAGCAGTCACTCCTTTCTAACCTCGAAGCTGTCACAATGGCAAGTTATTGTAGTTTGGGAAATGCACAAATATACCCGGAATTGAGGATTCTTGGACGACGCATACGCCCTCGTTCCATTCACAGGTACACAGATTGTAAGACTTGCAACTTGCATGGCCTGATTATTGTCTCAAGAATGTGGTTTTACATTTACGGATCTACTGTGTTATTTTAATGAACTCAAATTATTATTTTTTTGGTACGTAGTTATCCAATTTGTTTTCTGCGACCTTGGGTGGTTCCAGCAGATACCACTTGAACAGAAAAATTAAAATAACTGTTTTCATCCAACACCCAACAGCAAAATTTAACTGTTTAGTTGCCATTATGATAGCAGACTCACTCCCTAAATGCCTTGGCTGGGTTGTTTTCTTCAAGGGTTGAGACGATGGGGTTCTAAATACCACTATCCCGTGTAACCAGATTACAGCGACCTTGAGAGTGGGAATGAGAACACCTATCTTGCAAATAGCCGATTAAACAAATTAGTATTAACAATGGTTTCAAAATCAATAACCTTAAAATGAGAGAAATTAACTGAAGTATTCCTTTCTGCTATTTTTAAAGCTGTTGGCGTTGTCAATAACTCCTGAAAGAGACCTTCCCATTTGGGTAATGACAATACATTTTTTTCTCTCTTTTTTTTCTTTTCACACATCAATGCATCTAATGTTTGGTTGGAAAGAGTTCTATTTGAAAAGGCATCTATAATGACCAAACCTTTTTTTTAATTTTCCGTCTCTTTGGTTTAATTCACTTAAGTCTATATGGATAATTTGAAATGGATATTGTGGTGTAGGTGTGTGGAACCATCTTGTACATGGTCTCAAATTACTTGCAGATTTTGTCTTGCACATCAAACATGTCCTACAAACATTTTTCGAATAAGAATAAAAGCCATAAAGTGTATAATGTTGATGTATAGACTCATATCCCTCCTGTTTGAGATATGTGACAAAAACATTGTTCAAAATGGCCACCTATGTATATAAATTTCTTTTGGCAGGATAGATTTGTTATCATACATGGTTTTCTTGTAATGTTGCGCCATTTTTCTTCCAAAGTTCTTGTTCAGCTTTGGGACTTAGTTGTTGCATATCTCTTAATGTATCTAGTTATAGATTTGTAGTTGTGTCAATTATCATAAATTGAATTTTTCCTAATACAGTTTCCTTTAGTATTCTATCAGCGAAAGCATTTCCCAATGAAATCATATCTATGTTTGATGTATGTGTGAGGCATTTGTATACAGTAACAGTTTTTTGGCAGTGGTATTGCATTTAGTAATTCAACTAACAATTTTGCACATGTTACTTTGCCTGTGAATGAAATCATCCCGCCCTCTTTTTTCCCAGTTGTCGGGTTCATACCTAACCGCTGGACTAATATGCAAGTTAGAGACAAGAAATCTTTAATTGACTCATCACAAAAACAGATTCGGCTGACCAGCTGCACCTCCGAACCACGTTCTGAGTCAACCTCACCGTTCTACCTTTTTTTATTGCTTTTTCAGGTCAAAAGGTTACATGGTTACAAGTTCACTCTGTACAAATGCTGAAACAGCTGGCTACACCAACACAAACACTAAGGTACATGTTTCTTCAAGGCTGCAACAGTGTCCTGATAAACCCACAAGAGAGCAACATGGCATTCTTTTAAGACATGTTAATGGCGTTCTGGGGTATCTGCTTATGGTTAGAAGGGGGACATTGCCTACCAGTGTTCGGGAGTATCTGCTCCAAGTCAGCAGGGGGCATCCCCTTCCTGGCGCTGCTGGGTCACACTCTGGGTCACGCATACCACTCCCAAGGAGAACACTTCAGAGCAAGACTAATAGAAACAAATACATGATAAAACAATAATTCTAACATCTCCCTCCAGTTTATTATGTATTTGCTTTCTGAAAACAAATACACATACACAGGGAAAAAAAAACGTTTTTACTCATTCTGGATTTACAAACAAGTCAGACAAATTTAATGGAAAATCGGCGTCACTCTATTTGCAGTTCAAGGATAGATCTCCACGACCTGTTCCTTTGTGGAAAGCTGTGTTAATAAGTTTTACAATGAGAATACATAGAGAGGGAATGCAAAAACATCCACACAAGGTCAAAATTGCTGCAAAAACAGTGACTGATACCAAATTTTAGGACAACAGGGCTTTGTATCTTTCGAAGGCATTTATCCAGGTCTCTCACACACGGAGGTGTCAATACCGGAATGAGCCATTAAGGGTTCGAAGCCCCTCGGTGGCATGACTCCATAGCTGTGTGTTGGCCTTCACTGCGCAGCATTGTTCTCCAAACATAGCACAGGATTCCCCCCTCTCAGCCAACATGTCAACAGCGACTCCGCCCTGGAATGCCATAAATGAAGTAGCAGATAACTGCTCATGCACAGCTTCAAACCCTCTCTCTGTCCAACTGCCCGATTTTTTTTTTGTACATTGTAATGAATGCAGTTGATTCAGTCTCCATTTTTGTCGGTTGTGCACCAACAACTTGAGGACTCAAATCCTGCTGCCAGTTGATCAGACAATTTATACTCACTTGGAAAATCAGAGGCGTCGATGTATGTTAAAACACTTTTGTTTTTCCCAATCTGCTGCACTTTCGTGGATGCCAGTGTTTCGGTAAGACTGCATGTACGGAAGATGTTATACCATAAACAGACATCATATGAAAAGAAAAGACAATAGTGTTATCAATGCACCTCAACCCATCTTTCTTTTTCCAATTTGTCAAAAGGCCTGTTACCTGCATCATCAACAGATGTCCTGACACAACAATTACTTAAATGTTCTGTCAATCACAAAAATGGTTTTCCACATCAAAGCTAATAAATTCCCTAATTTGCTTCCAGTTACTGTCAATTTGTTGCATGTGAAATTCCTCAGTGCTACGTCAATAAAGAATTTCTGCTTGTTCTAGTGTCCATCCATCTATCAATCTTCTGAGCTGCTCTTCCTCACAAGGGTCACGGGAGTGCTGGAGCCTATCCCAGCTACCAACAGGCAGGAGGCAGGGTACAGCCTGAACCGGTTGCCAGCCAATCGCAGGGCACATCGAGACAGATGACAGTCACACTCAGAATCACACCTAGGACATTTTAGAGTGTCCAATTAATGTTGCATGTTTTTGGGATGTGGGAGGAAACCGTTGTGCTCAGAGGAAACCCATGCAGGCACGGGGAGAACATGCTATTCCACACAGGCACGGCAGGGATTGAACCCCGGTCCTCAGAACTGTGAGGCCAAAGCCTTAAACGTGCGCCGCCGTTGTTCTACCATAAGAAGCCAATTATTATATTGTCATGAAATGCCTGTTGGAATTTGTTTCTCCATCTAATTTAGTGTTTAAATAAGCAGTCACTCCCGTTTAACCTCAAAACTGTCACAATGGCAGGTTATGGTAGTTTGGTACCTGCACAAATATACACAGGGAATTGAGGAATTTTTTTGGAAGACACATGAGCCCTAGTTACATTCGCAGACACACATTTTGTAACACTTAAAACTCTCATAGCATGATTATTGTCACATGAATGTGTTTTACATTTACAGATACAGTGAAGAAAAGCAGCTGAGTTGGCAGAAGAAGAGGAATGCACAAACCAACCTTGCAGGCCGTAGCACCGGCCCTGGAAATATTTCTGCATGCCTAGAGCAGCCCTCTCCCCAGCAAGATGTTTGTGCATATGATGTTGACCATGGTTTACAAACACCCATTGAAGAAGACATTGTTTATAATTTGAAGTTTAAGCCTGAGGTACAGCTCATAATAAATTGTAAAACTATGACCCTTTTTTGTAATACTGGCGCTTGCAGAACTGTTTGTAGGGAGCGTATTCCTGGCTTGGTTAATGTCTGATGACAAAGTGTTTGTGCGGACTGCCCGGGGGGAACTCTCTGTGGTGTCTGTCCCACACCCCGTGAGAGACACTTGCAAATTGCCAGTACTAGTGACACCAGATTGTCGTGCTTATTTGTTGAGGAGAGATGGCTTGCTCAAATTGGGATTAGCATTAGTCCTTACTCCAGGAGGGAACAGACACTGTGAATTTTTACAGGGGCAGCTAAATGTCCTGTCGGGGCATGATCCTGCCCGCTATATAAAGTGCATTTTCTTTGGAATCTGAATGCCCCCAGTGGCTGTTTCAAACTGAGGCTCTGTTGAAGCTGCTTCCGTGTGACGTCAGGTCTAGACAACCCCAGTAAAGAAAATGGCTTCCTATACAAACAAACATACATACATACAAACATACATGCTGCGAGTGGGATCTCGAGGAGATAGACAGGAGTGATGAAGAACTTTTTATGGAATGCTCTGTGGAAGAGATAGGAACTGAAGAGGAGGAATTTTCTAATTCTTCCCATGTTCAAAAAACATCCCATTCAACCATACTTGTTCGAACCAGAGTTGACGAATGCAATACAAGGACGGTATTCGGCGAGACCAAATGATGTTGAGCTGGAGCTTTGCACCCAAAACACAGACTGGTAGGTGCCTAGAGAAATATACCGTACACCTTGTTGACGAAATAATCTAATTCACACACGTTTGAACATCTGATGCTGCTTGCACAGAACAGTGAGTCATTTTGTTTTTGTTGTACAAGCGACTAAGTCGGCATTAAACAAAAACCTAAACCTTCCATTTCTTAGTTGTTAAGGTAGCTTTGCATACATTCAAGTTTGTCATGTTTTCACATTTTAGTCAGAAGATAATGAATGAATAAATGATAGGGCTTTATGCCACAGCGGCATTATTTCAGCCTTATCTTGGTGAGCAAAAGATAGTAATGAAATACAACTTTGTGCTTAAAACAAACCACATAACATTATTTTAACTGATGATATTTTTTAACCAGGTGTAAATGTGGAAATTGCCACCCAATACCTTCCCAGAGAGAATGCCGCTACTCTAAGGAAATTACAGAAACAGCCCAGAAGTTGGATGGAACCGCCTTGGCTTGCATTGTTTACCACGAAGGCTTTTACCCAGTCTGCCTAAACCCATTTGTAATGGAGACAGCCTGGCATGTCTTTCAAGACCATTAGGGCAGAAACGCCTTCACAGGAGAAGGACATGAAAGAAATCGCCACGTGGCTAAATGTACAATCCTGCATTAGTTTCTTCACAGTGTGATGCCCTTGTTTCAAACTGCCAGATTTGTCTTTTGAAAGTTAACTGATGTCTTACAGACTATTTCAGTAATTGTCATTTACCGGTTTCTCATCCCATCATATCCAAAGTGATACATCTTGGGAGCAAAGTGGTTCACAACATTGTGGTTGATGTCCCTCAATACTGAAGGTCTGTCCCAGTGGAGATAGCTTCATCACATCTTTACTCAAATAGACACTTTCAATTATGTCTGCCAGCTCTTCGTACTCATTTGACCCTACATCAGATGCACAACTTCTGATAATGGGTTTAAACTGACATTTGTGGCTATGACCATGGCAGTAAGTAAGTGACTTATACATAATGTAGGGATTTGCTAGTTGGACCCTACGTGTGTTCACGGATCGAAGAAGAGATGACCAATGATTAGAGTTAACAGCAAATGGATTTATTACAAAGAAACGTGCAATAGAGACATCCAGTTCTTAGTTAGGCATCTGCTGCACATGAGACGTGTCTTCTGACAAGAAAACGCAAGAGGAAGACAAAGCTGCAATGTAACACAAGGTTTTTTAAATGCGTGAGTCCATGGTAGCGTCTGGTCTTCAGCTGGGATAGTAACTTTCTGCTCCTTATATGGTGTTGTGTGTCTCCTTCACTTGCAGCCACAGCACGGCAATGCCAGGGCGATGAGGATGTCACCAGATGTTTTCTACGTACAAAGATCAAGTACAACTGCCACATTGCACATCACATTCTTGTATGATTAGCAAATGGACAATGCCTTATCTGTTGATTAAATGTATAAGGTCATATTTAAGCAAATAATGGAAGTACAATAAAAGTAAAGTAGTCTTCATTCTGTCTCTTGATCTATGAAATAGATCACAAAAACAAACTCAAAAAATAAAAGAACAGAATAGTCACACAATATGAGCAAGGGTAATGCAATCACGGGGCATGTCAACATCATGACAATCAGGAAGCAGGGGAAGTTCACCATCATTTTCAAGGAGAGCGACAGCAACACTGAAATCATCCTGAGGAGTGTGTCGGGGTGGGTGTCTAATGAGGACATGATTACCACGGCCATCAGCTGGGGCACCAGTCGCCTTCTCAATCAGACAGGTTAAAAGACAGCAAATACAAGGGATGCAATAGCATCCACAGAGGGTGAGAATAGATGTGAAGAGAGCCAGAGAGATGAAGATTGATCAAATGACACCATTCCATTTACCAAACACATTTCTCCAGTTATCCCACATAGACGTGTCATTACCTTCATTTCCTTCATTTTCTTAGTAAGGGTTTCTGTAACAGTCCATCTACGGTGTTAGTGAGGTGTCCGCCGGGTTGGGTGTTATTCGGAATCATGGTACAGCATTGGTCGCCAAAAAAGGAAGAAACACCTCCTCTCTCGGCCAACAGTGACTAATGCGATTGTATTTTGGAAAGCCATAATAGATGTAGACTTAAGTTGCTCATGTACAGCTTCAAGTCCTTCAAGGGTGAAATAACCCAAACATTGCACATTATAATGTTTGTAATTGATACGGTCTAAATATTTGTTACAAGCAATAGGAAAAGAGCAGAAAGTACAGGTATATTTTCAAAACCGGCAACTACCTGATCAGCCAGTTTATACTCATCTGGGACACCACCGATGGCTGTAGCGTCAAAATAGGTGGGGTCGTCCACACCGAGCCAGGTAGGTTTGGAACTACGTGAATGGTGTAGGGCAAGAGCTACCTTGAAGTGTTCAGGAGCAACCGCCAGATCATCTAGGGTGACAGGAACACCGGAAATGGGTAAAAGTAAAGTTAATAATGCACATCTGCCCGTACTGTTGCGTGTGAGGCGGTCGAAGAGACGGTCCCCTCCGCATCACCACCACACATCAGCACAGCTGACTGGTTGGAAGAAAGGTGCTTCTTGGGTCTCTTCACACTGATCTTCAGAGATATTTCCAATTGGAGCACCATTGCCTTTGAGGAAAATACAGGTGAAGTTTTGGTGTGCAACAGCATGATTAAACACGGGTTTGTTCTTTTGGGATGGTGTTACCGGGTTTTGAATTTTACATTCAATTTTAGTCGGCACAGAATTTTTCACAAGATCAAGATAACGAAGGTCTAGGTCCCATGCATACAACACAGTCCCTCTCAGTTTTATTACCTGCTTCTTCTGCCATGAGTAACTAATTATTGTTTACTGCGCGAACACCTGTCAAAACCCTAAACCACTCATCAATGGATAAGGCTGTGTTATAATGCGGCTCTTAGTTAGGCATCTGCTGCACAGGAGACGCGGCTCTTCATATGACTATTGGAGGCTGGGCCACGGCTCAATCCTGTGGGAACTGATGAGCGCGGGGCAGATTCATTTTGCTGTTTAGTCAGATTAAAGGCTTTTATTTGGACAAAAATTTATATAGGTATCTTTTGATCTTTGTTAGCCTTGTAAACACATAAGACTAATGTGTCACACTTAATGGGGGACGAGAAATAAGGGGTATTATGGACGGCAGGGGGGGGGTCCCAATAGAGGGGAAAGAGTGGTGTTAAGGGTCAGAAACAAATGGGGTTCTCTATTTGCTGGTCCTCTTCTGATAGAGTCGCTGTTGCAAGTCTCTGGCGGATTTTTCCCATCCATACGACGCCTTATCCCACCATCCCCATAAATTGTGTGTGATATATCCCGAGCCCCCAGCCTTTGTGCATCCACTCGTATCTATATACCAATCATAGTCTCCCCACTCACTAGCCTTGTACCCTCCAATGGAATACAAATTTAGATTTAGCCTAAGTACACCAGTGAATCAAGAAGCATTGTAAATAAATAAAGCTCATCCGTTTGTTTGCCGGGACTATCACAGGTATTTTCCAATTGTTCCATTGCGGTTTTGGCTGGCATCGGCACTGGATAATTAGAAGCGAGACTCCCCCCCCCCCCCCCCCCCCATATGCCATTTAGCTCTGTGATAAATATTTTCTGGGTGGGTTGTGCTGACGGCTGGCGCGCTGATGTGGGTGTGGGTATAGGGTATTTTTCAGCGATTTCCCAAATCAAAATACCAAGAACAATAAGACCAATAATAAAAATACCATAGATTCCTGCTCTCCCTCTCTTGGTCTGAAAAGCAATCAGGCCATCTGTAAGAATCATGGTTAACAATAACTAACAACGAACAATAAAATAAAAGTGCAATTAAGAGTCTGTAGCAGGGCGACCTGTAAGAAGTTCGTAAGGGGAGAAACCAGTAGAGCAAGACACAGTTTGTCTCACAGACATTAGAGCAAGGGGGAGAGCCTGAACCCAGTTCATGCCAGAAGAGGTAGATATTTTAGCCAGTTTCCCCTTCAACGTGCGTTCAACTGAACCTTGACTGGCGGGGTGATAAACACAACCAAACTTGTGCGTTAACCCTAACCACTTCTCTACAGTAGCGAGGTTTATGGATGTGAAATGTGTACCGTTGTCCGAGCAAATGAGAGCGGGGAAACCGTGCGTTGGGATTCAGTGGTTCACCAAAGCTTTCATTACCGACATGGCATCTTCGTGAGCGCAGCGGTAGGCTTCAGGACATCCGGAAAAGGTGTCAACAAAAACAAGAAGGTAGCGCTTACCTTGAACAGGCGTGATCATGTCTGTGACATCCATGACCAGTTCAGCACCGGGCCAGGTGAGTAAGTCAAAAGAACCTGGCAACGATCTAAGGGTAGGGCGAACATCGTGTAGCTGGCAAATATTACAGTCACAACAGTGGGCGTGACACAAGTCAGATATTTTAGGATGCCACCACATGTGAAGTTTGGTTAGCATGGCTCTGGGACCAATATGAGCCATAGAGTGAGTTTCGGTCAAAACATCACAAAGTAAAGGTCCATCAGGTAACACTGGCTGGCTATAGGGGCCTAACCAGAGACCGTCAGGGGCACAGGGGGCTCCGCCAGCACGCCACATAGTCTTTTATTCAAGAGAGGCATCGTGCTGTATTTTAACCAATTCACGATGAGACGGAGCTATGGGCAGGTCAGGAGAGGATTTGTCAGATAATTGGACAAGCATCTGTGGGACATAGCCCACAGCCTGTTTGGCAGCCAAGTCGGCAGCATTATTGACGAGGGCCATAGTTGAAGTGGCCAGGGACTTTGACGATAGCCACCGCCGAAGGTTTGGCCAGGGCTTTGTCTAATCGTTGGATCAGTATCAAATGTGCAACAGGAGTTTAGGACTTTGGCTGTTTTAAAGTCATTCCGTTTCCATGCAGACAGGCCCAACACAGCAGCTGAGACAGCGTAAACTGAGTCAAAATAGAAAGGGGCAGATTGTCTGGCCACCGGTTTGAGTGCGAGACAGAGTGGGAGCACTTCCGCTGCCTGGGATGAGGGAGCATGTGTTAGTACTGAAGAGGAAACATTTAAAAAATCACTTAAGGGCTGCTACTGCACCACGGCAGCCGCGGCGGCCAAAGAGCCATCCGGCTTTCGGTAACAGCAACCATCAGTGAACAGCACCCTGCAAATAGTCAGAGGTTGGACAGAGAGATCAGCATGTGGATGAAGAGAGTTCGTCACAGCAATTCCACAGCAGTGTGGGTCTACATGCAATTCATCAGTCATGTTAATGCCGGTGTGTACACGTGTGATCTTTGGTGCCTTAAGAATTTTCAACAGGCGTGTTTGCCCAAGAGAAGATAGTGTGAATGCTGATGAGGCAACATAGGCTGTCACCGAGTGGTCAGTAAGGACCACGAGCGGATATGACATTACCATGTGTGCGGTTTTTTGGATAATTTTGGCAAGTCTAGCTGCAAACCTAGTGCATTCAGGACTTTTGGCTTAGAGTGGATCAAGTGGAATGCCACAATACATCAGGACATGACGTTTTCCATCCCTCTTCTGATATAAAGTAGTATTCACAATGGTTGGTGTGACAGTAACATCTAAGTGAAATGGAATGGTGTAATTTGGAGCAGCCAGAAATGCTGCTGATGCGAGATCATGTACAAGGGTGGTATAGGTAGAATCTAACTCTGCTGACCACTCCAATTTGGCAGCGAGGTTTCTGTAACCTTGGTCACCTTGGACACCATGTGTCTGAGGGGAGCGGTGCGATCTGCAAAGCTGCTGTAACCGCACAAATCAAGTAAAGCAAGCATCTCCTTCACCATGTCAGGACGTTTGTGCTGTAGAATAGGAGAATGATCCTCCGAGGACATAGTTGATTCTTCAGAAGACACCACTCTGCCCAAAAAGGTCATCGATTTGCGACATCACTGAAGCTTCTTCCTGGAGGCTTTGAATCCCAGCTCATGCAAATGGAGCAAAACAAGTTTAGTTAGAGACAAACATGACTCTGCTGTTGGGGCTGCCAACAGGAGATCATCAACATACATCAGGAATTTACATCTGTCTGGGAGTTCTAGATCCTGCAGCAATGATTTCAAACAATGATTTAAAATCCTGTGTGAATTTTTGAAGCCTTGTGGCAACCTGGTGTATTGCAAATCGTGTCCATGATATCTGAATGCAAACAAGTGTCTACACTCAGGTGCGAGTGGAATGCAAATAAATGCATTTGCCAAATCAACTGCTGTGAAGGATTTCAAATCAGGTGTGATGGTAGACAACATTGGTGTGGTTGTTACATCAAATCATGCACCATATGATAAGTGTTGTCATCTGCTTTTAGAACTGGCTTGAGTGGTGTACACCATGAGGAGGTGGATGTTTCCAGGACTCCAGAATTCCACAAGCCAGTGACAGCGTCCTCCATCCCCTGGTTAGCAGCCGCGGGCCAAGGATATTGATGTCGGTAAACATGAGATCCTGGAAAAACATTGATTTTAATGTCTGGTGTCTTAGTATAATGTCCAACATCAAAGGGTCCAGGGGACCAAACTGATTTAGGTAGTTCGTTTAACATTGACTCGGCGTCATCATAATCACGAACAATGATGCGATATGCATCTGCAGATTTGGAGATCTGTACTTTTGTGAGTGGTGTGTTCTCCCAGTCAGGTTCTTGAGTCAGTCGTTTCACCATAGGTCCCAGCTGTTGGGCCTCGTGTCCTGGAGACAGAGCGAGTGAAATGTGGGGTACTGACTCTTCCTGCATTTTGAACCTTGTCATTTGATCTCGTGTAAGAGAGCAGGAGGCCGCGACACCCTCTCTTGCTGCGTATATATGTGTGGATGTAATGTCCCAAGCATCACCTTGTATGCATGCAAAGTTTTCCATGTATACTAGATTGTGATTGCGGTCGTAAAATAGTGTGAAATGGTATGGATCTAGTGGAAGCAGGTAAGCCCAAAGAGTGTTTAACCAGGGCTCCCACAACAGAAATTGATGTATGAGACCAGATTTGAGCGGTGTTTCCAGTTCAAGTCAGGACCAATAAATGTCATCAGTTGGAGTTTGTTCACTTTCAGGTGTCATAAGCCATTGTCCAGAGTGGCAGACGTCAGCTGCTGGCATTATCTATAAATTTAGCAAGGAAACAACAAGTTCTTCAGAGCCACATAATATGGAGGCATGTGCCTTAATCAATAGGTCACGTCCTAAAAAGTTCACTGGTGTTTGTGGTGAGTGTACAGAATGGTGGAACTTCTGTCGAGCCAAGATTGTCGGTCGGGGTTGAGTCCATTGCATGGCCTGTTGAGTCCCTGAGAAGCCTATTAATTGCACAGTGTGTTGTGACAATAAAGTGTCCGGGAGCGAGATGTTGAGTGAGGAGTGTGTTGCCCCTGTGTGTCAATGAGTGTGTTCACTTTTCGCCCTGCAACAGAGATGGGCATCATAGCACCTGCATCGCTGGACCCCTGGCTTCCCAGGCACCCCTAGTGGTACTGTCCAACCTGCTGCTGTCCACCCTGCTGCCAAGGTGGCCCAGCAAAGCTGTCATTTCTGCCTCTGCCTTGGCCTCCTCAGTTGTTGAACCAGCCACCACGGCCTCGCATTGGACCTTGAGATGGAGGAGCTGTAGGACAGTCTTTTATCCAGTGATCGGGAGAACCACAACCAAAACACTCTTGATCACGTTGATGTTGTTGCACTCTCCCATGGCCCCTTCCATGCCTTCCTGCGTATCCACCCTGTCTGTAACGCCGGAACCCACCTGCCTGTCCAGGTGGTTGTACCTGCCCAAAAATTACGTCTGGTGTGGTCTTGGACTTTTCCTTCTTATCTACCTTCTTTTATGTGGCGTCATCTCTTGCCTGTGGTACTTGTAACTTAAGAAGTTGCTTTTGGAGTTTAGTAATGTCATTATCCTCACCCACTTGTTGGCTTGAATACATTTTGAGGTGATGCACTAAGTGTCGTCTAAATCTAGGCTCATCTCCGGACAGGAGGTCAGGGTCAGCTTTAAGAGTGGTCTGTACTGGTTCAGGGAGAAGTGCAAGCATCGCAGTCCCGAACATAGCCTCCTCCAAACCAGACTGTCCATAGTGACGTCCAGTCGATTCAGTCCAGATTTTAGTACACTTACCCAACTGCTCATTTGGGTCAGTATTACCATAGGGAACATAGGAGAAGGAGGTGGGTGCGGCGGTAACAGGAGTGAGGAACCTCTCTCTGACAGCTGCTTCCAGACGTTTGAAGTATGCTCTCAATTGGGTCCATTGGGTACGTTAAGTGTGCCTACAGCTGTCTAGATTTCTCGTTGTTCAATACTAGTGCATGACCTTGACGCTGCTTGTCTCCAGTCTCCCATGCAGTGTGTATACCCTTGTAAAGTTTCCACAAAGCTAGACAGCCATGAATTAGCACCAGAAGAGAGACGAGGCAAGTAAGGAGTAAGACAATCAACATCTTTAAAATCAAACAGCTTGTATAATGGACCTGCCAGAGTCTCTATCATCTGCATCATTACAATGTTTTGTTTGCTTGTTTTTTATCTGTGCACTCTGTCGTACAGGGGGGACAACTAAAGGATTTCGTTAGCAAATCGGCAATGGTCTGTGGTGGGGGTAAGTCATCTATGTGCTCCCCGTTTTCCTTTTCCTCATACTTCTCTGTGCCTGTGTGTGTGTTGTACTTGCGTGTGATTCAGAGTGTGTGTGTGTTCGATGTGCCTTCTTCCTCATTTCCAGTCCCTTTTATTCGTGTCCACAGATCAAATACAACTTTTCTCAGCTCCATCTTTTCTTCCTCCGTCATGGGCTCCTTGATGCCCTCAATGTCACATGCCACCTTACCTGCGATTCTCATAATTGGGTAGTTACCTGGTCCTATTCCAACGTCCGCCTCCCGCGCATAGGGCAGAGAGAGTGTTGGATACAGGGGCGCGGTCAGCACCGGTCGGGGAGTAACTGTACCATCTTCTTTGCTTACTTTGCCTTCATTCGACTTACCATTACCCTTTTTCTTCAACGTTGCCATCGCCGTAGCTGTTACCGTCATTAAATGTGCCATGCACCCTTCTCTGTCCACCTCTTTAAGTTCTCTCTTACACTTCCTCTTTTTGTTCCATGAGCCCTTGTCAAGTTGTGTTTTTGCCATTGTTTTAATGCACGCTTCCTTTCTTTATCTTGTTTCCTTTTGTCAACATTAGCCATTATTTTCCGCTCAATTTCAATGTGCATTTCATCTTTGGTCGGATTATATCCAGCACATTCACGATCAAATTCACCATCCATGATTATTTTAATTTTGTGGTCACTCTTCTTCGACTAAACCCAAGCCAATTCAACAAATCAGAAAACAAAAAAGTTGTTGCTTGCGAAGCCAAGTGAACGCTGTATGGGGTTTTCAAAGCAATCCTCGTGAAATGCTTGGAACATAATACTGCCGAATTTGACTTGTAACTCCAATGCCTCCGCTTTGTCTTCACAAACCTGGTCCATACCTGTTCATTTTTCGGCCATTTATGTAAGCTGAATCCGTCAGTGTTTGTCGCAGAATAACCGTATGCAACACACTTCCTCACCATCTTTGCTAGCTTTTTCACTCTCTGGCTAAATGTTGGCTGGACATGAAATTAGATTTCGGAGAGATCCGGAACTTGCCGAATCTAAAGGACACACAAATCCTGAGACTGCTTTGATGCTCGTATATTTCATTTCTGTTGTGTTTAGAATTTTAAAAATATTTTTAAATGAAATTTTAGCCTCATTTGTATGATAGACAAATCAAATACATTTCCTCTGGATTAAACCTTGAAAAATAATTGCAGTACCACTGCCATTTTTCCCATTTCAATACTTGTTCATGAAATTAAAATTGACCGGTGTTGCCTCATTTAAAATGCTATTATAGCTACTTTCTGTGGTCCACATTTCATTTAATAACAAAAAAAAAAAAAAAACAGATCACATTGCAGTGATGCCATTAATCAACGTTGATTTATGACCCAATGACCTGATATTAGCTAGTCTAACAGTAATAATTGGAGACAATGGTTTTATAGATTCACATTTTATTCTTACTAAGTTTGGAGTTCTAAATTTTTGTGGCATTTTGCCACACTGCTGTGCAGTTTCCCACTTCTTTGGCAGCAGAGATTACTTTTCTTTTAAAGTTAAAGTTAAAATAAACTCCCGGACACGTTGCTATGATAGTGAGTGCGATTGTTGTCTGTCTCTATGTGCCCTGCAATTGGCTGGCAACCAGTTTAGGGTGTACCCTTCTTCCACAATGTTGATAGCTGGGATAGACTCCAGCACTCCCGAGATCCTCGTGAGGATAAGCAGCGCAGAGAATGAATGATTGAATGTCAATCATGGTTGTGATCAAGCTAAAAATTCAGTAGTTTACCCAGGGGAAGAGTGTCGCAGCAAAAATGATCAAATAAATTGAAGGCTTTTTTTTTTTTACTCAAAGGACCTATTTTATCTGCCACTCCTTCTTACTATCTTCCTATTTGCAGTAAAATGTTTTTTCAAATATAACATCTCATCTCACTGTGAATCTTGACTTAATTCGAAACTGTGATGTGCCATGCTCAAATCATATGCTGATGATATAAATGCAGTGTTGTGTGGAGGAGTGTTCCCCAACCTTTTTGCACCACAGACTGGTTTACAGTAGGAATTTTTTCACATACCGGATACGTGTGTGTGTGTGTGTGTGTGTGGTGTGTGTGTGTGTGTGTGTGTGCGCTTCTGCTTCCTCCTTCAACCATTCATGTGTGTGGACTGTGGGCCTGATACAGGAGTGGGCATCGAAATGGTTCTAGACAGCCAGACGAGATTGCAGTTCTGTAGCTCCTCAATGACAATAGACTTTTAACTCTGTAAAAGTATTTCTACCTTTGTCGAGCAGAAACCTACACTTGCATAGAGCTTGTGCATGTGATGTTACCATTTTCACGGTGCCATATTGCCGGTCAAAAAGAGCTGCTCGACAGTGTGGGGGACATTGAACCGGAGCATAATATTCACAATGCCCGAGACTTGTTGCGCTATTGGTTGTTAAAACAGACGAGACAGCTATTGAGATCATTCTCGAGCATACTATCTGAAAAGACCATAAAAGATCAATGGATTTCGGCTATTAAGCGTGATGGCTGCAAACATTTTGTTAAAAAAAAATCTTTTCAGTCAATGAAATTAGCTATATTAATTTAAGATGTGATTCGTTTTTTGAGCTCTGTTGCCATGAGCCAACCCGCAGACAATGGAAGCGTTCTGTGCAGTCTCGACGTGTCAATTTCATCACACAGCTGTTGCGGCAGAGGAGATCCAGTCAATTTTTAAAATAAAGACATTGACATCCAAATTCCAACACAACACAAATTATATTAATTGGTCATTCATTCGGTGGCCCGGTAACAAATGCCTCACGGACTGGTTGTTCAGGACCACTCGTGTAGAGCCCTAGTTGACATTTTGAATGATAATTTGCAACACTTTTAACCCACTGTCCATTTAAAAAAGACTAACTGAGAAGACCTGAGCTTGCTTTAACCTGCACACATACAGTACATATACACAATTTATATATATATAATTAGAATATATTTTCTGGCATGCTAAATAGTGTTTACATTCACTGAGAAAATTATGAAATTGGAATTACTTTCCATTATCTAGCCCTTAGGCGTTGCAAGGGAAAATAAATTGTTTTTGTAAAAGGTTTTTTTTTTCGACTACAAAATGAATGTCTTACCTCGAAGTCTGAAAAATAGTGTCTGGGAAAAGTATGGAATTTTGAAATGTGAAATGTGTACGAACACCATACAAAATATTAATGACTAAGTTGTGTTGTATCTGTGCTGAGTTTGTATTGTTTCAGTTGTCTTCTGCACCAAATCAAGAAATGTGTATTGATATGCTTGTCTTTCACGCACAGA
Source organism: Syngnathoides biaculeatus (assembly GCF_019802595.1). Classification (NCBI taxonomy): domain Eukaryota; kingdom Metazoa; phylum Chordata; class Actinopteri; order Syngnathiformes; family Syngnathidae; genus Syngnathoides; species Syngnathoides biaculeatus. The sequence goes on along the minus strand of NC_084654.1, from coordinate 279,004 downwards.
AAAGGCAAACCATATTTTTCAAAGCACATCATTTTCAGTGATGACATGGGAACAGTCTTGGCACGACATTCAAAACTGGTAAATAAAACTTTGGAATGGGGGGTCATGAATTCAAAATGATCTTGTCTCAAAGGCCCAATGTCTTCATTTGAAATAACCTTTATTTATAATAATTTCAAGAAAGTACATAATTTTAAAATGAAGGTTATTAAGACAACTCTTTTTTTTTCTGCAACGAAGGGTGACAGAGGAAAACCAGGGCCCATCGACTTCTGTGGTCAGGGGTTATTCTTGATCAAATACTCTGCCTGAAAGGATGCAGTACAATAACAGATCAAATATTCAGGAAAAAAATTCAGGGAGACCAAATCATTATCAGTCGACTACCATGAAGTCTATGGGATCCTCTGGCCACGCTGAGCCGCATGCAATCAAGCCCAGAGAGAGAGTGGTTATGATGTGCTCCGTCAAGTAGGTCTTCATTTGAACAGACAGAACCTCCAACTGCTGCACTTCCCATTGTCTCTTCTCCTCTAAAGTCTTGGTCTTTCACAAACACAGAGTATCTTGTATCAAATTCCATACCAAACAAACAACCACAACAAAATCACAATCAGTGATGTTTGTCTTCTGTGATTTCTTTTCCTTTGCCTTTTTGGAATACATGTATGATAGCTTCATCAAGCATACTTTAATTGATGACAAATATAAAATTGTGAAACTATTTAACACAACTCTCGAAGGTCAAGAAATTACAGGCAACAGAGAGAAAGTGAAATGCAACCCTCTTGGTCTTGAGAAGAGGTGTGCAGCAGAAATGATTAAGTCAATTATTTTCAGAGTGTACATAAAACAAGTTGCACATCCCCCCCCCTCCAAAACAATATATGTCAGAAGTCAATAGTGTGCATCAGAATCAGCTTTATCGGCCAAGTGTGTAACAGAACACAAGGAATTTTTTCTCCAGTAGTCGGCACCCCCCTGGTCCGACATTCCAAACAAAGAACAAAGACCAAGAGACATTCACTTCATGGGAACTATTCTTTATAAGAGTCACAGATGTGCCCCATATTATGTTGATCTTGTACAGAGTACCCTTACCCTAACGGTTCTGGTTGTAGACCAGTGCAATGAGAATTGTGCAAAGGGAGCAGTTTAAAGTGACGAATTATGGGATAGTCTACAGAATATATTACTAATACCAATACTGATTGGACCAGCAGTATGTGAGGTTGTGTCACAACAACGGCACAGGGCAGAAAATAAAAGGTTCGCTGATCAAGAATTTAATAACTTAATTGCCAGGGGGGAAAAACTTTGAATGCCTGGTAGTTATGACATGCATTGATCGGTCGCGCTTAACCGACGGAAGGAGCTGGAAGAGATGGTGGCCAGGATGTGAAGGGTCCAAAAGGATCCTGCCCACTCTGGACCTAATTTGAGTGATGTGCAATTCTTCAAGGGTGGGTAGGTATTATACATAAAGTAGTTATAAGAAGAGAAAATTGCAACACTCTAAAACACGGTATTACTAGTTTATGAGTGATTTGAGAAGGGTGATTAGTCATCACACATCTTGGCACGTACGGCTTTTAAGTATTACTGCATAAGTATGTGACTTTCCTGACTTGAATCTTGAATTAGAGTAACAAATGCTATAGTTTTTCTGAAGCATAAGTGATCTTACAATGGAATACAATACACATGACATATAGTATGTTGAGAGGAACACCAATATTTAAAAAAAATCTAAAACAAGAGCAAATATAAATCACAGAGGTCTCCTCTGCAAGAGATGATGATAAGATGATAAGAGATGATGATGAGAGCGTTGTATGTATGTATACAGCTCCCTAATTGTTTAAAATAAAAGGGAAAAAGGAAATTAAAATGAAGTAATGATATATTGCTTCTGTACATGTACAGTATGTATGAGATAAACACTAATAGTGATTAACTGGAGATAATGAAGTGAGTTAGCTTGAATATAGTGGGTTGTGTGTATTTTGACTGTTCATAGACTGATCCATTTTGTCACCCACGACAAACAGGTCCTAGGTGAGGGAACAAAGTACGGCTCAAAGACCCCTCAATATGACAAAAAATATTGGATCTCATTTTCCTTCACCTGAGTCCAGATCACTGGGACTCCACTCTGGAGGCAAGGCTTGAAGGTGAGCGCCTTGTGGCTGGGCCTGCACCCATGGGGTCTGGCCATGTACACCCCAAAAGGGTATGAAAATTCCCTTTTCCTTGGGCTCACAACCTAATTAATGGGAGGGAGCATAGGTGCAATGTGATCTCAGTGGTGGCCGAAGGCAGGAACCATAGCAATCTTATCTCCCGCTACAGAAGCTGGTAACAAGGATAGCAAATGTCACGTCTCTGGCAGAGAAGGAGCCCAAGCTAGTGTGTGAGGTCGAGAAGTTTCAATGAGATATAGTCGGGTTCACTTCCACACACACTGTAGGAATAATTGTTGTCGCAATGATAGTCAGCGTGAATAATTGTGAATATAATTATCATACATCTGCTTCCAATAAAGAAATGCTCTAAATAACGTGGCACCCGCCTAGCAGGAGATACCACAAGACCAAAAACATCTAATCATCAGAACTGTTAGAACCAGGAGCACCTGTTGTCAAAGAAATGATGACTACACATGTACTCAGCAATCTTCCACACACATGTACACACACACATGAACAAACAAGTACACTTTCTTTGCAATTATGTTTTGCCACCCCGTCTCGATTTTGTAACATCCATGTAAATCAGAGGCGTTTTGAAAGCGAATAAATAGTGGTGGAGAGGAGAGGATAATCAGAGTGCAGTGATGAATTGTATGAGACAGTTCCTCTCCTCTCTCCTTGCAACCTGTCAAACTTTAACTGGTGTCTTTGCTTCCTGTTTTGTCTTGTTAAATGAATGTCTAATTGGTAATCCTGACATTTACTTGGTCCTTCGAGCCGGATCTCAAGATACCTGAGGTTTCAAGGGGCTGAGTCGACGTCCAGGCAAAGACTGTGGCCATGGCACTTGAGGCCCTTTCCGGGACTGGGCCTCGGCTTTGTGTCTGGAGGCTGAGGGTTGACGAGGATTCGAAGTAAGTAAAGATATCTCTGGTGAGTAGGAAACTCACACACTCATGAGGAATGAGTGAATTTGTAGGTCTGGGCGACTGCGACAGAACCAAACCTCCAGAATACAAGTCCCTATCCAGTACACAAATTAGTCTATAAAAAAGAGAAAAGGGCAATGTGTGTCTAGTACGTACTTGAGCTCCGCAAAATGTGTGCATGTGTAAAAGTGTGAGTGGATGTTCGCTACCTCATTTGAACAGAAAATTGAGTGACAACAGTTTGAGGATGCAGGGGTCAGAATTCTCCGCCACTTGTGGTGGAAGCTGGAGAATTACCTCAAACAGAAAGTAATCGTCACCCTGTTCAGGGGGAAGTCAGTATAGTCACCCGAGGTAAACCACTGACTCCAACAGGGGAAAAACAAAGAGCAAAACAATGATACAGAACATCTGAAACAGAAATTAATGCGTAAGGACTGGGGGTTTGTAGAAAGCCAATGTCGTCCTAAAATAAATCATCTCCCTTTGTGGATAACACAATATGGCTTTGCTGGCCAGCTCAAAACAAACAAACAAACAAACAAACAAACAAACAACAAACAAACAAACAAACAAACAAACAAACAAACAAACACACACACACACACCACACACACACACACACACACACACACAACTATATATATATATATATATATATATATAGTTAACCAGCAGGATAAAATAAGAAACACACAAAGAAATAATAATAATTAAAAAAAAAACTGAACTCAAGATGATGTGAAAACGACCATAAAATGTATCACATCTCATAGAGTTGATGGAACAGAATTCGTCCATGGAATGGAAGACTTGACAAAGTCTTAGCACTTAAAAGGTGTGGAAGTACAACATATTTTGATGACAGCAATGAAGGTAGATTGGCAGGGGATATTGGAATCCAAAAGATAAAAACGTAGTACTTTCTCACAGCATCAGGGAACTTACCATAATTTCTTGAAAATACTGCGCAATTTTTTCCCAAAATATTTTCAAAAAGTTAATAGAGCGCATTATATTTCGGTATGGATGAAAAATAAAAAAATACAATCACATTGTCTAGTCATATACAGGTACATAGAGTGGTGAAAAAAAAGAAAAAAATATATAAATACCTAATATAAATATATAAATTTCGATATCATATTCGATGTCTCATGTTACACATTTATATTTATTATGGTAATGTACACCAACAACCTGAACTCTGACCACTCCGGGGGAGGGGGGGGGGTCTTTGCATTTAACGATCGTTAACATAGCGTATTTGTTGCTACTGTACCAAACATCATAAACAACAGCCCGTGAGTTTGTTTTAACTCAAATGAAGACAAAAAATGTCGACTACAAGGGCTAGTTGTGCAGCCGCTTTTAAAAGGAATATGACCTCACTCTGGCCAATGACGTGCCAAACCGGAAGCAAAACAATGTCTCTTAACTGCTAACAGCTTACTCACCGAACTACGTAGCATGATCGTACGAGCATTTTCAAAAAAAAAAAAAAAAAAAAAAAAGGAATACCACACACAATGGAAATGCTCCCTTTTTTAAAGTGCCAATTACGCTCATTTCTACGTAGTTTTAGCTTTCGTTTTGATTGCGACCTGACGCTATGAAGAGCTACTACAGATGTAGACAAAGGGGGCGGGGGGGAAGAGGCTTAGCTATTAGCACGGTGGACCTTCCCCTCAAAGTGCTGACAATAATGACAAATAAAGAGAAGCATGACCCGGGATTCAAAAAATGTTTCCTCACAAACGCCATGGATGGCTGAGAGGATGAAAAAATGGGATCACATTTAATGAATGCAGGAAGAACTAGACCTATTCATCAGGTAGCTATGATGGATACTTTTCAGATTGGAGATGAATCAGATGCTTATTTTGAAGTCTTGGCCAAGGATTTGTAATGTAGTGAATAAACTGCACTATGCACAAATATTTAATGCAAAAAAAAATGTTTACGTTAAACAGAGTTAAATATTTATTTATATGTAATATGTTTTAACAGTGTTAATAAAATGTTATGCCATCGTTGAGCATTTATTGCAGTTTTTTTGAGGGATTCTGTTCTGACAATTGCAAGTACCAGGACAAGTGTGTCATGTGGCCTGTCCCAAGATATATACTACCGCTGAATCAGTACACGGACAAAGATTAATATTAAAGGGCCACTGTCATGAAGTGCCTGATTTTTAGGATGTTATTAATGAAAAAACTGCAGCCGACATGGACCCATGCGTTTTTACACCACAAAACATGATTTTGACGTATACACCTTTTTGTAACTCCCGCCATGAAAATCCTCTTGAGGGATTTGTTTTCGAGAAGAAGCAGGAAGTGACGTACATGGCAGGACCGCCCTCAAGTGGACTCATTTGTTTCTATTAGTTTTACCCCCGGGAAGGTAGCTCGTTATTCCTTCGTGTTAGCCAAAATGCTGACTCGTTGCATTGCTGGACATTGCTTGAACACTTGGGTGGATGGACTTACTCTTCATAAATTTGCAAGCGACCCAGTTCGTCATGAAAAATTATTGCTCAGGTGCAAAGGATGAGAGCTTTGTGTTTTCCAAATGACAGGTAGGTGTGTATACAGCAACTAAAACAAATAATAGTTTGGGGCGGACCACGTAATCCGTCACTCATAATGTAACAAAAGATCTGCGTACGTATGACGGGTGCTAAATGTCGATATGCGCGTCGGACGGCTTCCGCGTTTGGCTCGCCCGTGAAGGTTGCCGTGACGGCTGATCGTAAAGCGGCCTGGCTCGGCGTGAGAATCCACCTGGGCGTTGAAACTGAGCCAAGCCAGTCGCCGGCCTTGTCTTGTCGGCCGGGGTGACTCGGATGGCTCATCTCCGCTACGGAAGTGGATCGGACAGGCAGGCGGTTTGGCTGTGATTGCATATCATCTGAATATGGCTCGAAACAATAGGGTAATATTGCCCTGGTAACTTCACTCGGTTGTGTGATGTTCTCTTCTTAGAAAAGAGCTTCCATGTCAGAAAGGGCGTGTCCCATAGTAGGGGCCACAGCGTGTTTTCAATGGCGAATGTCTGGGGTGACATCACGGACAGGAGATGCAGCCAATATGGTGACCACTTGGATGTCCAATGACACTTCCGCAACTTTGCGCATGGATGACGCGCTCTCCGGTCATATTTACTTTTGTGTAGACATTGAAGTGAATAATGTTATATGTATTTTTCATTTCACTATCAATTTTCGAATGTTTATAGGGATGACACTTGACCTTTAATGGTTGTTGTACAGACGATTTTTTTGAAAACCAATACAAGTACAAACAATAAATTTACAAACCTACCAAAATAGAAATACAGATAATTCCAAATATTTTGAGCATATGGATAGCAGCAAATTGGTGGTGCGCATTGTACATTGGTAGAAGGGTTTTCCTGATTTTTTTTTCAAGTCAACTTGGGGGTGCGCATTATACTTCAGGACGCACTATACTCGAGAAATTGCGGGAATCATCAAGTTCAAGGGTTAATAGAATGCACTTCAGCTAGATTTAGACAAAGCAAATTATATTGCCATTGGAAGAGCAAAAAAAAAAAGAAAAAAAACGATGAATCATTTGAAGAATATAGAATCAGAATGACTGCATGTTTTCAAGGAAACAGTGGCATTCCTGAAGATCACACTCCAGGGTGTGTGAATCAAGCAATTTAAAAATGCTCCCCATGCGAATTCAAATAATCCTACAAAACAATGGTTTGAAAAACTGTGGGTTGACAAACCAACTGGCAGCCTGTAATGATACGTTACAGCACTACAGCACAAAGAGTGCTATAAAATAAGAAAAAGAAAGTGGGCACCATTCTGATAGAGGAATGAGAAATGTATGGAGCTTTATGCGAAACATTTAATAATCGTGGCCACAAATGAACAAGAGGCAGGGGAAGAGTAATGGGGAGGGGATGCAAATATGGGCTCTGGTACCAATCTTCTTGAGAAAGGTTAGATTCCCTTCCACTCAGGAGTTGCCCATGGTCAGACGCAGCACTTGTGGGTATACATATTGCCTCCTGGCTTGGTGTCTATACATTGGGGTTCACCCTAGTGGATTAGCCCGTAACCTCCCTCAACCCTCAGGGTAGGGGGGGTAGTCCTGACTGTTGTTAGCGTGTATGCGCCAAACAGCAGTTCAGAATACCACTGTTTTTGGAGTCTTTAGAGGGGGTACTGTAGAGAGTTCCCGCTGGGGACTCCATCTTTCCTAGGGTACTTCAATGCTCATATAGGATGTTACTGTGAGAACTGGAAGGGGGTGATTGGGAGAATAGAACCTTTGTGGTGTTCTGTAATTGGACTTTGTTATTGGACGTTATTCAACTCAGATGACTAGACCACGTCCGCTGAATGCAAGATGGAATATCCCAAAAGACATCCTGTACGGCAAGAAGGTTGATGGAGCGAGAGCAACAGACAACCACAGCTAATTGGACTTTGTTATTGGACGTTATTCAACTCAGATGACTAGACCACGTCCGCTGAATGCAAGATGGAATATCCCAAAAGACATCCTGTACGGCAAGAAGGTTGATGGAGCGAGAGCAACAGACAACCACAGCTGCACTACCACAATGTCGTCAAGAGTGACCTGAAGCTCACAAACATCAACCTAGAGACCTGGGAGAACCTGGCAGATGACCGCTCAAAGTGGAGAGAAGCCTTGATTTGGCACATCAAAATAGGCAAAGCAAAGCTCATGGAAACTGCGCCAGAGAAGCGAACCTGTAGCAAGAAGCGCAACAACTCAGAGAGACCAGAGCAATCTATGCCTGTCCAAAGAGAATGTCACTCACGCATAGGTGTTTACAGTGTTATGTGTGAATTTAGACTAACGTCCCCTTTGTTCAAACCAGCAAAATGTGACAAGGCAGTTGTATTGCATTTCTAACAATTTAATCTCACACTCAACAACACAACACAAGCATGATAAAATAGCTAACACAAAATGGGCGTTCAAGAACAGAGTAGTTGAGCCACAACGGAGAACAGTCACCAATGTTGAACGAGTGTTCCCAAACAAGCAAATTTTCATCCCAGCAGGTATTCCAAATTAGCAAAAGTTCCAGACGGTCCAAAAGCGAAAGGTGGCAGGCATCCGTGTAAGCATGCGTTCTAAGCTTTGTAGTTTCCCAGAGCAGTGATGAGGTCGTAACAAGAAGCCCCGTTGTCCGTCTTTCTTGTCCTTATATAGGTAATCCTTGAAACATTTCAAGACTTCCGCATCACAAAGCACACAAAGAGTTTGAGTCAAACAGACCCAAGAGCATTAAAGGAAACCATGTCACATCATAAGGACTTAAAAGCATGATAGGAAACAGTGTCACAAAGACCCGCATTATAACAACTTAAAAGCATAATGGGAAAATAAAGAGAACAAAGAATAAAAATACACAAACACATGACAACAGCCACAGATGACGCTCATCCACCAATAACTAGGATGTCACCCCATGATCAACCCTGATCCATGGAGGCCTATGATGGATTTTCCATAACAGAAACCATGTTCAAGTTTAAGGTTACAGTTCAATAATTTGAACCAGGGCTACTTTTCATCAATCCATCCATCCATTGTCTTAGCCACTTATCCTCACGATGGTCATGGGAGTGCGGGAGCATATCCCAGCTGTCAACGGGCAGGTTACACCCTGTACTGGTTGCCACCCAATCGCAGGGCACATTTAGACAGACAAGTCACACTCACAATCACACCTAGGGGCAATTTAGAGTGCCCAATCAAAGTGTCTGTAATGTGTAATTTCTAAAGCAAATTATCTTATCTAGACGAAAATGTATATTAAACTTTTCCGTAAAATGCATATCCTGTTCGATGTTTTTACCAAAAAACACCTGTTTATGAATTAAAGTCTGCAAAGTTTCCCTTACCTGCAAAAAGACTCATTTAGTGGGTGGACCTCTGATGTCATAAAATCTGGGATGGGCTGTTTTGGAACAACAATAAGCTGGGAGTCTTTTGTATTCACCCTGAAGACAAACCCATTCGTTTCGAGAATTCCTCAGTGATTGTAAGATGAAACCAATCCGTAAAAATGGTGAAGACTTGTGTTGTTCAGTTTTGTAGCAATTCAAATTATACATGTCACAATTTACATTATTTTCCCAAAGACCCAAGCCTCAGAAGACAGTGGGTAAGGTTTGTGCAAATGAAGAGAGCTAATTTTTCCAAACCCGGTCAGCAGTCTGCCATATTCAGTGAACATTTTACCCTGGACTCTTTTACTGACGGACTCATGTTAGCCAGTTCAGATACCAGAACAGATCGCTGTTGCTCAAGGGACAAAATGTGAACTAGGACACGCTTTGACAAGCTCAACACATCGTTCCAAAAATGCAGAGCCCTTTTGTTAAAAGACAAGTTGCGGAGGTATGTATTGTTTTTCCTGAAAATGTTGAATACTGTTTACATGGGTTGAATGATAGAAGCATGAAGATTTGGTGCAATAATAAGCATTTTACATGCATAGTAGTGGTCGCGTATCAAATCACTAAATACGCTGCATTTGCATAGTTTCAAAGCAAGACCGAAAACTTTGTATATCCATTGAGGATATCGAAGCCTGTACTATTTATCATGTTACGACTAACTAAACCAAACAAGAACTTCACAAATGCTTACTCTTTTTTTACTAGTTGATATTTCCAACATGAGGGATAGCCTCCAGGAAGCATCTGATTGCTGTGTCGGCTTCTTCATCGCCAGATACTTTGTCAGAATCCAAACGTGTGTGCTGTCTAACTGGTTCAAATTGATAACCTTTAACACCTTCATAAATCTTGTATTACTCACTATCTCCATGGGACCCTTCAGAATAATATTCATCGCTCGAATTATCGGAAAATTCATCAGCGTTCTTCGAGTGTATTCCTATGGGATCCATGTTGTTATCACAATGTTCTACATCACGCCCCTGATCGGCTTTTTCTGCGACTTTTCCGTCCTTTTCCAGGGGATACAGCAATGTGCGATCATTTGTTGCAGATAATCGAAAAATAAAAATGTTTCCTTCATAACGGATTTAAGATTCTTAGTCAGCATAAAAACACTATAATATTAGCAAAAAGGTACATTGGGGTCTTGACATACAATTTAATGTTGCATGTTTTTGAGATGTGGGAGGAAATCGGAGTGCCCGGAGAAAACCCATACAGGCGCAGGGAGATCATGCAAACTCCACACAGGCAGGTCTGTGATTGAACACGGGACCTCAGAACTCTGAGGCCAACACTTTCAAGCTGCTCCACTGCGCCGCCTAGTGGTAATGTATATCATGAAATAACGATCAATGTGCTTCAAAGATACTGTCTAGATATGGTATACATGTTAAAGTAACAACTGAAGTAAGTGGTGGTAGTACAATTAAATAATGACAATTCTTCAAAAGCCTTTTTATGAGAACAGCTTTTTGTCATTAGAATTTGTCCTCAGAACAAATTGTAACTACCACCTGCAAGTCAATTCAATTAGGGAGAGTATATATTAGGATGTGTATGCTACCTATCCCTCTGCGGGCACTTCACCGGACTGTTTTTTATTGGGTAAAGTAAAGCCAGATCAGCCACTTGGCATACAAATTGTTAAAGAATCGCACATTGTTGAACAATCACTTTCAGGAAACAAATCCAATACAGGAAAAAAATCCAGTCAGTGTGTGTGTATCAATGTGCCCTGCAATTGGCTGGCAACTAGTTCAGGGTGAAACCCGCCTCCTACCCGTTGACAGCTGGGATAGGCTCAAGCACTCCCGAAACCCTTATGAAGATAAGATGCAAAGAAAATCGATGGATGGATTCATCCAGGAATCCCACACAGCACCAGAACGCTCTTTCATCTTCCCATTCAGGGTTCGGAGCCCCTCGATGCCCTTGGTGAGACTGAGAATGTGCAACATTGTTCTCTGAATATAGCACAGACACCTTCACTCTTAGCAAACAACATGTCAACAGTGAGTCCTGTTTTGGAATGCTATAAGTGTTTAGAGATAGCTGTTCATATACATGTTCAAACCCTTTCTGAGTCCAATAGATACTTTTCATGTAATGTCATGAGTCACATGCCTTTTGTTTACGATGTCCACTGGACGGTAAAACTACAATACAACTCGCATTTTTTGGCGATCTTTTTGTGAATATTGGCTTGCTTATAGTATAGTGTCTTACGGCCCTTTCATCATGGTATTTCATGGTTGTAAGAACAGACAGAAAAAGGGGTCTCACACTACAGGCATTGTTTACCTTTTGCTGGGCTTTCAGGTAACTTACTGCGGTATCCTCCCCACTTTTTACATACCTTTACGGAGGTCTTTGGGCTATCAATATGCCTTCTAGCACCCGGAGTGAAACTTTGCTTTCCAGGTTTGCGGTGGATAACACGGACCTCATGGCTGTCACTAGCCATAGCCTTTAGCTGCACTTTTGCTCACTCTTGGGAGCGATCTATGCCGATAGCTTTTTTCGAGCGTGAGCCCCTGGGTAAGTAAATTTTCGCACACGCTTGGTGAGTTGGTACCGAAAGGTATGCGGTCTCTGACCATCTCATCGCTGGTTGTGTAGTTACAGTTTTTAACCAACAGCTTGAGTTCTGACACAAAGTGCTCACATGACTCACAGTTACCTTGCGTCTTCTCACGAAATGTATATTTAGCAAATACTGAGGGTTTGCTTTCGGAGTGAGGTAATCAGAGAATTTTTTTGTAATAAGTTTTTAGCAACTTCTTCGTCTCCGGTCAGTGGCCTTGTTTTGCAGACATCCCGTCCTTTATCGCCGATCCACAGAAGGAGGACACTGCACTTTTCCTCTTAAGATCTGTTTTTAAGCCGTCCCGTGAACATGAGTTCGGCGTGTTGCTTGATTCTCCACCACGCATCCGGTAGATTGGATGAGTTGGAACACCGAACGCCTCCTCGTTGTCTTTGTTTTTTTCCCCTTGATTCCGTCCCCAACCCCTGTGAGTCCATAGTTATACTACCAGCACTCTGACACGATGTTATGATCTTGCTGTCGTCTTATTGAATAACGTAGACGTGAGTCCAACTGTACTTTTTAATGTGGGTGATATTTATTTTGCTTTCCCCCCGACAACCTTTCCAGCCCACTTCTTCATCGTCTTGTCTCGTCTGCGGTGCTGACATGAACACAATCACACCACACTTGCTATATATGAGAAGTACTATAGCTCAATCTAATAATAACGAGACAACAGACTGTTTTTGAGCACGTGACTACATCCGGGGCACCTGGCCATGTTGGATGGGTTCACTCTACTGACGCGCTGTTCACGCTATGGCTTTTGCATACAGACCGGAGTTACACAAATATTCGTACGACTGTTGAAAGTGACGCATGACGGCTAAAATGATTTTGGAACATTATCGGGGCTCATTAGATGTTTTTTCAAGAAACCATTACTACAAGACGCGTGCCTTGATCGACAATATCAACCCATATGCCTTGGAGAAACATAAATGGAGCACACAAATGTGTGCGTCAGTAACCTATCCAGACACTGTCAACTATCGCCTCTTCTCGACTAGCGCTTACACCATGGACCAACTAAAGAATTACAAAGGTCTGGAGGCCTACAACCAATTCAACAATGGCTGGGTTCGTGATCCGGCGGTATCCATTGTAAGCAGCGCGTCTCCACACTGCTAAGGTTAGGGTACCGTGCAATGCAATTTGAATATGTACCTCATGATTACAGTCAGCGTTGTGTTAAATTATGTTGATTATATCAACAAAATTGAAAGAGTGAAGATTATTATTTTCATTTTTCTTACTGAGAGAGAGAGAGAGGTTCGACCAGGACTAGTCCCAAGTGGAGCCCGCACCTTTTTCTCCACTTCCACAGCTACATTTTTAACTCAACTCACGAAACAGCTAGCTGTGCGGTAACTCGTTTTTGCAAACTTATGATAATAAAACAGAAAATACAGATTTTGGAGACATCTGTTGCATTCACACAAGTATTATGAACTCGGACGTAAGGGAATGACTTTGCTACTAGATCAGCTCTGCTAATACGAGACAGCCACAGTTGTCGCTGTTTGGTTGATAACTGCTCCGTTTGCTCGCTCTGGTTCTTGACCACAGCTAGCAGTTGAAAGAAATCTGCTTTACAAACGCCCACTTTTATTTGAGCAACCGATAACATAGCAGTGCGCCCCCATTCATAAGCCTTTCTAAAATAATTCCTGCTTAGTTACTGTTTGTTTACTTGAATTCATCAAACCAAAATGGCGTCCGCGTTCTAAATTGGAAGGTGTGTGACCTTAGTCGAAAACAGTCTATACTTGCTCTAGAGTTTCCTATGTGGCGTCTTTCTTTATTCCTCACTCCAGCACAACTGCCTTAATCACCTCTGGTTACAGTGTTCCTTTGTCAAAGGACTTTCAAGACAGAAGATCAAACGATAACCGTAGCCAAAACATTACAGTATACAGTTATTGCTTCCTAGCCATGATGTGTCGACATGATTTTGCCGTCCAAAATGGCGTTGTAAACAAAAATATGTGGTCGGCGTGACATCAATGAAAAGCATCTATTGCCCAATTTTTGTACGTTGTAGTGAATGTTGTTGGTCCTGTCTACATTTTTGTTGGTTGTACACCACCAACAGATTAAGGACTCATGTCCTGCCGCTATTTGATCTAATAATTTGTACTCATCTGTGACCCACGAGGAAGACAGATGGTGTCGATGTATGTTGGGTCACCTTGTCCTTGCCATTCAGCTCATCTCTTTTGTCTACACCATTATTTGGGTAAAACTGAATGTACAGTAAATGTTCATTCATAAACAGACATAGGATGAATAGACAATGGCAATAATAAGGTGATTAAAGCAAAATAACCTGTTATATTTTTGGGCAATTTGTCAAAAAGCCTTTTAACTTCGCACCACCACCAGATGTCAGTACGTGACAATGGCGACTGTCAATCACAAAAATGGTTTTAGACATCAGTGCTGATAAATTTCCCAATTTGTTTCCAGTTTCTGTCAAATGGATGTATGTGAAATTAATCAGTGCCATGCCATTAGAAAACAATAGGTTTTGTTTTTCAAAGGAAGTTAATGGGTGCACAGAATCTCATTTTCGCTTTCATTATCAGGTACTCATTAATTTCAAGGTACAATTATCTGGTAATAGCGTCGGTATAATCTGCAAAAGTCTTCTGGGACCACTGCAAATGTAATCTTTTGATGACGCTTTTGCTGCTTGTTCCACCATAAGAAGCAATTTCATGTGAAATTTCCTCATGGTTTCCTGGAAGGTAGTTTATCAGTGTCACGGACGAGAGTCGGGGGTGGACCCAAATGCACGACTCAGGTGAGAGGTAAGCAGTGCGGAATAGGCCTTTATTCGTTCCAATGTCGGTTACCAGGGAGTCAGTCCAAACAAGCAGCAAGATCAGTAACGGCAGGCTTACGGGGTAGGTCGGGAGACAGGCGTTGGTCGGTACACGGGAGGTAGACGTCAGGAGTACGGTAGTGCGGGAACGAGGCATGAGAGGCAACGATCTAGCAGAGTAATAGTCGTCCCCCGGGTCCTATATGTACTGGGTCTTAATCAAAGGTCATGAGGCGCAGGTGTGCACCTTCAGATTAGCTGGCCACGCCCAGCCCTGGCTGGAATCCAGGAGCATGACAATCAGGGCTTTCAAACAATGTTTCATGGGGTGTTAGCCCTGAATTGCTGGTGATATTTTTATACAGATTAACTCATTTCAAACTGTTATCTGTGTATATTTTTCAGAAATACCATATATAGCAATGATACATTTGCAGAGTGCCTTTGCCATTTTGAAAGGGCATTTATGATGACCAAACTTTTTTTCCCCCCTTCACGTTGGTTTAATTCAATAAAGTTCATATTGATAGTTTGAAAGAGATATTGTGGTGTAGGGAAATGTCCTCTACACTGTGTTGTCTTTTTTTATTGTATAACAAATAGACGAGGCGTATTTCAAAGCATTCAATCTTTACCTCCATGTTGTAAAACACGTATCAACAAACCGTTCTCGGATTACTTCCGCATCTCCTCCATCCGGCTACTGAGCATGCTAGGTAATGCAGTTGTGTTGCTATCTCACCCATAACACCACATCTTCCCCCCAATAAAGAAATATCTACCACTTACAAAAAAACGTAAAATTAACACGTGGTTCTTCTTTTGACATTACTCTTCTTATTATTGTAACTGATTGTAAACAACTAACATTTCCGTAAACGTTTTTTTTTTCCAATGAATAAGAAAATAATAAAGTAAGGTAGAGCAGCACAGTGGGGAAGCTGGTAAAGCATTGGCCTCACAGTTCTGAGGTCCACGGTTCAATCCCGGACCTGCCTGTGTGGAGTTTGCATGTTTTCCCTGTGCCAGCCTTGGTTTCCCCCGGGCAGTCCGGTTTCCTCCCACATTCCAAAAAGATGCAACATTAATTGGACACTCTAAATTGCCCCTAGGTGTGATTGTGAGTGTGGCTGTTTGTCTCAATGTGCCCTGCGATTGGCTGGCTACCAGTTCAGGGTGTACACCGCCTACTAACCGTTGACAGCTGGGATGGGCTCCAACACTCTCCCCGACCCTTGTGAGGATAAGCGGCAAAGCAAATGGATGGATGGATAAAGTACAGGTACAAGTTCTCAAGGGATCTGACAACAGCTTATAAACATGTAAACCATCCATCCATCCATCCATCTACCGCTTTTCCGGGTCGGGTCTTGGGGTAAGTACCTTCAGCAGGTACCCAGACTTCCCTTTCCCCAGCCACTTCTTCCAGCTCTTCCGGAGGGATCCCGAGGCGTTCCCAAGACAGCCGAGAGACATGTTCTCTCCAGCTTATCCTGGGTCATCCTCGGGGTGTCTTTCCGGTGGGACATGCCCAGAACACTTCACCAGGGAGGCGTCCAGGAGGCATCTGAATCAGATGCCCCAGCTACCTCATCTGGCTCCACTCAATGCTGAACAGTAGCGGCTCGACACTGAGCCCCTCCCGGATGACCGAGCTTCTCACCCTATCTCTAAGGGAGAGCCGAGACACCCTGCGGAGGAAACTCATTTTGCCGCTTGTATCAGGGATCTTGTTCTTTCGGTCATGAAACAAAGCTCATGCCTATAGGTAAGGGTAGGAAAGTAGATCAACTGGTAAATTAAGAGCTTTGCCTTTCAACTTAGCTCCCTCTTTACCACAAGGGACCGATACAAAGTCCGCATCGCTGCAGACGCTGCACCGATCCGTCTGTCGATCTCCGGCTCCATTCTTTGCTCACTCGTGGACAAGACCCCAAGATACTTGAACTCCTCCACTTGGGGAATGATCACATCCTTGACCTGGAGAGGGCACGCCACCCTTTTCTGACTGAGGCTCATAGTCTCGGATTTGGAGGTGTTGATTCCCATCCCAGCCGCTTCACACTCAGTTTCTAATCGCTCCAGTGAGAACTCGAGATCACGGCTTGATGAAGTCAACAGAACCACATAATTTGCAAAGAGCAGAGCTGCGATGCTGAGGCCACCAGACCGGACACCCTCTATACATCGGCTGCGCCTAGAAATTCTGTCCATAAAAGTTATGAACAAAATCGGTGACAAAGGGCAGCCTTGGCGGAGTCCAACTCTCACTAGAAATGAGTCCGACTTATTGCCGGCAATGCAGACCAAACTCTGACAGCGGTCGTACAGAGACCGAACAGCTCGTATCAGGGGGTTCGGTATCTCATACTCCCGAAGAACCCCATACAGGACTCCCCAAGCCACACATTCGAATGCCATCTCCAAGTCCACAAAATACATGTAGTCTGGTTGGACGAACTCTCATGCACCCTGGATGATCCTGTCGAGGGTGTACCGCTTGTCCACTGTTCCACGGCCAGGAGTAAAACCACATTGCTCCTCCTGAATCCGAGATTCGACTTCCCGATGGACCGTCCTCCCAGTACCCCTGCATAGACCTGACAGGGAGGCTGAGGAGTGTGATCCCTCGGAGGCTGAGGAGTGTGATCCCTCTGTAGTTGGAACACACCCTCCGGTCACCCTTCTTGAAAAGGGGGGACCACGACCCCAGTCTGCCAATCCAGAGGCACTGTCCCCGATGTCCATGTGATGATGCAGAGGTGTCATCCAGAGCCTTTAGGAACTCTGGGCCAATCTCATCCACCTCCGGGGCCCTGCCACCAAGGAGCTTTTTAACCACCTTGGTGACCTCAACGCCAGAGATAGTAGAGTCCGCCTCAGAGCACCCAGACTCAGCTTCCCCATAGGAAGGCGTATTGGTGGAATTGAGAAGGTCTTCAAAGTATTCTCCCCACTGACTCACAACATCCCGAGTTGAGGTCAGCAGCTCCCCATCCCCACTATACACAGTGTTAACGGTGCACTGCTTCCCCTTCCTGAGATGCCGGATGGTGAACAGGAAATTCCTCAAAGCTGTCCTGAAGTCGTTCTCCATGGCCTCACCGAACTCCTCCAATGTTCGGGTTTTTGCCTCAGCGACCACCGAAGCTGCATTCCGCTTGGCCAGCTGGTACCTATCAGCTGCCTTGGGTGTCCCACAAGCCAGAAATGCCTGATAGGACTCCTTCTACAGCTTGATAGCATCCCTCATAGTTGGTGTCCACCAATGTTTTTGTGGGTTGTTGCCACGACAGGCACCAATCACCTTACGGCCACAGCTCCAGTTGGTCGCCTCAGCTCAGCAACGGAGGCACAGAACATTGTCCACTCAGACTCAATGTTCCCCGCCTCCTCCAGGACGTGAGCAAAGTTCTTTCGGAGGTGGGAGTTGAAATTCCTTCTGGAATGGGAATCTGTCAGCCGCACCCAGCAGAACGTCACAATACATTTTGGGCCTGCAAGGTCGAACTGGTATCATGGATCACGGAACTGCGACCTAGGGTGTGAAAGCCTTACACCTGAACATTGTGTATGTTCTGGAAAATCCATGATGAGCACAGAAGTCCGGTAACAGAACACCAATTGAGTTCTGATCAGGGGGTGGGGGGGGCTGTTCTTCCCAATCACGCCCTTCCAGGTCTCACTGTCATTGCCCACGTGGGTATTGAAGTCCCCCAGCAAAATGATGGAGTCGCCAGAGGGGGCACTCTTCAGCACTCCCTCTAAGAACTCCAAAAAGGGTGGGTACTCTCAACTGCTGTGTGGTGCATAAGCACAAACAACAGTCAGGACCTGTCCCCCTAACTGTAGGTGGAGGGAGGCGACCCTCTCATCTATCGGGGTACACGTACAGACCCCAAGCCGAAGGGCAATAAGTATACCCAGACCTGCTCGGTGTCTTTCCCCATGGGCAACCCCAGAGTGTAACAGAGTCCAACCTTTCTCAAGAGGAGTGGTGCCACAGCCCAAGCGGTGCATAGAGGCGAGTCCGACGATATCTAATCGGAACTTCTTGACCTCAAGCACCAACTCGGGATGTCAACAATCCACTTTTTTTTCTTACATTCCATATTTGTCTTCCCCTCTCTCTCTCTCTCTCTCTCTCTCTCTCTCTCTCTCTCTCTCTCTCTCTCTCTCTCTCTCTCTCTCTCTCACACACACACACACCACACACACACACACACACACACACACACACACTAACACACACACACACACACACACACTAACACACACACAAATCCTCACAAAGGTTGCGGGAGTACTGGAGCCTATTTCGGCTGTCAACCGGCAGGGGGCAGGGTACACCCTAAACTGGTTGCCAGCCAATCGCAGGGCACATCAAGACAAACAACACGGTTATGGCCACTGCCAGCTAACTTGGTCCTCCTGAACTTCTTCATGGGCCACAGAGTCCTCCTGACTCCGCTGCAGCTAAAGGTCCGTGTGGTTCCTTCTCGTAGCGTTGGTCCACTGTTCATCTGGACTCTGTAGGAACGTAGAGCAACTTCCTCCTGTCCAGTGTACCTCCATGTGCTTGTGGAACAGTCCCTGAGACGCACACCATCTCAAGGCCTCAGCTTGGGCAGATATTTTCACCATTCGATCATTCGGTCTGATTCTGGAAGCGCCTTTGGGTGTCAGCAGGTCTTCATTTATTGGCAGGTTAACGCGGATACGCCTACCCATCAGCATTTGTGCTGGAGAGAGCCCATTTTGCAAAGGTGCACTCCGGTAGATCAGTAGACTCTTCTGGAAGCCATCATTGGCCTGTGACTTTTTAACAGTTTTTTTCCAATCTTCACAGAGCTTTCTGCCAAACTGTTCCATTTGGGATATGCTGGACTCAACATGGTGCGTTTCAATCCCCATCCATTGGCAAAAGCAGCAAACTCACAGCTCTAAAACTGAGGCCCATTGTCTGAAAACAGTTCACATGTCCGGTGAAAATAGTATTTCAGTAGCTGATAACTGCTTGATGTTGACGGCAGTACTCCAACTTCAGGAAAGTTTGAGAAGTCGTCGGTCACCACTATGTAATGCTTTCCTTCCCAGCTGTTTTGGTCTGGAGGTGCGGCATAGTTCACATGCTGTTGTCTGGCTAATGTCTTGGTTTATTCTTGGCCAGTACATTACCTCTCGAGCTCTCCGTTTGCATTGTTTACATAGAGAGGAAGGAATAATAAGTTTACTTCCTTTCATTATGATGTCATTCACCACTGTGAGCTTGTTTCTACAATTCCAAAGGGCTTATATTTTGTCAGGTCAATCTTTTTTATTCATCATCCTTTCAGTGTTGTACTTGTACTGTTAGTTCTTTCATTGTTTTATCTGCGATGGTCTTGCTTTGTATTTGCTCTGTTCTGTTTTCAGTTACAGGGAGAGACGTGACAACCATGTCCACATATGCCTGTATTCCTGCGCTTCCCTCCTTTCTGCACTTTCTTTCCTATCCACTGTTCTGGACAGTGTCAGCTGTGTATTTACCTTGAGTGCATATCCTGTGAACATCATATTTTTGCAGTCTGATTAGCATACGCTGGATACTTACAGGGCAGTCATTTTTTTTCATAATGGACACGAAAGGTTTGTGATCAGTTTGCACTTCAAACATCTCACCATAAACTTACTGATGGAAACGCTCACATGCATACAAAATTGCAAACAACTCTTTTTTGATGTGTGCGGACCTGGACTCGGCCCTTGTAAAGGTTCGGGATGCAGAGGCAACAGGTAACCACTGCTCTTCATGTTGCTGCAGCAGCACTGCTCCTAAACTGTATCACGATGCATCCACCGCAATCATAGTGCTCTTTTGTGGGTCATAGAACT
The DNA here is from genome assembly GCF_019802595.1 of Syngnathoides biaculeatus. Classification (NCBI taxonomy): domain Eukaryota; kingdom Metazoa; phylum Chordata; class Actinopteri; order Syngnathiformes; family Syngnathidae; genus Syngnathoides; species Syngnathoides biaculeatus. The sequence goes on along the minus strand of NC_084654.1, from coordinate 258,603 downwards.
TCAACACCGGTTCCTTTGTCAGTGTCTTTCAGTCTTAAGAAACACTGTTCTTGCTCGTGAAACCAGATCCATTCGTTTTTTTTTTTGCTCAAGCAGACTCCTGAGAGCTGCTGACTGTGTTGACAGGTGTGGGACAAACTTTGCTAGGTAGGTGACCATTCCCAGAAACCGTCTGACCTCGTCTTTGCTACAGTGCCTTGTGAAAGTATTTGGCCCCCTTGAACTTTTCAACATTTCATGATATTTCAGGCCTCAATAAAGATATAACATTTTCATTTTTTGTCAATAATCAAGAACAAGTGGGACACAATTCTGAAGTGGAACAAATTTATTGGATATTTTATACTTCATTAACAAATAAAAAACTGAAAATTGGGGCGTGCAATATTATTCGGCCCTTTTAGTTCCAGTGCTGCAAACTCACTCCAGAAGTTCAGTGAGGATCTCTGAACGATCCAATGTTGACTAATGATGATAAATGGAATCCACCTGTGTGTAATCAAGTCTCCGTATAAATGCATATGTGATAGTCTCAGGGTTCTGTTTACACTGCAGAGAGCATCATGAAGATGAAGGAAAAACCAGGCAGGTCCGAGATACTGTCGTGGAGGAGTTTAAAGCCAGATTTGGATACAAAAACATTTCCCAAGCTTTATACATCTCAAGGAGGACTCTGTAAGGAATCATATTGAAATGGAAGGAGTATCAGACCACTGCAAATCTACCAAGACCCAGCCGTCCCTCTAAACTTTCACCTCGAACAAGGAGAAGACAGATCAGAGATGCAGCCAAGAGGCCCATGATCACTCTGGATGAACTGCAGAGATCTCCAGTTGAGGTGGGAGAGTCAGTCCATAGGACAACAATCAGTCGTACACTGCACAAATAATGGAAGAGTGGCAAGAAGAAAGCCATTTCTCAAAGATATCCATAAAAAGCCTCCTTTAAAGTTTGCTCCAAGCCACCTGGGAGACACACAAACACGTGAAAGAAGGTGCTCTGGTCAGATGAAACCAAAATCAAACTTTTTGGCCACAATGGAAAACGATATGTTTGGTGTAAAAGCAACACAGCTCTTCACCCTGAACAAACCATCCCCACTGTCAAAACGTGGTGGTGGCAGCTTCATGGTTTGAGCCTGTTTTTCTTCAGCAGAACAGGGAAGATGGTTAAAATTGATGGGAAGATGAATGGAGCCAAAAACAGGAACATTCTGGAAGAAAACGTGTTGGAGTCTCCAAAAGACCAGAGACTGGGACGGCGATTGATCTTCCAACAGGACAATGATCCAAAACATAAAGCCAAATATACAATGGAACATATCTAGGTGTTAGAATGGCCAAATCAAAGTCCAGACCAGAATCCAATCGAGAATCTCTGAGCAGAGCTGAAGACTGCTGTTCACAAATGCTCTCTATCCAACCTCACTGAGCTTGAGCTGTTTTGGAAAGAAGAATAGGCAAAAAATTCAGTCTTTCGATGTGTAGAACAGGTAGAGACATACTAAGCGACTTGCAGCTTTAATTGCAGCAAAAGGTGACACTATAAAGTATTAATACATGGGGGCAGGAATAATATTGCACCCCCCACTTTTCAGGTTTTCATTTGTTAAAAAGGTTTAAATTCTCCAATAAATTTCCTTCCATTTCACGATTGTGTCCCACTTGTTGTTGATAATTGACCACATTTTTTCATTTTATATCTTTATGTTTGAATGTCTGAAATGTGGCGAAAGGTTGAAAAGTTCAACGGGGCCGAATACTTCCACAAGGCACTGTATTTGGTCGCTCCATGTTGTTGATAGCTGAGGTTTTTCTAGGGTCGGGTTTCACCCCATCTTCACTCACATCTCCCACAAAGGTAAGTGATTTCACTGCAAACTCACATTTATCTTTGTTAAACTTCAGATTCACCTCCCTTGTCTTGTCCAACACTTGTCTCAATCTTGTGTCATGCTTTTCTCAAGTTGAGCAGTAGGTTAGTGTGATTAAGGAGAGAGATAAAAAAGAAAACCCTCCTGCTGCTGCCTGAACCATTTCTACAAACAAATGCCATAGAAGACCATTGTACCATTGATAAATTTTACGACAAAAAATATACAAGGACAGGAACAATACCATGGAACAATCATGCACAACACCACCAAATGAACAAGATGTTTGGCTTGTGTGACATCACAGCACTAGAAAGAGACGTACACTGAGAGGCGTGGGATACAAAAAGCAGAAGGCGCATTCAATGTCACATGTATCGATTAAACTGTTGTATATCTGCTACATAATAACTTTGATATGGCAGATGTGGTTTGTAAAGGCGTTCTGGCATTATCAATTAAAAAATAAACTCTTTGTCCTCTGACCTTTAAGTGTCTTTTTCCGTCCACAATACCTTAATCAAATAATCTTTGTTGAAACAGGTATTCATCTCCCCTCCATCAGTGTGACCCAAAATTTTAACCCACTCATGATTCGGGTAGCGTGTCTTTGTTTTGCCCAGTTCATATTTGCCGCACAATGAAATTCGGCTGTTTTGCTATGAATAAGATCCTATTTGGCCAGGTACCAAGGTAACAAAATCTCATTGAGAATCTATATCTATACCATGCAAATCATCTCTAATTTATCTCTGAACAATTACACGTCTGCGCTTCTTGTCAGTACCTGACCCCTTGGGCACATTGCTTTTTGGTGTGTACTGGGTTTGTGGACACAGTGTCTACACTAGTCTTAATCCTATTGTTTTGACAGACCACTCATACATGATCTAAGCCACATGTCATTCAAGATCCTTGCACACAGGTCAAATTTATAGAACACGATCCAGTTCCGGGCACAGATGACCCCACCTATAACACAGTTTATGTAGAGGGGCCAAAGTCTTATACTCATTATTTCCTATAACTGGAGTGCACAAATTGATGTAATGGCATGAAACGCCAAGATACCGCTTTTCTAGTTTTGTCAATACTACCCACACCATTTTTGAGGCTTCATGTGTGGAAATTGGGATAGGCTCCAGCACTCCCACGACCCTCGTGAGAATAAGTGGCTAAAAAATGGATAGATGGATGATTTTAAACTGTTATTATTTTTTGATTGACTTTATGTTTTTGATCACTTCGTGATGACTTTTAGATTTTTGGGATATATCCATCCCTCCATTTTCTTAGCCGCTTATCCTCACAGAGTCACACTGGAGCCTATCCCAGCTGTCAATGGGCAGGAGGTGGAGTACACCCTAAACTGAACACTTGAACTAAGTAAGGGGTGACTATTCAAAAGACGTAGCTTTTCGTCTCTTTGCAGACTTTTCTTTTTTTCTTAATAAAAACCCTCAGACATGATTGGTTCCTTAACACACAAATGCAGTTCTAATGAAGTTGGGATGTTACGCAAATACAATATTATGATTTGAAAATCATGTCCAACCCATATTTAACTGGATAGACTACAAAGGATAAATATGCAATGTTCAAACTGATAAACTTGTTTTTAACAAACGTTCATTGATTTAGACTTTTATGGCTGCAACACGTTCCCCAAAAAGCTGGGACACGTTCATGTTTACCACTGTGTTACATCACCTTTTCTTTTAACAATATTCAATAAACATTTGGGAACTAAGGACACTAATTGTTGAAGCTTTGTAAGCGGAACTTTTTCCCATTCTTGCTTCATGTACAGCTTCAGCTGATCAAAAGTTCAGGGTGTCTGTTGTCATATTTTACACAAGCCGAAAGGAAAACACGATGAATGAGCCAGATACTTTTAATGCGAGGCGGGTGTGGACTGCTAACAGGCCATTATGGTACCTGCATTCTTTTTCTATGAAGTCACTCTGTTGTAACACATACAGAATGTATTTTGATATTGTCTCACTGAAATAAAAAGGGACATCCATCAAAAAGACTTTGCTTGGATGGCAGCATACTGTACATGAACTCAACTATTGTACTTCAGCTCATTTTTGACAGACAAGGTACAGTATATCTGTGTTGAAAATGAATAATGTTTGACAGGTTATGACTATCATCAAGAGTAAGACAGTCTTGTCCAAAGACTATTTTCTGTAAATCATGATGTTCATTTTGGAAAAAATAAATTCCCCCAAACAAAGATATATGTAGTAACTACTGTCAAGGGGCTAATTTTTGTATGTTATGAGTGACGTCTAAGAGACAGACTCAAGTCAAAACAGGTTGCAACACACAGTAATTTCCGTCTGTCCATATTCACAAGTTATTTATCCTACAACAATATATAAAAATGTAACTTTTTGATTCATATTCAACTGGAGACTTGTTGAGAGAGAATAGGTATTTTTCCATGTCATATCTAAATGTTTTCTGAAACGTTTTTATCTCCACACCACACCCCGAAACTCATCACAGAACTAATTAATTAACATCAACAGTGAAGAATGCATTTAAACATGGGTCATCTCCACCAGACAGAGTTAAGTCCGGATCCAAATGTCAGGAATAGCTACGTACCCACATCTCCCAGTGTGCAGATCTTTGCCTGGCCTCCTCCAGCTCTTTCTGCTCCCTCTCTGCCTTCACTGTGGTCTCTATTAGCATCATCCCCTCTTTCTGTATCTTTTCGTTGTTCTGGGCATAGTTTCTTGGTTTACCAACTCTCTCACAGATTGTATGCATCAATAATTGGTTGTCAGGTATACTGATACTGGTAATCTCTGTAAAAATGAACAAAGACCACAATGCATCACAGAAATTATGGAGATATAAAGATGAATCCACTTCATTCATTTTGAATCCCAGAAGAATCAGGGGTGGCCAACCGACAGCTCTGGAACCGCATGTGGCTCTTTGCTTGTTTTAATGCGGCTCCCGTGAAGGCATGAAAGCATATCAAAGTTCTGTGTTTGTTAATGTGCATGCGCACGTGCTTTGCTTGAGTTTATTACGGTAGTTATGAGCACGCTTTGCTTGCGTTTATTACGGCATTTACACGCGTGCTTTGCTTGAGGTTACGGGTATTGTGACAACAAGCTCATTATGTTGTGGGCATGTGTCTCTGAGTGTGATGGGACAGGGCAAGTGTGTGCAGTGGGAGGGTGAGAAGGAAAAAAGAGCATCATGGCAACCATGGAAGAGTAGCTTTATTGTTCCCGCTACCCAGCTCAGCTGTGCAACGAGAGAAGGGAGTTAAACCAAAAATGGACAACCTCTGGAGAAGACGTCTACCCTGCATCTCCCGACAACAGTCAAGTGACTGTAGCAGGAAAGGTTAGCATGTTATTTTTGCATATCTGTGCAATGAATGAAAATAGCTTGAAGTTTCCCATTTGGATCATGATCTTTGGAGAATATGTTTTGGTTTACAAACAATTTGGCATGTATGACAGGTCTTACAAAATTCAGCAACATCTTTCCATAAGCTACGCCAAAAGAAATCTCCTAAAATTGCTCCGGTTACCTGTCCGTGGCCCGGAGATGCAGGTGAGACATCTTCTCTGTGGCAGAAGTTATCCACCTCGGGTTTGACTCCCTTCTCTCATAGCACAGCCTAGCTGCGTGACGGGAATAATAAATCTACTCTTCCTCGATTGTCGTCGCCCTTTTTTTTCCCTCGAAGGTAAGTCATTAACCTCAGCGTCAAAAGAATGACCTATAAATGTACCTGACAAATCATAAATGTACCTGACAAATCATAAATGGAATCCTTCGGCAAAGAAGCATTCGAAGTAATGTCTTTCGACATCAAACAAGTCACTGCACAAAACGGAAAAATACCCAGAAAGTCACACTCCAACTTCTAAGTACTGAATGAAAACTCCGGGGAAAAAGTGACAATCGGATCAACGCCAATTTGAGTTCCCGTAAGATCGTTGCCCATCAACAAATCAACACCTGGAACTGGAAGAAGGTCACCAACTTTGACGGCGTCAGAAATCAGATCTGAAGTCAAATTCACAAAATGTCAAGGAACAAGAAAACTGCTATTTATACCGTGAATAATCACATCTGAGTTAGCTGAAGACTGCAAAATAAGGAAAAATATCCTTCAAAATCAGAGATTGAAGCGCTCCAGTGTCCCTCAGAATAGTAATGCGCCGTGGTGTAGAAGTGTCTCCCATAAGTGACACTGAACCAGTGTGAATAAAAGGCAAATACTCCTTTGGAACTTCAGAATCTAAAAGTTGATTGTCATAATAAAAAAAGAAACTCTCCTCAAAACCACCTGGACAGAAAAGCTTAGGTGTGATAGTATTTGGGGAACCAGTGTACTGATTTTTGAACTTGAGCCTTTGGCCATCAGAAATTAAGTGATCAGGCTTCTTACAATAAGCACAGACAGGACCAGAGTCACAAGAGTCACTAGAATACTTGGGTTTAGACTGTGAATGTGATTGCTTGTCAGAAGAATTCGAATCTGCATGATCACCACCAGACCCTGCATGACAAGTAGTCTGACCTGATGAAACGTCCTTTTGGTAAGAAAACTTGGAATTGCTGGGAGACCTAAAAAGAACTCTTGTGAGTCAAAAAATAATCATTATTAATGTTCTGTTCATCCAGATAACTCTTGAGAGAAGAATGAGCACACTGCTTGAAATCCTCCATCAAAACTAACTGTCTCGAACCCTACAATCTGAAATGTCTAAAGGTTCCTCTTTTACCATGGCCAAAACATCAGTGTCATGATCCTGCCGCTCCAGCCCGGGCTGTGCGGGTGTCCGCGCGGTTGCGCTGATTGGGAGGCGCACACCTGCGCCTCATGCGGGCTGATTAATCTGTGTATTTATATGACCCCGATGACGACTGGTCGCCGCCAGTTCGTTGAGGTTCATGTCCTGTTCGAGTACTCCCGTATCCCTGATCGACAACCGGTGTGTACCGACCTTCGCCTGTTCTCCGACCAACCCCGTAAGCCTGACTCCTTTGACACTTCTGCCTGCTTTGATCGTTCTCCTGTGTAACGACTCCTGCCTGCCCGCTCACCTGCTCTCTTCGCCCGACGTCCCAACTACCGCTGCTGCACCTGACTGCCTGCCCGATCCCTGACCACGAAATAATAAACGTTTCTCCCCGAACTACCTTGCATCGTCCGAGTCCTGCATTTGGGTCCTACTCCCGTTCCGATGGGACATGACAGGACGAACTAGCCAAAACAGGACCCTGCAGGGAAGACCTGGCGTCCCCGGGACCGACGCCAGGTAGACCGTCTGCCGGAGGACGAAGCCGGTCCGATCCGAGTAGGCTCCTTGAAGCCCTCCGCTTCCGTGTCTTACGCTCCGCCAGCGAGGTATGAATACGTCGCAACTGCGACGGACTCGCTGCTGACGCAGGTTCACGTGGCAGTTGGAACTGACCCGCTCCGAGACACGCCCACGTGTCAGTTGCGACTGACTCTCTGCCTACTCTCGTTCACATCGCCGTGGAAACAGACCTGCCACCTCGCCAAGCGCACGTTGCAGTGGGAACGGACCCATCACCTCGCCATTCCCACATCGAAGTTTTGGCTGTTCCGAGCAGAGCTTACGCGGCAGTTGGAACTGACCCACTCCTGAGACACGCCCACGTGTCAATTTCGACTGACTCTCTGCCGACTCTCGTTCACGTCGCCCTGGAAACGGATTTGCCACCCCGCCACGCCCACGTTACTGTTTCAACAGATGCACTGCAAGCTCACGTGGCAGTGGGGACCGACCCGATGCCGCCTCACGTTGCTGTCCAGGAGGTGGCGACGTCTCCACAGCTGCTTCTCGTCCGTGCCCTGGAATACCAGTGGCGACCGGTCCGCGATCGCTCCCCGTTCCTGCTTCGTTGGCGAACGTCCCGCGGTCGTCCCCTGTACCTGCTCCGACAGCGACCGGCCCGCGGTCGTCCCCTGTTCCTGCACCGACGGCGACGGGCACGTCCATATGTTCCCGTCCAGGAGGTGGCGATGGTGTCGCCGCCTTCTCACGTTGCTGTCCAGGAGGAGGTGGCACTGACGCTGGCTTCTAATGTTGCTGTCCAGGAGGAGGCGGCACTGACGCCGCCTTCTCACGTTCCTGTCCAGGAGGAGGCGGCACTGACGCCGCCTTCTCACGTTCCTGTCCAGGAGTACCACGCCCTTGTCTTGACGGCGACAGGAGCTGGGGAGTTCTGTGGAGCCACCCCGGAGCTGGAGAGACTTCGGGATGGCTGTGATGGTGGTGGTCATGGCTCTGGTCCTTCTCTCCATCATCCTCTTCACTCCTGAGGGCCCCCAGCCGCTTCATGACCTGGCCTCGTTGGTGACCAATCCACAGCTGCCTCCGGACCAACCTCGGTGGCGACCAGTCCGTGGTTGTCTCGCAACCACGGCGTGGGAGGTTCTCGTCCGGAGCAGTTGCCTGCCTCGAGCTGGTTCCTGCTTCGCAGTTTGGTTCCTTACAGAGGTCGTCCGCCCGAATCGCTCCATGGGGACCCTGGTGCTTGGCGTCCGGGTCGTCCTCCTGACCTGTCCACCCGGATGCCTTGCGTTTGGTGGCCTGGATGGCCACCAGACTGGGGTTCGGGGGGGGGTGCCCTCCTCCAGACCCCCCTTCCGCCCACCCCTGCCTGTGTTACTTACTGTCTGTTTCTTTCGTTTAGGCACGTCTGGGAGCCGTACCTTTGAGGGGGGGTACTGTCAAGATCCTGCAGCTCCAGCCCGGGCTGTGCGGGTGTCCGCGTGGTTGCGCTGATTGGGAGGCGCACACCTGCGCCTCATGCGGGCTGATTAGTCCATGTATTTTTATGACCCCGATGACGACTGGTCGCCGCCAGTTCGTTGAGGTTCATGTCCCGTTCGAGTACTCCCGTATCCCTGATCGACAACCGGTGTGTACCGACCTTCGCCTGTTCTCCGACCAACCCCGTAAGCCTGACTCCTTTGACACTTCTGCCTGCTTTGATCGTTCTCCTGTGTCCTGACCCTGCCTGCCCGCTCACCTGCTCTCTTCGCCCGAGGTCCCAACTACCGCTGCTGCACCTGACTGCCTGCCCGATCCCTGACGACGAAATAATAAATGTTTCTCCCCGAACTACCTTGCATCGTCCGAGTCCTGCATTTGGGTCCTACTCCCGTTCCGATGGGACGTGACAATCAGGTTAAAAAACTTCCTCATCAATTAAATTATTCCAGAGAATTTTCAAAATTTGGAATTTCCTCATGGAAGGCTTGGCATTAAGTTTGAAATGACTAGACAATTGCAAAGGTCAGATTTGATCATCAAGCTCAAAGATAAAGATCAAATCAGATCATTTACTGCCTAAGGTACGGGTCGGCAACCTTTTAGGCTGAGAGAGCAAAGAAAAGAAAAGCAGATTTATTTGTTTGCAGTAATCCCTCATTTCTCACGGTTAATTGGTCCCAGACCCACTTCCAAAAAGTGAAAAACCACGAAGTAGGGGTGAATTCCGTTTTTTTTTCTTCTTTTGCTTCAAAGCTCCTTGTCGTCTTGGTGAGGATGCTGCCTTATACCCTATCAATGCGGCTTCACGCTACAGTACTGTACTAATGTATGCCGGCATTTTATTTATGTATTTTTGCTTCATTGGTCCATGTCATCTTGCTGGGGATGCTGCATTATACCCTATCAATGCGGCTTCCTGCTGCAGTAGTGTACTAATGTATGCTGGCGTTTTTGGTTTTGCTTTGTATTATTATTTTTTTTGCTTCATTGGTCCATGTTGTCACTCTGAGGATAGCACATTAGTACATAGTGATCCGGCTATTTTTTTTTAGGGGGGGGGGGGTCAGAAATCAACGATGCACTGAATCCACGGTAGGTGAGCTGTGAAGTAGAGAGGGATTACTGTAGCGCATTTCATACACGAGGTATCTTAATGTGCTTTAGATGATTAAAAGTATTTGAAAACAAAGAGATACAACTTTTAAAATGGGATAAAAAGAGTAAAAATGACAAAAATATACACATTAAAAAAAAGACAAAACCGCCTACAGATTAAGTAATATTAAAAAGTGGAAATCCCCCAAAATGTATGACAAAAAAGAAGAGTTTTCAACCTGGATTTATTTAATTAATTAATTGATGAAAAATGTAATTAATATTTTGAAATGTAATTTCAAAAGAGCCAAGCAATATTTTAAAAACTAACTGTTCATTTACGTAAGACCAACATTTTTAGAGTACAATAAGTCTCTGAATTCTTTTAAATAACATAGTTGTGATGTTGCAAACCAATGATGACAAAAATATTTCTTACCGTGAATGCAACATCTGGTGCTGCAACAGTTTTGCTGATAGTTTCATACGTCGTTAGAATAAGCTTCATGCAAGTGTTGAGACTTCTATCCGTTAATCATGAACATAATTCAATTTGATTAGTCTTCACGATGGTACAATGGTGAACAGTTCTTGGCGACAAAGGCATGTCATTTACTTGTTTGATTATCTTGTCTTTATGCGAAAAGTTTTAAAAGTTTCTTAGCAACATCAAGCATGAATGTTTTGGCATACTCTTCATCTGTGAATGGCTTTCTGTTTCTCAGAATTTCTAAAACACCAGCAAAAAGCTATCTGAATTCCATTCACCTTGTTGGGTCCGAACACAGATTTGCTGCTGAGTAACTTGGACTCAGGATAGTAGCTCTTGATTTGCTTTCTTCCTGCTGTCCCCCACAGGATATTGTGATGCAAACACAGTAAGGCGTGTTTCGAAGAGGCACTTTATATTTGAGTATTTCATCATTGAAATTTTGTAATTACCAATTGTCTCTCCACAAAGGCTGGCCAGTCTTGCCTAAAACAAGATGTCTCCCTTCTCTACTGAGGACTATCACGAACTACTGCAGAGGGTGTCAATTCTGGAATCGAAAATGTGGCGTCTTGGAGTCTATGTGGATGTAAATGGATATTTGGGGAATGAAACCACTCTATCGATGTCTCAAAATGGTGATCAGAGGTGTGCTAACAAACAGCCACCTAGCCCAAAAATGAGGACAAACATTGACTGTGTGCTCTCCCTGGAATTTACACATTTAAAAAGGAAGACACAACAGCACCAGGAGGAATTTGACTGGCCTGTGTTGCGGGTTGCGTCACCACCAAGTGAGCGGCCATGGATGGTCGTTACAGCAAAGAACAATAAAAAAAAGAATGTGAGTCAGTGCAAAATATTGACGTCAGACAAGTAGATTTGAGCCACCTTTACAACACAATGACCAAGAATGCTCATCCTCCACCACCACTGAAAGGTGAATAACTCAGACCCCTATGAAGATCAGACATTTTTCATCCCTGTAATTACACGAGACAGAAACCTGGTCAAATAGATAAGGGACAAAAAAGTAGAACTTCCACCTTAGTGAGAATAAAACATGAGTCTATAAAACCATTGTGTCCTCCAAGATACAATGGAAAATTTATGGAGGATTTTTCAGAACTGCTGTCAATTACTTGACCTGACTACAACTATTTTGTCATAACAGGGGACTTTAACAACTTTTTGACAATAACATGGAAAAAACATCCAAAGAACTTTCTGCAATTCAAGACACATTTGACCTCTCTCAACACATTAAGAGTCCAACTCACACTCAAGGTTACATGTTAGACCTGGTCATCTCTAAGGATGTTGAAATTCTCTTGATTGACATTAAGGATATGGCTATTTCGGACCATTTTTGTGTATTTTTTTTAAATGACAGATGCTTCCAAACGTTCAGAAAACCTCGATGTCTATTAGGAAAAGGTATATAAATCAGACTACTGTCACTAATGTTATGGACACTGTGGCTGTGCCACAGACTGTGAATGCTGAGACAGTTGATGAATCTTTGACCAATTTCACCTCGACAATCACAAATGCCATGAATGCTGTCGCTCCTGTTAAAACTAAAACCTTCCTGAGGCGACCTAGAACTCAGTGGAGGAGCACAATGATTGTCCAGAGCACTAAATAAAAGTATACAAAATCAGAATGCAAGCGAGAAAAACTAAACTCCAAATTGACTCTTCTACTTTTCCTTTTGGCTTGTCCCGTTGGGGTCGGCACAGCATGTCATCTTTTTCCATCTTAGCCAGTCTCCTGCATCTTCCCCTCCTACCCCAACTGCCCTCATGTCTTCCCTAACCACATCCATCAACATTCTCTTTGATCTTCCTCTCGCTCTTTTGCCTGGCAGCTCCATCCTCAGCACCCTTCTACCAATATACTCACTCTCTCGCCTCTGAACATGTCCAAACCATCGAAGTCAGCCCTCTATAACGTTGTTTCCAAAATATCAACTTTGGCTGTCCCTCTAATGAGCTCATTTCTAATCCTATCCAACATGCTCACTATGACCTCTAAAGATAGTGTCTTTGTAATTTTAAGCAAGAGTTAAAAGAGTTTCTGAAATCATCAAAAAGAACCTCAACAATATGTTTGTTGTGGTTGAAAAGCTCACAACCCCTAGATAGATCCAGAACTTGTAACAGCCAGCAAATGCAATGAGTTTGCCTGTTATTTTAGTGAAAAATACAATCCATCAGGTCAAATGTCAGCACAAATCAGCATAATGACAAAATGATTTTACATCCGAAGCCACTCAGGTAAAACTCCATTAGCTTGTCTGTTTTTTATACAATTGACCAAAAAACTGGAGAGAAAACTATTCAGCAGCTGAAACAACAACAACAAGCTGTCTCAACTCAATGCCATCTCACTTTTCAAAACTATTGTGACTTCACTGCTAGCTGATTTGCACCAAATAATCAATTGCTCACTTCAGTCTGACATGTTTCCGAAAACTTTTAAAGTAGTTGCTGTTAAACCTCTTTTAAAAAAAGAGCACTGGACGATTCCATGTTGGCAATATAGACCCATCTCAAATCTCCCTTTCATAGATATGATTCTTGAGAAAGCTATTTTTAATCAACTCAACAATTTCTTGAATTTAAATGGGCATTTTGACAAATTTCAATCATGTTTCCGAACTCATCACAGTACAGAATCTGCTCTTATCAATGTGCTAAATGATATAAAGGTTGAATACTGACTCAGGACAGATGTTAATTTTGGTCTTGTTGCATCTCAGTGCGGCTTCAGTAGATCAAAATGTACTGTGGAACAAGTTTGAAACATGGCTAGGAGTAAATGGAACGGTCCTTAAGTGACATGATTAATTTTCTAATGATTGCTCCAAGAGTGGACCTTTTTTCACCAAGCTGCTTTGGCAATTTCTCCATAGCCCTTCCCAGCTCTGTGGACTTGTGCAATTTTGTCTCTGGTGTCTTTGGACAGCTCTTTGGTCTTGGCCATGTTACAAATTTGAGTCTAACAGATTGTATGGGGTGGGGTCAGTATGGCATTCAGAAAAGGAACTATGAGGGGCAGATGGTGGTGGACTTTGCAAAAAGTATGGAATTAGCAGTGGTGAACACTTGTTTCCAGAAAAGACAGGAACATAGAATGACCTCCAAGAGTGGAGGTAGAAGCAGACAGGTGGATTATATTTTGTGCAGACTGAAAGATGTTACCATGTTTTGTAAGGTATTGGTGGAGGAGAGTGTGGCTCGACAGCAAAGGATGGTGGTGTGTAAGATGACTCTGGTAGCGGGTAAGAAGATTAAGAAGACAAAGGTAGCGCAGAGAATCAGTTGGTGGAAGTTGAGAAAGGAAGAATGTTGTGTAGTCTTTCGGAAAGAGGGGAAACAGGCTCTAGATGGTCAGGAGGAGCTCCCAGAAGACTGGAATAATACAAAGGTATTCAGAGAGGCAGAGTACCACCCTATTTGCCTTGAGGAGTCTCATGGAAAAGTACAGAGAAGGTCTGAAGGAGCTACATTGTATCTATGTAGACCTAGAGAAAGCCTATGACAGAGTACCAAGAGAGGAACTCTGGAACTGCATGCGCAAGTGAGGTGTGGCGGAGAAATGTTAGAATAGTACAGGACATGTATGAAGGCGGCAGAACAGCGGTGAAGGCTTTTTATTGTTCAGCGGAGTATTCCTTGAACCGACTTATAACCACTGCTATTGCCCCGACAAATTCAAAATTGTCAGAAATATATCCACGATTGGCACAACAAGGTAATGACAGTGATATTGTTGACCACGATGATGACGTTATGACCTCTCTTCCAGATCTCTTCTCTAATCCAGAAGATTACAAGTTATTAGTGCTATATTTTCCTCCAAGTGTAGCTTTGCTCTGCTCCAATTAAGAAACTGTTTCTGCCTGCAATGAAGAATGCTTTGCTCTGCTCCAATTAAGTAACTGTTTCTGCCTGCAATGAAGAATTCTTTGCTTTGCTCTACATAACGTGGTAGCAAATGTATGATAAACAGGGGGGAAATGAAGCAATAATTGTGAATATAATTATCATCCACCTGCTTCCAATAAAGAAATGCTTTGCTCTCCTCTAGATAACGTGACAGCCGCTTTGCAGGAGATAGCACAAGAACAAGAACATCTAATCATCAGCATTGTGGGAACCAGGCGCACCTGTTTTCTGTTAAAGAAATGATGACCACCCATGTACTCAGCAATCTTCCACACACATGAAAAAAAAGTACACTTTGTTTCCAACTATGTTTTGCTCCCCTTCTCCTTTTTGTAACATCCATGTAAATAAGGGGTGTTTTGAAACCATGTAAATAGAGGTGCTGAGGAGAGGATAATCAGAGAGTGCAGTGGTGAATTGTATGAGACAGTTCCTCTCCGCTCTCCTTGCAAGCTGTCCTACTTGAACAAATGTCTTTGCTTCTTTTTTTGTCCTGTTTAATGAATGCTTCCTTTTTGTCTTGTTTAATGAATGTCTTGTGGGTAAACCTGACAGTAATCTTTCCATCTCGGCAATGATCAAAGAACGTTGCTTAGTTTTTTTTTCTTTAGAAAAAAAGTTGCTTCGTGATCGCTGTATTCCTCATTGGGGCGAAACCTCTCACATGCGCTAAAATGCGGGCTTTGTCCTTCATAATAATATCATCAGGGTCATTCGACTTAAACCGAAATCTCTATGTCCATCATGTCCGTCGGTGTTAATCCTTTCTCCATTTTTTTTTTTTATGATGTTAAGCTTCGTTTCTGCAGTCATTGCTTTTCTTTCGGCTGGACCAGCATTGCTAAAAATAAACAAAAACTAAAGCTTTCTTCTTTTGGGCCATAATGTGTAAAAAGGTGGACGAAAAGGGCAAATAAACTCCCAACGCACAAACACAGATAATGAATATGCATGAGCAAAGCAGAAACACTATGGTGATGGGGCCATTATGGCTGAGAAGACAGGGGTGTCGTAAAGTCAAAACGTTTTAGGTGGAGACCTTCTTAACCCGAGAACTACCTGTAGTTACTTCACCTTCAAGTAATATTATTATAGGTGTTACTTCACCTGTATTTTTTTAACGACAAGTAACAAGCATATGGCAGCTAACAAAGGGATTAAATAACTACAAAAAGCCACAAAGGAAATTATATTGATGGCTTAAAAAGTCTTATGAAAGGCTGTTACCAATTAATAATGGGTTGATGTCCAACTCTTCCAAGTAATTGACAACACTTTCTTCTTCCATGTTTTTCTCTCTGTATTTGGCTAATATTTGCAAGAAGTGCTCCTGCTCATATTTGTGTTCCTGCACCAACTTCTCAGGGAGGTTCATAACACGATCTTTCAGCAACGAATCTGATGCATCAAGAATAAAAACAAACTCTGTATGAAACACACAGAAAATATTGCAAAACATTAGACAGTAAATGGCTGTGTTGATTTATAATGTGTATAAATATAATATAATAACAATAGAAGGATAAAGAAAATAACTTGAAAACAAACTATATTCATGAAAATTATGTCATGTTTGTATTGTGCATGAAATACTGTATATACTATAGAATGTTGCACTTGAATGACAAACAAATATGGCAAAGTTCTTGGCAGTCAAACCTGGCATTATCTTCTTGTTGGACAAGGAAATTGGTGTTCTTTCATCTGATTCATGTTCATCAACTAAAAACAAGAAATACAGTTGGAAATACATTTTTAAGTGTGTGTGTGTAGGCAATTATGGGAATAATAATCTAATAATAATCGTCTTTGATTTTGTTACCATGAAAAAGTTCTTTTGCTTGTTCATATGTCTTTGGAAATCCATCCAGCACAAAGCCTTGGTTTTTGCAGGGGTTAGAAATTAGTTTATCCATCATTACCTTCACCAACATCTGGTCATCCAAATAACCTAATGGCAAAGATATGACTGAGAGAATAAACATGTCATTGTAAAACACTGGGGATCCTATAAGTAAATTTAAATTAAAAATCAAGATTGAAAAGATTGGTTTGTGAAACACACAAGCAGTGGACAAAGTGCTATTGCTTGGGAATTTTGACTGCTGTGCTAAAAGGCACCACATATCCAGTTCCTTGCGTTAAGATCATAAGCAAAACTTGTCCCATCATTTAATCTGAATGTTCACACTTTTTCCCCCGTGTTCATTGGCAGTATCCATCACAATGTTTTCTCATTAATTTTGTTAATAACATTGCTGATATTAGGATTTATGATAACCGTTTGACCCAGGATTTAATTATTACAAATAATTCAATTTAATATAAAATCCATAAAAGAAAAAATATTCCTCAAACTTGAAATTTCATCCTATCAAAATGTCAAATCCTATCACATGCTACTCATGAGATCATCAAAATGATTTACGACAATTTTTCTCTGGTTTGCCACCACAGAAGGTTACCAGTGAAGGAAAAGATGTCAGATTTAATTCCATTCCAAGTAGGCATCTTAAAATCCATCCATCCATCCATCCATCCATCCATCCATCCATCCATCCATCCATCCATCCATCCATCCATCCATCCATCCATCCATCCATCCATCCATCCATCCATCCATCCATCCATCCATCCATCCATCCATCCATCCATCCACATCCTCAATACCTCCTATCCAATGAAAGCTTAATCTGGCAGGGGTGGGGTACAGCCTGTACTGGTCACCAGTCACTCACAGGGCATATACAGGACAGTGGTGCCTGTACTTATAAAATTAATCCGTTCCGGAAGTTGTTTCGTAACGTGAAACTTTCGGAAGTAGAAACGCAATTTACATGTAAATATCCTCATCCGTTCTAAGATCCCTGACTCCCAGCGTCAAAAACAAGCATCAAAAGTGTACATAATGTGAAGAATAATACATTATGTTCATTTATCTTAAAAATAAATATTCAAAGTGTACATGATGTAACGATTAATAAAGAATGATGTTCATTACCTTTGCTGTTGAGTACGTGGCAAGCAAAACCACATTATGGTGTCCTCAGAGGTGGAGGTACGCACACAACTTCTTCTTTTCCTTTCGGCTTGTCCCATCAGGGGTCGCCACAGCGTGTCATCTTTTCCCATCTAAGCCTATCTCTTCCATCTTTCTCTCTAACACCAACTGCCCTCATGTCGTCCCTCGCAACATCCAACAACCTTTTCTTTGGTCTTCCTCTTGATCTTTTGCCTGCCAGCGCCATCCCCAGCACCCTTCTACCAATGTACTTACTCTCTCGCCTCTGCATATGTCCAAACTATCGAAGTCTGCTCTCTCGAACCTTGTCTCCAAAACATCCTACTTTGACTGTCCCTCGATTGAGCTAATTTCTAATCCTATCCAACCTGCTCACTCCGAGGGAGAATCTCAACATCTTCATTCCTCTCACTTCCAGTTCTGCTTCCTGTTGTTTTTTCAGTTCCTCCATCTCTAATCCATACAACATGGCCAGTTTCACCACTGTTTTTTAAACTTTTCCCATCATCCTAGCAGAGACTCCTCGTCACATAACACACCAGACACATTACGCTATGCTGTTCCAACCTGCTTGGACCCGTTTCCTCACATCCTTACCATACTCACCATTGCTCTGGATTGTTAACCCCAAGTATTTGAAGTCATCCACCTTCGCTATCTCTTCTCCCTGGAGCTTCACTCTTCCTCCTCCGACCAGCCATTATACCTGGCGGCACAACTAAGTGCAGAAGTGTGCCGCTGGTGTTCTACAGATGAGGATGAGGGTGAACACCCTCTCACCCTTATTATCCAACTGGCAACCAATAATGCATCTGTGGTTGTCTTTCTAGGCATGAAACCATACTGTTGCTCACAGATATTTCTGTTCTGAGTCAAGCCTCCACTACTCTTTCCCAAAACTTCATTGTGTGCTCGTCAACTTTATTCCTCTATAGTTCCCACAGCTCTACAAATGGCCTCTGTTCTTAAAAATGGGGAATGGCACACGTTTCCAACATTCTTCAGCATTTTCTTGTCCGTTAGTGTTCTGTTGAATAAGTTGGTCAAAACCTCCACAGCCACTGCTCCAAATTGTTCCACTGGTATGTCATCAGGAACAAAAATTTTTCATCCTCTTAATGCCTTTCTATCTTCCTCCATACTAATCATTGCCACTTCCTGATCCTTGACACTTGCCTCTTCTACTCTTCCTTCTTTCTTCCATCTTTGTCATCCACCCTCGCTATCTCTTCTCCCTGGAGCCTCACTCTTGCACATCCACACCTTTCATTCATGCACATATATTCTGTTTTACTTCAGATAATCTTTATTCCTCTTTCCAGTGCATGCCTCCATCTTCCCAATTGTTCCTCCATCAAGGTCCAAGGGGATTCCAGTCTAACCTCATCTGTCAGCCAATCTATTACCACAGCAAACAGAAAGATACTTACTTCTTTCCCGAGTCTAGCCTCCACTACCCTTTCTTATAACCTAATTGTGTGGCTCATCAACCTTATTCCTCAATAATTCCAACAGCTTTGCACATCACATTTGTTCTTAAAAATGGGATCCATTCTTCAGGCATCTTTTCGCTGGCTAGTATTCTGTTGAATAAGTTGGTCAAAAACTCCACAGCCACCTCTCCATATTGTTTCCATACCTCCACCTGTATGTCATCAGGACGAACTGCCTTTCCTTTTTTTCATCCTCTTTAGTGCCTTTCTAACTTCCCCCTTACTCATCATTGCCACTTCCTGGTGCTTCACACTTGCCTCTTCTACTTTTGCTTCTCTCATTTTCTTCATTCATCAACTTCTCAAAGTATTCTTTCCATCTCTTTAGCACACTACTGGCACCAGTCAACACATTTCCATCTCTATCCTTAATCAACCTTACCTCCTGCACATCATTCCCATCTCTATCCCTCTGCCTGGGCAATCTGTAGAGATCCTTTTCTCCTTCTTTCGTGTCCAACCTGGTGTACATCTCGTCATATGCCTCTTGTTTAGCCTTCGCCACCTCTACCTTTGTCCAACATCACATCTCAATGTATTTATTTCGCCTCTCCTCAGTACAATCTGCACAAATCACAACTCCCTCTGTGTCTGGGATGCTCAGAACTACTTCATCTAATTCCTTCACAGAATTTCTCTTTCAATGCTATGTCACATCCTTCCTGTGGGGCATAGCCGCTAATCACATTATACATAAGACCCTCAATTTCAAATTTCAGCCTCATCACTCAATCTGATATTCTTATCATCTCCAAGAAATTCTTAGACTGCTCTTCCTTTAAAATAACCCTACAGCATTTCTCTTCCCATCTACTCCATGGCAAAATAATGTAAACCTTCCTCCGAAACGTCTAGCTTTACTGCCTTTCCACCAGCTATCTTGGATGCACAATATCTAAACCTTTCTCCTAATCATCATGTCAACCAACTCCTGAGCTTTTCCTGTCATAGTCCCAACATTCAAAGTCCCAACACTCAGTTGTAGGCTCTTTGCATTCCTCTTCTTCTTCTGCTGATGAATCAGTTTTGCTTGTCTTCTTTGTCTTCTTTGTCAGTAGCTGAATTTCCACCAATGCCCTGCAGGTTAACGGTGACAGGGGCGGGCATTGTCAACCCTGGCCGTGACCGATCCGGGATGGTATTCTTTAGATGAAAGCTTATATTTGTTTGGCACAGTTTTACACCGGATGCCCTTCCTGATGCAACCCTCTGCATTTATTTGGGCTCGAGACCAACCAACAGGCTTGCCATGCCTTGTGCCCCCATAGGGCTGCATTACTTACTTACATCTGAATTCCACTCAAATTAATAAATTAATAATAAAACTATAAATTAAAAAACAAACTTTTACTTTCAATGTTTCCTCCAGTAGCAATCCAAGGATGTTTGCCCTTGAATGCTTTTAATAATCTTGCACAAATATTCAAAGCAAACGTCATTGAAGTGAGGGATCACCCACTAGTTAACACATTTTATGACTTCACACAAGCTCCTCATGTTAAAGAAACTCGTCGATGTCCTCACTTCTCCGTAAAAACATCCTCATAGTGAACAAACTTGTCAATGTCCTCGCTTCTCTGTCAAAATATCCTCATAGTGAACACACTCGTCTGTCCCCCTTAGCCTTTCCGTGCAAAACAATTTCCTCAACTTCAGGTTCAACCTCCACTTCAACCTCTCTAAATTATTAATTTTTTTCCCTGTCAATACGGGGTTCTGTATGCATATTAATGTTGGAAAAAATAATTTTAACAAATGCCTGCAATATAACATCATGACAATTTTCAGGGTTATGAAAACATTCAGTTCTCACTGTGTGCACATAAATACAGTTGATGCCAGAAGTTTACATATACTGTGCAAAAAACACCTTATTTTTGTCTCACTGTCTGAAGTCAAATCAGATTACACATCTCCTGTTTCAGATCAGTCAGGATCACCAAAAGTATTTAATTTTGTTAAATGTCCCAATAATTCCGCTGGAATGAACCCCAATATAAGGTGCCACGTTCATCTCTTCAAACAATAATAAATAAGTATAAGCATTATGGGAATGTCTAGCCATCACATTGCTCGAGAAGGAGACGGGTTCTGTTTCTCAGAGATTAACCTTTTTTGGTCCGAAATGTGCGAATCAACCACAGAGCAAACGCTAAAGACCTTGTGAAGACACTGAATGAAGCTGGTAAAAACCTGTCAACCACAGTGAAATGAGTTCTGGGCTGAAAGCCCACTCAGAGAAAATGAAGCCATTACCCCTAAAGAAACATAAAAAACAGAGATTACAGTTTGCAAAAAGACACCAACACAAAGTTCTTAACTTCTGGAAAGAGCTGTGTGACCATAATGACCAATGTTACATCTTGAGGGAAAAGGGGGAAGTTTGTAGACCTGAGAATACCATACCATCTGTGAAGCATGGAGGTGGCAGCATCAGATTGTTGGCCTATTTTGCTGGAGCAGGAACTGAAGCTCTTCATAAAATACATGAACATCATGAAGACAGAACATTACATGGAGATATTAAGGCAACATCTCAAGACATCAGCCAGGAAGAAGCCAGGAAAACCTGGGCACAAATTGGTCTTCCAATGAACAATGACCCTAAAGCATACTGCCAAAATTGTGAAAGTGGCTTGAGGATGACAAAGGCATTGTCTTCGCATGCTCATCACAAATCCCTGATCTGAATCCCATCTAAAACTTGTCGCCAGATATGAAAAGGTGTGTGCGAGCAAGGCAACCAACAAACACTTATGCCAGTTCTGTCAGGAGGAATGGGCCAGGATTCCAGTAGAGTACTGTCCGAAGCTAGAGGAAGGTTTCCCAAAATGTTTAATCCAAGTCATTCAGTTCAAATGAAATGCTACTTGATACTAAGGAAATGCATGTAAACATCAGACTTCAAAGAAAATATATAATTCTCTCATTATTGTGACATTTAACACATTTAAATAATGTTGGTGATCCTTATGGGCGGGGGGGGGGGGTGTTACGGTGAAGCAGCTGTAAAGCATTGGCCTCACAGTTCTGGGGACCCAGTTTCAATCCCAGCCCGCCTATGTGGAGTTTCATGTTCTCCCTGTGCCTGCCTGGATTTTCTCCGGGCACTCCATGTCTATCATATGGCTCTGGTATGGTGGAGCAGCTGTAGCGTGTTGACCTCACAGTTTTGAGGACCAGGGTTCAAATCCCAGCCCCACCTATTCTCCCCTTTTCTGCGTGGGTTTTCTCTGGGCATTCCGGTTTCCTCCCACATCCCAAAAACATACATTAATTGGAGACTCTAAATTGCCCTAAGGTGCGATTCTGAGTGCGACTGTTGTTCGTCTCTCTGTGCTCTGCGAATACCTGGCAACCAGTTCAGGGTGTACACTGCCTACTGCCCGATGACAGCTGGGGATAGGCTCCAGCACTCCTACGACCCTTGTCAGGTTAAGCGTCTTATAAAATAGATGGATGGATGGATGGATGGATCACCTGAAACAGGAAAGGTTTTGTCTGATTTGACCAGACAGTGAGATATAAAAAGGAGACATTTTAGCCCTTAGAAAATTGAAAAGAGAGTAGCTGGTTAAGCAAAACATTGTGGCATCCGTCTGGCAAACTCCTGAAGTTTGCAGATGACACCACAGTCATTGGCCTCATCAAAGACGTTGACGAGTCTGCAGAGCGACAGGAAGTGTCGAGACTGGAGCTTTGGTGTGGTCAACACAATCTGCCGTTGAACACTCTAAACCCTGTAGACATGATTGTGGACTTCAAGAGGCATCCTTCACCATAGCTGCCCCTGACCCTGTCCAACAGTCCTGTGTCAACTGTCAAGACCTTTCTTCCTTCTGTCAGGAAAGTACCACAGATCAGTTTTCAATTAACCTACCATGCATGTTTATAGGATGGGGAGGAAAACAGAGAGCTCACGAAGGCACACGGAGGACATGCAAAACTGTGAGGTTAAATGTGCTAACCTGTCATCCATCGTTCTACCGATATGACCAACAAAATTATTACATTATAAATGCATAAATAATTGAAATATACGAACCAGATGCCATGTTGAACATGCAATTGGACACCTGGGTAACACAAACACACAAAATCCTTTCCTGTTTCAACTCCATTAAGGAATGAAAATTTTTGCCATCATTTGTCTTCAAAGGGTGAGCAGTTTTACGTCATACTAGTTTTAATTGAACTTGTCTTAAAATTGTAAAATTTTGAAATGAGTCCAGTTATTCCCACTATGATAGTGCCCAAAGCACCCACAAAGCCTCAACTTCACACACGTTCAAACAACAATGGGAGGTTTCTGCCTTGCAAAGACCTGCCAGGTCAACTAGAAGCAAATTAGGGTTAGATGTCTTACCCAAGGACACACAGAGATGGCATTCGAACCAGCCCCTTCTGTTACTGGACAACTTACTTGACCTACTGAGCTACAGCTGCCATTGAACCACAGCCTCCCCACTTCACACTTGGATGACATGCAATTGTTTTGAAATTGCCCTGCGACTCACTGACGATTAGTTCAGGCTGTTGTTCACCATTCACCTGAAGTTAGCTGGGATGGGCTCCAGCACTCAAGCGACCCTTGTAAGGATAAGTGGGTTGGAAAACAGATGGATGAATGTTTGAAATGAAATCAAGTCAACGAATGACAGGGAGCATATTTGACTTTGCAAGTTACACTGTACAATATAATAGATGAGAGTACAGTTTAATAAACTATCGTAATTGTATTCCCAAAGTAATTGACCCCCCAAGTCTGTACCTCCATTCTGCTCCATATTGTCATTGATAATACTCAGCAGTTCTTGGGCTTCTGTTGCTGTTGCTGAGTCATCATTCTCTGGATCTGAAAATGTGTGTCTCATCATATATTCCTGGACATGGAGAAAAAGATCAGAGGAATTAAAATACTTAAAAACTTTACTTCAACCTTACAAAATCTGACTCTGGTATATAGCACTTTGTAATGTTTTCCTAACATAAATAGGGGAAAAAAAATCAATGAATTGTATTTAAAGTGGAGAGACCCTAACCAGGTGAGAGATGGTCTCAGAGATTGTCTCATTTAGCCTGACGTGATGGAGCTTGTAGTAGTCACATATTTGTCTGGACACAGTGCTTTTCCCCACTGCAGGAGGACCCAGAACACATGCACGAATGGGCTAGGAGAACAAAACATAATTATAAATTTAAGACAGATTATTTTCATTATGCAGCACGGTGGGTAAGCTGAAAAGCATTAGCCTCACATTTCTGAGGTCCCAGGTATGTGTGTAGTTTGCATGTTCACTCCGTGCCTGCATGGGTTTTCTCCAGGCACTCTGGTTTCGTCCCACATCCCAAAACATGCAACATAAAGTGGACACTCTATATTTTCCCTAGGTGTGATTGTGAGTGTGGCGATTTGTTTCTATGTGCCCTGCGATTGGCTGACCACCAGTTCAGGGTGTACCCTGCCTCCTGCTCATTGACAGCTGGGATAGCTCCAGCACTCCCGTGCCCCTCGTGAGGAAAGCGGCTAAGAAAATGGATGGATGAATGGATGTTTTTATTGTCAAAAAATAAGTTTTATTGTCAAATAAATCAACCATGAAACAATTACAGGGAAGAAAATAAGTATTTGAACACCCTGCTATATTGCAAGTTTTCCCACTGAGAAATCATGGAGGGGTCTGAAATTTTCATCATAGATACATGTCCACTGTGAGAGACATAATCTAAAAAGAAAAATCCAGAAATCATAATGTATGATTTTTTTAAAAATTTTGTTGTGTGATACAGCTGCAAATAAGTATTTGTTGTCCGCTCATTTAAAAAAATAATAAGTAACTCAGCAGTGTCAGAGGCATCTGTGCTTTTGTCGCAAGCTAGCGAAAAAAAGTCCTTTCCTCTAACTCCCTTAAGTAACACCTGTCAATCAGCTCGAATTCTGACCCTCAAAGACCTGTTTGTCCGTCTTTAAAAGTCCACCTCCACTACATGTATTACCTTAATCAGATGCACCTGTGTGAGCTCATTAGCTCCATAAAGACACCTCTCCACCCCATACAATCAGTAACATTCAAACTTGGAACATGGCCAAGATCAAAGAGCTGTCCAAAGACACCAGAAAAACAATTGTAAAACTCCACATGGCTGGAAAGGGCTACAGAGAAATTGCCAAGCAGCTTGGTGAAAAAAGGTCCACTGTTGGAGGAATCATTAGAAAATGGAAGAAGGTAAACATGATGGTCAATCTCAATCAGAGTGGAGCCCCATGCAAGATATCACCTCGTGGGGCCTCAATGATTCTTAGGTGACGAATCAGCCCAGGACTTCACAACAGGACTTGGTCAAAGACCTAAAAAGAGCTGGAACCACCATTTCAAAGGTAACTGTTGGTAATACGCAGCAACTGTAAGACGTCATGGTTTGAAATCACGTGTGGCACGGAAGGTTCCACTGCTTAAACCAGCATGTCAAGGTCAGTCTTAAGTTTGCCAATGACCATTTGGATGATACAGAGGAATCATGGGAGGAAGTTTTGTTGGTCACATGATACCAAAATGGAACATATTTTGTCATTATTCCACAAACCGCGTTTGGAGGAAAATGAATGAGTTCCATCCCAAGAACACCATCCCTCCAGTGAAGCATAGCGGTGGTAGCATCATGCTTTGGGGGTGTTTTTTTGCACATGGGTCAAGACAACTGCACTGTATTAAGGAGAGGATGACTGAGGCCATGTATTGTGAGATTTTGGGGAACAACCTCTTTCCCTCAGTCAGAGCATTGAAGATGAGTCGTGGTTGGGTCTTTCAACATGACAATGACCCGAAGCACACAGCGAGGAAAACCAAGGAGTTGCTCCGTAAGAAGCATATCAAGGTTCTGGCATGGCCTAGCCAGTCTCCAGACCGAAACCTAATAGAAAATCTTTGGAGGGAGATGAAACTCTGTGTTTCTCAGCAACAGCCCAGACACCCATCTGATCTGGAGAAGATCTGTGTGGAGTAGTGGGCCAAAATCCCTCCTGCAGTGTGTGTAAACTTGGTGAACAACTACAGGAAATGTTTGACCTCTGTAATTGCAAACAAAGGCTACTGTACCAAATATCAACATTTGTTTCCTCGGGTGTTCAAATACTTGCAGCTGTATCACACAAATAAATTGTTAAAAAAATCATACATTGTGGTTTCTGGATTTTATTTTCTTTACAGCACCAAAAACCTGAAGTGGAGGATTCGGAAAGTGACGCCAGTGCTGTAATTACCATGCAAGACCATCAAAGTCAATACACGTTCTGTTTAAAGCACTTTATAAGAAGATATCTGTCCCAAAGAGCACAATAAATTAACTTTGTTACTATGATATTCTGTTTTATTCATACCATTTTAGGCAGTGGAACAGGTGGTTCACTATCACCATGAAGAACCTTAAGACATTCAAAATCAAGACATCTACCATCAACCTCGAGTCATCCACCACCAAACATGAGCCTCCACGATTCTTCCAGAGAGTTGTCCCATGTAAGAAGCAAGTAAGCCAAAAATGTCTACGGATAACTCGTCTTGAGACCTTTTTGCCACATTTGTGCTTTTGCATTGTGCCTGTGTTGTTGTTCAAGGTTCCAAAAAAAAAAAAAAAATAGGCTGATGCTGCTTACTGCATTAAGGGACACCGGCAGGCATCACGACCATAGGGCAGGACAAGAAGAGGACATCAAGATTGTACAGATAAAATATCCGATTTCACTGTCCTTGAACAGAAGGTGACGGAAGACTCATAGTTCTAGTGTTTGCCAGACGTAATAATAACCAAGTCTCTTAATTTTGAACTCAGAATATGTCTTGAGAAACCAAGAGGGGACCCTGAGTGATGTATGAAGTGCGGACACGTCATGCCTGAAATATACGCCTGACAGATGCCATGGCAGTGGTAGGAAACAGGGCGGGAGGAACCAGGATGGACAGTAAATATGAGAGACACATAGTTAAAGTTAACATTGTGGAATATTACGTTTTAATTTGTTTGTAACATAATTTAAGAAAAACGTTATTTGTTCTAAATGTTAAACGTGTTACTGTGGGCTGAATAACTCAATTGTTTGTAATCGTCTGTAGTTTGTCTGGTTTCACACTGCATAATAAAGGTTTCAATCTATGTTTTAATGGCTCAATTTTCCATGTAGCATGGCAACGTTGTTTCTATGTTGTAAGGCAATGTTGATTGTATGTGGGATTGTCATGTTAATGCACTTTACGAATACAATGTTGAAGCAATGTTGTTTCACTTCTTTAGAACAGTTCTGTAGAACTTTCTTCAGAACACAGTTCTATAGAACTGTTCTTGAGAACAAGTTCTTTAGAACAGTTCTATAGAACCTGGGTCCTAAATGTCTATTGCATTTCTATAGAATATTTCTCTAGAATTTCTTTCGAAAAGTTCAATCAAACTTAGTTGGTAAAGTTCTATAACCTTTGTGTAGAATATTTCTATAGCGTTCCTATAGAACTTGGGTCCTAAAGTTCTATGACATTTCTATAGAATGTTTTTGTAGAAATTCTTTAGAAATGTTCTATAATTTTTTTTGCCAGGGTAATAGCTAAATGCTGCTTCACCTTGTTTGCTTGGGACTCTGTGATCCATTATTTGACCTGATTCAGTCAATCTCAGCGCACTACTGTGTTTGTATTCATTACCATTTCTTTCATGTATTCAGGACCTAAACCATTTAGTGATTTGTACGTCAATACTTAATACCTCAATTGAACTGTAGTCATCTGTAGTCAAAAATAAAGTTTTGAAGAATCTGACTCAATAGTAGCAGATACAGGCTGAACAGGAGTGGTGCAAGAACTGATCCTTAAGGGACCCCACAGGTCATTGCCATTTGTTGAGATTGAGCCCTTCCAATGGTTACAAACTTTAGTCCTACCCACTTTTCCAACCTGTTCAGCAGTATATGATCTACCATCTCAAAAGCCGCGCTGAGATCCAACAAGACAAAAATTGACATCTGAGTCAGTATTCAACCTGAGACTCTTTATTGCTTCTTGTACAATGCCGACATTTTCCCCACTGCTCTTTCTCTGTTTGATTTGCCTCTGTTGATATTTTTTCTTGCTGATAAACTTTTTGTCTTCTTTTTTTGTTAGAAGCAGCGACTCCTGGATACTTTTAAATCTGTGGGACTATATTTTTTGTTTTTTGGGGGGATAACCAGTTGTTTCAGCAATATGTGAGCGTGGCCTGCTGATTAGCACACCAGCCGTCAAGATGCCTCCCTTCTCTACTGAAGTCTATCACGGACTACTCCAGTGGGTGTCGATTCTGGAATCGAAAATCTGCAATTTTGAAGTCTATGTGGATGTAAATGGACAGTCTGGGAATGAAACCACTCTACATATATCTCAAAATGGTGAGCAGAAGTGTGCTAACAGACAGCCACCTGGCTCAACAACGAGGACAGACGTGGACTGTAGAAAGAATAACAGATCCTCCACCAGCTCTCCCTGGAATTGACTGGGAGTAAAGCCCCAAGATATGGGACGTTTAAAAAGAAAGACACAACAGCACTAGGAGATTACTGAGGAATCTGGCTTGCCTCTGTTGCGGGCCGCCTCAATACCAAATGAGCGGCCATGGACAGCCGTTCCAGCAAGGAACAAGAAAAAAGAATGTGTCAGTGCAAAATATTGACGTCAGACTTATAAATAGATTTGAGCCACTTTTACAAGACCCTTGCCAAAAATGCTCATCCTCCACCACTGCTGAAAGGTATGAAATTAAATCATCTAAGAAAAAATTCGGACCCCAAATATTAAAAGTTGGTGATGGAGCCATCAAGGATGTGAAACGCTTTTGCAGGGAGAAGAACACCAAAGTACAATACTGTGTTTTACTAATGGCACAGTGTCTGATATCTGTCAAAAAAAAAAAAAAAACTGGAGATCACTGATCAGGACCAACTGTAAAAATCTGTCATTATACACACCGGGGCCCTGGATGCTCTCAAGCAGCAATCAGAGGTACTGAAGCGAGATTTCATTGATCTCTCTACAAAAGTGCAAGGTTTGGATGCTGAGAATTTTATCAGCAGACCTCTCTCGTTTGTACAATCTGGAGAGGAACATTTCTCGAGGCTCTGTAAATCGAATAAGTGGTTAAGCGAAGTGTGCATTGCACTACCCCTAGGTGTAAAAATCTTTCCAAACAGACGGTTTCTGTCTAAATAGACAATGGGTTAAGTTATTGGCTGGTAACATTTTCTACTGTGTACTCTTGGCCCTCAATTTTCTAAAATGGTGACAATCAACAAAAATGAAAGTTCACTGTAAGGGCCGACGCTTCAAGGACTGGTGGAAATTAGACTATTCCTTCACTGAAATACACAACAACTGTGTCTACCTCATTTGCAAAGAGACGGTGGCTGTTTTTAAAGAGTTCAATGTCAAACGACATTACCAAACGAGACATACTGACATATGCCAAGATCATACGGACGGAAGGCAGCAAGAAACTGAAAAAACTTCAAGTTAGTTCAGTCTCACAGCAGCAATATTTTCCAAGAGCCTGAGATTCAAATGAGAATGCTACAAAGGCCAGTTATGAGGTAGCCGCGCTGATCGCAAAGCATTGCAAACTTTCATTGAGCGTGAATTTATCATACACTGCGTGATAACTATGGTGAAGAAAATCTGTCCTGAGAAGCAGCAAGAGTTTGCCAAAGTCTGCCTGGCACATCAAACTGTGGCACGCAAGATTGAAGAAGTGTCATCAGACATCAAAAGACAAATGAGAGTCAGAGGAAAGGAGTTTGACTTTTTTTCGCAACCTTGCGATGAAATCACAGATGCCTCAGACACTGCTCAGTTACTTATTATTTTTTTAAAGAGTGGACAACAAAAAGAACATTACTGAAGACTTTTATGACCTTAAGAGCCTGAAAAAACAAATGAGAGGAATAGACTTATTCTTTTCGGTTTGTACTGCCATGGATAACATGAGACTCCCGTGGAGTAAAATTTCTGGGATTATTACAGATTGCGCGCCATCCATGACTGACGAACAAAGTGGATGAGCAACGCTAATAAGTAACAAAGTGAAGAAGGGGGAAAAGCTGCAAAACGTCTTTGCATCATTCATCAGCAAGTTCTATGTGCGAAGCACTCCAACACGAACATGTTATGAAACCGGTGATAAAGGCTATTAACTATATCCGCTCCAGAGCACGATGCCACCCTCAGTTCCAAGAGTTTCTAAGCGAGTTGTCTATCACACTGACGTGAGATGGATAAATTGGGGTTCTTCACTGTCAGACTTTTACTCTCTTAAGCAAGAAATCAGTGCGGTTTTGGCTGAAAATCGACAACCTATGCGAGAACCAAGTGATCCTATGTGGCTGGCTGATTTGGGGTTTCTCGTTGATATGACAAAGCACCTTAATGTCCTCAACACCAGGCTCCAGGGACCAGACACAGTCATAAGCCAACTATATTCACACATCAAAGCCTTTGGAACCCAGGTGGAACTGTTCGAAAGAGTCCTGTTGTCACCCAACCCAACACTGCACACTTTTTAGCCCTGCAAGAAATCATGACCAGATTCCCACAGAGCAATGTCAGTGTGCAAATGAGGTGGTAGGCATCATATATTTCTCTCCGGTTGAAGAGATTAAATAAGGCCCTCTGGATTTTGCAGCTATCGAGAAGGAGATCACTCATTTTCCCTCACCTTTCTCCGTGGACACAGATATTGTTCCAGACCATTTGCAGCTGGAGCTCATTGAACTGCAGTGTGACGTAGAGAGCCATGGTGGGTTTATTGACAGCTGAATAAGGATAGGTTTCGAGAGATTCGAGCACTTGGTAAGAAAATCCTAAACTTGAAAAAAATTTCTATGGAAACATTTTGTTCTGTAGAAAGTCAAGAGAAAGTCACAACTGAAGTTCTAGAGAACAAATTGTTTTGATTAAAATCTATAGAATTCTATCGATTTGTATATAAATTCTTTAGAACATTTTTTGCAGGGAGTATAGTTTTCCTGGAGGGCTTCATATGTAAAATAATTTTATCAATTTGCTGATATGTGCTGACATTTGACCTGATGGACTTTATTTTTTTCACTATAATAACAGGCGAACTCATTGCATTTGTCAGCTGTTATGAGTTCTGGATCTATCTAATTTGGGGGGGGCTGTGAGCTTATCAACCACAGCAAACAGAGCAGGAGTTTTGTTGAGGTTCTTACTAATGATTTCAGAAGTGTTGCTGTCTAGCCCGAATTAACTCTTGGTTAAAATTACAAATTTACTGAAGAGGTCATCTTCAATTTGGAGTTTAGTTTTTCGCCACTTGTGTTCTCCTCTCCTACACTTTAATTTGAGCTCTTGACCATCATTGTGTGGTGTTCTAAGTTGCCACAGGATGGTCTTAGTTTTAACAGGAGCGACAGCATTCATGGGATTTGTGATTTAGTGTTCTTAATATTACATTCCAGTCAAGTCAGTCAGATATTGTGGTTAATGATATGCATCTGCAATGACATTCTGTTACCCATGGATGTCGCCTTAAACCCACCCAATGTCATCCCTTGGCTCATCAAATGTCATTCCTCTGAGTGGGCAGGAAAAACCACACATCTGTGGATGGCCGCACAACAATGCAACCCACAGCTGTCCAGGCTTTTATATGATGTTCTGGCTGGTAATCCACTTTGCGTTAGAGATCCAAAACAGCCCTTTGGGGGCACAAACCAGTGGAATCTGTAAACTGGTCAACAGCCCTGATAAATGCAGGGGATTGTGTTAGGGAGGGCATCCGGCGTAAAACCCCAACAAATATGAGCGGTCATCTAAAGAATACCTTACTGGATCGGTCGTGGGCTGGGTTCATAACACCCGCCCCCGGCACCATTAATCTGCAGGGCGTCGGTGGATATTCAGTTACTGTGGGTGGAAGTCAAAGAAGAGGAGGAAAGCGGATTCATCTGCAGAGGAAGAAGATGACTGCATCGAGCCTACAACTGAGTGGAGGGCCTTTGAATGTTGGGACTATGACAGGAAAAGCTCAGGAGTTGGTTGACATGATGAGGGAAAGATTGATATATTGTGCATCCAAGAGAGCAGGTGGAAAGGCAGTAAAGCTAGACGTTTAGGAGGAAGGTTTAAATTACTTTACCATGGAGTAGATGGGAAG
Source organism: Syngnathoides biaculeatus (assembly GCF_019802595.1). Lineage (NCBI taxonomy): Eukaryota > Metazoa > Chordata > Actinopteri > Syngnathiformes > Syngnathidae > Syngnathoides > Syngnathoides biaculeatus. The sequence continues at coordinate 226,695 of NC_084654.1, read as the reverse complement.
AGAAATGGAGTAGGGGTTATTTTAAAAAAAGAGCTGGTGAAGAATGTCTTGGAGGTGAAAAGTGTATCAGATCGAGCGATAAGGCTGAAACTCAAAATTGGGGGTGTTAAAAGAAATTCTTTTATGTTCTTCTCTTTCTTTCGGATTTTCCTGTTAGGAGTCACCAAAGTGTCTCATCTTTTTCCATCTAAGCCAATCTCGTGCATCCTTCTCTCTAACACCCACTGTCCTCATGTCCACCCTCAAAACATCCATCAACCTTTTCTTTGGTCTTCCTCTCGCTCTTTGCCTGGCAGCTCCATCCTCAGCACGCTTCTGCCAATATACTCACTCTCTCACCTCTGGACATGACCAAACCATCGAAGTCTGCCTTCTATAACGTTGTATCCAAAATATCCAACTTTGGCTGTTCCTCTAATGAGCTCATTTCTAATCTGATCCAGCCTGTTCACACTAAGAGAGAACCTCGGCATCTTCCTTTCCGCTACCTCCAGTTCTGCTTCCTGTTGTTTCTTCAGAGCCATTGTCTCTAATCCGTACATCATGGTTGGCCTCACCGCTGTTTTATAAACTTTGCCATTCATTCAAGCGGATACTCTTCTGTCACATAGAACACCAGACACCTTCCGCCAACTGTTCCATCCTGCTTGGACCCATTTCTTCATTTCCTTACCACACTCACCATTGCTCTGTATTGTTGACCCCAAGTCTTTGAAGTCGTCCACCCTCGCTATCTCTTCTCCCTGGAGCTTCACTCTTCCTCCTCCGGCCCTCTCATTCACGCAAAAATATTCTGTTTTACTCCGGCTAATCTTCATTCCTCACCTTTCCAGTGCATACCGCCATCTTTATAAATATTCCTCCGCCTGCTCCCTACTTTCACTGCAGATCAAAATATGATCTGCGGACATCATGGTCCAAGTGGATTCCAGTCTAACCTCGTCTGTCAGCCTATCCATTACCACCGCAAACAGGAAAGGGCAGAGCGCGGATCCCTGATGCAGTCCCACCTCCACCTTAAATTCTTCTGACACACCTACGGACATCTCACCTCTGTTTGACTGCCCTCATACATGTCCTGTACTATTCTAACATATTTCTCCACCACACCAGACCTGCGCATGCAGTACCACAGTTCCTCTCTTGGTCCTCTGTCATAGGCTTTCTCTAGGTCTACAAAGATACAATGTAGCTCCTTCTGACCTTTTCTCTACTTTTCCACAAGCATCCTCAAGGCAAATAATGCATCTGTGGTACTTTTTCTCGGCATGAAACCATACTGTTGCCTGCAGATACTTACTTGTGTGATGAGTCACACAATGAAATTATGGGAAAGAGTCGTGGAGGCTCAACTCAGGACACAAGTAAGTATCTGCGAGCAACAGTATGGTTTCATGCCGAGAAAGAGTACCACCCTATTTGCCTTGAGGATGCTCATGGAAAAGTACAGAGAAGGTCAAAAGGAGCTTCAATGTATCTTTGTAGACCTAGAGAAAGCCCATTACAGAGTACCAAGAGAGGAACTGTGGTACTGCGCAAGTCTGGTGTGGTGGAGAAATGTGTTAGAAATATACAGGAAATGTATGAGGGCAGCAGAACAGTGGTGAGGTGTGCTGTAGGTGTGACAGAAGAATTTAAGGCGAAGGTGGGACTGCATCAGGGATCAGCTCTGAACCCCTTCCTGTTTGCTGTGGTGAAGGATAGGCTGACAGACGAGGTTTGACTGGAATGCCCTTGGACCATGATGTTCGCAGATGATATTGTGATCTGCAGTGTAAGGAGGGAGCAGGTGGAGGAGGTTTTAGAAAAATGGAAACGCGCTGGAAAGGCGAGTAATGAAGATTAGCCAAAGTAAAACAGAATATATGTGCGTGAATGAGAGGGGCGGAGGAGGAATGGTAAACCTCCAGGGAGAAGAGTTACCTAGGGTGTACGACTTGAAATACTTGGGGTCAACAATGCAGAGCAATGGTGAGTGTGGTAAGGAAGTGAAGAAACGGGTCCAAGCAGGATGGAACAGTTGGCGGAAGGTGTCTGGTGTTCTTTGTGACAGAAAAGTATCAGCTTGGATGAAGGGCAAAGTTTATAAACCCTTCCGAAATGAAGATGCTGAGGTTCTTGCTTGGTGTGAACAGGTTGGATAGGATGATAGAAATGAGCTCATTAGAGGGACAGCCAAAGTTGGATGTTTTGGAGACAAGCTTAGAGAGAGTCGACTTCGATGGTGTGGACATTTTCAGAGGCAAGAGAGTGAGTATAGGAGGAGCTGCCAGGCAAAAGAGCGAGAGGAAGACTAAAGAAAAGGTTTATGGATGCTGTGAGGAAAGTTTTTTAAAGTGTTGCGTTGTAAAGTGAAATTCTGGAAGGAACTAGATGAAGTAGTCCTGAGCATCCCAGACAGAGAGAGAGAGTTGTGATTGTTGCAGATTGTATTGGGCACGTTGGCAAAGGAGACAGGGGTGATGAAGAAGTGATGGGTAAGTACGGCATCCAGGAAAATAATGTTGAGGGGCAGATGGTGGTGGACTTTGAAAAAAGCATGGAAATGTCAGTCGTGAACACTTTTTTTTTCCAGAAAAAGCAGGAACATAGTCTGACCTACAAGAGCGGAAGTAGAAGCATGCAGGTAGATTATATTTTGTACAAACGATGCAATCTGAAAGAGGTTACTGACTGTGAGGTAGTGATAGGGGTGAGTGTAACTCAACAGCATGGGATGTTGGAGTGTAAAATGACTCTGGTGGTGGGTCGGAAGATTAAGAAGACAAAGGTAAACCAGAGAACCATGCGGCGGAAGTTAAGAAGGAAAGGAAAACGCGGGCTATTCGAAAGAGATGAGACAGGCACTCGATGGAAAAGAGGAGCTCCCGGAAGACTGGACGACTAAAGCCAAGGTGAACAGAGAAACAGGCAGATTACTTGGTGTGTCTTCTGGTCCGAAAGGGGAGAAGGAGACTTGGTGGTCGCACCCCAAAATACAGGAAATCATACAAGGAAAGAGGTTAGCAAAGAAGTGTGACACTGAGAGGACTAAAGAGAGGCAAAAGGAATACAATGACATGCGGCATAGGGCAAAAGTAGAGGTAACGAAGGCTTAGCAAGAGGTATATAACGGCAGGGTGGACATGAAAGAAAGATGAAAGGATCTCTACAGGTTGGCCAGACAGAGGGATAGAGATGGGAAGGATGTGGAGCAGGCAAGGGTGATTAAGGATAGAGATGGAAATGTGTTGACTGGTGCCGGTAGTGTGCTAAATAGATGGAAAGAATAATTTGAGAAGTTGATGAATGAAGAGAAAGAGAAAGAAGGAAGAGTAGAAGAGGCAAGTGTCAATGATCAGGAAGTGGCAATGATTAGTATGGAGGAAGATAGAAAGGCATTAAGAGGATGAAAAATGTTTGTTCCTGATGACATACCAGTGGAACAATTTGGAGCAGTGGCTGTGGAGGTTTTGACCAACTTATTCAACAGAACACTCACGGGCAAGAAAATGCTGAAGAATGTTGGAAACGTGTGCCATTCCCCATTTTTAAGAACAAAGGCCATTTGCAGAGCTGTGGGAACGATAGAGGAATAAAGATGACGAGCACACAATGACGTTTTGGGAAAGAGTAGTGGAGGCTTGACTCAGAACAGAAATATCTGTGAGCAACAGTATGGTTTCATGCCTGGAAAGACAACGACAGATGCATTATTGGTTGCCAGTTGGATGATAAGGGTGAGAGGGTGTTCACCCTCATCCTCATCTGCTGGTCTGCAGAACACCAGCGACACACTTCTGCACTTGGTTGTGCCGCCAGGTATAATGGCCTTGAGTAAGGCTGGTCGGAGGAGGAAGAGTGAAGCTCCAGGGAGAAGAGATAGCGAAGGTGGATGACTTCAAATACTTGGGAAAAACAATACAGAGCAATGGAGAGTGTGGTAAGTAAGTGAAAAAACGGGTCCAATCAGGGTGGAACAGTTGGCGGAAGGTGTCTGGTGTTCTGTAACAGACGAGTATCCGCACGGATGAAGGGCAATGTTTATAAAACAGTGGTGAGGCCGGCCATGATGTATGGGACAAGCCAAAAAAAAAAAAAAAAGAACAAGTAAGGCTGGTCTTGCAACCAACCAGGATGTGCTTCAGTGTTGCAGGACTTGGGCATAACAGGATCTTTGGCGTACCACTGGTTGATGTTTGTGTGAGAAGGCAAGACGTCATACACAGCAAGTTTTCCCTGAATGCCTCCATCTCCCAAAGCTCTTTCCAGGTTATCTTCCTTGCCTTCGATCCTTCCCAGGCCAAGCACTGCCCTCCTGGACCACCAGCTTGCGTCGCTCAGCAGTAGTTGCCTTAGTCCATACTCGTCTACTGGCCCCAGGCCACTCCTCCCCTCCTGCACTCGGCCAACGACGCCCTTGTGTCTGAGTGCTGCCTTTACTTTTGCAGTTCCAGACAAATCCAGGCCACTTCCTCCCAGTGGCCAGAATGGGGCAGTCTGGGCTACCAGTGGATCACTGGAATCCAGTAGCATAATTTCCAGTCTTACTTTGGCGCACTTGTACTCCTCTGCTAGGCTGTAAATGTATAGGTGTAACATCCCTTTACCATAGAGCCCAATGCTGCTGAGGCAATTCTGGGAAGGCCAAGCCACCTTGTGTGATGAGTCACACAATGAAGCCAAGCCACCTCCTCACAAACAAGCTGATCAGTCTCTCCAGGTTTTCTAGCTTTGGGCTCTCATAGTGTTAGTGGGCAAAGGAGTCAAGGAAGTAACCCGTACTGCAAGCACCTGAGCTTCAACTTCCCAGGAAACAGGGTTCTGTTGATTCTTTCCAGACTACTGGCCACCTCCTTTCTGAGCTGCTCTACTTGCTCTTTGTCCTTCAGAGAGGCATCGTACCACCGGACTAAGCTCTTCAAAGGGTTCTCGGAGAAAGTTGGAATTGGTTCCTCACCAATGTGAAAGCGATGGTTTGATAGTTTTCCCTTGACGATAGAGATGCTTCTAGATATTCTCGTCTTGATATTCTTGCGAGCCAGCTCGACGTATTCCTGAAGCTTTTTTAACAATCATGCAGTGCTGGCCTTGGTGTGTGGTGAGGTCATCCATGTCGGCTCTGACTGAGGCAGCCTCACCCAAGGTCTTATATGCTACCCACTGTTATGTGGACAAAACAGCAGGCCAACCATGACTCCCGCTTCCCGGTGCTGCCACGCAGTGGTGTACCCTCCTGTTCAAACACAAAGCTGGATATCCTTGATGTAGGTTGTAAGCGCCACTGAGACCTTGAAATAGTCAAGCGGAGTCCACAGAAGATTATGAAGGACTGACCTTAAGGCGTTGGCTAAGTCCAGGAACAACACATGAAGATCTCTTCCCTCTTTTGGATCTGATGGCAGATGACACTATTGTGTTCTATGCATCCAGAGAAGCCAGGTATTCCTGCTTTCTGGATTGACGTGTCAATAGGGTTGTTACCTCACAGGTATTATGTTAGCCTATGAGCAAGCACGCTGAAGAAAATTTTCCCTTCTACATTTCGAAGGCTGATCAGTCGGAACTGCCCAATCTCTGATGAGTCCTTCTCCTTTGGGATAAGAATTCCTTCAGCTCAATGCCAGGAAGTTGGTCTCTCCCTCTTCTGCCACACAGCCCTCATGAGCTTCCAGAAGAGTTGCAGGACATCGTGTTTTTGTAGAGCCTGTATGGAGGTCAATTGGGACCAGGAGCTGATGCAGCACTTGCTCTACGCAAAATATGGATTACCTCACCCCACCTGGGTGGACTGATGTCCAGTTCGTGCTCTGGTGGATTGATTGGTGGCATATCCGGGGGGAGCAAAACGTCTTCATGACAGCGGTCATCTGTGCAGGAATTTTTCAGATGTTCTCCCAGGATGGCTTTCATCACAGAGAGACTTCTGCTTTTCTCCTTTGCAAAGAGACTCTTCACAAATCTGAAGGGATCTTTATAGTAGCGGGATCTTGCATGTTCTTTCCTTCTTTGTTTTTTCTGAAGGTTTTCAGCTCTCCTCAGTGCTGCCAGCCGACCCTGGATTTCTTCCTGCAACAGGTTTATTCCCTTCCTCTTCTCCTCTGTGGCCTTCCTCCACAACTTCTTCAGCTGCCTCCTCTCCTTGATCAGGTGATATATCTCTTTCTACTTTCTGGACTCTTGGGTGATAGCTGGGGCAGCCTATTTGCCTTCCATCACTCCAAATTCTTTAGCATCTTAGGTATAAATGAGGTCACCCATTCTTTCCAGTTACTTTGTACTGGTGCCTCTGATCCCTTCCAAAATACTGCAGAGATCAATGTTGACCTTCTTCCACAAAGCCTTGTCGCAAGCCTTTGGCCATTTGATCAATGGCCTACGCTCCCGGATCTACCTCTCTGCGGTTGGTTGTAGTGGTGGCTTGGGTCCATGTTGATGTTCTGTGGGGTGTTCCTCCTCCTCCACTGGGACAGAGGTGTTGATGTCCTGCAGACTGTGGTGTGTGTCCTGCTGCTGAACCTCTGCTGACTGAGTCGACCTGCTTCTCAAAAAGTCCCTGTCAATGCAACTTACCCACTGTTCCTTTTCTTTAGGCACAGTTTCTTGCCCTGGTGAATCTTCAGGCCCTGAGTGGAGGTAACCTTTGCCCAACCACAAACGCAGATTTGGAGTTTAAGCCCTGCTTTGGCTGTTGGAGCATCATTTATGCTGATAAACGTTCTCATAGTCCTACTGTTCCTGTGTTCATTACCATGTTGTCTGCCGAAGAGCCATCTTATTCTCACAGGCTTAGGGAGTGTTTTCTTCTTAAGAGTTTTCAAGGATAGGAATGAACATTTGCCAAAATAAAAGAAAATATATGTGTGTGAATAAGAGGCACAGAGGGGGAAGTGTGAGGCTCCAGGGAGTATAGTTAGCAAGGGCGGAATACTTCAAATACTAGTGGTCAACAATTCAGAGCAATGGTGAGTGTGGTAAGGAAGTGAAGAAGCGGGTCCGAGCAGATTGGAACAGCTGGCGGAATGTGTCTGGTGTGTTATGCGACAGAAGAGTCTGCTAAGGTGAAGGACAAAGTTTATAAAACCAAAGTTTATAAAACAATGGTGGGGCCAGCCATGATATACGTATTATAGACTGTGGCACTGAAGAGACAACGGAAAGCAGAACTGGAGGTGGCAGAAATGAAGGTGTTGCGGTTCGAGTGCAAAATTTCTATTAACTCTGGCCTCGCCTGCCAGTGGGAACATGAACAAAGTTTGCTGCAGTGCACGGTGTCTGCCTTTTGCTGTGTATTGGTCAACCCTCTTCACTGTACAGTGAACTGGACTCAATGCTCCCTTTAATTCTATCCAACCACCCATTTTCTTTCACATATCTGGGGTCGGAGTGTGGGGCCACCATCTTAAACAGGAAATCCCAGATTTACCCCTCCCCATCGACTTCTAGGTGTTCTCAGACCAGCTTTGAGAATGAGTCTCTTGACTGCATCCTGGGTCATCAGCAGGGCCTTATCTCAGTGGGATATGCCCAAAATACCTCACCAGGGAAGCGTCCAGGGTGTATCCTAACCAGAGGTATGATCTACCTTATCTAATACCTCTCAATGCAGAAGAGCAGTGGCTCAAATCTGACCTTCTCCTCGATGATCAAGTTTCTTACTCTTTCTCTAAGGGAGAGCCCAGACACGCTATAGAGCAGGGGTGGACAACCTATGGCTCGCGGGCCATACTTAGCTATTTTGATGGTTGCATATGGCTCATACAGGCCGACATACAGTACATGTGATTTCTGACATGCAGGCAACGCAAATGGTGGAAAGACAGTTGGTCCTCGTGGGGTTGCCGTAGTTTGGGGTTGCAGTCGATGTGCGCAGACGCAGAAGGGTCGAACACCGATCGGGTCGGAACAACTAATTATGGAAACACTTTTGACAAAGGTCGCTCAAAGAAAAAAAGATGAGTACCGAAGTTTTCAACAAAAATGGAGAACTTTTGTAGAGAGAAAGAGTACTGCTGTGTGTCTGAATTAAAAAAATGGGGAGTATGCCAAAGCATTCTTACTTGATGTTGGCAATAAACATTTTGACAACTTCACATAAAGATAATAATAAGATAATGAAATGAATAAAAGAAGAAAATCTTTGTCGGCAAGAACTGTTCACCATTGTACCATCATGATGGCAAATCAAATTTAATTATGTTCACAATTAACGGATGGAAGTCTCAACGCCTGCATGTGGCTTAATCTAATGACGTATGAAACAGACTATAAGGCCAAGTTTGTCATCATTGGTTCGCAACAGTGTTACAATGTTATTTAAAAGAATTAAGAGAGATTTATTGGACTCTGAAAGTGTTAATCTTACATAAATGCAAAACTACATTTGTACATTTGTAAAATACTTCTTTGATCTTTAGAAATAACATTTTTAAATATTTGACATTTATGGCTCTCTCAGTCGTAGATGTTACCAACCCCTGCTCTGGAGGAAACCCATTTCAGTTGCTTGTATCCACGATTATGTTCTTTTGGTCACAACCCACAGTTTGTAACCATTAGTTGGAGGTAGGCTTGTAGATCTACAGGTAAATCAAGAGATCTGCCTTTTGAATGAGCTCCTTCTTCACCTGCAGATCCCGTTGAGTTATCACTCCATTCATCCTTCACTTATGAACAGGACCTCGAGATATCAATTTTCTTCACTTATGAACAGGACCTCGAGATATCAATTTTCTCCACTTTGAGGAGGATCTCATTCATGACCTGGACAGGGCACTATACTCTTTTCTGAATGAGGACCATGGCCTCCGATTTGTAGATGTTGATTCTCAGGCCTACCGATTCTCACTTGAATACAAACTGATCCAGTAAATGTTGCTTGATGAAGCCAACAGAACCACATCCAGAAAAAGCCAAGACAATGCTGAGGTCACCAAACTGGACAACTCAACATCTCAGGTGTGTCTCCAAATTCTGCCCAGAAAGGTCGGGAACAGAATCAGGGACAAAAGGCAGCCTTGACTGGAAACAAATTTGATTTACTGCCAGCAATGCGGACATAACTTTGACACATGTAGTCCAGGGATCAAACCCATCATATTAAGTCCTTCGTTACTCCATAATCAGGGAGCACCCTCAACAGGACGCCATGGGTTACACAGTCATGCACCTTTTCCACTTTCACAAAAGATAGACTGGTTTGGCTAACTCCCATGGACTCTTGAGGACCCTGCTGATGGTGAAATGTTTCATAGGAGAAAAGAAATCCCACTGCTCCTTCCCTCCTCAGCAGAACCCTTGAGAGAACTCACCACGGAGACTGAGGAGTGTGATTGCCATGTAGTCATGCCGGAGGGTCCTCCGGTCACCCTCCTTCAAAGGAGATACTAACACTCCAGTCTGCCAATTCAGAGGGAAAATCTCTGATGTCCAAGCGATGTTGAAGAGGTATGTCACTCAGGACAACCCCAAAACATCCAAAACATTTCAGATTTCTAGACAATTTCATCTACTCCTGCGGCCCTTCCACCAAAGACATTTATAACCAACTCAATGACTTTAACTCCAGAGATAGGTGTGTAGGTGGAATTGAGACCTTCAAAGTATTCGATTGACTGAATGTCCGTAATTGAGGTCAGCAGCACAGGTCTCCATTATACACAGTGGTGATGGTGCAGTGCTTCCCACTCCTCAGATGCCAGATAGTGTCAATTTATCAGCTTCCTCCAGAGTCCCACAAGCCAAAAAGCCATACTTCTTTAGTTTGATGGCATCCCTCACCGCTGGCATCTACCAATGGGTTTGCGGATAGCCCACCCATGAGGCACTGACCACCTTATGGACACTTCTCTGGTCAGCTGCCTCTGCGATGGAGGCACGGAACACTACTTATTCGAACTCAATGTCCCTCATGACATCGAAAAATTTTGCTGGAAATGGAACGTCAAAGTCCTTCTAACAAAGGACTCTTTGAGACGCCCATAGAAGACTCTTAAAATAAGTTTGGGTCTGCCAACATCTTTCCCCAACATCAGAGCCAAAATACCACCACCTCTGCCCCTCTTTTCACAAAGGTGTCCGGGTGCCAAGCACTCTTGGAGATACAGTCCTGTGGGCAGTGAGTATGTCCAGCTTCCCTCGCCAGGAATTGCACTGCTAAGGTGCACTCCTTCGGCTGCAGAATGGGTGCAGGCCCATTGACCAGGTGCTCACTATTGAGGCCCTCCTCTAGGCCTGGGTCTAGATGTGTGGGCACCATAACTGGGCAAGGAAAAATGCTGTCCATTCATCATTGGTCCCCCAGCGACCACCTGTTTGCCGTTGCACCAGCCACCGCCTCTTTTAGGACTGGGCAGCTGGGACCGCTGCGCCAGTCCCCTTTCCATGTCATGACCAGGTGGCCAGAGCCACCTTACCACTCGCTTGTCTATATCAACATTGTGCGCCACTGATCTACTGACGGACGCATCAGTTTTCTGTACACATCACGATTAGGCAGTTAGAATGTCCGCACAGTTGTCTTTCCACATCATAACTAGGTCACAAGAAGGGCCATGTGTGTCCTCTGTTAATGCAACTAGGTCACAAGAAGGGCCATGTGTGTTCTCTGTTAATGTCTTGACCAGGACATTAACAGACATTAAGGACAGCCGTGCCAGTCACATCAAGAATGGGTTGTAAGGACGGCCGCAAAGGTTTTTTCTTTTACTTTATTTTTTTATGACTGGGTGGTCCTCTGACTCTGTGGGGTGCCCAGCAACCTTGCTATGGGGGCACAGGTCCTGCAGCCACCCTGACACCACACTCCGGTTTCTTCCCACATCTAAAAAACATGCATTAATTGGAGATCTCCAAATCGCCCCGAGGTGTGATTAGGAAAGCAACTATCTGTCTCTATGTGCCCTGCTATTGGCTGGCAACCAGTTCAAGGTGTACCCACCTCCTGCTTGATGATAGCCAGGAGAGGCTCCATCACTCCCACAACCCTCACGAGAATGTAGAGCTGGTCCACTGTTTCACGGCGAGGACGGAAAACGCATTGCTCCTCCTTGATCTGAGATTCAACTTCATGACACATCCCCTCTCCAGTACCACTGAATAGACCTTGCCAGGGAGGCTGAGGAGCGTGATCCCCCTATAGTTGGAACACACCCTTCCCTCCCTCTTCTTAAAAAGGGGGACCACCATCCCAATCTGCCAATCCATAGGCATTGTCCCGGATGTCAAAGCGATGTTGCAGAGGCGTGTCAACCAGGACAGCCCCACAACATCCAGACACTTTGGGGACTCCAGGCGAATCTCATCCACCCCCAGGACCCTGCCACCAAGGAGCTTTTTAACCACTTCGACGACCTCACGGTTACTGAACAATTCTCGCACAACCTCTAATGATTGCTGTGCATTGTGTGATGTTGCTCCATCCTGATGCAACCAGGTTTTTGAATGTCTGGAAAATTGTTCAATTCAGGTGTCACGAAGGATTGTAACAGCTCCATGTAACAATTTGCATTAACAATGACTGAGATCCATCCATCCATCCATCCATCCATCCATCCATCCATCCATCCATCCATCCATCCATCCATCCATCCATCCATCCATCCATCCATCCATCCATCCATCCATTTTCTTTGCTGCTTATCATCACGAGGTTCACGAGAGTGCTGGAGCCTATCCCAGCTGTCAATGGGCAGGAGGTGGGGTACGCCCTGAATTGGTTGCTAGCCAATCACATGGCACAAAAAGACAAACAGCAACACTCACAATCATACCTAGGGGCAATTTAGTGAGTCCAATTAATTTTTCATGTTTTGGGATGTGGGAGGAAACCCGATTGCCCAGAGAAAACCCACGGAGCACGTGGAGAACATGCAAACTCCACACAGCCGGGTCTGGGATCGAACCCGGGACCTCAGAACTGTGAGCCCAATGCTTTACCAGCGGATCCACCGTGCTGCCATCCCCTGTTCATTTAAAAAAAAAAGGTCTAATGAGAAGCAAAACACCTGGGATGATGATATTAAAGGCTGAGCTAAAGTCTATGAAAAGCATCCTCACATAGTTCACTTGGTGTTCCATGTGGCTCAGTGGAGTATGAAAAGCTACTCCAAAAGCATCCTCGGTGGACCAGTTTCCTCTGTAAATTGGCAAATTGGTTGGGGTCGAATGAAGGAGGGAGTGAGCCCCTTTTGTGGCATGCAAATAGCCTTTCAAAGCACTTCATGATCACAGGTGTGAGTGCAACAGGACTGTAATAATTCGGACTGGCAACGTCTGGCTTTATGTGGAGGGGGGTGGTTGTTGCAGATTTCAGGCATAGGGGAATGGTTGATTGTTGCATGGAGTTGTTGAAGGTTTTTGTAAAAACACTGGTCAGCTGATCAGCACAGCCTTTCTGTCCCTTCTCCGGCACTCTATCTGGGCCAGATGCCTTCCGAGTGTTTACAGTCCTGAGCACACGTCTCACATTATGTTCCTGAAACGTCAATGTGGTTCTGATGGGAGGTGTTGGTGATGAGCCTGAATTTGATCTGTCAGTCTCAAAACGGGCAAAGAAATGGTTTAGTTCCTCTGACAGCAAGGTGTCTGTGTAGTTTGTTAGTTGTAGTTTGTGATTTGTTGTAATCCCTCACACATTGTTTTATTTTCTGTTGAAGACTATTTTACTTTTATTGAACTTTCATTATTTGCTTAAATATGACCTTATACATTTAATCAACAAAAAAAGAGTTGTCCATTTGCTAATCAGACACGGATGTGTTGTGGAGCGTGGTGGATGTCCTTGATCTTTGTACGCAGAAAACCGATTGTTGGCATCCTCCTCTCCCAGGCGTTGCTGTGGAGACAAACGAAACCAGAAAAGGAGCGGAAATTTATCATCCCGGCCCAGGACCAGACCGCGGGGGTGGGGGTGGGTGCGCAGCCCCTTTTACCATGTTACAGCTAAGGGGGATGGGATCCCTTAAAAACAGAGGGTTTGCCGTCGGTTTGAGCCTGGGACATCGCGAGGTGGCGTACGAAAAAAAGATTGTTGTGTGATAGGAATTCAGTTGGGGTTAGTCGAAGAAGAGTGACCACAAAATTGAATAAATAATCATGGATGGTGAATTTGATCATGAATGTGCTGAATATAATCCAACTAAAGATGAAATGTACATTGAAGTAAATGATGCCTAATGTTGACAAAAAGAAACAAGACACAGAAAGGAAGCACACATTAAAATAATGGCAAAAGCACAACTTGGGTAAAATTCGCGATTGGGACAAACTGACAATGGAAATATAGGATATATAATATAATTAGGAAATTGGCAGAGATTGACGAAAAGCACAAGGGACCGATTAGACTAGGGCTCATTGAACTTAAGAGGTGAACAGAAAAAGGCGCACTGTGCATTTAATGATGGTGACGGTTGACGGCGATGCCAACATTGAAGAAAAATGGGAATGGTAAGTCGAACGAAGGTAAAGCAAGTGAAATAAGCTTTATTTGATATGTGAGCGCGAGTGAAGGACTGTAAAAATGAGGAAGAGGCACATCGAACACACACACATGCACACGCCCCGAATCACACGTAAATACACCACACACACACAGACACAGAGGAAGCGAGAGGCGCTGAGGGGGGGTTGGTGAAGACGGTCTTGTTGATTTGATGCGAAGCGTCCACTCGGAGACTGAAATAACACGACGACTATTGTATTATTGTTAAATATTATATTATGGCAGCACGATGAATCAGCTGGTAAAGCGTCGGCCTCACAGTTCTGAGGTCCCGGGTTCGATCCCGCACCCGCCTGTGTGGTGTTTGCATGTTCTCCCTGTGCCTGCGTGCGTTTCCTCCGGGCGCTCCGGTTTCTTCCCACATCCCAAAGCCTGCAACATTAATTGGACGCTTAAAATTGCCCCTAGGTGTGATTGTGAATGCGACTGTTGTCTATCTCTGCGATTGGCTGGCAACCAGTTCAGGGTGTACCTCGCTTCCTGCCCGTTGACAGCTGGGATTGGCTCCAGCACTCGCCGCAACCCTAATGAGGATAAGCGGTCAAGAAAATGAATGGATATTATATTATTATAATATATGATAAGCAAACAAAATGCTACAATGTTGAAAACTCTTTTTTTTCTCAGGCTTTTTAGAATATATCCACTTTTTGATCATATTACTTGCACTGTATGTGCTTTGAATTGTCTTTTTTTTTTATTGTGTTTGGCATTTTTATTGTTTTTATCCCATTTTAAATGATTTACCTCTTTGTTTTCAAATGCCTTTAATCATGTAAAGCACATTGAGTTACCTCATGAAATGGGCTATACAAATAAATTTGCTTTGCTTGGCTTTAGAATGATGCCTATGACAGAGGCTCCAGCAGGTCCAATTACAAGCCGTTTGATCTTAAAGATGTTGATTGTCTAGCTTGCTTGTCTCGTTTCTCTTCTTGTGGTAATGCATTGCTGTTTAGTGTAGGGATTGCGAGTTTGGACCCTTCGCGTGTTCACGAGTCGAGGAATATATGACCAATGATCAGAAAACGTCAACAGCAAATGGATTTATTACAAAGGAATATGCAATACAGATGTCCGGGTCTTATCTAGGTATCTGCCGCACACGAGACGTGTGTCTTCTGGCAGGATAGCCAAAGAAGACAAAAGCTGCCCAGTAACACAAGGTTTTTATATGTATGGGTCCATGGTGTATGGCGTCCACGTGCTGATCTCTGTGCCCAACCTCTGACTAACGGCAGGGTCCTGTTCACTGATGGTCGCTGTTTCTGTAAGCCGAATGGCTCTTTGGCTGCGGAGGCTGCCGAAGTGGAGCAGCAGCCCTCAGGTGAATTTTTAACAGTTTCCTCTTCCATACTAAGATCTGCTCCCTCAGCCCAGGCAGTGGAAGTGCTTGCAGTCTGTCTCGCACTGGAACTGGCGGTCGGACAATCTGTCACTGTCTATTCTGACTCAGTTTACGCTGTCTCGGCTGCTGTGTTGGACCTCTCTGCATGGAAACGGAATGACTTTAAGAAAGCCAAAGGTACCCCTTTTCCACATTTGACCAAAACTCACTCTATGGCTCATATTGGACCCAGAGCCATGCTCACCATACTTCGCATCTGGCGGCATCCTAAAATGTCTGACTTGTGTCACACCCACTGTCGTGACTGTAATATTTGCCAGCTACACAATGTTCGCCCCACACTTAGACCGTTGCAAAGGTTCATTTGACACACCCACCTGGCCCGGTGCTGAACTGGTCATGGATTTCACAGACATGGTCACTCCTGTTGAAGGTAAACGCTACCTTCTTGTTTTTGTTGACACCTTTTCCGGATGGCCTGAAGCCTACCCCTGCGCTCACGAAGATGCCATGTCGGTAACGAAAGCTTTGGTGAACCACTGGAATCCAATGCACGGTTTCCCCACTCTCATCCGCTCGGACAATGGTACACATTCACCTCCACACACCTAGTTACTGTGGAGAAGTGGTTAGGGTTAACTCACAAGTTTGGCTGTGTTTATCACCCTGCCACTCAAGGTTCAGTTGAACGTATGAATCGCACGTTGAAGGAAAAAATGGCTAAAATATGTACCTCTTCTGGCATGAACTGGGTTCAGGCTGTCCCCCTTGCTCTAATCATCTGTGAGAAAAACTGTGTCTCGCTCTCCTGGTTTCTCTCCTTAAGAACTTCTTACAGGTCGCCTGACGCCTGCCCCTTCCTCCTCATTCCAACCACTGGAGGAAGGCGTTGTTTCTCCCATGTTTTCTCATAAACTGTTTTGGACATAACTGCATTCTTTTGCTTGTAATTTCTCCTTACAGATCCAGGACACTCTTCCATCACCACCTCCTGAAATTGATCTTCCTGAGTGGTCATCTGTCTACCTTAAGTGACTTTCTCTTAAGTGGTCAGAACCTTGTTGGTCTGGCCCACATAAGGTGAATGCTCGTACCTCCAAAGCCGTCTGCTTGGAGGGAAAAGGATCTAAGTGGTTTCATTATTCTATTCTTCACCCTGCTACAGACTCTTAATTGCATTTTTATTTTATTATTTGTTGTTTTATTGTTAACCATGATTCCTACAGATGGTCTGATTGCTTTTCGGACCAAGAGGGGAAGACCAGGCATTGGCATTCTTGTTATTTTCTATGGCATTCTTATTATTAGTGTTATTGTTGTTCTTGGTATTTTTATCTGGGAAATCGCTCAAAAATACCCCATACCCACACCCACATCAGTGCCAGCTGTTAGCACAACGCACCCTGAAAATAGTTATCGCAGAGAAGAGTTGTATTATAAACAAAGGTTTAGGGTTTTGACAGGCGTTAGCGTTGTAAACAATAATTAGTTACTAATGGCAGACACTTTTACCATGGACCCATACATATAAGAACCTTGTGTGACCGGGCAGGTCTTGTCTTCTTCTTTGGCTATCTGCCAGAAGATACATGTCTCATGCGCGGCAGATACCGAGATAAGACCCGGATGTCTGTATTGCACATTCCTTTGTAATAAATCCATTTACTCGTCTAATCAGTGGTCATCTCTTCCTCAATCAGTGAACACGCGTCAGGTCCAAACTCCCAAATCCCTACACTGTGACGCAATCCTCAATATTCCTTTTGTAGGCTGCCTTGGCCATTCTGATGTCTTTCTTTGAATTACCTTTTGTAGTGCTGTACTGTGCTTTGACTCCTGACCCGAAGGCGGTGTTGCAGTGTCTCACGAGTGCCTTAGTCTCTCAAATTATCCAGGGTTTTTGGCTGGGGAAAACCCTAGTCCGTCTATTGATAGTCACATTCTCTATCCAGTTTTTGATATATGACAAAACAGTATCTGTGTGTTCCTGGAGGTTTTGGTGTTCAAATAATTCCCAGTGCGTGTAAAATAGTCCTGCATCTGAGAGAGTGCCATGTTGTAATTGTTTTTGTTTGTGGCCTTGTAGGGGGATGTATATGGGCGTAAAAATGATGCAAACATGATCGGATCCAGCAATGCGGGGGGGGGGGGGGGGTGTTTGTTGGGGGGACTGTATGTATGTTTAATGTTGGAGTAAATATGGTCCTGTGGTGTTTACATAATTCACCCGCGGGACCTCGAGTTGGGATGCGGGGTTCCACACGAACTGTTTTTGTTGTTGCTCTTCCGGAGTGAGAGTTCACAGAGTTCCCGTCGTTATGCGACTTTTGATGTTTGCCAATAAAACAAGTTTTGATCCTGTGTCCGACACTATGCCTCCGATTCCTTTTCTCCGGTGCTACACTGGTGACCCTGACGTCAGTCCCGGCGTTTTCGAGACTGAACCGAACATGGCAACCGCCATCCTCAGATTGCCGAAGTTTTGGGAGCGCAGACGAAGGCTCAGTTCGCCCTCCGTGAGATCTTGGATGATTCCACATTATTTCCAAATTGTCTCAGCCCTCGGGAGCTCAACGGCGGCCAGAGCAGTGAACTTTATCACCTCTCCCCCGGCCCGAGATAAGTATGCTGGGATCAAGGCTCACCTTCTCAAGGTTTTTGAGCTTTCATGGCCGGAGCGTGTCCGATGTCTGTTGGCTATTAATGGACTGGGGGACAGCAAACCTTCCGAACTCATGGAAATGATGCTAAACCTGCTGGGCACGGAAGAGCCCAATTTCATTTTCATGGAACTGTTTCTCAGGCGCATGCCACCACATGTTCAGACGGCGCTCGCTAACAGTACAGTCACTGAGCCCCGGGCCCTGGCCGAGGAGGTCGACCATTTCTTCCTGGCCACCAAGCGCTTCTCCCCTGAGATGCTGGCCACAGCGCGCAGTTACTCGCCTCCGAGCGCAGGGGTGGCATCCAGCAGGGGCCCCATCGCCACCGACAGCCGTGCTGGCACAAGCTTGTGCTACTTCCACGGCTGTATCGGTGCGAAAGCGAAGAGGTGCCGTGCCCCTTGCAACTACGACGCAACGGGAAACGCCAAATCCCGCATTCCGCGGCAGCCGTGAGCGTGGGCGCGTAGAGCCGGCTGCTGTTCGTCAAGGATACCATTTCCGGCCGCAAATTCCTTTGCGACACGGGCGCCCAGAGGAGCGTCCTGACGGCCACTGCAGAGGACGCCGCTGGCGGGACTCATGGGTCACCCCTACTGTCCGCTAATGCCTCCCCTATCCGCTCTTATGACATAAGGACTGTGGACTTGTGTTTCGGGAGTCAGCGTTTCGCATGGGACTTTGTCACTGCCGATGTCTCGTTCCCTCTCCTCGGCGCTGATTTTTTTTGTGCCCACGGGCTGCTGGTGGATATTAAGAGGGGCCGTCTGGTGGATGCACTGACTTTCTCTACGGTTGCCTGCGTCCGCAATGAGGGGACTTATGGCAGTCTCTCCAGTTCGCTCTCAGATGGCACCAAGTACCAGCTCCTCCTTGGTGAGTTCCCTGGCTTGACACGGCCCACTTTCTCCTCTGACATGACTAAACATGGGGTCGAGCACCACATTGAGACCAAGGGCCCCCCGATTCATGCAAGGGCCCGACGGCTTGACCCCGAGAACCTAGCAGTCGCTGAGTAGGAGTTTGCCAACATGGAGCGCCTGGGCATCGTCCTCCGCTTGGATAGCCTGTGGGCCTCGCCGCTACACATCGTGCCTAAACCGAGTGGCGGGTGGCAACCGAGTGGTGACTACCGCCGCCTTAACGACGCCACTACGCCCGACCGCTACCCTCTTCCACACATTCAGGACTTCTCGGCCCACCTGGTGAGCAAAATCCTGTTGTCCAAGGTCGACCTGGTGCGCGGGTATCACCAGGTTCACGTGCACCCCTCAGACGTTCCCAAGACGGCTGTAATCACACCGTTTGGACTGTTCGAGTTTCTGAGGATGCCGTTTGGTCTTAAAAACACGGCACAATCTTTCCAACGTTTAATGGATTCTGTGCTATTGGACTTGCCATTTGTGTTCGTCTATTTGGATGCCAGCTCCTCGGAGGATGAACATCTGATGCACCTCCGCGACCTCCTCGCAAGACTGGAGCAGCATGGCCTCATCATCAACCCGGCGAAGTGTGTTTTTGGGGTGCCCTCTATCCAGTTCCTCGGGCACCTCATCGACAAGAACGGCGCCACCCCCCTTCTGGCAAAGGTGGAGGTCAGCTCCGCTTTTCCCCGACCTCGCTCGGCTCGGGGGCTCTGGGAGTTCCTGGGGATAGTGACTTTCTACCACCGGTTCATCCGCCGGGCGGCCCACATCATCCGCCCGCTCTATGAGGCTCTTAAAGACAAGGCCCCCAACCGGGACGTTGAATGGATGGCCGAGACGATTGAAGCCGTGTCGAGTCGTGCCGCTATGCTGGCCCACCTGACCCACGGGCCCCCTGTCGCTCTCACTACCGACGCATCGGACTACGCTGTTGTAGCCGTATTCAAACAGTGGGTCGGCGGTGCCTGGGAACCGCTTGCTTTTTTCAGCCGTCAGCTGGTCCCCAGGGAGCGCAAATACAGCACGTTTGATAGGGAGCTCCTCGGCCTCTGACTGGCGATCCGCCACTTCCTCTCCCTATTGGAAAGCCGCAAGTTCATGGCACATGTGGAGCATAAATCCCTCACTTCGCCATGTCCAAGGTGGCCGAGCCGTGGTCCGCCCGCCAGCAACGCCAACTGTCGTTCATCTCGGAGTACACTACAGACATCCAACACATCGCCGGAAAATGCACTGTGCATCTGGGTCTCGACTACTCCCGCATGGGCGCAGACCAGACCTCGGACCACGGGGTGCAGGCCCTTAAAGACTTTTGACACGGGTTTGCGCCTGGAGGAAGTCGCGGTTGGTGACTCGGGCGTCAGGTTGCTGTGCGACCTCTCGGCTGACCAGCCTCGGCCGCTGGTCCCTGCAAACTGGCGGCAGGCTGTTTCCGAGGTGGTCCACAACCTCTCCCACCCCGGAAGGAAACCATCCGTGAGGCTGGTGGTCCAGAGGTTCGTGTGGCGCGGTCTTAAGAAAGATGTGCAGGCCTGGGTCGACTCGTGCGTGGCCTATCAGCGGGCTAAGGTGCATCGCCACACAAAAGCCCCCTTGGCGCCCTTCGCTGTCCCCGAGAGGAGGTTCAACCACGTCAACGTCGACTTGGTGGGTCCGCTTCCTCCCTCGCACGATTTCACCTACTTGCTCACCATGGTGGACAGGACGACCTGCTGGCCCGAAGCCGTTCCACCGCTCCATGAAAGCAGCCCTGCGTGACGGCTTGACGGACGGCAACTGGTTGGATAAGCTCCCGTGGGTCATGCTCGGCCCCAGGTGCGCCCCCAAGGAGGACTTGTTGTGCTCATCCGCTGAGCTCGTCTACGGCCAGTCACTGCGGGTCCCCAGCGAATTCATCCCAGACGCCACAGCGCCTTGGTCTGCAGCCAGGCAACGGTCCCCCCTGCTGGAGGCTGCAAAAGGGTTCACGCTGGTTCCCACGTCGCAACATGGCACCCCAGCTGGCCGGCTGCCCCGTCACCTGCGCACTGCGGATTTGTGTTTGTTCGTCATGACGCCCACCGTGGACCTCTGCGCCCCCCATATGATGGGCCGTTCAAGGTCCTGGAGCACAGGGATAAGAACCTGCTCATGGACATTGGCGGCAGACCCGAGACTGTTTCCGTGGACAGGGTCAAACCCACGTACCTGGACATTGCCCAGCTTTTGGGGTTCCTCCCCCCGCGCCGGGGTCATCCCCCTTTGCCCTGTGCCCCTGCGCCTGTCGGTCTTCATGTGTGTCCTGCGTTTGCTAGTAACCAGTTCAAGGAGTACCATGACAGTCGTGAGGATAAGCGGCTCAGAAAATGGATGGATGGACAAATAATCTGTCAGAGAATGTGAAGTAGATAACAAGATTGCAAGAACCAGTGATGATGCATTATGCCACAAGCCAAAGAATTTCAAGAATTAGGAAAAAAAAATATTGAAATCCACCTGGAAAAGGTTACAAAGCCATTTTGGCGCTTCAGCAGACACTGTCAGATCCACAAATGGAGAAACCTGGAAACAGTGGCAAACCTTCCCAGGAGTTGACGACCAACAATAATTACTGCAAGAATGTGACAACTCATCCTCGAGGTCACAGAAAGAACCTCAAACAACATCTTAAGATCTGCAGCCCTCGCTGGCCTCAGTTAAAGTCTTATCAAGATGAAAATATATGTCCAACTGTACCGTTAAATCCATATCTTATTTGAAGTTTTTACCGAAAAATAAAAGTATTTATGAATTAAAGTACCCGATTTTCCTGTTGATGCCAAAGAAAAACCCATTTGGTTTGAGAATTCCTCAGTGATTGTAAGCTCAAACCAATGTGTAAAAATGGCGATGGGTGTGGTTAAGTTTAGTAACAATTCAAATTATTCTGGTCACAGTTTACATTATTTTTCCAAAGACCCAAGCCTCAGAAGACAGTGGATCAGGATTGTGCAAACGAAGAAAGCTAATTTGTCCAAACCCGGTCAGCAGTCTGTCATATGCATTGAACATTTCAACCCGGACTCTTTTACTGGTGAACTCATGTCTGAGATGGGTTTTAAATGTAAAAAACTGTTAAAACCCTGACCAGTGCCTGCCGTACAGCCAGTTCCGACACCTGAACAGATCAATGTTACTAAAGGAACCAAAGGCAAACTTGGATCAGCCGCTGAACCTGGACACGGTTCAACGAACTCAGCCCCCCCACAAAAACTACCAAAACTGCAAAGCGCTTTTGTTAAAATACAAGTTGCAGAGGAAGAAAAACAGGATAATATTGTGTAAAAATGGCAGCACGGTGGAGCAGCTGGAAAGCGTTGGCTTCACAGTGTGTCTTGGATCGTCCGCAGGGTCTCTTTCCGGTGGGACATCCCCGGAAGACCTCACCAGGGAGGCGTCCGGGAGGCACAGCCACCTCCTATGGCTCCTCTCAAGGAGCAGCGACTCAATACTTAGCCCCTCCCGGATGAGCGAGGTTCTCACCCTATCTCTAAGGGAGAGCCCGGACACCCTGCGGAGGAAACTCCGGCCGCTTGTATCTTGTTCTTTCGGTCACAACCTACAGCTCATGACCATAGGTCAGGGTGGGAACGTAGATCGACATGTAAATTGAGAGCTTCGCCATTCGCCTTAGCTCACTCTTTACCACAACCGACCAATACAAAGTCTGCATCATTGCAGATGCTGCACCGATCTGTCTGTTGATCTCCTGCTCCATTTTTCCCTCACTTGTGAACAAGACCTCAAGATACTTAAACTCCTCCACTTGGGGCAGGATCTCATTCCTGAACCGGAGAGGGCAAGCCACCCTTTTCCGGCTGAGGACTGGTCTCAGTATTGGAGCAGCTGATTCACACCCCATCCGCTTCACACTCGGCTGTGAACCGTGAACAGTGAGAGTTGGCAATCACGGCTTGATGAAGCGAACAGAAACACATCATCTTCAAAAAGCAGAGATGCGATGCTGAGGACACCAAACCAGACACACTCTACGCCTCGGCTGTGCCTAGAGATTCTGTCCATAAAAGTTATGAAAAAAATGGTAAAAAAGGGCAACCTTGGCGGAGTCCAACTCTCTCTGGAAACGAGTCCGACTTATTGCCGGCAATGCTGACCAAACTCTGACAACGGTCATACAGGGACCGAACAGCTTGTACCAGGGAGTTCGGTACTCCATATGTGTGAATGAGAGGGGCGGATGAGGAAGAGTGAAGCTCCAGGGAGAAAAGATAGCGTAGATGGACGACTTCAAAGACTTGGGGTCAACAATACAGAGCATTGGAGAGTCTGGTCAGGAAGTGAAGAAACTGGTCCAAGAGCGAGAGGAAGACCAAAGCAAAAGTTGATGGATGTTGTGAGGAAGGACATGAGGACAGTGGGTGTTAGAGAGGAGGATGCACAAGATAGACTTAGACGGAGAAGGATGACACACTGTGGCAACCCTTAAGGGGACAAGCCGAAAGAAAAAAAGACGTGAGCTCAATCCCAGAAATAGAAGAGTCCGCCTCAGAGCACCCAGATTCAGCTTCTTCATGGGAAGGCGTGTTGGTGGAATTGAGGTCTCCGAAATATTCTCTCCACCGATTCACAACATCCCAAGTTGAGGTCAGCAGTTGGGGATCGGCAACCTCAAGTACTCGTGAGTTCAGAGAGAACCTCAAGTACTCGTGAGTTCAGAGAGCTGGCAATAAAACCTGAGTGCACTGCAGCAGACGGTCTGGACAAGCCACCATTTTCTGGTAAGTGTTAACTCTCATGGCAACAACAACTTTCTTGCGTTGATTTCATGGGTGTGCAGCATTTACATGCACACCTGTGGGTATAATAAAAAAAATCTGTTCACATTCACAAGCTTCTACAGCTCAAAGACCCATATAAGTCCAGTACACAAAACCATCCACCACATTTACATTTCTATTTTAAGCATTTAACGCCCCAGCCATACCACAAGATACCAGTTTACAGTTTTCAGTGTAATGTTTAGTGTTTTTGCTCATGGCATCTTGAAATTGTGACTAAAATGGGGATGGATGGTTCTGGGTACTGCTTGGTTATGGCATCAGTTTACCACGTGAAATTATATTTATGGTGAAGCAAGTTATGACCAACTATTGTTGTCAAACTAACGTGACAAAATTTTAAACACATTTTGTTCATTTAAACTCCTTCTTAATTGGGAAAATATACCAAGTTAGACTAAATACACATTGTTTGCATAATTTTAAAACAAGACTGAAAACTTTGTATATACATTCAGGATATCGAAGCCATTACTATTTATCAATTTGTGGCTAAATAAACAAAACAAGAACTTCACAAATGCTTTCCAAACAGTGTTTCTGACATGAGTGACGTTGTCCTTCCTGGGTCGGAGTGCTTGCTCGGCACCTTCATCGCTAGCTATTTTGTCTGCATTTGAACATGTGTTCTATCTAACTGGCTCAAATTGAAAACCTTTAACACCTTAATAGAGCTCATATTCTTCACCATCTTCGTGGGACCCATCAGAATTGTGTTCATCGCTCGAATTATTGGAAAATTCAGCTACATTCATACAATGGAGTCGAATGACGGCTCTGATGTTTATATCAACTTTTGAAATCACGTCCCTTTTCGGGTTTTTTCGCTGTGTGATTGTGTATTTCCAGTGAATCCAGCAATGTACGATCAATTTTTGTCGCTAATCGAAAAAAAATGTTTCCTTCATTAAAGATTTCAGATTTGAATTCTCCATTAAAAAAATGTATATATATATATATATATATAAATATATATACATATATATAAATATATGTATAATATAAGCAAAAGGTGCATTGAAGATTTTACATACCCTTTAAGGTCAGTATTCATTTATTCAGTCAGACTCCAACTTAAGATAGACACTGGTCAAAAATGGCATTGGAGGGAGGGTTCCCAGGCGAAAACCCCTGCTGTCAGCAAAGAATAAAAAAGGTCATGTCACATTCCCTCCCCCCTCAAAATCCTGATAATCCTCAAGACTTTTGGAGAAGCATTGTGTGGACTGATGAATTAAAAAATTACCTGTTACATCTAGCGTAAAATGTAACATCATTGGATAAAAAGAACATTCTCTAAACGGTGAAGCACAGTGACGAGAATGTGGGGCTGCTTTGCTGTCTCAGAACCAGGACAACTTGCTGTGATTGCTGCTGATCTGAAGCAGAACATCTGGCCATCAGTTCATGCCGACAAAGTCAAGCGCACAAGGATCATGCGTCGGCAAAATGATCCAAAATACACACACAAGCACAATTCTGAATAGCTATATATAGATATATATATGGGGAATCTATCAGAATGCTAAGGGACTTCAATGCCCATGTGGGCAATGACAATGTGACCTTGAAGGGTGTGATTGGGAAGAACACCCCCGACCAATAAGAACTTGAGTGGTGTTGTGTTACTGGCATTCTGTGCACATAACGGATTGTCTATAGTGAACACCGTGCTCATGCATAAGGTTGTCCACATGTACATTTGGCACCAGGACACCCTTGGTCATAGTTCGATGATCGACTTTGTTTTCGTGTCTTTGGACTTGTGGCCACATGTCTTGGACCCTCGG
The DNA here is from genome assembly GCF_019802595.1 of Syngnathoides biaculeatus. Classification (NCBI taxonomy): domain Eukaryota; kingdom Metazoa; phylum Chordata; class Actinopteri; order Syngnathiformes; family Syngnathidae; genus Syngnathoides; species Syngnathoides biaculeatus. The sequence continues at coordinate 201,668 of NC_084654.1, read as the reverse complement.
GGGTAAAGAGAGCGGCAGGACAGTCAACCTGGTGGTGAGTTGGCTCCAATGGTGGGGGAAGATGTGGCAGGCCCAAATGTATTGCGTGGGTCTGCTGAGAACGGCTGGCAGATTCCCCAGTAAGAAGGAATTTCAACTCTCACCTTCGAAAGAACTTCGCTCATGTTTCTGGGGAGGCAGTTCTATGCCACTATTGGTGAGGCGGCCAACTGGAGCTGTGGCCGTAAGGTGGTCAGTGCCTATCGTGTCAGTAAACCCACGAACACTTTGGTTGATACCAACAGTGAGGGATGCCGTGTAGCTGAATAAGGAGTCCTATCATACATTTTAGTCCTGTGGGACTGCCGAGCCAGCTCCTCAGTGGATGAGATTTGCCCGGAGTTCTCAGGATAGTGTAGGAACGTCCTGGTTGACACGTCTCTGCAACATCGCGTGCCTGTGGATTGGCAGACTGGGGTGTGGTGCCCCTTTTTACAAATGGGGACTGGAGGGTGTTTTCCACCTACGGGGGGATCACAATTCTCAGCCTCCCTCATAAGATCTGTTCTGGGGTGCTGGTTCTGTTTGGATGTTGAAACTCAGATTCAGGAGGAGTAATGTGGTTTTTGTCCTGGCCCTAGAACAGTGGACCAACTCTACACTTTAGGCAGGTTTGTCGAGTTTCCATGGGAGTTCACCCAACCAGTCTATACAGTGGACAAAATAAGTATTTGAACACCCTGCTACATGACAAGTTCTCCCACTTAGTGGTCATGGAAGGGTCTTAAATTTTCATCGTAGGTGCATGTCCACTGTGAGAGAGATAATCTAAAAAGAAAAATCCAGAAATCACAATGTATGATTTTTTTTAACGATTTATTTGTGTGGTAAAGCTGCAAATAAGGGTATCCAGGCTCTCAGAGATAGGGTGAAGTAAGAATAATTTTATTGTGTTGTTTTTCCATAATTAAAAGATGTTTCGCAATAGCTTCGTATATGTTTCGCAATAGCTTTGTATAACCTAAAAGACGATCGCAATAGCTTTGAATAACCAGCAATGTCATAAAAAGATGTTTTTGTGTTATATGATGTCGTGCAACGCCATTTGTTGGTAACAAAGAATAGTGTGGCGTCAGGCGGGATGAATTGGCCACTCACCCCTCCTTCCGCACACGCTTAGAGTATAAAAGGAGAACTTTGGATACTCTCGGTAGAGTCTGCTGCGGGTTGCGTACGGATGCCCAGCCGGTATTGAAGCTGCTCTCTACCTGGAGTGTTGGCTCTCCCTCCTATTGGCGCACGGTAAGAGCTGGATATTCTTCCAAGAGCTGATTGGATATTACTTAGCTTCATACCACGTGATTTGTGCTTGTGCTTGTGTTACCATTTCTGTGTGGGACCAATAAAGTGCCAATTGTTGGTAGCCAGAAGTGTGTCTTGTCTTCATTTCTGAGTGCCTATCTCCGACGAAACTATTAAAATTTGATACCGAACTCCTGAGCGAGGTATCAGAAATGTTTTAAAACATAGGGTGAGAAGCTCGGTCATCCAAGAGGGGCTCAGTATCGAGCCGCTGTTCCTCCCCATTGAGGGGAACGAGATGAGGTGCCTGGGGCATCTAATCCCAGATGCCTCCCTGGTGAGGTCTTCTGGGCATGTCCCACCAGAAAAAGACCCTGGGGGTGACCCAGGACACGCTGGAGAGACGATATCTCTCGTCTGACCTGGGAACACTTCGGGATCCTTCCAGAAAAGATGGATGAATTGGCTGGGGAAAGGGAAGTAAGGTCATCCCTGATAAAGCTACTCCACCCGGCAACCCGACCAGGAAAAACGATAGAAGGTGGATCGATGGATTAAGGTTTTGGAGTGGCTAAGTCAAAGTCTCGATTCAAATCTAATTGACATGTTGTGGTGTTAATTTAAACAGACAGTTCATGCTAGAAAACCCTCCAAAATGGCAGGATTGAAACAATTCTTAGTCGGTTAATATGCCTCCAAAGCAATGTCAAAGACTCATCACCAATTACCGCAACCGCTTGATTTCAGCTATTGCTGACAAGGGTGGCACAACATGTTATTAGGTTCAGGGGGCAATTACTTTTTCAAAGAGGATCAAAAAGTTTGGGATTTTTTTTGTGCCCTAATAAATTGAATTGTCATTTGAAAACTGCATTTTGTATTTCTTTGGGTTGTCTCTGAGTGCTATTAAAATTGGTTTGATTATTTGAAACCTTTGAGTGTGATCAGGAAGGGGGTGGATACTTTTTTATGGCATTGTATGTTTCCTTTAAATCGTTGTCTGTGAAGTGATGAAAATATTTTATGATGGCAACGGTTCACTTAAACAAAACTTTGAATCTATAATTGACCTCAATGGAAAATTTTGTTTCACCATTGTCATGGAATGTATGTGGTTATGTGTGTATGTGGAATGTATGTTTGAGGTTGCACTATATGTGGTTGCAGCAGTGGTTTGAAATTATATCCTGTAATATGGCCAATGGTTGTTTTCTCACTATGCAGTACATACCAGCAGTCCCCTGATCTGGCGATACTCTTCCACCACTAGTTCTATGTTCTCCACAAGACCGAACTCACACAACCAGTGGATAGTGAACAATTCCTTCAGATGGACACCCTCCATGCAAAGGTTGACGTGCAATAAATCAATGTCCATGATCTTTTAAGAAAGTAACAGAAAATATTAAATTAGAAGCAGTTAAAATGATGTATGTATATATATATATATTATATATATATATATATATATATATATATATATAATATATATATATAGGAATCCACAATCACCAAATGCTGGACTTCATTCCTGATGATGCTCTGGCAGGCTTCTATTCCTCCTGTCTTGAGTTTTCTTGTTCCTGGGGTTTTTTTTCTTCATCAAGAAAATGCATGCTCAAATGGATTCGGGTCAGGTGACTGTCTTGCCCATTGTATAAAATACCACTTCTTGTCTTGAATAACTCTTTAAATACTTTCACGTTATTTTTTTTTGGTCATTGTCCAACTTCACTGCGAAGCACTGTCTGAAGCATTTGGCTGACCACCCTGCGTCACTGCTGAAGTGGGTCAAGGTATGTTTTCTATCATGAGGAGTTCTTCCTTCTCCATATTCTTCTCTTCTCATCACTCTGGAACAAGTTGATCTTTGTCTCATCTGTCCACATGATGTTGTTTCAGAACTTTGAAGGCTTTTTTAGATGTTTGGATACATTTTATCTGGACTTCCTATTTTTGAGTGACCCATTGTGATGACAGTGTCATATATAGGCATGTATGGCTGGCAGTGGAGCTGGTTTCCTTTTATTTACTGTTGATGCTGCTGCTGAATAAAGCAGCAGGACCTGCTCAAATCAATTTCTTCAGAACCCATTGGACGACATTTCACAATGCAGATGGACAATGAGCCGAAACATCCTGGGAAAGCTATGTTTTTTTTAAGGTAAAGAATGGAATGTTATGTCATGGCAGAGTCAATCATCAGACCTGAAGCTGATCCAGTGTGCATTTCACTTGTTGAAGCCAAAATTGAAAGGAAACCTGCCCCAAGACAAGCAGGAACTGAAGGCCCAGCAGAGCATCACGAGGGATTAAATCCATCATCCTTCACCAAAGTTAGCCATATCAGACATTATCAATGACTTAACAGCAAAGTTGTATTTCTTCCAATAGTCAGTTATGTAGACCTTATATAATTGCAGGTTTTCTGTTGACAAAAGAAGTTTTAAAAAAATATATTCGTCTAAACCTACGCTCAAATCCTGCTGTAGGAAGGCCTCTTCAAATGTCTTCCTCTGGATCTTTCCAAATCCAAGCGCAGAGGTAATGGTCTGATGAAGAAAAAAAAAAAAACAAATGTAATTCATTTTTGTGCCTGTATCTTGCAATCAAAAATAAATGAATTCCAACCTTAAACATGAAAATCATTTGCATGTTGGTACCAATGGTTCCCTATGACAACCGTGTGTGGCAGTGACGCAAATCTCAAAATTGCTCAGTGTCACATGTAGAGTGTCACAGACCCAACTCTGTTCATTTTATGTGGTTTTGCTCGGTATGGATAGGTTCTCGAAGGCTTTGGCCCATCCCTTTCATGAGTGACCTCAACTTTCAATTCCATTCCATTTTCCAAGATGGTTATCCACACAAGGGTTGCGGGAGTGCTGAGGCCTATCCCAGCTAACTTTGGGTGAAAAGCAGTCTATTCCCTGAACTGGTTGCCAATCAGTCACAGAGCACTTATTCACACCATCACTGAAAGGGAATTGATCTCACGGTTCCTGCACCAAAGATAGGCTTGTGTATCACTACGCAATCAGTGACTGACCTCAACTCACCCCAGTCTCACCCAAGATCTGGATTTGGACATTTTGTCATAGATACAGATTACTCAGATTACATGGGACAGGTTACTGTTGCAGGGACATTGTTTGCAATGTACTGTCAGGATGACAAGGCATTGATCACACTAGACAGAGTGAATACATTTCCATAACTAAAGCGTAGTCACTTACAATAGAGCTCGTGCACCTACGTCACCGAAGTCACGTGACTGGCCATACTGCCGGTCAAGCACAGCATTGTTCAATGCTAAATCAGTTGGAGACGACACAAAAATAAGTCTTATAGTACGACGCCCAGACTTTTGTCCGATACCGTTAAACATTTAGACGGTGATAATAAACAAAGGTATGTGGAAAAATGAGAGACACTTGGCATGAAGGACCCATATTTAATGGTAAAGTCGATGTTTTCGCTGATAAGAAATTGGACTGTTAACCCACATCCGCTTGTCTTGGATGACCCGATCTACACATATATCTGGTGAGTAAGTCGTCGAGATGTACATGGAAGAGTTTGAAAGTGTAAAAAATTCTGGACAGATACAAATACTTCGTTGCTGGATCTGTTCTCAATCAAGGATAAAACCCACATAGTGATGGAGCCACTCAGATTTGTACAAACATACATACATATATACATACAAATACCAATATTTAAAGAAATGACCCGCGGTTTTACACAAACTCGCATTCATTAACTATGATTGGGAAAAAAAACAGACAGCGAGTCGGCTCCTCCATACACAGAAGCATTTTGCGGCCACACGTTAAACTTAAATAAATCTCTCCATGACAGACTTTTTTTTTAAAATATGCATTGTTCTCAAATAAGTCCAATGTGTATTTAAAAAAAAGAAAATAAACCGCTACGAAAGGCTTCACCCCTCGTACACGGAAGCGTGATGCGGCCACACGTTAACCTATGACCTAGCGACAGTTTAGTTTCTTTTTTTTAAATACCTGTTGGACTCATTTGAGAACAATGCATTTGAAAAAACAAAACAAAACCATCAGTCAGGGAGAGGTTTAACGAAGTGTGACCGCAAAATGCGTCCGTGTATGTTGGAGACGACAGCCTGTCGTTTATTTTTGTTTTTTTTTAAACGCATTGTTCCCAAGTGAGCCATCTTAGCATTATAAATACTTCTTGGGAATTTGAGATTGAGAAGAATAATTCCTTCCTGAAATGAAGTGATCGCTACACAGTCGTGTGTATTTGGTTGGGCATCATCCATCACGTTTAATTGCCGAAATCCATCTATCTTTTCTGGTCTTTTCAGCTGGTATTCTATAGAATGACCTCATTGAATACCGTCTTTGTCACGACCCATCGGAACGGGAGTAGGACCCAAATGCAGGACTCGGACGATGCAAGGCAGTTCGGGGAGAAACGTTTATTATTTCGTGGTCGGGGATCGGGCAGGCCGTCAGGTGCAGCAGCGGTAGTGGGGACGTCGGGCGAAGAGAACAGGTGAGCGGGCAGGCAGGAGTCGGTACACAGGAGAACGATCAAAGCAGGCAGAAGTGTCAACGGAGTCAGGCTTACGGGGTTGGTCGGAGAACAGGCGAAGGTCAGTACACACCGGTTGTCGATCAGGGATACGGGAGTACTCGAACAGGACATGAACCTCAACGAACTGGTGCCGGCCAGTCGTCATCGGGGTCATATAAATACACAGCATAATCAGGCTGCATGAGGCGCAGGTGTGCACCTCCCAATCAGCGCAACCGCGCGGACACCTGCAGAACCCGGGCTGGAGCGGCAGGATCATGACAGTCTTGTCTGTTGTAACAACCAACAGCACAACAAGTGAATATTCTGCTTTGATTCAGTGTCCCTCACACTGTTGAACAGCTCTTTCTGACTGCCAATATGGCGCCGTGAAAATGGTGATGTGCACGAGCTCTATAAGGAGAAAATTATTACTGTCAGATTCAATGTTCATTACCATCTGATCTGACAGACTCAAGTTTTCAATGCTCATTATAAGAGAATAGATGGAGGACAACTGAGGCCTGGTATTCACATGACAATATTTAAGATGTACTGATTTTGAACCATCCTGACCATGGATGACAATCGCCAGACTATTTTAGGGATAATAAGATTCTTTTGCAAGATTGCCCTGTAGTCTGAGGTATGTTAACTGTAGTGTGATTGTGTTGACGTCAACAGGGTGACGACAAGGAAGTAAGTTAGGGAGTTGGCGGGCATAAAGGAAAATACAGCTCACGCACGTTGAAAGACACAAGGGACTCAGGTCTATGTTATTTAATAACACGACATGGTTTCAGAAGTGGGATAGTTAGCGTGGAGTGGACCTAACGGAGCTTCATTTGGACGGCGGTGGAGAAAGGATGACTTTAGAAGGAGGAAATATGACCAGTGTAGCCATAGCTCCCGCCCGGGTGGACAATGCGCCACAGCAACCGATAATTGCCGCCGGACCGAGCGCTACCTTCAACATCCAGCCGCTGGAGCCCTTCAACTTTTCAAAGCACCAGTAATGGGAGAAATGGATCCGGAGATTTGAAAGAGTTCGCCTGGCAAGTAACCTTCAAGCAAGCTTCGAGGAGAACGTTTACATTGCTCGCCATGTGCATACTGCCTTGCTGGGGAGGTCTGTGAGATGTAGGCTGGGCTGGTGGCACGCTTAGTCAATGTCACTGTGGAGGTATTAAAGGAGAATTACCCGAAATTATACACCGGCCTTGGAGAAGTACGTCAGCCTTGCACGATCAAGCTGAAATCGTGAGCTGTACCATTCTCTTTAAAAACGCCAAGGAGGATTCCATTGCCGCTGTTGGACAAAGTCAAGCAAGAATTGTCCCGCATGGACGGAGTTATTTGCAGGATTGAGGAGCCTACGGAAGGATGCGCGGGGATTGTGGTGGTGCCAAAAAAAGAATGGTGCTGTGCACATATGTGTAGATCTCACCAAGCTAAATGACTCCATGTGCAGGGAGAAATATATCCTGCCTTCAGTGGAGGAAATGCTAGGAATGCTGGCAGGAGCCAGGATTTTCAGTAAACTGGATGCAGACATGGGGTTTTGGCAAATTCCCCTGACGCCAGACGCAGCGAAACTTACAACTTTCATTACGCCCTTTGGGCGCTATTATTTGAAGTGGCTGCCTTTTGGGATTGCTTCCACCCCAGGACACTTTCAGAACCGCCTGGTGACGGAGGTCACTGGCGGGCTGGAGGGCGTTGTCTGTAACATGTAACACCTCTTGTCTAAAAAGAACTGCTGGGTGTGGGGCATCGACCAGGTGTGCACCTTTCAAGACTTGAAGGAGGCACTGATGTCTACACGAGTGCTGGCCATGTATGACCTCAACGGACAGTCCAAGGTCTCAGCAGACACGTCTTCGTACGGACTGGGAGGAGTACTCTCCAAAAATGGGATGAGAGGTGGAGGCCAGTAGCCTACATATCTTGGGCTCTCACACCTACAGAGCAGAGATATGCGCAAGTGGAGAAGGAAGCTCTGGGACTGACATGGGCTTGCAAAAGGTTCCGCAACTTCCTCATACGGAAACATTTCTAGATGGAGACAGACCACAAACGCCTCCTAAGTCTCCTGGGTACACAGCCATTGGATGCTCTACCTCCTCGGATCCAATGCTTCAGGATGTGACTCTGCGCTATTCTTATTCCATCACTCACGTGGCAGGGACGTGCCTGTGGACAGATGACACACTGTCACGAGCTCCTGTGCAGAGGGATGAGAAGCCTCCAGACAAGGAGCTGTTGGAAGATACCAACATCTACGTGGACATGGTGATGGAGCACCTGCTGGCGACCGTCAACAACCTGGAAGAGCTGAGGGAGCAGCAGAGAAGCAACAGTGTGTGTGCACGTGTGATGCAGCTGTGCGCAGCCGGCTGGCCTGTTAACAGGCCCAAAGAGCCAGGACTCAAGCTGTATTGGGGAGAGCAGGCATTCCTCACAGTCCAGAATGGTGTCTTGCTGAAGGGACAGAGACTTGTCGTTCCCTCAGCGATGAGAAATAATGTCCTTGCCAAATTACACGAAGGTCACCGAGGTGTGGTGAAATCCAGACGGAGGGCACAACACTCAGTGTGGTGGCCCGGGCTGAGCCAGCAGCTGAATGAGTTGGTTCCGAATTGCCAAACATGCTGCAAGGAGAGGCAAAACCACAGAGAGCCAATGATGCCATCTCCGTAGCTAGGCCGACCATCGGACAAGCTGGGAGCGGATTTGTTTGTGCTCGGGAGTAAGACCTACCTGCTGATGTGGACTACATGTCAAGGTATGTGGAGTTAGCTCTACTGACATCCACAAGTTCAAATGACGTGATCCACCACCTTAAGTCAATCTACGCACGTCATGGGATACCAGACCTTCTCGTTTCAGATCGGGGGCCACAGTTTTCCGGAGTGGGTTTCTCAGCGTTTGCAAAGTCCTCCGGGTTCCGGCATGTCACCAGCAGCCCAAGATACCCACAAGGCAATGCAGAGGCTGAATGAGGGGTTCAGACCATAAAAGGTCTCTTGAAGAAAGCAGATAACCCCCATCTGCCTTTAGTTGCTTACAGAAATACCCCTTTGGAGAATGGGTATAGTCCAGCTCAGCTTCTCATGGCATGGAGGCTTCAGACGACAGTGCCCGTCCTTCCCGCCTTGCTGAGTCCAGTTATTCAAAATCTTGAAGCTGTTCGGTTGAAGTAAAATGAGAAGCGAGTGAAAGATGTGCGATGGTTTAACCAGTGGCATCGTGCACAGAAACTCGAGGCACTGGACCCAGGCTACGAGGTGTGGATCAAGAAACATCAGGGGCCATCATCAGTAGTCACGCCACCCCATGTTCGTATCTAGTAGATGGACCCCACGGAACCATGAGACGGAACCGTTGTCATCTCATGCACATGAGAGCCTCGCCGGAGCAGTGTTGACCCACTCCGGTGGAGGATTCCCAGAGGGACAGTTCAGATCAACTGACAGAGAAACCGCCACCGCAGAACCTTCCAGAGCCACTATCTACTCCTACTCTCAGAAGTAGGTCCGGGAGGGCTGTAAGGAAGCCAGCGAGGTTGGATTTATGATTTTGTGTAGAGATAGAGACAATGCAGGAACTCAAATTAAAAAAAAAAAGAAAGAAAATGTTGAAATGTGATGTGATTCATGCTATATTTTTGTAATGTAAATGTTTACTTAGCTGCAGGATTGTTGGGTGAGTTATTGATTTGTTGAAGTAATTGTTCAAGCTAAGGCTAAAATATTATGTCTGTGCTTGACTGTCGGGGACAGGTACAGACAGGAGCAGACCTTCCAACCACGAGGCAGAATAACCCTCAAGGTCTGTTGAATCATTGGCAGTCTATCTAATGATTCTAGAAAGGGGAGATGTGGTGTGATTGTGTTGACGTCACCAGGGCGCGACAGTGGGTGACGACAAGGAAGTAAGTTTGGGAGTTGGCGGGCATAAAGGAAAATAAAGATCACGCACGTTGAAAGACACAAGGGATTCACGTCTGTTATTTAATAACACGACATTAACAATGTTAACTGGTCAAGGTCAATTAAATGTGTACAATATTTATGACCACATTTCTTCATGAGTGGGGCAAGTAGACCTCACCAAGTCATGACTCTTTGAATTGTGACATGAAAGAGAATGTAGCCAGTCAAGAAGAGATCTGACTCAGGAACCAGGAAGCTGCTGTAAATAAAATTTAAAAAATGTCTTCTCCAATTTTACATTTTATATCAGTGCATTCATCACTTGGGAAGAAGTATTATAGAAGTAGTCTTTACTGATGACATCATCATCCTGCAACAGTCCTCAACATTTTTGGTAGTGCTTCTTCATCGACATATTTGTTAGATCACACTTGATCTCATAACGTTTCTGTCTTGGCAGACTAGATTAGAGATCACTGATGTAACTGAATCTTTATGTGTGTGGTGTTCTGTGCCAAGATTATCAGAGGATGCCACACACAGCATGTCCACAACTGTTAAATGAAATTTTTCGTACTTATGTGGTGTCTGTAACAGAGAAATTTCAAGATTTAAAAACAAATCTTCATGTGTGATCCAACCTTTAAACAAACTAATTAAAGTAAGACAACATCATGAGCAGGAAAAATATTAGTAATTAGCATTTCACTTCAACATTACTATGGGTAAATGAAGGGGAACTACAGTATTTTGTTCTGTATGTTCTGTTCTGTATGCTTATGTGTGCTACTGTCACAGTTAGCGAGCCACCTTGGACACAAAATACTAATTAACAATTAAAAAATGTCCCATTGTTAATGAGAGAAAAACCTTCAATGGTCACAAAAATGACCTGAATCTGACAAAGAATAAATACAAATTCAATAAAAATTGACTATAAAAATTAAAGATTACTTTAAAATTGTGGTTCAGAATTATATAAAAAAAAAAACTCGTAAAACAGACTGGGCTATGTTCAGTGTCGTACACACCATGTCATCAAACAGCACATTGATTACTTGTGACCTTTTAAAAATACTGACTAACTGATTACAACATACTTGTGATGAAAATAAGAGAATATGCGTAGTTTATCATGATGGTCCTCAAAATAAATTATTTTCAACCTTTTCTAGGGGTACCATCTTTTTTTACAGGCCTGTTTCTTGCATTATTCTTATTTTATAATTCTGTTGAACCCCAATTCAAAAGGAATATCTGCTTTTCATTGGTTAACTTTCATTTGTATCCATTACTTATATTAAATTGAAGTCATGTCTGTGTCCACTGTTCAAAGGTGCTATTGACCGGAAAGTTTCACCATATGTTGGGAACAACCCACGTAATCCAAACATACAAAGAAAGTAGAACAAATAAGATCAGAAATTAAGTTGTGTGTAAAAATGTTAAAATGACACAAGAAAAAAAAGTACACAACATTTCGAAGAAAGGGATCTGCAAAATGGCATGGAAAGCCAGGACAACACCTAAACTCTATCAATAATAAAACACGAATTTGGCTCCTTATCAATGCAAATGTCTATCAGATGGTTCAGTCTTAACTGATGTCCTACAAAAAGGTTTCATTGCCAAGGTGTGAGTCAAGACACATCTCGTGATGGGCAAGAAGAGAGAACTGTTTCAAGACAACCAAAAACAAATTGCTGCAAAAAAAACCCCAATTGCATTAGGTACAAGCACATACAGTGGTTACGGAAAGCATACAAACCCCCTTAAAATTTCAATCTTTGTTATATTGCAGCCATTTCCTAAAATCATTGTAGTTAATTTCTTTCCTCTTTAACTTTAACATAGCACAACATATTGTTGGAAAAAATGTAATTGTTGACATTTTTGCAGATTTATTAAAAAGAAAAATTGAAATATAAAACAGCTAAAAGTATTCAGACATTTTGCTCTAACAGATATTTAACTCACGTTATGTCCATGTCTTGTGATTGTCCTTGAGAAGGTTTTACATCTTGAATGGAGTCCAAGCTGTGTTTGATTATACTGAGTGGATTTGATCAGGAAAGTCACACTATATCAGCTATATCAGACTTTATAGCTCACCGTGCTTGTCAAATGACAATCATGATGTCAAAGGAAATGGTTTAGGAGCTCAGACACAGAATTTTGGCAAAACAGACCTGGCCAAGATTACAAGAAAAAAATCTGCTGCACTTAAAAATACTTGCTGTTCTGGACCCCTCCTCGAGCCGTCACCTTATCGTAGTGAAGAGGTTTGTGTGTCCTGATGATTCTAGGAGGCAATTTGTCTGGGGCTTCAGTCCGCTGGTGGCCAGGCCTGCACCCGTGGGGCTAACCACATGTGCACTTGGCACCTGTACACCATAGGTCGCAGTTAGATAATCCACTTTGTAGTCATTTCATAGGACTTGCGGCCACGTCTTGGATACTCGGTTGAAGAGAGAGGTGGATGGTGGGTAATGATGGTCTGCTGGAAACAGCTGGCAGATTTCCTTGTCAGAATGAGTTTAAACTCCCACCTCGGAAAGAATGTTGCTCATGTTCTAGGAGAAGCGGGGGAGAATAAGTCTGAGTAGACAATGTTCCACGCCTATATGGCTGAGGCAGCTGTCCGGAGCTGTGTCGGGAAGGTGGTCAGTGCCTGTTGTGGAAGCAACCCCCAAACATGTTGGTGCACACCGACAGTGAGGGATGCAGTGAGGGGGCCTTTTTAGGCTGTGGGACTCCCAAGGACGGTGATAGGTACCAGCTGGCCAGGGAGAATGCAGTTTGGTGGTTGCTGAGGTAAAAACCCAGGCATGGAAGGAGATTGGTGGAAAATCTGATCCACTATCCAGCTTCTATGGATTTGAAGAAGTCGTTCGACCGTGTCCCTCGGTGAGTCATGTGGGAGGTGCTTCAGGAGTATGGGGTACTGAACCCCGATGATATGGGGTGTTCAGTCCCTGTATGACCACTGCCAAAGGTTGCCCCCTATAAGTCACACTCATTTATGGTGAGAGCTGGCCTCCGCCAAGGCTGCCTTTGTCATGATTCTCTTCATAATTTTTACAGATACAATTCATAGGAGGCGATGAGTGTAAAGGGGTCTGGTCTGGTTTGCAGATGATGTGGGTCTGGTGGGTTCATCAAGCTGTGATCTCCATCTCTCCTGGGAGGGGTTCGCAGCTGAGTGTGAAGCAGCTGGGAGAATATCCGTCCACCCATTTTCTTTGCCACTTATCCTCACAAGGCTCATGGGAGTGCAGAGCCAATCCCACAACACCCTGAACTGGTTGCCAGCCAATCGCAGGGCACATAGAGGCAGGCAACAGTTGCACTCATAATCACACCTAGGGACAATTTAGAGTGTCCAATTAATGTTGAATGTTTTTGGGATGTGGATTGAACCCAGGACCTCAGAACTGTGAGGACAACACTTTACAGCTGAGCCACTGTACCGCCTTAAATTTATAATGTAAATACAAATTATAAAACACTCACTGTATTATATTACGGTATAGCAGACATGTTAAACTCAGTTTGGCCCTGGGGCGAGATCCAGACTTTATGTTCTCAGGTGGGCCGGACCAGTAAAAGAATATCAACTCCAAATATTTTAACTTTGTTTTTCAGTCCTATGCTTTGTCATTCAGCCTACATTTGTAGCCGACCATACATATAATCACGGATGACAAGGGATCTTTTCTAAGCACAACACATTTCTTCACAAACAATGGAAAAAAAATATTTTCATGTTTAGCAGTGAATGCTTTAACAACTGGTTTATTTTAACAGTTGAGTGAATGCAGTTTTACACCTCAACCAACTCACCACACTAAACGAACTCAAGTGGGAGCTATGAAAAATATTTTCGCCTTAATTGTCATACTGCTTTGAAATAAATAAACAAATAAATATATAGGCTATAGCAGTGCATGGTCAATAATATTAGACTACAAAAGATGAAATTAGGCTGGGCCTTCTGAAGGTGAGAATATATTACGCAATATTAATTGTCTTTAATATGAAACCAGATTGATCTTATTTTTTATGATCTGTATTCATGAGTGCAAACGAATTTCATGTCATCACACTTTTTTTCTTTCTCTCACTGTACTGGCTGCTGAAACTTGTGATCTTTTTACGTTCACAAGTGTATCGATTGGAGTGAAATCCTGATTAGCAGTACATTTAACAATGTCATTCAAGTTTGATTTGTTGACCTTGAGCTCTGCTTTGTTTGATTATTGTTCACAAAGATAAGTAGTCTCAAACATGGGTAGAACCTTTGTAGTCATGGTGAAGCAAGAGTGACAGTTTATTTTTACTTGAACACATCACTTTGCGAATGTTTATTTTCTATGACTAACTTGTGTCAGTGCCGGATGTGACAGCGTGACCGATTTTACACATATACTGCTCTCGAGCGGCCGTAGGGAGCATTTGCTTTGCATTCATTTAAAAAAAAAATCACAACTTTTGATTAATAGCTCGAAACTTGCTTCTTTTTTGACATACTCAGAAATTGTGCCGGATCGGATCAAATCACCCAACAGGCTGTTTGACATGCCTACGGTATAGTTCCCATTCATCACTCAGAGACTCTTCTGCTGGAGGCACTCGCAACAAAGTTGAGTTTTTTACCTTTGAGATGGGGAGTTGTTTAGTGTGTGTGCGTGTGTGTGTGTGTGTGGACCAGAATGTTTAAAATATGTCAACAGTCCAGTATTTATACTTTGCATACTTGAGACAAAAAAATACAAGAGTACAAGTGTCTAGTTAAACAACAACAAGACAATACAATTTTTATTGCAGTACGGAACTAACATTCCTCACTCGGAAAATCTTCTGCTGGAGGTGCTTTGTCAGTTTCACACAACCTAGGACATTTAATGTATGATATTGGAGATAGGAAGACAAGAGGAACTTTTGCTCGTGAGGAGAATGCAGGGGACGTGTACAGGACAATCTCCTGCCTGTTCTGGCCACATCTCCACGAATCCACCTTTTCACTTCTTTCGGAGGGTTGGCAATGTAACAAACACAGGCAACGTGATAAACAAAGCAACCGCAAACAACCGTCTGAACAAAGCAAGCATGAGTCGATAAACAAAGCAACCGTAAGCAACTGTGACAAACAAAGCAAACATGGGATGTCTTCTACTGGAAAGCGCAAAATATTCCCGACGCAACCCTTTGAAGTCCTCTGTGTTTCAGAATCACAATTAGCTTTATTGGGTATTATTATTAAGTTTAGCTCTGTTAAAATCTCCTAGGATAATGAGCGATGAATCTGGTTGTTTTTTTGCAATCTCGTTTACCTGCTTGCCAAGCGTTAGCAGTGGTGTGTCCATGCTAGCTTGAGGTGGAATGGAACACCTATGAGAATGAAAGGCAAATTCACGCAAGGAGTTAAACTGCTTACAGTTCAAGAACAATGACTCCAAAAGTGGGCTGCAGTGTGTGCTGAGCTGTGTATT
The DNA here is from genome assembly GCF_019802595.1 of Syngnathoides biaculeatus. Lineage (NCBI taxonomy): Eukaryota > Metazoa > Chordata > Actinopteri > Syngnathiformes > Syngnathidae > Syngnathoides > Syngnathoides biaculeatus. Next base: position 186,403 of record NC_084654.1, on the reverse strand, counting down.
TTCTGTGTTATCATTTTTCATTGATATAAAAAGATACTCCACCGGCTTTCGATTTCCGCAATGCTCTCGGCGCAAAAAAGATGAAAATTGGGTAGTGTAACGGCGCCGTCGGGGACGTGTCCACAAAGCCAAGTCTCTGTGAAGCACAGGGTGGGATAAGGTCCAAGGTCTTTCCAAGTTTTGATCAGAAGCTCAACTTCATCCATTTTGTTGGCTAGGGAGCGTAGATTTGTTAGATGAATCAACTGAAGCGCCAGTCTGTCTCCCGTCATTCGCAGTTCAACTTGTGGACCGGCTCGCGTGCCCCTGCGGTGGCATAGACGCAAAGCTTTGTAGAGAGCGCTGATGAGTAACTCCGGGAGAAGATTCAGCAAATTTGCGAGTGCAGTCGAAAAAAAGTCTGGAGAAGACTTTCTAATTATTAGCCAGTAGTTTTTGTGTACTTGAGTCACGAAACAACCAAAAAAACACACAAACGTAAACAGTATCAGGAAGAACATGCCGGAGGATGGCACACCAGTAGGCACCATCTTCTCTACTTTTCTCACCATTGGGAGGTCCACTCCATCCTGCACAATGAGCCTTTTTTCATCGCATCACATTATTTAAGCATGTCTAGCATTAAGCATTATAAGCAAAACAATAGAGCAAATATGAGATAACTTTAAGTTGTCACCACACGTTTTGGTTCCTTATTAAAAGTTATTGAAGTGGTTTTACAAATTTTATGTAGTGCACCATGGATTCATTCACGCCATAATGGCACGTAACTTCTGCTGTTTTTGAGGGTGGCACATGAGACATGGTACATTACAATGTGGTGCACCTTATATTACATACGGAGTTCCAACATTTGCAGTTGTTGTTGTGTGACTTGTCCAACAAAGGACACTCAAACAAACTACAGTAGTTACACTGCTAGCATACATGCAAGCAAGGGTTTTAGCGTGTCTGTAAGATTCCATATGATGGTGCTCACAAGGCAGTGAGGAACAATTGCATTTCATATCTGTAAGCAGAAGAAGCTTACATTGCCCCACACACTGCCTGTGTAGGCAGGTCATTACGATGTTGTATGCACTCACGATGTCACATCGAAACTAAAATAATCACACCACAGCAAACACAGTAGAATAACTAGCAAATACTAAAATAAACACAATGACTCATGAAATAATTGACACAAAACATGCACTTTAAACGCTATTTACATCCTCCTAGTACACTTTTCTTCGCTAGGAGGTCCTGAGTGCCGCAAAACTCTCAAGAACAGATGTTTTCTTTCAAATACCTCGGCAACTCAAAGGATTACTCCCAAAATACGTCCAATCATCATCAGCAATCACACACACCAATTTCTCTTAATAAAAAATTTAATCAAATTCACCTATATGGCGCTTCAACGGGTCCCTATTGAAGGAACCGGATTTTGGTTTTTCTGTCAGGGAGGAAGAGGATGAATTTCTGAAATTCAATGCTTCTACAAACTAATCCCCATATCTTTTTTAAGAAACCAGGGAAGCTGTTTTGAGAGGTAGAATAGTATATTCTTCCTATGAGAAAAAAAATTCCAAAACAGAATTGAGGAAAAAGTTAAATACCTCAAAGAAGAATATGTAAGTCGTGCAAAAGATACGCTTAAAAATCAACTCAATAAGTCAAAACATCAATGAGCCATCTTAACTAAAAGACCAGGTTTTCTACAATGGTTAAGACACACAAATTTTGCGCACAATAATAAATTGGGACAATTCATTGTGAATCAACTGCAGCACAATAAAGAAAAAGTCATTACATTTTTTTCACCATACAAACAGCAACTGTACACTTGAAATAAGTGACGTTTTTTGCAAATTTTACATACTTACATACTTTTTCAAACAACTCAGATCATAAAGGAATTGAAACTTTCATTAAAGTGCTAATCCAGGAGAAAATTTATTTTATTTGTCTTTCATACAAATGGAGCTAAAATGTCATTAAAAATATTTTTAAAATTCTCAACACAACAGAAATGGAATAAATTAGCGCCAAAGTGCACATTTTCTTTGTAATTCGAATTGGCTCCCATGTCTGTTTCAAACCGAGGCTCAGTTGAGCTGCTCCGTGTGATGTCACACAAAGACAGCCCCAGTAAAGAAAATGGCTTCCTGCAAAGACAATCATACACGCTGCAAGTGGGATCTCGAGGAGATAGACAGCATTGATGAAGAAGTTTTTATGGAATGCTCTGTGGAAGAGATAGGAAGTGAAGAGGAGGAATTTTCTAATGCTTCCCATGTTCGAAAAATAGGTGTTTCGCACCCAAAATATAGATTGGTATGTGCCTCAAGAAATTTACGTACACTTTGTTGACGAAATAATCTAATTCAAACACGTTTAAACATCTGATACTGCTTGCACACAATTCTGAGTCGTTTGTTGTTGTTTGTACGAGAGACTGAGTAGCCGAGGCGTAAAACAAAAATCGAAACCTTCGGTATCGTTCTGCGTTTAAAGATCACATTTATAGTATGCTCTGAGTTGGACAGTACAGTACGCTTACATTTAGCCAGTGGTTATCGTTACTTACACGAAATGATCAGTAGTTGTAGCTAATAGCCATATACATAGAAATATGTATGTATTACATATAAATTATCAGCAGACGCCCACTCAGGTGGCCTCGTTTGTTTATACCAGTTTTCCCTGTGGGAAGGGACCTCTTTGTTCTTTCGTGTTTCGTGACTTGTTGTTTTGCTGGATATTGCTTGAACACTTAGGAGGATGGATTCAGTCTTCATACTTTTCGCCGACTGATCAAGGTTCCGGTGGCGTGTCCGCCGATCACGGGTTCGGCAGCGCGTCCGCTGATCACGGCTTCGGTGCCCGATCCGCCAATCACGGCTTCGTTGCCCCATCCGCCAATCACGGCATCGGCCCTGCGTCCGCCGATCACGGCACGGTAGCTCATAGTGGCGCCGAGCCAGGCCGCTTTACACAATGTTTATAGGCATGTCAGTGGCCCTTTAAAGATCTAAACAATGCAACCCTATGGGGGCACAAGGCAGTGCAATCTGTAAGATGATCCCAAGCCCGGATAAATGGAGAGAGTTGCGTCAGGAAGGGCATCCGGCATAACACTGTGCCAAACAAATATGAGCGTTCATCTAAAGGATACCATACCGGATTAGTGGTGGCCTGGGCTAACAATGCCCACCCCTGGTACCGTTAAACTCCAGGGTATCATTGGAATTTCAGCTACTGTGGGTCGAAGACAAGGAAGAGGAGGAAAGCAGATTCATCGGCAGAAGAAGAAGAGGAATGCAAAGAGCCTTCAACTGTGTGTTGGTACTTTGATTGTTGGGACTATGACAGGAAAAGCTCAGGAGTTGGTTGACATGATGATTAGTAGGAGAAAGGTTCATATATTGTGCATCCAAAAGGGCAGGTGGAAATGGAGCAAAGCTAGAAGTTTAGGAGCATGGTCATAATAGTTTTACCATGGAGTAGATGGGAGAAATGTAGTAGGTTTGGCTGGCTAAGAATGTCTTGGAGGTGAAAAGGGTATCAGATCGACTGATGAGGCTGAAATATAAAATTGACGGTATTATGTATAATGTGATAAGCAGCTATGCCCCACAGGTAGCATGTGAACTGGAGTTGAAAGAGAAATTTTTGAAGGAACAAGATGAAGTAGTTCTGAGCATCCCAGATAGAGAGAGAGTTGTGATTGGTGGAGATTGTAATGGACATGTTGGTGAAGGAAAAAGGGAGGGTGAAGAAGTGATGGGTAGGTACGGCATCCAGGAAAGGAACTTTGAGGGACAGATGGTGATGGACCTTGAAAAACAGATGGAAATGGCAGGAGTCAACACTTTTTTCAGGAAGAGGCAGGAACATAGAGTGACCTACAAAAGCGGAGGTAGAAGGACGCAGGTGGATTATATTCTGTGCAGATGATGTAATCTGAAGGTTACTGACAGTGAAATAGTGGTAGGGGAGAGTGTAGCTCGACAGCATAGTTATGGTGGAGTGTAGGATTACTCTGGTTGTGGGTAGGAAGCTTTAGAAGGCAAAGGTAGAGCAGAGAATCATGTGGCGGAAGCTGAGAAAGGAAGAATGTTGTGCAACCTTTTGGAAAGAAGTGAGACAGGCTCTCGATGGACAGTAGGAATTTCCGGAAGACTGGACTACTACAGCCAAGGTGATCGGAGAGACAGGCAGGAGAGTACTTGATGTGTCTTCTGGTAGGAAAGGGGAGAAGGAGACTTGGTGGAACCCCAAAATACAGGAAGTTATACAAGGAAAGAGATTAGCGAAGAAGAAGTGGGGCACTGAGAGGACTGAGGTGAGGCAGAAGGAATACATTGAGATGTAGGGCAAAGGTAAAAGTGGGGAAGGCTAAACAAGAGGCATATGACGACGAACATCAGATTGGACACGAAAGACGGAAAAAAGGAACCTGGCCAGACAGAGTGATAGAGATGGGAAGGATGTGCAACAGGTAAGAGTGATTAAGGATAGAGATGAAAATGTGTTGACTGGTGCCAGTAGTGTGCTAAATAGATGAAAAAAAGTTGATGAATGAAGAAAATGAGAGAGAAGGAAGAGCAGAAGAGGCAAATGTGAAGCACCAGGAAGTGGCAATGATTAGTAAGGGAAAAGTTAGAAAGGCACTAAAGAGGATGAAAAATGGAAAGACAGTTTGTCCTGATGACATACCTGTGGCGGTATGGAAGCAAATTGGAGAGGTGGCTGTGGAGTTTTTGACCAACTTATTCAACAGAATACTCGTGGGCGAAAAGATGCCATAAGAATAGAGAAAAAGTGTGCTAGTTCCCATTTTTAAGAACCAAGATAATGTGCAGAGCTGTGGGAACTATAGAGGAATAAAGTTGATGAAGTTATGGGAATGAGTAGTGGAGGCTAGACTAACAGTAATACTACTAACTAAGTACTAACACTAATAAACTAACTTCATGTCTAGAAAGAGTACCACAGATGCATTATTTGCCTTGAAGATGTTAGTGAAAAAGTATAGAGAAGGTCAGAAGGAGCTACAATGTGTCTTTGTTGATCTAGAGAAACCCTAGGACAGAGTATCAAGGGAGGAACTGTGGTACTGCATGTGTAAGTCTGGTGTGGTGGAAAAATATGTCAGAATAATACAGGACAGTTATGAGGGCTGCAAAAGAGTGGTTGGGTGTGCCGTAGGTGTGACAGAAGAATTTAAGGTGGAGGTGGGACTGCATCAGGGATCAGCTATGAGTCCCTTCCTGTTTGATGTGGTAATGGATAGGCTGACAGATGAGGTTAGACTGGAATCCCCTTGGACCATGATGTCCGCAGATAATATTGTGATATGCAGTGAAAGCAGGGAGCAGGTGGAAGAACAATTAGAAATATGGAGACATGCACTGGAAAGGACAGGAATGAAGATTAGCCGAAGTAAAACAGAAAATATGCATATGAATGAGAGGGGTGGAGGGGGAAGAGTGAGGCTCCAGGAAGAAGAGATTGTGAGGGTGGACGACTTCAAATAGTTGGGGAAATTAATCCAGAGCAATGGTGAGTTTGGTTAGGAAGTGAAGAAATAGGTCCAAGCAGATTGGAACAGCTGGCGGAAAGTGTCTGTTGTGTTATGTGACAGAAGAGTCTTTGCAACGATGAAGGACAAAGTTTATAAAACAGTGGTGAGGCAAGCCATGATGTATGGATGAGAGACGGTGGCTCTGAAGAGACAACAGTAGGTGGCAGAAATGAAGATGTTGAGGTTCTCGCTAGGAGTGAGCAGGTTGGATAGGATTAGCAATGAACGCATTAGAGGGACAACCAAAGTTGGATGCTCTGGAGACAAGGTTCGAGAGAGCAGACTTCGATGGTTTGAACATGTCCAGTGGTGAGAGAGTGTGTATATTGGTAGAAGGGTGCTGTGGATGGAGCTGCTAGGCAAATGAGCAAGAGGAAGATCAAAGAGAAGGTTGATGGATATTGTGAGAGAAGACATGAAGGCAGTTGGTGGTAGAGAGGACGATTCAGGAGATAGGCTTAGATTGAAAAAAATGACACGCCGTGGCGACCCCTAACGGGACAAGCCGAAAGGAAAAGAAGATTAAGGATCTAAACCTTTCTCAGTTAAATAGAGAAAATCTTGATGTTCCTTTAACCATCAGAATTATGTAACGCATTAAAAAAAGCAGGACAGGCCCCTGGCCCAGACAGAATCCCTGTTGAGTTCGTTAAATATTTTTGGTCTTGCACCATTTTTTTTTTTTTTAACCACAGTCAAGGAAATAAATGATAATGGTCAGATTAGTTGCCATAAGAACACAGCTTCAATGTAGTTATTGCTATAGCCATGTAAAGACCCCACTCGTGGCTCCTTTTCATCCCTTATCACTGATTAATATACAATATTTTCACAACCATAAGTCGCGCTTAAAAGTCCCGAGTTTTCTCCAAAATAGATGAGGTGACATATCTGTGCATTAGTTCCAAAATCTGGAAATCTTGTCTGAATTCGATGAGCTCTCCGCTTGACTGACTGGGAGCATTTCCTGCTGACAAGCTGCTTAGATAAAGCAAAGGCAGATGTGACTGAGGACAGCATGCAGACGTTAAAGGCTGTGAATGTAAAAGAGGATGCTAAAGGGAAGCACCCCAGTAGGTATGTAGTGCCAGTATGGGAAATGTGCAAGACAACATCGGTTTGGCTAAGGATGCCCTAAAATAGCACCTACGAAGAGACACATACAAAGCACAGTTGAAACTGCAAGATATCAGTTACACAGAGGAACATGAGAATCAAGGAGCCGCGAGACAGTTCAAGATCAACAAACCCATGGTTTACTAGTGGAGGAAGCAGGAAAACGAGCTTTGCCAAGTCAAGAAGATGAAGCTGAGTTTCCTTGGAAACAAGGAAAGGTTGTCCAAGTTGGAAATCGAGTAATGGATTAATGATCAAAGAATAGCCAGGAGAAGCATTAGGGAACATGGCATGTTTGATGGAGAACTTTCCCAGCTGTTCATTTCGGAAACAGAAGATGAAGACTGATGGATTTGTGGATGAACAATGTCAAAAAATAATGTTAAATTGTTAAATACGACATTACAGTACAACTGAACTTACTGTTTACATTGTTAAATACTTTAATAATGTACAACGGAACTCAGTGTTGCTCCCTCTGCCTTTTTAAATACTGTGCATGCATACTACCATATGTCTTCAGAGAGCATATTGTAGCATCGCTCGGAGGCTGGAGGCATTTCCAGCATGCTTTGCGATGCTAGACACCTCAATCTCATTTGAAGTGCTGTTTGGTGTGGTGTGATGATTTTGGTTTGTCTGAGAAAAGGGTTAGCCTTTATTTCTGCTGGGAAAAATAAAAGTGCTATCGTCCTTCACTTGACTAGTGACCACCACAGTATTTAAGCTAGCGTATTGTAGCGTCACTAGGAGCGTGGAATCACACTCAGCATGCTTTGCAATGCTAAATAAATAGTGTTTGAGGTGTATGTTCCATCTCTCCAGCCATTTCCTGAGCTGATTATCCTCACAAGGGTCATGGGAGTGACGGAGCCATTCCCAGCTTTCATGAGACAGGAGGCATGGTAGACCCTCAACTGGTTGCCAGGCAATTGCAGGGCACATGGAGACAGACAACAGTCGTACTCACAATCACACCAAGGGGCAATTTAGAGTCTCCAATTGATGCATGTTTTTTCGATGTGGAGCAAAGTGTAGTGCCCGGAGAAAACCCACGGAGGCAAAGGGGGAACATGGAAACTCCAAATAGGCGGGGCCTGGGATTTGAATCCCGGTGTTCAGAACTGTGAGGCAAATGGTTTACAGTGCTACACCATGCTGCCCAAGGTGTATGTTCTGTAAATTATTTCATTGCCTTCATTTTGGTTCCTTTGTCGTCAGCCGATTGTGCTGTTCTGTATGCTATGACGTAATGATTTTGGTTTGGTGTGACACTGTGATTCTGCTTGGCGTGTTGACTTGTAACTTTTGATATACTGTATTATTTTAAGTGTGACATACATACCTTAACAATATCTTCCATGGTGTTGTTGGAATAGTCCACAGCTAACAAGTAATAGGGCTTGGGCTGATGCTCAATTATTTTTTGAATGACTCTATAATGAAACATACGAAAGTACAGTAAATAGTACACCAAACCACTTTAAAACTATTCAGCTACATTCTCATAGTATGGCTGCTTAAGTACAACTAAGGCCAGGATGTAAGTACTCTGGGCACGAGAGGGATCAATGTACAGTTGAGATTTCTTCTTCTTCTTTTCCTTTCAGCTTGTGGCGTTAGAGAGAGGCGTGAATTTTCCTTGCCAATACAGAGTAAAAGCCATCCATTTTGTCCGCCATGTACATGTATAACAACATGTACATTGTGCTTTGTGTGATGACGAGAGGGTAGCCTTCCACTGCCTTCGGGTGGGGTGCATTAAAGAAGAACCAGGAAGTGACAATTTTTGCAGATGCCTACAGTGGCGGGGTCCATTGTTTATACCTATTGTACTGGCAAGAAATTAGCTGTTCTTTTCCGTGTGCTAGCCAAAATGCTATATTGAATTGCTGGATTTTGCTCAAACACTTGGGAGGATGGATTCCCTCTTCACAAGTTTCCAAAAGACCCGATTCATTGTGTAAAATGGATTGCACAGGTGCAATGGACAAGAGCTTTTGTGTGTTTCAAATGACAGGCAGGTGTGTATAGAGCTATTAAAAAAATAGTTGGGGCGGGGGACTATTTTCTCTAACAGTTTATGGCATATGTTTCGTGTGAATTTAGAATACCATAATTTCTCAAAAATAATGCGCAAATATTTCCCGAAATGTGTTCTAAAAGTTGCTGTATGAAACTATGATAAGTCGATGACTTCAGATGGGTATCAAAAGAACGTGAGCTCAAACTAAGTAGTATGAGCAACATTGACACATAAAAAAAAGAAGAGCGCACACAATTGAAATGCCCACTTTTTTTAATGTGCCTATTATGCTCATTTGTAGTAATCCCCCCACCCCCACACCCACCGGCCACCAGTGTATGGCCCCCCCGGCATAATTACTTCACCCACCATGGCTCCTCCTGAGTACGCTACATACACGAGGCTTGTAAAACTTAGGAAATCGAACAATTATGGGCCAGTCATTTTAAATAATTCATCGTGTCGTTTGTCCTCCTCGTTTGTCTGTCGGGAAGTCTGTTTTAAGTGAAGAAGCAATCCGCATATTGTCTAAATATGGCTCGAAACGATATGTTAAATACTCCTGGTTGCTTCACTCGCTTTTGGGATGTTTTTTTCCTCAAAAAGTGCTTGAGCTTTAGAAGGGGCCTCAGAAAAAAAAAGTAATTAGTTATAGTTACTAGTTACTTGTTCCAAAAAGTAACTGCATTACTAATTGAGTTACTCCACTGTAAAAGTAACTACTTAACAGTACACCTAACTAGTGCGTTACTCCAAAACACACACACACACACACACACACACTCACATACAAGCCAGATGCATAGAGCAGGACAGCAAAATACAGGTACCTGCACAGAGGTTTGAATTTAGTGCAACTCATGTTTAGATTGGACTGAAAATGGCTTGTTAAATCTAACTCTTAACATGAATTCCTCTCTCCAAACATCTATCCACCCAACCCAATAGTCTCAATAATTTCAACCCTTAAACCAGTGGTTGTATCGTAGGAGAAGCAGCTTCTCAACCTTGAGGTCAGAGAGTCTGTTCCTCTTTGGTGTGAAGACAAACTTCTCCACACTTGACATGCACATTTTTACCTTTCACCTCAACGAGATTAAAGTAGTGTCTGAATCTCCATTTGGCAAATGCCGTCTTCCCTCCGGAGTCTGCGTGAGTCATCCTCACGTGCCAATTCTCGCTCTGCGCTGGAAACACCTACCACTACTACTATTTTGGTCATAATTCCACTAACTGTGTTTGGAGGAAGACGAATTATGAGTTCCATCTCAAGAGCACCAACCCTACTGTGAAGTATGGGGGTGGTAGCATCATGGTTTGGGGGTGTTTTTCTGCACAGTGGACAGCAACACTGCACTGTATTAAGGAGAGGATGACCACGGCCATATATTGTGAGATTTTGGAGAACAAGGTCTTTCGCTCAGTCAGAGCATTGAAGATGGGTCGTGGCTCAGTCTTTCAACATGACAATGACCCAAAGCACACAACCAGTAAAACCAAGGAGTGGTTAACCCACAATGATTTCCCCATCTTTTTTTCTTGGTGTAAAACTGAATTGTTGCTTGCAGAATATCTTTAGCAATGCATGTTGAAAGCTGAACGATGCTTCCAAACAGTTTTAAGGTTATTGTTATGAGTTCTCCTATTTTTAAAATATAGAATTATTTTTTTGTGCACTGCATTGTCTGTCTTGAATTGGTGATGTCATTATGCATTTCGCGCAGAGTATGGATTGCATGGATTAACTGACATTTACACAAGTACTAGTCTCTACTGGCCTAAAGTTGTATCAGTATATGTCATGACCAGAACACGGGGTTGCACCCAAATGCACAACCTGGGAGACCCAGCTGCGGTTCGGGAAACGTCTTTATTTAGTCCAGTGTCGAGAATCAAACAGGCAGTCCACGGGAGCAACAGTAATAAAGTCGGCAGGCATGAAAGGCAGGTCACAGACGGGGATATCATTGTGGGTTAAAAAAAAATGAAACAAAGTTGGATGCGAAATTTCAAATTTACAGTTCATGGTTGGCTTGGTTAGCAATGTATTTTTTTTGTTTGTTGACATTTTCATTGTAAGTTTAAAAAAATGCAAAATTGTTCTTAAAAATGTTCTGATGGGAATATGAATGCTGTAATTTGAATCTTTGAATGAGGCATATACAGTGAAGAAAATAAGTATTTGAACACCCTGCTATATTGCAAGTTCTCCCACTTAGAAATCATGGAGGTGTCTGAAATTTTCATCGTAGGTGCATGTCCACTGTGAGAGATATAATCTAAAAAGAAAAATCCAGAAACCACAATGTATGATATTTTTTTATGATTTATCTGTGTGATACAGCTGCAAATAAATATTTGAACACCCGTGAAAACCAATATTAATATTTGGTACAGTAGCTTTTGTTTGCAATTACAGAGGTCAAACATTTCCTGTAGTTGTTCACCAAGTTTGCACACACTGCAGGCGGGATTTTTGCCCACTCCTCCACACAGATCTTCTCTAGATCAGATGGGTTTCTGGGCTGTCGCTGAGAAACACGGAGTTTCAGCTCCCTCCAAAGATTTTCTATGGGGTTTAGGTCTGGGGACTGGCTAGGCCACTCAAGAAACTTGATATGCTTCTTATGGAGCCACTTCTTGGTTTTCCTAGTTGTGTGCTTTGGGTCATTGTCATGTTGAAAGACCCAGCCACGACCCATCTTCAATGCTCTGACTGAGGGAAAGAGGTTATTCCCAAAATCTCGCAATGCATGGCTGCGGTCATTCTCTCCTGAATACAGTGCAGTCGTCCTGTCGCATATGCTGAAAAACACGCCAAAAGCATGATGCTTCCACCCCCATGCTTCACAGTAGGGTTGGTGCTCTTGGGATGGAACTCATCATTCGTCTTCCTCCAAACACAGTTAGTGGAATTATGACCAAAAAGTTCCATTTTGGTCTCATCTGAAGACAAAACCTTCTCCCATGACTCCTCTGTATCATCCAAATGGTCATTGGCAAATTTAAGAAGGACCTTGACATGTGCTGGTTTAAGCATGGGAACCTTCCGTGCCATGCATAATTTGCATGATTGACGTCTTAGTGTCTCACCAACAGTCACCTTGGAAATGGTGGTCCCAGCTCTTTTCAAGTCATCAACCAAGTCCTGTCGTGTAGTCCTGGGCTGATTCCTCACCTTTCTAAGGATCATTGAGACCCCACAAGGTGATATCTTGCATGGGGCTCCACTCTGATTGAGATTGACCGTCATTTTAACTTCTTCCATTTTCTAATGATTGCTCCAACAGTGGACTTCTTTTCACCAAGCTGCTTGGCAATTTTTTCGTAGCCCTTTCAATCCATATGGAGTTCAACAATTATGTCTCTGGTGTCTTTGGACAGCTCTTTGGTCTTGGCCATGTTACAAGTTTGAATCTTAATGATTGTATGAGGTGTGAGGACAGGTGTCTTTATGCAGCTAACAGGTGCATCTGAGTCAGGATAATACATGGAGTGGAGGTGGACTTTTAAATACGGACTAACAGGTCAATACATATGTCTGATGTTTCTTACGGTGGTCAAAGGGGCCTTAGTGTGTTTGTTCGGACACGAAAAAAATTAGAGGACTGTTGAGTGTGATCCTGAATATAATAAGATAAGAAGATAGATTGATGGATGAATGGCAGGTGTAATTTCCAGGTGTCTCATTGAGTGTATCCAGCATGCTAGAAGATATTACATTAGGCTGAATGTAGCATACAGTGGATGTTGAGCCCATGAAAATGTCAAAAGGTAGGAAAGAAAGCATATTCAATGAACAGTGTCCAACCTTGCAAGATCACAGACGTGAATTGTGGGAACAATGTTGTTGCCCTCTCCAAAGACTGGTATTTCATTTTCTTCTCCCAGCCATGACATCTATGAAACCAGAATGGCAATAGGTTAGAAAAATAAACCATCAAAATACAAATTCTGAATTTCCTTCTGTATACAGTACACAATACATAGAATACAAAAGCATAATGTGACGGAATGTAACTATGTTATGTACATCATAGGTAGGAGTTCATAAGAAATAATTATCAAACAACATGACATAAGAAATATTTTAATGAAGTTCCCACAGCTCTGCACATCATCTTTGTTCTTAAAAATGAGAACTAGCACACTTTTCCTCCATTCTTATGGCATCTTTTTGCCCACGAGTATTATGTTGAATAAGTTGGTCAAAAAATCCACAGCCACCTCGCTAATTTGCTTCCATACCTCCACACGTATGTCATCAGAACAAACTGCCTTTCTATTTTTCATCCTCTCCACCACTCATTCCCATAACTTCATTGTGTGGCTTATCAACTTTATTCTTCTATAGAGCTCGTGCACATGACGTCACCATTTTCACCACGCCATTTTCCTGGTCAAAAAGACCTGCTGTTACAAGAGATCATTCTATGGAATACCAGCTGAAAAGACGAGTAAAGATTGATAGTTTTCGGCAATTAAACGTGATGGATGGTATCCAACCAAATACCTACGAGTGTGTAGCGATCACTTCATTTCAGATAGGAATTATTCTTCTCAATCTCAAATTCCCAAGAAGTATTTTTAATGCCAAGTTGGCTCATTTGAGAACAATATGTTTAAAAAAAAAAAAGACAGGCAGTTGGCTCCAACATACACGGAAGCGTGTTACGGCCACACATTAAACTTCGGTAAACCTCTCCCCGACGTTGTTTTTGTTTTTTTTAATATGCATTGTTCTCAAATGAGTCCAATGCCTATTTAAAAACAGAATATATATATATATATATATATATATATATATATATATATATATATCTGCCATTGCACCCTCCTGGACGGCAATGTGAAGCGGCTGGGGAACCGTTGCCACCTCCTGGACGGGAACGTGAGGAGGCCACGGTGCCATTGCCCCCTCCTGGACGGCAACATGAGGCGGCTGGGGAACCATCACCACCTCCTGGACGGGAACGTATGGGCGTGCCCGTCGCCGACAAAGCCGGAACGGGGAGCGACTGCGGGCTGGTCGCCGACGAAGCAGGAACGGGGAGTGACCGCGGGCCAGTCGCCGACGAAGCAGGAACGGGGAGCGACCGCGGGCCGTTCGCCGATCAAGCAGGAACGGGGAGCGACCACAGGCCGGTCGCCGACGAAGCAGGAACGGGGAGCGACCACGGGCCGGTCGCCGACGAAGCAGGAACGTGGAGCAACTGCGGGCCGGCCGCCGACGAAGCAGGAATGTGGAGCGACCGCGGGCCGGCCGCCGACGAAGCAGTAACGTGGAGCGACCGAGGACCGGTCGCCGACGAAGCAAGAGTGTGGAGCGACCACGGGCCGGTCGCCACTGATACTCCAGAGCACGGACGGAAAGCGGCTGAGGAGACGTTGCCACTTCCTGGACAGCAACGTGAGAAGGCGGCGACACCATCGCCATCACCACCTCCTTCTCCTGTACAGCAAAGTGAGGCGGCATCGGGTCGGTCCCCACTGCCACGTGAGCTTGCAGTGCATTCGTTGAAACAGCAACGTGGGCGTGGCACGGTGGCGAATCCGTTTCCAGGGCAACATGAACGAGCGTCGGCAGAGAGTCAGTCGAAACTGACACGTGAGCATGTCTCGGATCAGTTCCAACTCCCGCGTGAGCTCTGCTCGGAACAGCCAAAACCTCGACGTGGGAATGGCGAGGAAGCGGGTCAGTTTCCACAGCTACGTGCGCTTGGTGAGGTTGCGAGTCTGTTCCCACAGCGACGTGCACTTGGCAAGGTGGCGAGTCCGTTCCCACTGCAGCGTGCGCTTGGCGAGGGGGCGGGTCAGTTCCAACTGCCACGTGAACCTGCGTCAGCAGCGAGTCCGTCGCCGTTGCGACGTAAGCGTGGCTCGGCTGGTTCGCCAATCCTTGCCAGACCTGGGCCGTGAGAGCCGCCAATTCGGCGCTCTGCTGCTCTATCTCCGCCCGCATTTCGCGGCAGAACGCCTCGTGATTTGGCGGCTCCTCCTCCTTCTGGGCTGGAAGCTTCGCCACCAGCTGCGGGTCTGCCGGTTTCGCCGTTGCCGGTGAGGAGTGGGAGGATGATGTCTTAGTTGCCGCGCAGCGGGAGGCACCGGGGAGCGCCCGGCCGGGGCGTCTCCTCTGGCCGCAACGCGGAGGTCCCGTGTAGATGGCCAGGCGGGTTCCCTTATACGGATTGGTGTACTTAAACCTACCGGGCGAAGACGCTCGGGTGCTGGAAACGCGGGGAGGTGAAACAAACTGACTGGGATGAAAGATCGGACGAGCAGATTCATAATCCGAATAATCGGAGTCGTACTCCGGCAGCTGGTCATACAAATCACGGTCCTCCTCATATTCCGAAAAATCAGAGTCCAGAAGAATATGAGGAGCCGGACAGGTCGTGTTCGGGACGTATTCATACCTCGGTGGTGGAGCGTAAGACACGCAAGCGGAGGACGTCAGGGATCCTACCCGGATCGGACAGGCTTTGTCCTCCGGCCAACGGTCTACCTTCCGCCGGTCCCTGCTGGGTCCTGTGTTGGCCAGTTCAATCTGTCACGACCCATCAGAACGAGAATAGGAACCAAATGCAGGACTCTGAGAAACGTTTATTATATGCCGAGGTCGGGGATCGAGCAGGGACGTGGGCACCCACACAGCTCGTGCTGGAGCGGCAGGATCATGACAATTGGGAATGGAAAATTTTTGACATATTTGAATGAATGTAAGCATTCCATCATTTACATAAAGGTCACCTATTGATTTTATACCATTATTTGCCTATAATTTACAACCCCCAACTGCTCCTCCAGCTTTAAAAGTCGCATAATCCCATATGGGAGAAAAGCGTGAAAGTAAAGGAGTGTCCCCTGTATGTTTGTGTGATTTAAACCAGATTATCTACAGTGTTTTTCAAAAATGGATTCTTAGTCTGCCGTTTTAATACTCTATTCTCATCAGAATATAAATAATTCTTTAATAGAAGGTGTGGTACTGCCTGGTGGAAACCCAAACAGGCACAGGAGAACATGCAAACTCCACACAGGCGGCTCCGGGATTGAACCCTGGACCTCAGAACTGTGAGACCAACGCTTTCCAGCTGAGCCAACATGGCGCAGGTTGTTTTATGACTGATATTTTGTTCATAGAGACTTCTGCATATTTGTCTACCTCCCACGTGTCATTTCCACATTTAGTGATCCATTTGTTCTCCAGACAAGAATTGTCCTCACTGCATATAAGGTCCATCATCGACACTACTGATAAGTTGTAGTGGTTCCATTGCTTTGGGAGTGATTGCTCTAATGAGTAGCCCAATGTCTGCTTGGACTCAGGAAAACTTCACCTTCTTTAGGTGAGACCCACACTGAGGTATCTCTGGCATATATTACTTCGTCTTTCATTCTCTTGGTCTTTGTCTTTAGGTAATCTGCTGTATTCTGAAGGTTCTCATCAACGTGTTCAGCTGCTGTGAATGGTCCGCTTTGGTCCTTCAGTCTGTCCAAAATATTTAGTTTTCTGTTCTCACCGTACAGCAGATTAGCTTCCTTCTTACTAAGCCCAGCAGCTCTAAGATCCTGCTGGTTCCAGTCTGCAGTAATATTATCCATAATCTTGACCACTGGGCCGATTTTACGGAAATCACTTGAAGCATCTTTTTGGTGCAAGTCTTTTGTCAGCTTGAGTATATTGCCAAGAGATACAGTGTCCAAACTAGGCCTCTTCTTTAGCCGCTGATCTGTATCTCCACGTTGCCTTTCCAACTGCAAGTTGTGAACAGGAGCCTTTTCGATATTCTGGGCCTGTTCAAACACTGGATATTCTTTCTCATATCCTCCAAAATCATAATATTTGGCCCTCTGCATGCCAAGGACATCAGCCATTTTGGGAAGAATTCTGTTTGCCAAAGATACACATTCTTTGGTACGTGTAGTTGCCATCTCTTTGACAGATTCGACTACATCAAGCTTGTAGTTTGCCTTGACTGCATCAAAGAGAATCTGAGAAATTCCACTGAAAGTAGGTTGTTGGAAACAAGAATTCTTCATCATCTTCTGTGTTCTGGAGATCACTGTGGAGTGATGCAAAGAATTCTGCAAGGCTTGTATGTGTTGCTTTGCTTGAAATAGTCTTTGCATGAAATGGAGCAACAAGGTGCAAGCCAAAGGCAGCAACAACAGCAATAACCACTTTGACATATTCAAGAGCTAACGCATCTCAAACAAGGCAGGTTAGCTTGTTGGTAATGTACTCATGGCTACTCAGGAAGCTCCTGAAATCATCCCAGTGATGGCACATCATAGCACATGATTTTGAAAGCGCACCAAAACGGGCATCCTTCATTAGAAATAGATGAGTTGGCTTGGCTTTCTGCTGTATGAAGACTGAAATCCTTATAGTAGTTCCATGGTTTTTGAATGTTGTTTGGTCCAAAGAGACTCATTGGCAAGGAGACAGCTATCATGGAGACTGTATCTTTTCTTTGGTCAATATCCAGGTCTAAAAGGAAACCATTGAATGGGTTTTGCATTCCCATCTTATCCTCAATACTGTTGACAACTTTGGACATACCACGATCAAATCAAAGTGTTGTGTGACTATCACAAAAGATTTGTCCAGCTGTTTCATCTCGGTTGAACTTAATTGCCAGTGCAGCCGCCACACCTTTGTTGTGAGCAATGAAGTCAGTCATGTGAACATTTACAGCTTTGTAGAGATCCTCTTCTGTATGTCCAGATGCTACTTCTAGAAGCTTAAAGACAACTGCTATTGCATCTGCTGTATTTTCAGTGGTTTCTGGAACAATCCCTAGGGTGGGAAGTGGAACATACTCATCTTTATTGATATGCAAGCCTGCTGGTGCAAATGCTCTTACTACTTTTCTGGTAGTGGAGTCCGTGGCATGCGTAATGACTGCACCCTCTTCTTTTGCTTCTATCACTCTCTCAGCAACAAGCTTTAAGGAATGTGCACTGATGTTCTTCAACATACTGCGAATTTGGCGGATTATTGGTGATGGCATTTTCCATTCACGACCAAACGTATTTCCAACAACCATTATGGTCAGCTGGCATTTATTTGTGTGATACAGCTGCAAATAATTATTTGAACACGTGAGAAAACCAATGCTAATATTTGGTGCAGTAGCATTTTTTTGCAATTACAGAGGTCAAACGTTTACTGTAAGTGTTCACCAGGTTTGCACACATCGCAGGTGGGATATTGGCCCATTCCTCCACACAGATCTTCTCTAGATCAGACAGGTGTCTGGGCTGTCACTGAGAAACACAGAGTTTCAGCTCCCTCCAAATATTTTCTGGTTGTGCACTTCAGGCCACTGTCATATTGAAGGACCCAGCCATAACCCATCTTCAATGCTCTGACTGAGGGAAAGAGGTTGTTCCCCAGAATTTCACAGTACATGGCCGCCGTCATCCTTAATACAGTGCAGTCGTCCTGTCCCATCTGCAGATAAACACCCCCAAAGCATGATGTTACCACCCCCATGCTTCACACTAGGGATGATGCTGGGGATGGAACACACCGTCTTCCTCATCTTCCTCCAAACACCGTTAGTAGAATTATGAACAAAAAGTTCCATTTTGGTCTCATCTGACCACAAAACTGACTGACACAAAACTGTTTGACATGTGCTGGTTTCAGGAGGGGAACCTTCCATGGCATCCATGATTTCAAACCAAGACGTCTCACAGTATTTCCAACAGCCTTGGAAACGGTGGTCCCAGCTCTTTTCAGGTTTTATTGACCAAGTCCTATCGTGTAGTCCTTGGCCTATTCCTCACCTTTCTAAGAACCACTGAGACCCCATGAGGTGATATCTTGCATGGGGCTCTACTCCAATTGAGATTGACTGTAATGTTTAGGTTCTTCCATTTTCTAATGATTCCTCCAACAGTGGACCTTTTTTCACCAAGCTGTTTGGCAATTTCTCAGTAGCCCTTTCCGGCCGTGTAGACTTTTACAATTTTGTCTCTGGTGTCTTTGGACAGCTCTTTGTTTTTGGCCATGTTACAAGTTTGAGTCTTACTGATTGTATGGGGTGGGCAGATGTCTTTATGCAGCTCACGACCTCACACAGGTGTATCCGATTCAGGATAATACATGGAGTGGAGGTGGACTTTTAAAGGCGGCCTAACAGGTCTTTGAGAGTCAGAATTCTAGCTGATACACAGGTGTTCAAATACTTATTTGCAGCTGTATCACACAAATAAATTATTAAAAAAATCATACATTGTGATTTTTCGAGTTTTCTTTTTATATTATCTCTCTCACAGTGGAGATACACCTACGATGAAAATTTCAGACCCCTCCACGATTTATAAGTGAGAGAACTTGCAATATAGCATGGTGTTCAAATACTTATTTTCTTCCCTGAAAATGACATTGTGAAAGTGACAGCGAGTCAGAACATGGCATCGAGTTTTGATGCACTTGTACAGGCCAAAAGATGCCAAGTATCAGGAACAAAAACAAGTTCAGACTGGACTAAGACATTTAAAAGGGTTTTTGCATTGAAAAAATGCAGCTCTGTAAAGTTGAATCCTTACTGTGGTGGTTGAAAAAAAATGTTCAATTTAATGTTTGTCAGCAACTTCACTACAAAGTATGGTGGAATTCTTCTGTTAATACAACTCCATGAATTTTCAGTATGTATTGTATGTTTGTGTTTTTCATGTATGAAGTTTACACATTGACAGGACATGTGAATTTTTTCTTTTTTACACATTTAATAGCAATTGTCTTAGTTTATAAGGTTTGACAGGGACTTAGAGACGGTGGCGCTGAAGAAACAACAGGAAGCAGAACTTGAGGTAGCAGAAATGAAGATGCTAAAGTTCTCTCTTGCTGTGAACAGGTTGGATAGGATTTGAAATGAGCTCATTAGAGGGACACCCAAAGTTGGATGTTTTGGAGACAAGGTTAGAGAGAGCAGACTTTGATGGTTTGGACATTTTCAGAGGCAAGAGAATGAGTATGTTGGTAGAAGGGTTCTGAGGATGGAGCTGCCAGCCAAAAGGGGAGAGGAAGACCAAAGAAAAGGTTGATGGCTGTTGTGAGGGAGGACATGAGGAGAGTGAGTGTTAGAGAGGAGGATGCACGAGATAGGGTTAAATGGAAAAAGATGACATGCTGTGGTGACCCCTAATGGGACAAGCCGAAAGAAAAAGATGTGTAAATGGTTTCAAAATTCCTTTCTTTATAAATCTACTTTAATCTTAAAGTGCATTGCTATATTTTTCAATACCAATTACTTGTTAAAGGTTTTGTGCCCTTTTATAATGCATAGGATCATTTGTAATGCATATATATCCGAATGACAAAAGTAAATTGCGCATTTGTCTTAAGCCCTGAGGTGTTTCATGAAATGTTTTGTAAAAGGAATGTTCATTAAATTTCAACGTTTTCCTAATGTTCTTGTGCTTCTTTCCACTAAAACAAAGAAAATACATGATATTGTGTTTATTTATAGCAGAGTATGGTATAATTTTGTGTCCCACAATATGAAATGAGTTTGACACCCCTGGACTAAAGTGTTTTCCGAGTGTGGCTAAGATTGACACAGTCTTCATTGAGTTCACTTCCAAACAAGTAATATGCTGATGCAGGTCTTTTGTTTGAAAAAAATGGTTTCATTGACTTCAAAACAAACACAAATTAAAATAGTTTCTACATTGAATAGGATTTCCACTGAAAAAGTGAATTAAAACACAGCTAATCCAGATAAATGAACAAAGAAAGAAAGGTAAAAAAAAACATTTTGCCCAACTTTGTACTTCCACTCCATGTCTGACCCTCCTTCTTCTTCCGGTTCATTACATCACCACAACACATCAACTCATTAACAAACCTCAAATGTGCATTTTGAGAATGAATGAGAATGCCATAGTGTATGATATATTACTTCATTGGTATTGTTCTCGGCATCTATTGGAAAACTAATTTTTTTTTTCCAAGCAAGAATACACAAAAAAAAGTTACTCTCACCTTAAAAAAGAGATGGAAGACCTGCTCTCCCAGTCCATACTGAAGACCTGAAACCACAACATATGTGGAAAACAGTGCCCTGTCCTAAAAGCAAAGCAACAATAATGTCAAACTATCCTTGACATTTACAATGGAAACAATTCATACAGCTCAGTCGTGGGATATCCAAATACAATAAAATATAAAAAGTTCTCTTCGAATCCCAGGTTTCAGTGGTATAATAAAATGAGATCAAGAATGATTATTTAAATTTGGTGACAAGGTGAAGCAACTGGTTAGAGTGTTGGCTTCCCAGTTGTTAGGACTGGCGTTCAAATCCCGGCCTTGGCTGTGTGGAATTTGGATGTTCTCCTCGTGTGTGGATGGGTTTCCTCTGGGCACTCCGGTTTCCTCCCACATCCTGAAAACATGCATTCATTGGAGAGTCTAAATTGCCCCTAGGTGTGAAAAATGTAATCCACCTGTGTTGTTCTACTTCCACTCTTGTTGGTGACCCTGCCTCTTCTTGAAGAAAGTGTTCACTACTGCTATTTCCATCCCCTTTGCAAAGCCCATCAGAATACGTCCTTCAAAGTTATTTTCTTGGGTGCCGTACTACCCATAACTTCTTCGTCACTTCTGTTTCCTTCACCAACATGTTCATCCAACCATCCATTTTCTGAGTGCTGGAGCCTAAACCAGCTATCATGAGGCAGGAGGTGGGATACATCCCTGGTTGCCAGCCAATCCCAGTACACTTACAGACAAACAAGTTACACTCACAATCACACCAAGGGCAATCTAGAGGCTCCAATTAATAATTTTTTTGTGGATGTGGGAGAAAAATGGAGTGCCCAGAGAAAACCCTTGCAGGCACAGGAAAAACATACAAATTCCACACAGGCGGGACTGAAACCCAGAACTGTGAGGCCAGCACTCATACCAGTTGCGCCACAATGCCACCTATTCCCATTGACACCCTGGTAAAATAATTCAAATCCTGCCCATAAACTTCTCACCTTATCTCTGGTCTCCTGGACACAATATATCGTTCTTTCCCTTAATTATCATTTAAAAAAATTCCTGAGCTTTTCCACTCGTAGTTCCAACATTTAACGTCCATGGACTCAATTGTAGGCTCGATACTTTCATCTTCACTTTCTGCCAAAGAATCAAGTTTCCAACTCTCGTTCGTCTTCGACCCATGGTAACTGAAGTTCCACTGACACCCTGCAGATTAAAGGCACCGGGGGCAGATGTTATTAACCCGACCACGACCGATCCGGAATGGGATTCTTTAGATGAATGCTCATATTTGTTTGGCAAACTTATAAGACGGATGCCCTTCCTGACGCAACCCTCTACATTTATCCAGGCTTGGCACTGGCCTACCAGATAGTACTGGCTTGTGTCCCCATTGGGCTTTAATTTACATAAAATGTATTTTTTTCTCCGCTCAGATTTATTTTTTCTTATAGACATTGAAGTGAATAATGTTATATGTATTTTTCATTGCAATATCTATTTTAGAATGTTTATAGGCATGTCAGTGGCCCTTTAAAGATCTAAACAAAGCAGCCTTTGGGGGCACAAGCCAGTGAAATCTGTAGACCGTGCAGAAGCCCAGATAAATGCAGAGGGTTGAGTCAGGAAGGGCATCCAGCGTAAAACTGTCTAACAAATGAGCATTCATCTAAAGAATGCCATACTGGATTGGTCATGGTCCGGGTTAGCAACGCCCCTCCCCAGCACTGTTAACCTGCAGGGCATCTGTGGAAATCCATCTACTGTGGGTCGAAGACAAAGAAGAGGAGGAAACCCGATTTGGCGGCAGAAGAAGAAGAGGAATGCACAGAGCCTACAACTGAGTGTAGGGACTTTGAATGTTGGGACAATGACAGCAAAAGCTCACGTGTTGGAGAACATGATAATTAGGAGAAAGGTTGACATATTGTGCATCCAAGAGAGCAGGTTGAAAGGTAATAAGGCTAAAAGTTTAGGAGTAGGGTTAAAATTATTTTACCATGGAGTAGATGGGAAGAGAAATGGAGTACGGGTTATTTTAAAGGCTGAGCTGGCTAAGAATGTCTTGGAGGTGAAAAGAGTATCAGATCGAGTGATGAGGCTGAAATTTGAAATTGAGGGTATTATGTATAATGTGATTAGCGGCTGTGCCCCACAGAAAGGATGTGACTTAAAGTTGAAAGAGATATTCTGGAAGGAACTAGATGAAGTAATTCTGAGCATCTCAGACACAGAGATGTGATTGGTGCAGAATGTAATATTTAACAGATTGTAATGTGGTGAACGAAACAGGGGCGATGAAGAAGTGATGGGTAAGTACAGCATCCAGGAAAGGAACTTTGAGGGACAGATGTTCATAGACTTTGCAAAAAGGATGGAAATGGAAGTATTGAACAGTTATTTCCAAAAGAGGCAGCAACACAGATTGACCTACAAGAGGAGAGGTAGAAGAACGCTGGTGGATTATATTTTGTGCATATGATGTAATCTGAAGGAGGTTACTGTAAAGTGAGAGTGTAGGTTGACAGCATAGGATAGTGGTGTGTCGGATGACTCTGGTGGTGGGTAGGAAGATTAAGAAGGCAAAGGTAGAGCAGAGAACCATGTTGGAGAAGATGAGAAAGAAAGCATGTTGTGTGGCCTTTCGGAAAGAGGTGAGTCAGGCTCTCGATGGATAGGAAGG
Organism: Syngnathoides biaculeatus; assembly: GCF_019802595.1. Lineage (NCBI taxonomy): Eukaryota > Metazoa > Chordata > Actinopteri > Syngnathiformes > Syngnathidae > Syngnathoides > Syngnathoides biaculeatus. The sequence continues at coordinate 163,002 of NC_084654.1, read as the reverse complement.
GCTCCTGGAAGACTGGACTACTACAGCCAAGTGGATCAGAGAGTACTTGGGGTGTCTTCTGATAGGAAATGGTAGGAGACTTGGTGGTGGAACCCCAAATTACAGGAAATCATACAAAGAAAGAGATTAGTGAAGAAGTAGGACACTAACAGGACTGAGGAGAGGCGAAAGGCGTCGTGGGGCAAGGTAGCAGAGGTAGGCATATGACAACATGTATAGCAGGTTGGACATGAAAGAAGGAGAAAAAGGAGCGCTTCAGGTTGGCCAGACAGAGGGATAGGGATGGGAAGGGTGTGCAGGAGGTAAGCCTGGAGTTTTTGACCAACTTATTCAACAGAATACTAGCGGGCGAGAAGATGCCTGAAGAATGGAGGAAAGAGTGTGCTAGTTGCAGTTTTTAAGATGGTCAGATCTGTGGAAACTATGGAGGAATAAAGTTCATTAGCCAAACAATGAAGTTATGGGAAAGAATAGAGGAGGCTAGACTCATTAGCATCCTCAGGGCAAACAATGCATCTGTGGTACACTTTTTAGGCATGAAACCATACTGTTGCTCGCAGATACTAATATCTGCCCTGAGTCTAGCCTCCACTACTCTTTCCCATATCTTCATTGTGTGACTCATCAACTTTATTCCTCTATAGTTCCCACAGCTCTGCACATCGCCTTTGATCTTAAAAATGGGAACTAGTCCACTTTTCCTCCTTTCTTCAGACATGTTCTCATCACTAGTATTCTGTTGAATAACTTGGTCAAAAACTCAACATTTACCTCTCCAAATTGTTTCCAAACCTCCACAGGTATGTTATGAGGGTCAACTGCCTTTACATTTTTCATCCTCTTTAGTGACTTTCTAAACTTCTTTCTGGTCCTTCACACTTGCCTCTTCTACTCCTTCCTTCTCTCATTTTCTTCATTCATCAACTCACACTACTGGCACCAGTCAAAATATTTCCATCTATATCCTTGATCACCCTTACCTGTTGCACAACCTTCCCATCTGTATCCCTCTCTCTGGCCAACCTGGAGAGATCCTTTTCCCCTTCTTTCATGTCCAACCTGGTCTGCATGTTGTCATATGCCTCTTGTTTAGCCTCTGCCACCTCTACCTTTTCCCTAGGTCACATTTTCAATGTATTCCTTTCGCCTCCCTTTCCAACCAGAAGACACCCCAAGTACTCTATTGCCTTTCTCTCTGATCACCTTGGCTGTTGTAGTCCAGTCATCCAGGAGCTCATCCTGTCCATCGAGACCCTTGTCTCACCTCTTTCTGAAAGGTCACACAACGTTCTTCCTTTCTCATCTTCCACCACACTGAGCAAGAAAGAAAGAGAGAAGACAAAGCGCTAACTTTACGTATGACAAAAGTAAATTATTAAATATCTATAAACATCCATTTTTTACTGGTTTTCGGGGTTGGGTCGCAGGGGAAGTAGCTTCAGCAGGGATACCCAGACTTCCCTTTCCCTAGCCACTTCTTCCAGCTCTTCTGGAGGGATCCCGAGGCATTCCCATGCCAGCCGAGAGACAGTCTCTCCAGCATGTCCTGGGTTGTCCTCGGGGTCCCTTTCCAGTGGGACATGCCCGGAACACCTCACCAGGGAGCTGTCCAGGAGGCATCTGAATCAGATACCCCAGCCTCCTCATCTGGCTCCTCTCAATGTGGAGGAGTAGCGGCTCGACACTGAGCCCCTCCCTGAAAACCGAACTTCTCACCCTATCTCTAAGGGAAAGCCCGGACACCCTGCGGAGGAAACTCATTTCGGCTGCTTGTATCCGATCTTGTTCTTTCGGTCACGACCCACAGCTCATGCACATAGGTGAGGGTGGGAACGTAGATCCACGGGTAAATTGAGAGCTTCGCCTTTCGACTTAGCTCCCTCTTTACCACAATGGACCAATGCAAAGTCTGCATCACTGCAGGCGCTCCACCGATCTGTCAATCGATCTCCTGCTCCATTCTTCCCTCACTCGTGAACAAGACCCCAAGACACTTAAACTCCTCCACTTGGGGCAGGATCTCATCCCTGACCTGTAGAGGGCATGGCACCCTTTTCCGCCTGAGAACTATTGTCTCAGATTTGGAGGTGCAGATTCTCATCCCAGCTGCTTTACACTCGGCTCCGAATCGCTCCAATGAGAGCTGGAGATCATGGCTTGATGAGGCCAACAGAACCACATCATATGCAAAACGCAGAGATGCGATGCTGAGGCCACCAAACCGGACACCCTCTACGCCTCGGGTGCGCCTAGAATTTCTGTCCATGTTATGAACAAAATCGGTGACAAGGGCAGCCTTGGCGGAGTCCAACTCTCACCGGAAACAAATCCGACTTATTACCGGCAATGTGGACCAAACTTTGACAGTGGTTGAACAGGGACCGAACAGCTTGTATCAGGGAATTCGGTACCCCATACTTCCGAAGAACCCCTCACAGGACTCCCTAAGGGACATGGTCGAATGCCTTCTCCAAGTCCACATAACACATGTAGACTGGTTGGGCAAACTCCCATGCACCCTCGAAGATCGTGCCGAGGGTGTAGAGCTGGTCCACTGTTCCACGGTCAGGATGAAAACCACATTGCCCCTCCTGAATCCGAGACTTGACTTCCCGATGGACCCTCCTCTCCAGTACTTCAGTATCCCTGAGTAGACCTTACCAGGGAGGCTGAGGAGTCTGATCCCTCTATAGTTGGAGCACACCCTCCGGTCACCCTTCTTGAAAAGGGGGACCACCACCCCAGTCTGCCAATCCAGAGGCACTGTCCCCGATCTCCACGCAATGTTGCAGAGGCGTGTCAACCAGAACAGCCCCACACCATCCAGAGCCTCTAGGAACTCCAAGCGAACTTCCTCCACCCCCCGAGGCCCTGCCACCAAGGAGCTTTTTAACCACCTTGATGACCTAAACGCCAGAGATAGAAGAGCCCACCTCAGAGCACCCAGACTCAGTTTCCATATCTATAACCATGAAACATTAAATATGGGTGTAGCATGGGGCTGTAGCACAAAACCCTCTTCAGGGAAGGACAGGACAGGAAAAGGTCAGGACAAGGATGTGATAAGAAGTATGAAGGACAATGGCCATGAACCTAGCTCTACAACTCTGCTCTGGTGGGATTGACTACCAGTCTCAGGAAAGCCAGATGCCTCTCCCAACCTACATGGCCCCGTGATAGAGCCAGTCCCCGGCTAGCCCTAGGTTGGGAGAATGCCCCCTTTTTTTTTTTTATTGGAAACTCGTGTTCTATTGTTGGGGCATCCCAATAAGGGAGGAAACCAGGTACGAGCCGGCAGTCATGAGAGCAAACCCCCAAGGCCAAGCAGTCATCTAGACCAAGGGGCCCTGCCTTGACTTGAGGGGCTCTGCCATGCCATTAATTTAGAACCCACCTGCCCCCCTGTTACTATGACTGCCTGGTCCCCAGACAGGGAATCATTGGCCAGTGAATTATGGGCGTATATGGGTGGGGGGGTCCAGATTTTAGACTTCCTCTCTGTGTTATACACCATGATCCTTGACCTCATCTCCAAGGTCTACCAGCTCAGCATCTCACTTGCTATCTGCCAGTGGATTTACAGCTACTGTATCTGATTGGTCGGATGCAGCAGGTAAGGCCGGAAGACACAAACATCAACTATGGGGCCCCTTAAGGATGTGTCCTCCCACTGCTGCGCTTCTCTCTCCTGACAAATGACTGCACCTCAATGCACCCACCAGTCAAAGTTGAAGTTTGCAAATGACACCAGGGTCGTCATCATCATCGTCCAAGACGGTGCCAAGTCTGCACATTTAAAGGAAGTAGAGTGGCTACTGCTCTGGTGCGCTCAACTACTTCTTTTCTTTTTGATTTTTACCAATGGGGACGCAACATAATCACAGCATGTCATTCTTTTACGTGTCAGCCTATCTCGTTGAAACAAATATGAAGCAGCAGGATGACACACACACAGGAACACAAGGCCAGGAGAAAAGACATTTGTTCGGCATGCTGACGTAAAGTCGATTACTATCCAGCACATCAAAAGAAAGACTGGATAGCCGTGGGTGGCATGGTTGTGCCAAACTAATTCGTAGCCACTCCAAGACGAACACGGCAGCACAGGGTGTCTCTTGAGCTACCACTTGGGGGACTGGTTTGGGACAGTGCATGGGCTGAATGAATGGGCATCTTCAGGTGATGGAGCGCCATGGCGGATGCGCATCTTCCGTCATAATAATAGGTGAAATTGACAAAAATGTTATATTGTGAACACTAGAATGAGCACCAATGGTGTCTGGATTGCCGCAAACTTGAATGCCTGATGTTGAATCTGTGTTAAATGTCCGAAAAAAGAGAAAAAACATACAACTGTTAGTGCAAAAAGAGATAAATGTGACCAGCTACAATTACATAACACATGAACATTGGTCACTAGAGTTCGAGATGAGGTAATGTTACGTGTGAATTTAGACTAAAATCCCCTTTGCTCAAACCAGAAAAATGTGACAAAGCAGTTGTTTTGCGTTTAAGACAATTTAATCACACACACAACAATACAACACAGGAACGAGAATGTCGAGACAATATGTCGAATAGTCACTGAAGTGTGTCTTCTGCTCATATTTAGTCATGACTGTATAACACATGTTTGAAGCATGCCAACTCATTAGATAACCTTAAGTGAATCTTGCTGAAATGTTTACTAGAGACCAGGACGTAGGAATATGCCCGTTATTGCCAGATAGATTTGGTTTAGTCATTATGATTGCCGATATTTTGTGATGCTCTTTGCTTTATGATGCGATTCTCATGTGATGCTCTTTGTTTTCCTTTCATACTTTTGTGATGCGGTCCCTTCTGATAGTATAAGAATGCTGCAAGTCCTTTGTATCTTTGCACTTCTGATCTGCTACAGCCATTGTCTGTCACTCATTTGTGTCCAGAATATTCTGTAAGTAAAAGCTTCGAAGAAACTGTTCATGATCTCCAGCCTGTATTTGGATAACCAACATTTTCACTACCCGAAACTAAACGAACACGCGGAGAGGAAAAAAGCGTCCTAATAGTCACCAACATTAAACGAATGTTCCCAACCATGCAAATGTTATTTCCAGCAAATACTCCAAGTTAGTGAATGTTCCAAAAATGTCCAAAGACGAAAGGCAGCAGGCGTCCGTGTAGTGTGTCCCAACCAGTGTATTTTGTCCCAAAGCAGCAGTGCAGTGTGAAGAAGCCCCGTTGACGGTCTTTCTCGTCCTTATATAGCCACTCCTCGGAATATTCCAGAATTCCGCATCACAAAAGATCCGCGTCATAACAATTTAAAAGTATGAAAGGAAACAGCATCATAATAACTTAAAAGGATGAAAGAAAAATAAAGAGAATAAAGAATAAAAATACACACATAACAGTTGTTAACACAAGAGGAAAAATGCTCTCATTAGCTGAAACCCAATAATCAATACTTAACAAATATCCACGAGTTTAAATCAAATTAATCTTAAAATGAAAAGTAATGATCAAAGACACATAAACTGGTGGCAGGTTTGAATTTGAAAAGCCAGTAGAAAAAGAGGAGGAAGGCTGTAAAAATCCCTTTTTTGTCCCTTCTTCACAGATAAAAAGAACGGAGCCACGCTTTGTCGGGTGGTCTTTTTCTTTTTAATCTGCCAGTAGATTTTGTTTTTTTCGTCTCTCCAAGAGTTTCTGCTGAAGGCCCCCCGGAGTCTTCTCTGGTACTGGTTCTGCTGCCCTGGGATAATCAGGGGTAGCTCCTCCACAATCCAGTACAGCCGAAAGGTCTCAGCTTCCTGGGGGTAACGTGGACCGGCGACGAGCAGCCTCGACATCAGTTGGAATTCTTGTACGCACTCAAAGCCGTCCTATGTGGAGCTTGAGACCACTTATACGGACAGAAGCGGACAGCATGCACCTTTTTCAAAACTTTGATGGGCACCTAACCTCTGGCCAAATCGGAAGGACTGCCTACCTCGACCATGCCCAATGCTTTTAAACCAACTATTCAGCCTCCTAAAAGTACAGATTAGAGCAAATTTGGGAGGATTAACAAGAACAGTGATTCCTCCTATACACCTGGCCATTACATGCCAACTGACGCCCACCTATCACAACATATCCCAGCAGCCTAACCCAATGTTTGTGTTCTTCATCATCTTGTCTATTCTGTTGTGTAGAGTCCCACTAGCTCTGATAAAAATGTCTCTAAAATCCTTCTGTTTGTGTTTGAACTAAGGTGAACCGACAACCCCTGATATGGAGAATTAAGGCAGGTCGAGCCTTCAGTGATTGTAGATTGAACATTAATTAATAAAAAAAAGCCTCGTCATTTTCCATGTTATGCAAAGAAAACAAGTGACGAGGTGCCTCATAAAACAGAAAACGGTATCAACATGTCTAACCTAACACATACAAAAAGTGAACATTCCCGGCAAAGTGCTGTGCACTCTGTGTTCCGATAGGAGCAAAAAATATCCAGGAGGAAACTCAACCCCCCACCCCCACCACCCATCGACAGACATTTTCAGTGTTTTTCCAAATTGGTCATTCTCATCCACAGGGAGCAAAGCAATCAGCATTACTGACAATTAAAAAAAATCTTGGAAACAATAAAAATAGAGAAATGGGGATTGAACTACCACAAACACAAAGACAATTTCTGGAAAGTAAAGTAGAAATAGAAAAAGAAACAGATGCTTTCCATCTGGTGCCTGTTGCCAACCCCAGAGCAAGACAACCTTGACTGAATAATATAATCCTAGTCTACAGAACATGGACCATGGAAGATGTTGAAAAGGCAGTGGAGGGTATAATTTTTCCCAAAGTAAACGTAGAGACATTTTTTCAATAGAAGAGAAACATGCAAATGAAGTATGACAGGTGTGGATGGCAGCACTAGGAGGACACTGGCATCATTGCGTTGGCAATTGGAACCCATTAAGCAATCCAAAGCAAAGTCTGCAACATACTTCTAACAAACTACAAATTCAGGTTAGCGGTTTACAAGAAATAGGTACAATGAGATATAGAAGGAGAGCAGACTATGGATAATTGGTGGAACCAAGAAAGAAGAAAAGAGAACTTACATTACATTACATTATTACATGTGGAAAGAAAGGACATTTGGCAAGAGATTGCAGGAGTAAAGATACAGCATGACTAACCGATAGAGAGAAGGAACAGGATAGTTGTCTAGAAGGAGATGAGAAAGTTGAGTTAGACAGTGAAGTTGAGTTAAATTTGAAGAAAAAAAATCTAAACAGCAGAAAAAAGAAGCCAGTGATTACATTAATGGATTTAGTACAGGGGTGACCAGACTTTTTTACCCAAAGATCGACTTTTCAAGCAGCTAGCCTCTCGCGATCGATTTTTAGAATGACCAATGATGAAATAGAATGACCAAGTCACAAACATCTACCAACTACAAAAATGCAAAACATATTTATTTTAAAGTATATTGAGGATTCTATATATGTAAATGTAAGTTTGTGTGCCTTACATAACCGCATGAGCCAATATTGCACAACACAACATAATTAACTATCAACATTTTTTGTAAGTATCTGCGTTCACGTTGATGATCACTAAACGCCATACGAATGAAAATGCACACCTGGGCTATGTCACTCATGTCTGTGGATTTGTCCAACTGCAGTGAGAGATATTGACAACCTCTGATGTCCTTCCACACATCAGCCATGGCTTCACAGCGCCATGTAACTGTACTCCTTTACAGCTACAGAGATTTTATTGATAATATTTCCGCCTTATTTTTAAAAGATTGGAACGAGTCAGCTATGCCTCTTTTACCATCTCTCCATCTTAGAAGGACTTCTTGTTATTAACGATGATGTGACGAACCTGGAACCATGCTTCGGTGGCGGCTTTCGCTGTTGAACTACATTGTGTGAAAATTGATTGAAATTGGGATTTTAGCTCGTTCACTTTTGTCATTCTCAGCTTTCTTTCCGGCACAATGTCAGCATCGTATTTTCCATAAACAGCTCGAAAATGGCGCTACATATTTCACTCCACTGGCAGATGAGACAAACACTTTGAAAATTACATCGTGAAAAATCAACATTATCACTGCCAGATTACGATAAAGTATTCATTAAAATGGTAGATTGAAAAAATAACTGCAGTGGTACCTCTACTTACAAAAGTCTCTACTAACGAAAGATTTAGGTTAAGAAAAGCCTCCCCGGAAAATTTTTGTCTCTAGTTATGAAAGAAATTCAGGATACGAAAAGAAAAAAGATGGTGCTGGATTCAACCGAACGAAAACATCTGAACTGTATCTTGGTTTGAAAGTGACGCAAGAGAGTTGCTCTCCCACTGGCTACCGCCGGAGCTTTTTCCTTGATCACATTTGCGAGGGATGTCAATATCTAGCCATGATGCACATCCTGTCTCTTGGCATGTGTGGTGCAAAAGGGCAGCTCCCCCTAATGGCTAGCACAAAGCATCTTCCTGGCATCACATCCCTCCATTGGCTCAGAGGGACGTCAATGTTTTTTTTTTGTGACATCGATCTTTACCCGTGACGTACTTCCTGTATCTTTGTCACTGAATGCATTGTCATATGCTTGGGCACACTTGTACTGTACAACTTCTTCGCAGGTTTATTCATCTTTTTACACCATGGGCCCCAAGAAATTGATGGCCAGTGTCAGTGAGAAGAAGACGAGATTTGTTTTGTCAATCAAAACAAACCAAAAAATCGTTGAGAAATATGACAAAAGACATGCGTGCATGTAGCCTCAATCAGACTTACGGGGGCACAAGCCAGTGCAATCTGTAGGCCATAATTGCAGAGGGTTGCGTCAAAAAGGGTATCTGGCGTAAAACTGTGCCAAACAAATATGAGCGTTCATCTAAAGAATACCATACCGGATCGGTCGTGGCCCGGGTTAACAACGCCCGCCTGCAGCACCATTAACCTGCGGGGCGACAGTGGAAATTCAGTTACTGTGGGTCGATGACAAAGAAGAGGAGGAAAGCGGATTTGATTGTAATCCACAGAGCCTACAACTGAGTGTAGGGACTTTGAATGTATATACTTGGATGGAAAAAGATGACACACTGTGGCGACCCTTAACAGGACAAGTCAAAATAATAATAATAAGTGGTCTCATGCTGCTGCTGTTTGACTTGAGAGGTTCAAAGTGGAGGTTGAAGTTGACGTTAAACAAATTGTTTTACTGGGAAAGGCTAAGGAGGACATCGATGAATTGGTTCAGGACCACCTCAAGGGTCTTTCGACATTTAGGAGCACCACGAGAATCTTTCGACGGCGAAGCAAAAAAGCTGGAGGTGATGCAGACACGAGCAGGAGCAGTTTGCGGTGTAGCGAAGGAGGCAGCCACTATACAGTTAGCCGGAATAAATAAGTGTTGACGAAATTCTATGACATTTTTTAATTTATTCAAAAGAATCATCCGGAAAATGTGTTAACTAGTTGGGCTATCGCTCACTTCAATGATGTTTGCCTTGCACATTTCTACACGATTATTAAAAGCCGTCAAAGGCAAACATCTTTACATTGGTACTTCACGAAACATTGAAAGTTCATATTTGCTGTGAATTTACCATTTGTGGGATTTATTAATTTTAGTGGAATTAAGTTGTGTGTGCCTCTGCCTCTAAAGACGCCACGATGCCTTTTTGCTTGCTTTTTATTCTTTATTTTCCTTTTGTACTTTATTAAAGCCCAAGTGTCATCCCTATAAACATTTTAAAATAGATATTGTAATGAAAAATACATAACATTATTCACTTCAATTTCTATACGAAAAAATAAATGTGAGCGTCCATGCACAAAGTTGCAGAAGTGTCATTCTACCATATCGAAGTGGTCGCCATATTGGCTGCATCCTCCGTCCGTGACGTCACCCGGACATTCGCGAATGAAAACACGCGGTGCACCCTAACTATGGGAGACAAACGCTTCCCTTGTGACACGGAAGCTCTTTTCAAAAAGGACACCACCACACAACCGAGTGAAGTAACCGGGGCAATATTAGACTCTTGTTTGGAGTCCTCAGGGCAATATTACACTATTGTTTTGAGCCATATTCAGATGATATGCGATCACGGCCAAACCCCATCCTTGTCCGATGCACTTTTGCGGCGGAGATGAGCCATCGTGGATCATCGCAGCCAGCCGGTGTGGCTTATGACAGAGCCGAACGGTGCTGCTTTAGGGGGCTGTTCATAGATGCCGCAGTAGCAATGAACAACAGAATCGAGCCGGGGCGCTTTACTGCGCGCATGCGGCTGAGTGAGGCATTCTCGGCTGGGTTCTTCAGAGGTGCCCCCAGCCCGATATGCAGCCTTCGCCGAAGCCGTGACCGGCAAACGCGGCGCCTCGGCCGGTGTGGCTGATTTTCGGTGCCGTGGTGGCATATAATGGAGCCGAACCATCCTGCTTTAGGGGGGTGTTCATAGATGCCGCAGTACGCGATGAACAACACAGTCGAGCCGGGGCGCTTTACTGTGCCCATGCGGATGAGTGAGGCATTATCGGCTGGGTTTTTCAGAGCCGCTCCCGTCCGCAAAGCCTGACGCACAGCCTTAGCGGAAGCCGTTACTGCCGAACACGGCGCCTGAGCCAGTCTGGCTGATTTTCGGCGCCGTGCTGGGAAATAATGGAGCCGTGCTGTGCTACTTTTAGGGGGATGTTCATAGCCACTGCAGTCAAGAGGCCCTGTAGCTCAGTGGTTAGACCACTGGTTTGGTAAACTAGGGGTTGTGGGTTCATATCCCACTGGGGCCTCCACTCCTTGAGACGGGTTGTGTCAGGAAGAGCATCCAGCATAAAAATTGTGCCAAACATATATGTGCGTTCATCTGAGATGACACGCCGAAAAGAAACTTTTTCATAGCCGCCCCAGTACTCGATGAACGCTGTCGAGCCTGGGCGCATTACTGTGCGCGCGGCTTAGTGAGGCATTCTTGGCTGGGTTCTTCAGATTCACCACCCTTCGCACAGCAGCCCGACGCTGTCTGACGTGCACATAGACATATTTCGTACGCAGATCTTTTGTTATGTTATGAGAGACCGATTACATGGTCCGCCCCAAACTATTATGTTTTTTAGTATAGCTGTATACACACCTACCTGTCATCCGGAACCCACGAAGCTCTAGTCCTCTACACCTGTGCAATCCATTTTTCACAACGAACCGGGTCTCTTGCAAACTTATGAAGGGTAAATCCATTCTCGAGTGTTCAAGCAATGTCCAGCAATGGAATGAGCCGGCATTTTGGCTAACACGAAGGAACATCGAGCTACCTTCCCGGAGGTAAAACTAATGGAAACACACGAGTCCACTTGGGGGCGCCGCTGTCCTTTACGTCACTTCCTGCTTCTTCTTGAAAATAAATCCCTCGAGAGGATTTTCATGGCGGGAGTTACAAAAAGCTGCATATGTCAAAATCATGTGGTGAAAAAACACATGGGCGCATATTGGCTGACGTTTTTTTTTATTAATAACATACTAAAAATCATCCATTTCATGACAGTAGCCCTTTAAGTTATTGTGATGCAAATCTTTTATGATGAAATCTTCGAGGAGTGCCTATTTAAGTACGAGAAGGACTTTCAACCGGGCTTCTTACAACCAGCGTTGCTGCTGCCTTCGGACTAGTACACGGATGCCACACTGCATTCTGCCTTTCGTCATTGGGACATTTCTGGAACATTCATTCACTTGGAATATTTGCTGGAAAGACATTCACCTCTCTGGAACATTCATTCGACTTTAGTGACTTACGTCGTCGTTTGGCTAAACTACACGGTCTTTTAACTTCTATTTGGTGTTACTTTTTCCATTGTTTTGTGTTGTATTGTTTTGTGTGTGATGAAGATAATTTTGTATTCCTCTTTACATTATGTACACTTTGCTTATTTTTGGCGCCATGGGGTTGGGTTGGGGGGCTTGGAATGAATTAGGCTATTTACATGTAAAATGCGTTTCTACTAAAAAAAAAGTTTCACATTGCTAAACGACTTCCAGAATGGATTATTTTCGTAAGTAGCGGTACCACTGCATATGACCTTAGTGTTGCCACAAGAGCATGGGACTAAGCTAAAATGAATATTGGACAATGTGGCAGCTGCAATCCCACGCTGCATCAGCGTGCTGATAGTGGCATCACTAACTAAAAAAACAAATGGTAGTGTGGTCCTATCTCACTCATTAACCATTAGAGTTTCACACACAGTATCCACACTATTACTGCAGACGAACATGACTTTTTTTTCACCAGGAAGACATTTAACATCCATGGCAATAGTCTTATCACAACCACATCTAACTGTTAAAAGATGCATGACCTTGAACCCAGCTACACTCATGTCGAGAGAGTGAAATGGTGAACTATATAATTGCCAAGAATTGGCCGAAAAATCAACAAAATGCATGTTTTAACAGAAACTCCTTGACAAGAAGGGACTGGAATATTTGTAGATGGATCATCTAAAAAGACACCTGATGGAACTACATTATTTGACCATGCAGTAGATTCAGCAACTGAAGTATTAAATGTTCCATCCTATTGGCAGGCAGCCGAACTAAAGGCTATCACTGAAACATGCTTTCTTATGAAGGGAATGAAAGTCAGTATTTATACAGACAGCCAAAACGCATTCTCCACAGCACAAGCTGGGAAAACAGAGAAATCTACGGGTTAACCAGTGACAAACAAACAATTACTTTTAGAATTGCTCCAAGCAGTAAAACTACCAGAGCAAATAGCTATTTGTAAGCGCACAGAACATACAAACAAATCAGATGTAGTTTCAAAAGGAAATGTCTTTGCGGATGAAACAGCCAAAGCTGCAGCACATGAGAAATTCTCCATTATGACAGCACAAAATGAAGAATATCTGAGGGTCATTCAATAAATAAAGTGGAATTTTTGGTTCAAGGATATCCTATACAGATAGAAGTTTTTTTTTTATATTTATATATATATATATATATATATATATATATATATATATATTATTTTACTTCTTTTTCACAGGGATTTAATTTCTTTTGCTGATTAAAAAAATCTTTGAGAGTTTTGGCGATTAAAAATTATGGCTGACCAAAAAGCATTCCCCAGGATTTAACAGCGGTCATTTATCAAGTTTTTTGGTTGCAGAAGGGTGGAAACCAGTTTATATTAATTGGAGAAAGTCAACTGTGTATGGTGCCACATGTTTCCGCCCAAAAAAATGTCTCCAATTGGGCTAAATTGTTGAAAGAAGGATGGTGCAGTGTTGATGATGAAGACAGGCCTGGGAGGTCTCCAGAAGTGAGATTTTTGAAGTGATCAAATCAATCAATGACTTAATTCAGTCTGACAGAAGGGTGACAGTGGAGACATCGCAAGGACTTTGATCTTATCTGTTTGGACAGCATACAAAACGGTCTATGATGACCTAGGCTACTCGAAGGTGTGCTGCCGGTTGGTCCCAAAGATGCTTACTCCAGAGCACAAGCAGCGGAGGATCAAGTTGCCCAGCAGTTTCCCTCCCACTATGAGAAAGATTGTTATGAGTTTCTGAAGAAGGTGGTCACATGTGATGAGACATGGGTTTGGCAATATAAGCCTGAGACCAAAAGGCAGTTCATGGAGTGGAAGCATGCAGGCTCTTCAGTGATGAAGTTCAAGCCCCAGCGGCCCACAACGAAAGTGATGCTCACTGTTTTTTGGGATATGCAAGGCCCAATCACCATTTTATTCCTTGAGAAAGGAACCGCTGTGAAGAGTGCCATCAACTGTGAATTGCTGAAGCATGTCAAGAAAGACATAAAGAACAAACGTAGGGGTCATCAGTCAGAATGAGTCAAACGCTGCAAACCATCAACGAGCTGAGCTGGGAACTGCTCCTTCATCCCTCTTACAGCCCAGACCTTGCCCCTTCAGACTTTCACCTGTGTGGTCCCTTGAAACCATTCATGAGAGGCACGAAGTTTGAAAGTGACAACAGTCCAAAGATTTTTCCGCTTGTGCTCTCATGGGAAGTGTGTAAGAGCGTTAGTATTAGTAGTGTAAAAAATAAATAAATAGAAAAATAGAATAAATAAAACAATAATAATAATAATAATAATAATATTACATCCATCCATTTTCTTCACCGCTTATCCTCACAAGGGTCGCAGGGATGCTGGAGCTTATCCCAGCTACTGTATCAATGGGCAGGAGGCGGGGTACACCCTGAACTGATTGCTAGCCAATCGCAGGGCACATGGAGACAGACAACAACCACACTCACAATCACACCTAGGGGCAATTTAGAGTGTCCAATTAATGTTGCATGTTTTTGGAATGTGGGAGGAAACTGGATTGCCCGTAGGAAACCCACGCAGGCACGGGGAGAACATGCAAACTCCACACAGGTGGGTCTGGGATTGAACTGTGAGGCCAATGCTTTTACCAGCTGATCCACCGTGCCACCCCGAATAATAATAATAATAATATAAACATTTTGTATATAAAATTAGTATAAAAAGTATTTGGAACAACAATGGTGCTAATCTCATAAATGACTTTTACCCATGAGCTTTAGGCAAACCAATGCTTCCCATTACCTTATACAAATGGTCTGCAAAATTGACACATGTAGAGCGAAGAAAATATGTATTTGAACACCCTGCTATATTGCAAGTTCTCCCACTAAGAAATCCTGGAGGGGTCTGACATTTTCATCGTAGGTGCATGTACACTGTGAGAGAGATAACCGAAAAAGGAAAATCCAGAAAACACAATATATGATTTTTTAACAATTTATTTGTGTGATACAGCTGCAAATAAGTATTTGAACACCTGTCTATCAGTCAGGATTCTGACCCTCAAAGACCTGTTAGTCTGCCTTTAAGAGTACACCCCATTGTATTGTCTTGAATCAGATGCACCTGTGTGAGGTCGCAAGCTGCATAAAGACACCTGTCCACCCCATACAACCAGTGAGACTCAAACTTGTAACATGGCCAAGACCAAAGAGCTGTCCAAACACACCAGAGACAAAATTGTAAAACTCCACATGGCTGGAAAGCGCTACGAGAAATTACCAAGCAGCTTGGTGAAAAAAGATCCACTTTTGGAGCAGCAATCATTAGAAAATGGAAGAAGTTAAACATGACGGTCAATCTCAATCGGAGTGGAGCCCCGTGTAAGATATCACCTTGTGGGGTCTCAATGATCCTTAGAAAGGTGAGGAATCAACCCAGGACTACACAACAGGACTTGGTCAATGACCTGAAAAGACCTGGGACCACCGTTTCCAAGGTGACTGTTGGTAATACACTAAGACGTCTTGGTTTGAAATCATGCATGGCACGGAAGGTTCCCCTTGAACCAGCACATGTCAAGGCCCGTCTTAAGTTTGCCAAGTGTGTATTTTTCTGCACATGGGACAGGATGACTGGACTGTATTCAGGAGAGGATGACCGCGGCCATGTATTGTGAGATTTTGAGGAACAACCTCTTTCCCTCAGTCAAAGAATTGAAGATGGGTTGTTGCTGGATCTTTCAACATTAAAATGGCCTGAAGCGGACAGCCAGGAAAATCAAGGAGTGGCTCCGTAAGAAGCATATCAAGGTTCTGGCGTGGCCTAGACAGTGTCCAGACCTAAACCCAATAGAAAATCCTTGGAGGGAGCTGAAACTCATAGTTTCTCAGCGACAGCCCAGAAACTTGTCTGATCTAGAGAAGATCTGTGTGGAGGTGTGGGCCAAAATCCCTCCTGCAGTGTGTGCAAACCTGGTGAACAACTACAGGAAACATTTGACCCCTTTAATTCCAAACAAAGGCTACTGTACCAAATATTAACATTGTTTTTCTCAGGTGTTCAAATAGTTATTTGCAACTGTATCATATAAATAAATCATTTAAAAAAAATCATACATTGTGATTTCCGTATTTTTCTTTTTAGCTTATCTCTGTCACAGTGGACATGCACCTACGATGTAAATTTCAGACCCCTCCATGATTTCTAAGTGGGAGAAATTGCAATATAACAAGGTGTTCAAATACTTATTTTCTTCACTGTAAAAGACCAAACTTTTTTGAACTGGTAGTTTGTGTGAGTAAGGGGATACTTTTTTTTTTTTTTTTTAATCACTGGCCTATGGTCTTGGTACTCTGTAGGAGTTGATTTGTGTTGTTACCATGTTGGTGTTGGACATTTTCATAAAATCTGGCTGAACAAAGTTTGTGTGTGAGGAGAGAATGATATACACGTGTGTCATATGGCTCTGGAATGGTGGAGCAGCTGTAGCGTGTTGACCTCACAGTTCTGAGGCCCAGGGTTCAAATCTTGACCCCACCTGTGTGGGGTTTGTATGTTCTCCCCTTTTCTGCATGGGTTTTCTCCGGGCATTCTGGTTTCCTCCCACATCCTGAAAACATGCATTTATTGGAGACTCTAAAATGCCACTTGCTGTGATTGTGAGTGCGACTGTTGTGTCTCTCCATGTGCCCGACGATTGTTTGGCAATCAGTTCAGGGTGTACCCTGCCTCCTCCCCGTTGACAGGTGGGATAGGGTGCAGCACTACTGCGACCCTTGTGTGGATAAGCCCCCAAGAAAATGGTAAAATGAATGTTCAATTGGAGGATAACGTTTGGGCTCTTCAATCCCTGGCCTCTACTTAAACTGAAATATTAAGAAAATACATCCATCGGTTTTCTAGTAGTTCTGAGCATCCCAGACAGAGAGAGAGGTGTGATTGGCGCAGAGTGTAATGGACGTGTTGGTGGAGGAAACAGGGGTGATGAAGAAGTGATAGGTAAGTACGGCATACAGGGTGTACCTTGCCTCCTGCCTGTTAACAGCTGGGTTTGGGCTTCAGCAAGAAGTAAACAAAGACAGTATAAGCCAGTAGTTATAAACAATGAGGAAATAAATAATTACATATCTACAACAAACCATCATTACATGTTAATTTTGCCTCGGGCTTCAGCGTTACACCCTGTGAGGGAAGGACAGCACCATATCAGACAGGACAAGGACAGGTGAAGAAGCATGAAGGACAAGGGTCTGGAACCCTGCTGTGCAATACAATTAACATGTGTTAGGATTAATGAAGTAAATTATAGATGTCTATAGAAGAAAAGTATAAGTGAGGGGATAGACAAACAATTCATGTCTTCAGAAGTTATTTGTCGCACCAAGGGAGTAGCCCCACACTCAGTGAAAGAGTCCCAGGGGTGTTTTAGAAAATGATTAATCTACTATTTTTTCGACCTCATGTTAGCTAATCAATTCTCCTCGTGCCTGTGTGTTTTTTTTCTCCAAGCACTGCGGTTTCCTCCATCACAAAAATATGGATTAATTGGAGAGTGTTAATTGCCCCTGGGTGTGATTGTGAATTGAATGCCTGTTTTTTTCTATGTGCCTTGCGACTGGCTGGCTACCAGTTCAGAGTTTACTACACCTCCTGGCCGGAGATATCTGGGATAGGCTCCCGCACTCCTGCGACCCTTGTGGATAAGCGCCTCAGAAAATCGATGGATGTTGTCTTCTTCTATTCCTTTCGGCTTTTCCCATTGGGGGGTCGTCACAGCATGCCATCTCGAAGTTTGCTGTCTTGAACCTTATCTCCAAAACTTCCAAATTTGGCTGTCCCTCTAATGAGCTCATTTTTAATCCTATCAAACTTGCTCACTTTTTACAAGAACCTCTATATCTTCATCTCTGCCACCTCCAGCTCTGCTTCCTGTTGTTTGTTCAGTGCCACCCTTTCTAATTTGTACATCATGGGCAGCCTCACCACTATTTTATAAACTTTGCCCTTCATCATAGCGGAGACTCTTCTGTCACATAATACACAAGACACCTTCCACCAGCTCTTCCACCGGGCTTGGACACATTTCTTAACTTCCTGACCACACTCACCTATGCTCTGGATTATTGACCCCAAGTATTTGAAGTTGTCCAACCTCACCATCTCTTCTCCCCGGAGCCTAAGTGTTCCCCCTCTACCCCTCTCATTCACGCGCATATATTCTGTTTAACTTCGGCTAATTTTCCTTCCTCTCTTTCCAGTGCATGCCTCCATCTTTCTATTTTTTCCTCAACCTGATCCCTGCTGATGGCCATGCTATATAGAGAACGCCCAATCTCGTCAGATCTCTGAAGCTAAGCGGGTTTAGCTCTGGTTAGTACTTGGATGGGAAACTGACTGGGAATACCAGGTGCTGTAAGCTTCTCTCCCTGGCTAAATGCACAGGGGTTGCATCAGGAAGGGCATCCGGCGTAAAACTGTGCCAAACAAATATGCGTTCATCGAAGATGACACGCTGTGGCAACTCCTAATGGGACAAGCCGAAAGGCAAAGAAGTACACTTTTCCTCCATTCTCCAGGCATCTTCTTACCCGTCAGTATTGTGTTGAATAAATTGGTCAAAAACTCCACGACCACCTCTCCAAATTACTTCCATACCTCCACAGGTATGTCATCAGGACCAACTGCCTTTCCATTTTACACCCTCTTTCGTGTGTTTCTAACGGCCCCCTTATTAATGATTGCCACTTCCTGGTCCTTCACATTTGAATCTTCTACACTTCGTTCGCTCTCATTTTCCTCATTCATCAACTTCTCAAAGTATTCTTTCCATCTATTTAGCACATTACTGGCACCAATCAACACATTTCCATCACCCTTATCTGCTGCGCTTCCTTCCCATCTCTATCACTCTGTTTAGACAATCCGTAGAGATCCTTTTCTCCTTCGTTCGTGTCCAACCTGGTGTACATGTCATCATATGCCTCTTTTTGGCCTTCACCACCTCGACCTTCGCCCTACGTCACATCTCAATGTATTCCTTTCCTCGGTCCTCTCAGAGTTCGAGTTCTTTGCTAATCCCGTTTCTTGTATGAATTCCTGTATTTTGGAGTTCCACCTCCAAGTCTCCTTCTCCCCTTTCCTACCAGAAGACACCTCAAGTACTCTCCTGCCTGTCTCTCTGATCACCTTGGCTGTATTAGTCCAGTCTTCTGGGAGCTCCTCCTGTCCATTGTGAGCCTGTCTCACCTTTATCTGAAAGGCTGCACAACATTCTTCCTTACTTAGCTTCCACCACATGGTTCTCTGCTCTACCTGTCTTCTTAATCTTCCTACTCACCACCATAGTCATCATACACATCACCATCCTATGCTGTCAAGCGGCTCTCCTTCTCTCCTACCACTACCTTACAGTCAGTAACCTCCTTCAGATTAAAATCGATGGATGCATTTTCATAATATTCTCTTCTTTCAGTTTAAATAGAGCCCAGGGATTGAAGAGCGCAAACGCTATCCTCTAATTTAACATCCATGTAACAATTTTCTTTGGCGCTTATCCACACAAGGGTCGCAGCAGTGCTGGACTCTATCCCAGCCGTCAACAGGCAAGAGGCAGGGTACACCCTGAACTCGTTGCCAGCCAATCGCAAGGGACATTGGGAGAGACAACAGTGACAACAGTCACAATCACAATCACACACAAGGGCAATTTGGAGTGTCCAATTAATGTTGCATGTTTTTGGGATGCGGGAGGAAACGGAGTGCTGGGAGAAAACCCACGGTAGCACGGCAAGAACATGCAAACGCCACAGACTTTACACACACACTTAAATTACAATATGCTACATATGCATTTATTCAGCTTTCTTTCTGCTTATCTTCACTTGGGTCACGAGTGTGCCGCCATATATGTAAATATTATTTTGAAATAGAACATTAATTTGCAGTAAAAATGACTCAAAATGACTCAAAGTGTTGGATTTGGATTTGTCTCTAGACTTGCCTCTCGACTTGGGATTTTAGGGTAAAGATTTAGAGTGATGACAAATTTATGACTTCCAGATCAATAACTTAGTCCCACCTTTGTTTCTGTGACTACTGTGTGTTTTCTTGCATTGACAAAGGTGTACCAGCAATTTTATTTGTGTGTGCAACTTGTCGATAACTGATCAAGCTTCGTGCATTGATGTAGCAAGATTACATTTTTTGATTCACTGTATTGTATGTTTTACCAAATAACAGAAGAAAAATGCATGAAAGACATTTGAAACACACCATCTTGCCCACTTTGGTAACCATTTTCTCCAGTTCGAGGTGCTTTTCAAAGTTTGGATGAGCCTTTCTTCTTCTAAAATCATCATCAGTAAAAGGGAGCTCAAGGTCATCCTATGAGACAAAATAAAAGGGAGGTTACTTTCAGTCATTATCAGATCTACAGAATATAGAGATGAACAAACACAGTGGACTTTGCATCATCTCCAAATGCTTACAAGAGTTTTCTCCGGTTTCTCCACTTTTGTGCCACTTAAAAGTAAAATCGATGGAGATAGACTGTTCTGCTAACTTTAACTATCAAGAGATACGGTACTCGTGCCTCTAAAAGATAAACCATATTATGTGTATACTCATTCCCTCTATTATTAACAATGTGAGTTTTAGAATAAAAAAGCTGTTGATTAAAAGTGGAAACCAACTGGTCAATCATTAAGTTAAATGTCTGTCAAGGGCAGAACACGGGACAGGATCGAAATACATGACTCGAGAAACAAGGTGCAGTTCGAGAAGAGGATTTAATGGCAGGGAAAGGTCAGTACAAATGTAGGCAGTCCAAAAGGCAATGATATCCAAATCATGAGGCAAAAAGGCAAGGTTAAAATAAAAGGCAGAATCTAGTTTACTACGAGAAAAGAGCATGGAATGTGTGACAGTGAGGTAAAGCGAACTGGTAACAAACAACAAGAGACACAAAGTACAAATGCATGGGGTAATCAACACAGACAAGGTACAGGTTGCTCCGAGGAGTCTGGTGGGAGAACCCTGAGAAGCTGGTAGTCTGGTTACACAGTCTATTGAAATGTCCAGGGGTCCAAACAGATCTCCCCCTGAACGACCACAAGTGCAAGAAAAGACAGACACCTGGTGGAATTCACATTTTTCAGCCTTTCCATATACTGCAACACAGAACGTAGATGCACTATATGGGTCTTTTCATCCAGAGAGAAAAAAAGAATGTCATCCATATACACTAAATTTTACATGTTGAGCATGTCAGACAGGATATCAATAATTAGGTAAATATTTGTAATGTCTTGTTTGTGTTGAATGCCGTTTTCCATTCATCCCTCTCCCTACTATTGACAAGGTGGTATGCGCTCCTTGAATCAACGTGGGTGACTATGTTGGCCCCCCTCAAGAAGCTCAAATCGCTGGAGATGAGAGGGAGAAGAGAATGAAAAGGTGTAAAGTGGGTTCCTAGACAAAAAGAAAAGAGGAAAGCACAGAGTCCAGAATTTAATGCAGCCTTGCGGTGGCACAAGCCAGTACAATCTGTAGGCTGGTCCCAAACCCGGATAAATGCAGAGGATTGCGTCAGGAAGGGCATCCGGGGTAAAACTGTGCCAGACAAATTAGAGCATTTACCTAAAGAATATCATACCAGTCGTAGCGAGGGGTAACAATGCCACCCCAGGCCATTGTCGGTGGAAACTCAGCTACTTGGGTCAAAGACAAAGAAGAGGAGTGAAGTGGATTTTTCGGCAGAAGAAGAAGAGAAATGCAGTCTACAACTGAGTGTAGGGACTTTGAATGTTGGAACTATGACAGCAAAAGCTCAGGAGTTGGTTAACATGATGATGAGGAGAAAGGTTGATATATTTTGTATCCAAGAGAGCAGGTGGAAAGATAGTAAGGCTTGAAGTTTAGGAGCAAGGTTTAAATTTTACCATGGACTAGATGGGAAGAGAAATGGACAATGGGTTATTTTAATGAAGAGCTGACTTTGGGTTAGGGTTACCCTAACCCCTATGATTGCTCCAACAGTGGACCTTTCTTCACGAAGCTGCTTGGCAATTTCTCCTTAGCCCTTTCCAGCCATGTGTAGTTAAACAATTTTGTCTCTGGTGTGTTTGGACAGCTCTTTGGTCTTGGCCATGTTACAAGTTTGAGTCTTACTGATTGTATGGAGTGGACAGGTGTCTTTAAGCAGCTAACGACCTCACACAGGTCCATCTGATTCAGTATAACAGATGGAGTGGAGGTGGACTTTTAATGGCAGACTTTGAGGGTCAGAATTCTAGGTGATAGATCAAATAATCTAGTAATCAAATACCTATATGTAGCTGTATCACACAAATCGTTAAAAAAAAAAAATCATAAATTATTTCTGAATTTTTCTTTATAAATGATCTCTCTCACAGTGGACATGCACCTACAATGAAAATTTCAGACCCCTCCATGATTTTTAATCACACCTAGGGATTATATATAGTCTCCATTGAGTGCATGTTTTTGGGATGTGGGAGGGAACCAGAGTGGCTGTAGAAAACCCATGCAGGTACAGAGAGAACATGTAAACTCCACAAAGGTGGGGCCGGTACTCGAATGCTGGTCCTCAGAACTGTGAGGCCAACGCTCTGCAGCTGCTTCACCGTGCCGCTAGTGCCGGTCATTTGATTTATTTTCTACCAAACTCCATAAAGTATTCGACCAGCCGTTCAGGGCACAGAAGCGTCCCGGCGCCTCCTCACTCTCATTCAGGGTGCTAAATCCACAGCTGAATACTCACTTGAGATCCATACATTTGCAGGTGAATTGAGGGTTGATACCGTCAAGAAGCATGCGGGGTAACATGATCTTTTCTGCCATTTCTGAGAGTATAGGCGGGGCTGGGATTTAACCCTGGACCTCAGAACTGTGAGGCTAACGCTTTTGAGCTGCGTCACCATGCCGCCTTCCCTCCCATTTCCATAATCTATTTCCATGATGATCTCATATTTAACATGTCCAATACCTCAATACAAATTACCTCTGAACACAACTACATATTAACAGCTATACATGAACAAAGTCCCCATTAGACAGAATCTTTCTGAGTTATCAACTTTTCCAACGCAAATATAGGTGACACACACATTATTTCTCCGATCTTTGCTTCAATGGTCCACTTCCTTATTGTTCACATCAGAGTTCTCACATTTAAATTAGTGCCTGTATGTTAGTAATTACATGGTGATCAGATGGGCCTTTATATTAGTATAGTGGTGGTCTTGAATGTCAATCTGCTACTTGTATTACAGATGTTTGTGGTGGCGGTTTTGATTTAAGTCCCTAACCCTAACCCGCCATTTCCAGTACAATATTTGTGTTAGTCTGTGGGGAATGTAGAGCAAACTTGCCACAGGGTGAAGTCGCACCCCAAATGTCTCAGAGAAAATGTTTTGTGGATTTGTGAAAGTTGACATAAGAACGTTAAGAGTAGACTCCCAAATGTTTAGGATGTTTCCCCTAATGTAAGTCAGATTATGTCTTCAAATACATTGAAACATTGATAATCATACTAAAAAGTGCATTATTGAGTTTTCCCCATGTGTAGGGTCCTATTTGTTTGGGTTGTTTTTTGTTCCATGAAAGAATAATTCAAAAATTCACTTGATATTTACAGATGAAGCCAGACATGCAAAAATCCAGATTTCATTTTTTCGTCTCACTGTCTGAAGTCAAATCAAATAAACCTCTCCTGTTTCAGGTCAGTCAGGATCACCAAAATTATTTAATTTTGTTTAAATGCCACATCATCGAGAGGGATAGTGTCTTCAAAACCTTTGTATCATTTCTTTTGGGGTCAAAATTTTGAGACCCCAGTCAAAACTATAATTGCTCATGGGAACGTGTGTTGGTGGAATTGATGAGGTCTTTGAAGTATTCCCCCCACCGATTCACAAAGTCCCAAGTTGAGGTCAGCAATGCTCCATCCTCACTATGCATAGTGTTGATGGTGCACTGCTTCCTTATCCTGAGATGCCAGATGGTGGACCAGAATTTCTTTGAAGCAGTCTTGAAGTCTCTCTCCATGGCCTCACTGATGTCCACACATGCCCGAGTTCTTGCTTCAGTGACCACCAAAGCTGCATTCCGCTTGGCCAGTCGGTACCCATGAGCTGTCCCACAGCCCTAAATAGCCAGATAGGACTCCTTTTTGAGCTTGACGGCATCCCTCACTGTTGGTGTCCACCAGCGTGTTCGGGCCATTGTATCCACGACAGGCACCCATCACCTTAAGGCCGCTTCAGCAATGGAGGAACGGAACATCATCCACTCGGACTCAATGTCCCTGTCTGTCAGAGTTCTGTCGGAGATGGAAGTTGAAACTCCTTTTGATGGGATTCTGCCAGCCATTCCAGGTTATGCCATATGGCATCTTGTTCACATCGGTGCCAACTCACCACCAGATGGTGATCAAATCACAGCTAGGCCACTCTCTTCACGCCAATGTCAAAGACATCTGGGGATAAGTCTGATGACACGATCACAAAGTCAATCATGGCCCTACGACCTATGGTGTTCTGGTGCCAAGTTCAGATGCAGATACATTTATGCTTGAACATGCCGTTCGTTATGGACAATCTGTGGTGAGAATAGAAGTCCAGTCACAGAACACTGCTTGGGTTTATATCAGGGGCGGGACATTTTTTCCAATCACAACCTTCTGGTTCTCACTGTTATTGCCCACAGCAGAACGATGGAGTCCCCAGTGGGAGCGATCTGCAGCACCCACTTTACGAACTCCAAAAAGGGTGGGTACGCTGAACTGCATTTTGGTGCATAGGCAGAAACCACAGTCATGACCTGTCCCCCCACCCGAAGGCAAAGGAAGGCTACTCTCTCATCCACTGGACTGAACCCAAGTAAACAGGCGCCAACCCGGGGAGCAATAGGTTTACCCAGAACTGCTCAGTACCTCTCACTGTGTCTAACTCTAGAGCGGAAGAGAGTCCAAACCCTCTCAAGAGGACTGGCACCATAGCCAGGGCTCTGTAGGAAGGTGAGCGCAATTATACCTTGTTGGAACTTCTTAACCTCAAAGACCAGTTCAGGCTTCTTCTCTGTCAGAGAGGTGACGTTCCTCATCCCAAGAAACATCTTCTGTAGCCGGGGATCGGATCGCCAAAGTCCCTGCCTTTTGCCACCTCCCAGCTCGCAATGCACCTGACGCCTAAGGCGCCTCCCAAAGGTGGTGAGCCCAGGGTAAGGGTGACCCATGTTACCCTTTTGGGGAACCCCATGGGTGCAGGCCCCACAACTAGGCACTCGTTTTCGAGCCTCACCTCCAGGCCAGGCTCCAGAGGGGCACCCCAGTGACCTGCGTCTGGGCAAGGGAAACCAATATCCATTTAAGTCTTTCATCATAGGAGTCTCACAGCCGTGCTTTGTCTGGTCCCTCACCTAGGACCTGTTTGTCATGGATGACCACAGCAGGGGTGGGAAGCCCCCGACGACTTAGTTCCTAGCATCAGTGGGATACACAAACCCCTCCACCATATTAAGGTAACACATTCCCTGGAAGGATCAACGAAAACTTGAATGTGTATATTTCAAGGGTATTTCCTGGACATCAGACAAATACTTACAGAATTGATTGGCTCACTGCATGCCCAAGTCATCACTGTAGAGATGAGGATAAACTTCTTTGGTTGCCCAAAATCATTTATTTTATCATGGAGGGCTGTAAATACACACAAAGCAGAAAACAACTAAGATCATTTTACTTTAGCCTAGTCCATAGAAAATTATTTTTCAAATACTATGTGCTACGGAGACATGAGTGTCAAACCAGGGCCCCTGTATAGCCCGTCTATCGATGCCCTCCTCCAAAACTTCTTTGACAGCTTGTGACAGATGACACTGAATCCCTCCCTCTTTGACCCCATACACTTGAAGATAAACAAATCAGACGTGTAGTTTTCATCATGTGTGAACACACGACACAAGGCACTTAAAAGGTCAAGTGTCATCCCTATAAACATTCTAAAATAGATATTGTAATAAAAAATACAACATTATTCACTTCAATGTCTATTCAAAAAAAATAAATATGAGCGGAGAGCGTGTCATCCATGCGCAAAGTTGCAGATGTGTCATTCGATAACATCCAAGTGGTCGCCATATTGGGCATCTCCTGTCCGTGACGTCACTCCGGACATTCACCATTGAAAACACACTGTGGACCCTACTATGGGAGACGAACACGCCCCTCTGAGCTCTTTTCGAAGAAGAGAACACCACACAACCAAGTGAAGTTACCGGGGCAATATTACCCTATTGTTTTCAGCCATATTCAGATGATATGCAATCACGGCCAAACCGCTCCCCCCCATCCGATCCACTTCCGCGGCGGGGATGAGACATTGCAGCATGGCAACGCAATGAGTCATCCCAGCTGACAAGGCCGGCTCGGCCTTGTCGACAAGGCCAGCGGCCGGCCGGCCGGCCTTGTCGACAAGGCCGCAGTGCCCGCCGGCCTTGTCAACTGGGGTGGGTCATTTTCGCCGCCCACGAAGCTCTCGTCCTTTGCACCCGTGCAATCCATTTTTCACGAGAACCGGGTCTCTTGAAAACTTATGAAGGGTAAATCCATCCTCCCGAGTGTTCAAGCAATATCCAGCAATGCAACGAGCTGGCATTTTGGCTAACACGAAGGAACAACGAGCTACCTTCCTGAAGGTAAAACTAATAGAAACAAACGAGTCCACTTGAGGGTGGTCCTGCCATGTGCGTCACTTCCTGCTTCTTCTCAAAAACAAATCCCTTGGGAGGATTTTCACGGCGGGAGTTACAAAAAGCTGTGTAAGTCAAAATCATGTTTTGTGGTGAAAAAACGCATGGGTGCATGTCGGCTACCATTTTTTTCCATGAATAACATACTAAAATCATGCATTTCCTGACAGTGGCCCTTTAAAGATTTTGTTTCACCTCTGATGAAGGGACAAGTCTTCAAAAGATGGAAAAATCCAACAACAAAAAAATGAAGAAGGAACACTTCCGAGTATGTCTGATGTTTGCCTAGAGTTTCCGAAGCTTCCAAAGGGAGTCCTTGACATAGAAATAGTACCAGGACAAAATTGGTAGCACCCCTCCCGTTAAGGAATTGATTACATAACTTGAATCTGAAAAAAGTAATAGTAAATAAAAATGCAATACAAATGATCCTACTCCAGTGACATTTTGTGATTAGCAACCGGAAAGGTTCTTTCTTTAATACCAACCCCGTTCTGTGTGGCAGTTCACGATCACAATGGTCCTAGTAAGCAATCGGACATGCCTCCATCAACATACGGATGCTGGTCCATGAAACATACAGTGGGTATGCAAAGTATTCAGACCCCCTTAAACTCTTATATTTCAGCCACAGTTTATTTCTTTCCTCATTATCGTACACACGGCACCACATTTGACACAAAAAAAGCAATTGTTGAAATTTTGGAAGATTTTCATCATCACACATCCATATGTATTCAGATCCTTTGCTGTGACATATTTATTTCAGGTGCTGTCCATTCTTTCTGATCATCCTTAAGCTGGTTCTAAACCTCATTACAATTATAGATGCAAAGGTTAGTTATTATTATCTACTTGCATTTCATTTTTTTGTTGATAAATATACAAAAATGACATTTTTTTCCTGTCAATAAAAATGAACTTAAAAGATTTTTGCAAATGGCTGCAATATAAAAAAATGACAATTTTTAATACTTTAAATACCCATTGTATCTCCACTCCAAAATTTAAAAATCACATGGAAAAGTTAGTTTCCCGAATTCTGTTCAAAAAGTTCAACTTCCATAAATTACAGATTCAAGACCGACAATTAAAATAATTTCAAGTATTTATTTTTATTTAATTTGGGTTTACAGCTAATAAAAATAGAATACTAAGAAGAAATACTTTACACCTCAGATTTTTGTAAAAAAAAAAAAAAAAAAAAAAAAACATTATAGACAAATCAATCAAAATATGGTACTTTCAAAATTGTACTTTCAATACTTGGTTGGAAATCCCTGTGCCTTAATCACAGACTCAATGCGCCATCACAATCAGCCTGTGGCATTGCCTGGGATTTATGGAACCCTGGATTTCCTTGATGCTTGCCCTCTGTTTTTTTTTTCTGGGTTTGGTGCCCCTTATTTTCCTTTTGATTATATCCAATAGATTGTCAAAGGGGTTCAGAGCCAGAAAGTTGGCTTACTAGTCAAGTACTGTGATGACATTGCCATCAAACCAAGTTTTGTGCTTCTGGCTATATGGGCAGGGGCTTGGTACTGCTCGAAAATCAAATCTGTATCTTCATACAGAAAGAAATCATGATCAATAAAATATTCTCATAGACTGCTGTGGTGACCGTGGTATCAAGATAACGCCTACCAGTGTGGTTGTCTTTGGTACATCCTCTTTGGTACTGTTTACGGTTTTCGGTCATCTTGGGACTCAAGTCTTGGTAGACAAGAAATGACTTGGTAACCATTAGAGAGTCTTCTCTGGACTCTATTTTTGACAACTCTTGCCAATTTACTCAATGTTTTCCAGGAGTTACTCGTCCGCGCTCTCTCAGGAGAATTGCGTCAAATATGGTGCTTGCGATCCGGTATACAAGTTCAACTCCACAGGAAGCCACACAGACTGCTGTTTCTGTTGATTCATCTCGTAAATCTAAGCTCCCTAGCCACCAAAATGACTGAACTTCAGCTTCTAATCAAGATCTGCAAAGACTTTGGATGTTCTGCTGCCCTATGCTTCACAGAAACTTGGCTCTGTGGACATGTTCCCGATCGACCTGTTATGCTATCAGCTTTCATCTTTATTGGGTGGACTGCATTGCAGAGCTAGCGCAGAAATTGAAAGGCAGTGGAATATGCTTCTATATCAATGAGAAATGGTGCACAGATGTTACACAGCTCAGCATACACTGCAGCCCGGTTTTGGAGTTGTTGTTCTTGAACTCTAAGCTGTTTTACTTGCCATGTGAATTTGTCTATTTCATTCTTGTAGGTGTTTACATTCCACCTAAACTTGCATGAACGCAGTACTGCTACTGCTCGCACAGCAGGTAAAAAAGATTGAAAAAAAACCACCAGAATCACCCCTCATTATCCGAGATTTCAACACAGCTATACTTAACAATGAAATCCAGAAAAATAAGCAGCACATAAAATGTCAGACAAGGTAAAATAACACTCAAAACCAGGGGTTTGCCAACCAGTCAGAGGTGAAGAGACACATTTTTTACTCCGTTAGGGCAGAGAGCCACATCAAAGAGTCATATCATTCATACATCCATCCTTCCATCCATCCATTTTCTGAGATGCTTATCATTACGAGGGCCGACTGAGTGCTGGAACCCAATCCCAGCTGTTATCGGTCAGGAGTCAGGGTACACCCTGAACTGGTTCCCACCCAGTCGCAGGGCATATGGAGACAGACAAAATTCAATTACACCTAGGGCCCATTTATGCATGTTTTTCGGATGTGGGAGGAAACGGAGTGCCTGAAGAAAACCCACGTAGTCACGGGGGGAACATGCAAACCCGAAACAGGCGGGGATGGGATTTGAACCCCAGTCCTCAGAACTTTGAGGTGAATGTACTAAAGCTACGCCACCGCACATGGGTATCATTCCTCTTCACACATATAACTTTGCTCAGCCAGATTTTTTGTAAATTTCACACACCAAGAAGATATAAAGAAAAATCGACTCCAAAAGAGTACCAAGACCATAGGCCAGTAATGAAAAAATAATAAATTGTCATCTCTCACAAACTACCAGTTCAACCAAGTCTTGTTTTGTATGTCAAACTCTCATCTAATGCAAGACTGAAATACTCACATGATTTGAGGATTGAAGGGTTGAAGTAATGTATTGACACCCGGCGAAACCTGTGCAGGTGTTTAGAAGATGATTAGTCTGACATAGTTTAAAACATTTATGGCTTGCAAAATTTCTTCACAGTATTCTAATTTGTTGAATTCCTGATTTTGTGGATTTTATTACAGAAAAATAAACAAATAAAAACTTGAAATTGTTTAAATTGTGGTTTCTGAGTCTATAATCTATGAAAAACCTTTTGAATGGGATTATGGAACTAATTAAACTTTTCCATGAATTTTTGATTTTTTTTTAAAAGCATCAACACAGTTCATACATATTGTTTGATGTGGACCCACCATCTAAGACAACAGACAACAGTTTGACCAATTTCAGGCTTAGGATGCAGAGCAATGGGTTAGTACTGTGCTGTATTGATGGGAATTTGGCAGATGATTTTTTTTTTTTTTTTGAGGGTACAGCACTCCAAAATGGGACTAATTAGGTTGCATAAGCATAACCGTGTTGCTTAATTTCTGAATGCTGTGGCAAAAAAGAGGGTGAATAGATTTGCCTAGTCATTTGAAAAAAAAAAAAAAAAAATATATATATATATATATATATATATATATATATATATATAAAATTTGAAAGGAGACGCGACACCCATCATGGTCTTAAAAATAATGAGAAATAACGAAGACAGCAGGGACCCTCCATCTGATTGGCTGTGTGCTTGTCTGTATGCTCTTGAAATCTGCACGCTTGTGTACAAAAAGCAGATTTCTGACAGCAAGCTGGTACCATGTGAAAAATTATTGGCCTCCTTCTTGATTCCTTTTTTTTTATATATCTATCATGCATGGGGGTTTCGAATATCTATCCATCCATCCATCCATCCATTTTCTGAGCTGGCCAGATTTCAAATAATCAAACCAATTTTAATATAACTCAATGGCAACCTGAGGAACCACAAAATGCAGTTTTAAAATAAATCAATTTATTAAGGCACAACAAAAAAATCAAAACCTTTCTGACCTTCTGTGAAAAAGCCTTTGCCCCCTCACCTAATAATAGGTTGTGCCACCCTTGGCAGCAATAACTGTGTCTGTGTGTGTGTTTGCGATAAATCTCCTCCTCTCCTCTACATCTTCCTCCCCCATTGGAGCCATGCACATCTCAGAATCTCCCCTCGATGACTACAACAACCAAACAATCCACAGTAGATGTTAGATCCCCCTCCACCAGCCAAAATGCAATGTTGGGTCTGATGGATAGAATGAACGATGGACTCCAACCCAGACCATGCCAAGATCTTCCTCCCATCCCTCCTCGCCTGAAACCACTGTCCACTAAGATGCGAAAGGACCCTCCTCCACCCATGAAGACTCTTATCTGTAAATCTGATGGATATTCACCAGGTCTTTTCGAGAATAACTCTGACCCCAATGGAGATCAGACATTTTTCATTGCTGTAATTACAAAGGACAGAAAGTTGGTCAAAGAGATATGGCACAAAAAAGTAGAGCTTCCAACTTAGTGCGTATAAAACATAAGTTTATTAAACGATTGTCTCCAGCTGTCTGTGTGAGTGTAGCTCTTTTAGAGATGAACTGTGGTATTGCATGTGCATGTCTGTGGTGGCGGAGAAATATGTTGGAATTTGTAAATCATTATTTCAATGTAAAGAAATAATACTGGGTGATTTTAGAGCTTTTGAATATCCGTGTTTTTTTTTTTTTTTTAGTGAAAGGTGACCCAAAGGTTATTGTTTTAATAATTTATAGACCTCCAAGATACAATAAAAAAATGGAGGATTTTTCAGAGCTGTCGTCAATTACTTATACTGAGTACAACTTTTTTGTCATAACAGGGGATTTTAACATTCATGTTGACAATAACATGAAAAAAACATCCAAAGAACCTTCTGCCATAGTAGACACATTTGAACTTTCTCAATATATTAAGAGTCCAACTCACGCTTAAGGTCGCATCTTAGACCTGGTTATCTCCAACGATGTTGAAATTTCTATCGATTGACATTAAGTATATGGTTATTTCTGACCATTTTTGTGTATTTTTTTAAATTACAGATTCTTCCAAAAGTTCAGACTGTCACGTCCCATCGGAACGAGAGTAGGACCCAAATGCAGGACTCGGACGATGCCAGGTAGTTCAAGGAGAAACGTTTATTATATGCCGAAGTCAGGGATCGAGCAGGCAGTCCGGTACAGTAGCGGTAGTTGGGACGTCGGGCGAAGAGAGCAGGTGAGCGGGCAGGCAGGAGTCGGTACACGGGAGAACAATCAACGCAGGCAGAAGTATCAAAGGAGTCAGGCTTACAAGGGTGGTCGGAGAACGGGCGAAGGTCGGTACACACAGGTTCGATCAGGGATACCGGAGCACACGAACGGGACATGAAGATCATATGAACTGGCCCCGGCCAGTTGTCATCGGGGTCATATAAATACACAGCATAATCAGGCTGCATGAGGCGCAGGTGTGCACCTCCCAATCAGAGCAACCGCGGACACCCGCCCAGCCCAGGCTGGAGCGGCAGGATCATGACAGTACCCCCCCTCAAAGGCACGGCTCCCAGACGTGCCTAAACGAAAGAAACAGACAATAATTATTAATACAGGCAGGGGTGGGCGGAAGGGGGTCAGGAGGAGGGCACGCCCCCCCCCCTGAACCCCACACTGGTGGCCATCCAGGCCACCAAACACGAGGCGTCCGGGTGGACAGGTCAGGAGGACGACCCGGACGCCAAGCACCAGGGTCCCCACGGGGCGATTCGGGCGGACGACCTCTGTGAGGAACCAAACAAAGAAGCAGGGACCAGAACGAGGCAGGCCACTGCTCTGGATGAGAACCTCCCACGCCGTAGTTGCCAGACAACCAGGGATTGGTCGCCACCGAGGCTTGGTCAGTAGGCAGCCGTGGATTGGTCACCAATGAGGCCAAGTCATGAAGCGGCTGGGAGCCATCTGGAGCGAATAGGATGATCGAGAGAAGGACCAGACCCATGACCGCCACCATTACCATCCCGAAGTCTCTCCAGCTCCGGGGTGGCTCATGAGAACTCCCCAGCACTTGTCGGACAGGAACGTGAGAAGGCGGCGACCCCATCGCCAGCGCCACCTCCTGGACAGCAACGTGAGAAGGCGGCGACCCCATCGCCATCGCCACCTCCTGGACAGCAACGTGAGAAGGCGGCGACCCCATCGCCATCGCCACCTCCTGGACAGCAACGTGAGAAGGCGGCGACCCCATCGCCATCGCCACCTCCTGGACAGCAACGTGTGAAGGCGGTGACCCCATCGCCATCGCCACCTCCTGGACAGCAACGTGAGAAGGCGGCGACCCCATCGCCATCGCCACCTCCTGGACAGCAACGTGAGAAGGCGGCGACCCCATCGCCATCGCCACCTCCTGGACAGCAACGTGAGAAGGTGGCGACCCCATCGCCATCGCCACCTCCTGGACAGCAACGTGAGAAGGTGGCGACCCCATCGCCATCGCCACCTCCTGGACAGCAACGTGAGAAGGCGGCGACACCATCGCCACCTCCCCCTGGACAGGAACTTGAGAAGGTGGTAGCACCCTCGCCACCTCCTGGACGGGAAGATATGGACTTGCCCGTCGCCGTCGAAACAGGGGACGACCGCGGACCGGTCGCCGCCAGAGCAAGAACGGGGAGCGACCGCGGACCGGTCGCCACTGGTACTCCAGGGCACGGACGAGAAGCGGCTGTGGAGACGTCGCCACCTCCTGGACAGGAACGTGAGGCGGCATCGGGTCGGTCCCCACTGCCACGTGAGCTTGCCATGCATTCGTTGAAACAGCAACGTGGGTGTGGCGCGGTGGCGAATCCGTTTCCAGGGTAACGTGAACGAGCGTCGCCAGAGAGTCAGTCGAAACTGACATGTGGGCGTGTCTCGGGAGCGGGTCAGTTCCAACTGCCGCGTGAGCTCTGCTCAGAACAGCCAAAACCTCGACGTGGGAATGGCGAGGAGGCGGGTCAGTTTCCACAGTTACGTGCGCTTGGCGAGGTGGCGAGTCCGTTCCCACTGCGACGTGCACTTGCCAAGGGGGCCTGAGTAGGCCGAGAGTCAGTCGAAACTGACACGTGGGCGTGTCTCGGGAGCGGGTCAGTTCCAACTGCCACGTGAACCTGCCTCAGCAGCGAGTCCGTTGCCGTTGCGATGTCAGCGTAGCTCGGCTGGTTCGCTAATCCTTGCCGGACCTGGGCCGTGAGAGCCGCCAATTCGG
This sequence comes from Syngnathoides biaculeatus, assembly GCF_019802595.1. Taxonomy (NCBI): domain Eukaryota; kingdom Metazoa; phylum Chordata; class Actinopteri; order Syngnathiformes; family Syngnathidae; genus Syngnathoides; species Syngnathoides biaculeatus. The sequence goes on along the minus strand of NC_084654.1, from coordinate 129,087 downwards.
CGTTCTGCCGCTATATCTGCGCCCGCATTTCACGACAGAACGCCTCGTGATTTGGCGGCTCCTTCTCCCTCTGGGCTGGAAGCTTCGCCACCAGCTGCGGGTCTGCCAGTCTCACCGTTGCCGGCGAGGAGTGGGAGGACGGTGTCTTCGTTGCCGCGCAGCGAGAGACACCAGGGAGCGCCCGGCCGGGGCGTCTCCTCTGGCCGCCACGCGGAGGTCCCGGGTAGATGGCCAAGCGGGTTCCCTCATACGGATTGGTGTACTTGGACCTACCAGGCGAAGACGCTTGGGTGCTGGAAACGCGGGGAGGCGGAGCAAACTGACTGGGATGAAAAGCCGGGCAAAGAGATTCAAAATCAAAGTCGTCGGAGTCGTACTCAGGCAGCCGGTCATACAAATCACGGTCCTCCTCATAGTCCGAAAAGTCAGAGTCCAGAAGAATATGAGGAGCCGGACGGGTCGTGTTCGGGACGTATTCATACCTCGCTGGCGGAGCGTAAGACACGGAAGGACGTCGGGCGAAGAGAGCAGGTGAGCGGGCAGGCAGGAGTCGGTACACGGCAGAACAATCAACGCAGGCCGAAGTATCAAAGGAGTCAGGCTCACAAGGGTGGTCGGAGAACGGGCGGAGGTCAGTACACACAGGTTCGATCAGGGATACCGGAGCACACGAACGGGACATGAAGATCATACGGGGTCATATAAATACACAGCATAATCAGGCTGCATGAGGCGCAGGTGTGGACCTCCCAATCAGAGCAACCGCGGACACCCGCCCAGCCCAGGCTGGAGCAGCAGTTTATGGAGACTCTGGCTGTGCCACAAACCGTGAATGCTGAGTTGATGAACTTTTGTACAATTTCACCTCGAAAATCACAAATCCCATGAATGCTATCACTTCTGTAAAAATTAAGACCATTCTGAGGTGACCTAGAGCACCGTGGAGGAGTACAATGATCGTCAAGAGCTCTAAATCAAAGAGTAGGAAAGCAGAACGCAAGTGGAGAGAAACTAAACTCCAAATTGACTATAATCTCTAAAGTGTCTGTCATTTCAACCAAGAGTCAGTTAGGGCCAGACAGCAACACTTTTGTGAAATCATCAATAAGAATCTCAACAATAGTCATGCTCTGGTTATTGTGGTTGATAACCTCACAAACCCCTGAATCAGGGAGATCCAGAACTAGGAACAGCTGACGCAATGAGTTTGCCTATTTTAGTGAAAAAATTACAATCCATCAGGTCAAATATCAGCACAAATCAAAAAAATGATAAAATAATTTTATATCTGAAGCCACCCAGGGAAAACTCTATTCGCTTGTCGGATTTTGATATAGTTGACCCAAAAAACTGTAGAGAAAATTGTTCAGCAGTTGAACCCATCAACGAGCTGACTTTTTCAAAACTTTTGTGTAGTCAGTGCTATCTGATTTGTAGCAAATAATCAATTCCTCACTTCAGTCTGGCATGTTTCCGAAAGCTGTTAAAGTAGCTGCTGTTAAACATCTAAAAAACACAGTACTGGACGATTCCATGTTAACAAGCTATAGACCCATTTAAAATCTCCCTTTCATATCCAAGATTATTGAGAACTTCTTCTTCTTAGGAAAAGTGTGCTAGTCGCCATTTTTTAAGAACAAAGGTGATGTTCAGAACTGTGGAAAACTACAGAGGAATAAAGATGATGAGCCACAAAAGGAAGCTATGGGAAAGAGTAGTGGAGGTTACACTCAGGACAGAAGTACTGTGAGCAACAGTATGGTTACATGCCTAAAAAGAGTACCACAGATCCACTATTTGCCTTGAGGATACTCGTGGAAAGGTACAGAGAAGGTCAGAAGGAGCTAGATTGTATCTTTGTAGACCTAGAGAAAGCACGTGACACAGTACCAAGAGAGGAACTGTGGTACTGGATCGCAAGTCTGGTGTGGCGGAGAAATATGTTAGAATAGTACAGGACATGTATGAGAGCAGCAGAACAGCGGTGAGATGTGCCATTGGTGTGTCAGAAGAATTTAAGGTGGAGGTGGGACTGCATCAGGGTTCCACACTGAGCCCCTTCCTGCTTGTGGTAGTAATGGATAGGCTGACAGACGAGATTAGACTGGATTCCCCTTGGACCATGATGTTCGCAGATGATATTGTGATCTGCAGCGAAAGCAGGGAACAGACGGAGGAACAGTTAGAATGATGGAGGTATACACTGGAAAGGAGAGGAATGAAGATTACCCAAAGTAAAACAGAATATATGTGCATGAATGAGAGGGGCAGAGGAGAGAGTGAACCTCCAGGGAGAAGAGATTACGAAGGTGGATGACTTCAAATACTTAGGGTCAACAACACAGAAAAATGGACAGTGAGGTAAGGAAGTGAAGAAACGGGTCCAAGCAGGTTGGAACAGCTGGCGGAAGGTGTCTGCAGTGTTATGTGACAGAAGCGTATCCGCCAGGATGAAGGTCAAAGTTTATAAAACAGTGGTAAATCCATGATTTACGGATTAGAACGGTGGCCCTGATGAAACAACAGGAAGCAGAATTTGAGGTAGCAGAAATGAAATGAAGATGTTGAGGTTCTCGCTTGGTGTGAACAGGTTGGATCAGATTAAACATGAGCTCATTAGAGGGACAGCCAAAGTTGAATGTTTTAGAGACAAGGTTAGAGAGAGCAGAATTCAATGGTTTGGACATGTCCAGAGGCAAAAGAGTGAGTATATTGGTAGAAGGGTGCTGACGATGGAGCTGCCAGGTCAAAGAGAGAGAGGAAGACCAAAGAAAAGGTTGATAGATGTTGTGAGGGCGGACATGAGGACAGTGGGTATTAGACACAAAGATGCACGAGATAGTCTTAGATGGAAAAAGATGACACACAGTGGTGACCTCTGAGAATGTTATTTTTAATCAACTCAGCAATTTCTTAAATTTAATTTGACTTTTTGACAAATTTCGATCAGGTTTCTGAACTCATCACAGTACAAAATCTGTTCTTATCAAAGTGCTAAATAATATAAGGTTGAATTCTGACTCAGGAAAGGTGTTGATCTTGTTGGGTCTCAGTGCAGCTTTGATACATTAGATCATAAGATACTGCTGAAAAGGTTGGAAACATGGGTGGGACTAAATGGAATGGTCCTTAAATGCTTTTGGTCCTACCTGGAGGAAAGGAGCTACTTTGTAACCATTGGAAGTGCTCAATCTCAACAAATGGCAATGACCTATGGGGTCCCTCAAGGGTCAGTTCTTGGACCCATCCTGTTCAGCTTCTATATGCTACCCTTCGGTCAAATTCTTCAAACTTTAATTTTGACAATCATAGCTATGCAGAGGACACACAATTATATTAAACAGTGTCTCCAGATGACTACAGTTCAATTGAGGTTTTGTGCTATTGTCTAAAGCAAATAAATTACTGGATGAGCCAAAAATTTCTTCAACTAAACCACAACAAAACTGTGACAATTGTTTTTGGCAATAAAGAAAAGAGAATTGCTGTGAGTAAACACCTGGACTCTCTATCTTTAAAAACCAAAGACTAAGTCCAAAACGTTGGTATTCTTATTGATTCCGACCTTCCGATAAGTGACTTTCAACAGTCATATCAAATCAATCACAAAAACTGTATTTTACCTTTTGAAGAACATATCTAGAGTCAAGGCTTGCATGTATCAAGCAGACCAGGAAAAGCTCATCCATGCTTTTTTCTCAAGTAGATTTGACTACTGTAATGATATCACAAGACCTCGGGTCATAAATATTGAACACACTCAGTATTTAATAGGGTTAGCCCGACCCGTTTTGGACCTTATTTTCAGTACACATACATCTCTTAATAAGGAAGCATTATTTTGTAAGATAGGCCTATTAGACATGATAAATTAATATTTTTTTGTTGGTGTCTTTCAAGATCAAGGTCACAAATATACACGAGATTCAATAAAATCAAAGAATACTGCAAAAAAAAAAACAATTAAAATGGAAAATGATTCAGGAAATATTAAAGTTAATGGGCAGTAAGAGTGTCTTGAGTTTGAATTTGAAGTGGGTTAATGAGTGTCTTGCGGAGGGCGGAGCAGCCGAAAGTTGAAGGCGTAGCACACATAAACAAACAACCATATGCATTCACTTTGTATACAAACAATTTAATCTTCAATTAACCTAACATTTGTGTTTCTGAAATCTCCGAGGAAAACCAGAGTACCAAGAGTAACACACACACACACGCAGGGACAACATGCTAACTCCACATTCTTACATACATTCTGGAATTAACCTTGACCTCAGATTTGTGCTAACCAGTTGTCTACCACACAGCAATAGCTTCCTGTACTTTTTTTAAGTGATAAATTTGATACTGTTACAACTGAAAATTTGATCCTGTTCCATATTTGGCTGTGTTCTAATTCATTTGATTCTATTTCTCTGATGTTTGTAAAACGTGAGTACCTAGATTAAGCCTTCATGTTGTGTTTTTATTTCGCACAACCACCTTCTTTCACTCCTCAGTTTTATAAAGCTAGCATATGGGGTTGTCAGTTCTGACTACAATATAACGAATAGCAAAAATTTTTGTATAATTTACATCCACCAGAATTGCAATAAAATATATATATATTTTTTAATGTCAACAATTATTGAATAAGCCTTTTTGGGATTGTTTTTTATCCACATAAAAAGGATAAACAAAAAGGAAAACAGCAACAACAACAAAAATAAGACAAACAAAATCCAAATAAAAAAAAAAATGGACAGTAATTTTTTTTATTTTAAATAATCAAAATAGGTTTAGCCACAGGTCCGGAACTCTTAGCATGCTAAGATCCCTGGAATATAAACAGCCGTCTGTCCTCTGGTGATTTACTTTTTTAAAAACATGCATTTTAGCTAGTATGGTGCACACAAATGAAATAAATTGCCAAGAGAGGTGACGACAGCGCCAAGTGTGAATGTTTTTAAATCCAGGTTGAAAACTTTTTTTTTTAATGCTTTTTAGAGTATTTCCAATTTTAATGACATTTCTTCCACTGTACGCCATTTTTAATTGTACTTTTATTTTTGTTATTTTGTTTTTAATACAGGGAATCTTTGGGTTAAAACGGTCTCGACCAATACCGTCTTTACAACGCCCATCCCCCATCCGTGCATAGTGTTCGTCCGTACAGAAAGATTGACGTGGGTACATTTGTCTCACTGTAAGAAGGCTATTGATTTTGACTCATTTCTTTTGTCGGCTGTTTGTAAGCGAGCTGCTCTCAAACCCACTGCTAAGGGTGCTGTAAATCCAGTCAGAAAGGGGGCAGCGGTATGGAGGGCACTGTGGTCTCGACCCGGAGTAGAAAAGAACCTGGCCAAGCCATTTAGGGGAGTGAGCCCACTATCAAAATGGTGACTAAATGGTTAAATCCTTCTGTTGGGTATTGGGTGGCAATGTTGACAACTATTTTACTTTCCGTGTTTGTGTGGTACCTAGGGACCACCTGTATAATTTATGGACACCTGATTGGGGAAGTACCCCAAATGCCCAACACCCAAAAAAAAAGAAAAAAAAACAAAAAAAACATTCAAATTGCATAAAACCAAGGCTTCTTTGCAAATCGAGATAAATCGGACTCATTCCCGGTGAGAGTTGAACTTCGCCAAGGCTGCCCTTTGTCACCAATTTTGTTCATAACTTTTATGGACAGAATTTCTAGGCGCAGCCGAGGTGTAGTGTGTGTCTGGTTTGGTGACCTCAGCAGATGATTTGGTTCTCTTGGCTTCATCAAGCAGAGAACTCCAACCCAAACTGGAGTGGTTCGTAGCAAAGTGTGAAGCGGCTGGGATGAGAATCAGCACCTCCAAATCTGAGACCATGGTCCTCAGTCAGAAAAGGGTGGCGTGCCAACTCCGTGTCGAAGATGGGATCCTTCTCTAAGTGGAGGAGTTCAAGTATCTTGGGGTCTTATTCAAGAGTGAGGGAAGAATGGAGCGGGAGATTGACAGGAGGATCGGTGCAGCGTCTGCAGTGATGCGGACTTTGTATCGGTCCTTTGTATCGGTGGTAAAGAGGGAGCCAAGTCAAAAGGCAAAGGTCTCAATTTACCAGTCCATCTATGTTCCTATCCTCACCTATGGGCACGTGCTGTGGGTCCAAAAGGCAGAGGCATGAAAACACGTGGCAACAGGCAAGGTCCAAAAACATGAAAATGAGGTTGGATTACTACTAGACAAAAAAACGACACTTGACTAAGCTGTGGTGGCACAGGGACGCTGGTTTTGACAATGAGGCAAATACATAACAAGAGGCTCGTATACTCACGCAGACAAATGCAGTCTCATACACAACGAATTAGCTACTGAGAATGAAAATAACAAAGCTTTTATGCCTGGCCTAATTAGTGTCAATATGATGCAGGTGTGGAGCTGCTGGCACAGGCAGCTGCGCCCAGGGAAGTGGCCTGGCCACCCCCCTGGAAGAGCACTCTTCCAAGCACCAGGGTCCCGACAAGGGCGACTCTGGTGGACGTCCCCACGAGGAGGGTCCCAATTGCAAAGGAGGAGCAGGTGACAGCTGCGGACGAAGCCCCGCCGAGGTGTGGTCAAGAGCCGGCAGCTGCTGATGCTGGTTGAGCAACGATGAGGCTTGGTTGGGTGACGTCGCTGCCAAGACATGATCAAGTTGTGGCTGCTGAGACATGAGCAAGAAGCCGCTGTGGATCAGGCTCTGCTAAGATATGAGCAAGCGGTGGTTGTGCATCAGGCATATCTGATACATGAGCAAGAGGCAACTGTGGGTCGGGCGCAGATGAGACCTGCGCATGTGTTGGACAGCACAGGCCGGGCGCCACATGAACAAGAACACGTGGTGAACGTTGCAGTACGAGCGCAGTACGAGCGCCAATGAGACATGAGCACATGGTGGATTGTATGCGCCGGGTGCTGCCGGAACAAAAGTACGTAGTGAACGTTGCGGGTCGGGTGTCAATGAAACAGGAGAGTGAGGTGAACACCACGAGCCGAGCGTTGGCGGAACAAAAACAAGGGGCAGAGGCCAGGGCATTTAATCTCTCCTGTATTCGATCCATGATTACCGCAAACTCCAGTCCATCAAACAAAGTCCGTCAGTGAATTCCTCCGCTACCATTGTTACTTGAAACTGCGGTGGAAGGCAACAAATTCTTCAGCACACTGCATTTGAAGGGCAGCAAATTCTTCATCCCGCTGGGCTTGAAGTTTTGTGCCTATCGTGTCTGAGTCCACTGGGTCCATGTTGGGCTAGTCCGTTCTTTCAAAAACATACGACATGGGGTAGGACCCAAATACAGGATTCTGTTGGAGGTGGTTTTATTCCAGGGAGATGTCATACACAGGTAACTAGTCCAAGAAGGCAGAGGCGCAAAAACACGTGGACACAGGCAAGGTCCAAAAAACATGAAAACGAGGTCGGATTACTTCGAGGCAAAAAAACAAGACTTGACTTTGTTATGGTGGCACAGAAACCGCGGCTGTGACAAAAAGGTGAATACATAACAAGAAGCTGATATACTCATGTAGACTAGTGCAGTCTCAAGCACAACAAACTGGCCAGTGAAAATGGAAAACACAAGGCTTATATGACTGGCCTAATTAGCGTCAATAAGGTGCAGGCGTGGAGCTGCTGCCAGAAGCAGCTGCGCCCAGGGCAGTTGCCTGACCATGCCCCCGACCATCCATTTATGGGTCGAGGCAAGCTGGGCTTTGTTATGAATGACATTTTCACTCCCACCTGGGGACTCTGGCTGCAGATGGAGCATGCCTTCCCTGGAAATATCTTTGCATTTAACTTTTTGTTATTTGACAACTTCTCATTACAAAGCAGACATGGAGGCAAACCATCCACGTAGGCAATGAATGCAAATGATTCAGGCCAAAAACTGTTGAATCCTCTGTTCTCCTCAACTTTCTTTCTTTTTTTCCCTTTACAATCCATGGCCCATCACAAATCAGCCAGTTTGTTTGCAACAGCCACCTGCCACAGCTCAAAGAAGCAGCCTATGACGCTAATCTTTGTTAAATGTTGACATTCAATACTTATTCCACACATTTTTACATTATTATTATCATTTTTTTTGTTTCACCTCCCACAGAAATTAAAACAAAAAATATATTTTTCTATCAACTAAATCAATCAAAAGCCTTTAATGTCATTATATGACTGTGCATACAACTAAATAATGAGTGCTTCTCCATAAGGTGGTTGTGCAAATAAAATAGAATAAAACGGAACATCTTGGGTATGGGCGGCACGGTGGATCTGCTGGTAAAGTGTTAGCCTCACAGTTCTGAGGCCGTAGGTTCAATCCTGGCAGAGATCAGCCAGTGATCTTCAGGGCACTGTTGATCACTCTTTGCAGAGCATTCCTGTGCGCTGTCATACATCCAGCACACCACACTGTGATGCAGTATGTGAGGATGCGCTCCATGGCAACGGTGGTTCTGTAGAAAGCCAGCAGCATCTTAGTTTCCAGATTGTTCTTCCTGAGCAATCTCAGGAAGTGGAGTCACTGCTGGGCCTTTTTCACCACCGCCGTGGTATCTACACTCCGGGTGAGTTGTTTTTTTTTAGATGTAGACTCCCAGAAATCTGAAGGTCTGGTGAAGATTGGTGGCGCGCATGAGTGCAGCGGCTCTTAGCTCTCGAGTTTAGTGCTTTTTCTTTTTCATTATTTTTGCACTATTGGTGGATATTTGTAAAGCCACATTCACTTATAGCTTGCAGGACCTGATTGATCTGCAACTAAAGCATAACTTATCAATCACAAACGAATATCAAAAGAAAAACAATATTCCAGAGGACATTCTGAGACCATCAGGATTTCCATAGATAGCCGGTCTACCCAGCAAGCGACAGAGAAAGCGGGGGGAGCATAAACAAAAATGAGGATGTCGCTAAAGAAGCAACCTCACAGACCAGCCCTACTTAGCATCTTCCTGACGCAAGATCCATTTCCCACAAAATGGATGAATTGGAATTAAAGCTATGAGCAGTTTTGCCCTGAACTGCAGTGTTATTTTCATCACGACAACGTGTCTACATCCGCAAATACGCGATGCTGCAGTTTTGCTAGCGGACCGTACGCTACGTCGGCAGGACAGAACCAAAGTCTCTGGTAAGAGCAGAGGAGGGGGGCTTTGTGTTTATGTGCACAACAAGTGGTTTTCTAACAGCAGGATTATCAAAACCCACTGCTCTCCTAGTTTAGACGTCATTGTAGTCTCGTGCAAACCCAAGGGAACTAACAGTAGGCATTGTGGTAGTTGTGTATACTCGGCCAGATGCTAACATTAGCACAGCACTTAGATGTCTTCTTGCGATTTTAAACAGCAGCTCGCCCACACCGATGGAGTATTTATTGTTGTTGTTATTGTTGGTGACTTCAATCAATCGTGGTTAAAGACGATTCTACCCAAATTTGTCCAGTATGTGAAGTGTCTAACCAAAGCAGACAAAACCCTGGACCAAATTTACTCCACCATTAAAAATACATACTGGGCCAACCTCCTCCCCCATCTTGCTGGATCTGATCATGTTTCCATTAGCCTTACGCCCACATAAATCCCTCCACAAAAATAAATTACAATTACAACATAGTCTGAGAACACACTCTCTCAGCAGCAAGTCCTGTTTTTCCCACACTGTTTGAGAATTACTTGAACTCGAGAACCTCCAGGAACGGACATACACTGTTATGTCTTATATCAAAAACTGCATAGAAACTGTGACTGTCACGGATTTGGGTTTTCCCCAACCAAAAACCCTGGACGACCCAAAAGACCAAGTCACTCCTGAGATGCCACAACAGCCTTCAGGTCAGAGGAGAAGGCACAGCAGTGCTGCCAGAGCTGAGTTAAAGAGAGGCATCAAAGTGACCAAGGCGGCGTACAATAGGAGCATTGAGGAGTACTTCACAGAAAATAACTTTAAAAAGATGTGGGAGGATTACAGGACATCACAAACTACAATAAAAATAAACTGAAGTGTGCCAGAAACACAGACACCTTACTGGCAGAGGAACTAACCCATTTCTTTGCCCGTTTTGAGACTGACATATCAAATTCAGTCTCATCACTACCTCCCAGCAGTCAGGAACATGAAGTGAGATGTGTGCTCAGGACTGTAAACACCAGGAAGGCTGCTGGCCGAGATGGAGTGCCGGGGGAAGGTACTGAAAAACTGTGCTGATCAACTGACCAGTGCTTTTACAAAAATCTTCAACAGGTCCCTGCAACAATCAACCTTTCCCTCCTGTCTGAAATCTGCAACAGTCATCCCCGTCCCTCAATAAATCAGCCATCGACAGTCTAAATGTTTACAAACCTGTTGCACTCACACCTGTGATCATGAAGTGCTTTGAGAGGGTAGTTTCATGACACATAACGTGCTCACTCCCTCCCTTATTCAACCCCTACCAGTTTACCTATAAAGGAAACCGGTCCACCAAGGAGGCTTTCGCAATAGCTCTCCACACTTCACTGAACCACCTGGAATGCCAAGGGAACTATGTGAGGATGCTTTTTATAGACTTTAACAACAGCATGAACTTTTCCAACCCCACGTGACCGATAACAACATTGCTTATGGGACATGACTACAAGACCGATGGGTCAAGCCAGGGGGTAAGCCAATGGGGCAATCTGATTGGCTATTATTAGCTATTATTGTATGAGTGATTGACAGGTCGGAATGGTCCATTCCAGGGCACATGGAGATGGTCAACAGTTGCATTCACAATCACACCTACCAATTTAGAGTCTCCAATGAATGCATGTTTTTGGGATGGAGGAGGAAAATGAATGAAAATGTGAGGAAACCAGAGTGCCCTGAGAAAATCCAGACAGGCACAGGAAGAACATATAAACTCCACACAGACGGGGCCGGGATTTAAACCCCAGTCTTCAGAACTGTGAGGCCAGCAGTCTACAGCTATGCCACCGTGCTTTAGACAGACCAGTTTATTTATATTGTATTCATTTATTTTTGACTATTTAGTCTATTATAGCAATGCAGGTGCTATAATATATATATATATATATATATATATATATATATATATATATATATATTTATATATACACACACACACAAACACACACACACACAGCTCTGTTTTGCTTAATTGAAACTGTGGTAGCCCTTCTCTGTTGATATTGGTACTGGCATCTGCTGTGAAAAAGAGAAAATTGGAGATGGGGAAAAAAAAGACAGGATAATGCTAGGTCATTCTTGAATCAATCTTTATGAACTTGGTAGTTGAGTGTGTTACATAATCTTTTTTTTTTTTTTTTAACAATTTTAACAGTAAAAATCCAAAGTTAATTTCAATCTGACCTCCTTGACATAATAAACTGCAATACTGAGATAACTCTAAAACATTGTTATTTGAACATGGCTGTTTTTTGTTATTTTGTTTGCCAGTGTAAGAGGAATTATAAATAATACCCATCTTTGATTGATCTTTTATCTTTGATTGGATTGTATGGCTAGCTTTTGTTTGCTACGTCTACACACCCACACGCACGCAAACAGACATTGGTAAAACACAAATACAAAAGCAAATACTTTACAATTCAAAAAGAGAAATGCCTACCTGTAACTGCCCAGCGGGCTTCATCTACCTGCTCAGGATGCTGAGTAATGTTGTAGACGATTACATCACATTCCATCAGTTTTTGAAGAATCTTTTCCCTACTTGGTCGCTTCCATAGAAAATAGCAAACGTTGTTACGTCATTTTGTTTCTGGGTTTATTTTTTTATATAGCAATTTTGTTGGTACTTACAATGTATGCTTCCAACACATATGGTCTGTCATCCTCTGAACCATCTGAAATCGTCCCAACGACCCTGTAACTTCGTGACCCAGAGTCGTTTAATTTCAAAGTCCGACACTCTTTCTCAGCTGACCCATCACATTCAAGCGAATGTTTGGCAAGACACTGTCAACAAGAAACACCCTTGCTTTGCTTTGCAAATTTCATTTCATGATGACAGGTTGACTATGAATGTCAAATTTCACCTTTGCAATACATTTCGATGAGAATGAGTCAATATCGTTGATAAAAACTCTTTCCTGTAACTGTCTGTCTTTGTCCATCTTCCTATACCCTGCAGTAAGTTAACGCATGTTATTTTCCGTTGCCATGGGTGAAGTCAATGCATAGATATAATTTTGGGTAGATCAGACATGTCCATTGCAGAGCGCATGCCTCCAGCAACGGTAATTTATTGGTGGCAAAGTTACGTGTGTTCAATGTTTACCCATGGCATGAAAACCTAAAGAACAAGGACGCCAACAAAAGGTCCTGCATACGGTTCGATAACGGTGTACAAATCAAAATAATGGAATCTTTCGGGTTCACGTAATCCTTGGGGATTCTCCCCCTCAATTGTTCTGTATTAATAGCACATGATACGGCATTGACAAAAAAAAAGTTAATTTCATTAAAATCGACCCAGAAATGAGCATGTTACCACTTAATTCCGTTGTATTGAATTGCTTTTGGTGGGAACATTGACCCTACCAACATGGTGATAAAGTACCCATGATGGTGAATCATGTCTACTATGTAATCAGATTTGTGCCTGTCAAACGTTCACACGAAAACGTTTAATTCTTTAATTCTTGTATGTGGTAAAATAGCTCCGTAGCTCAGTGGTTAGAGCACTGGTTTGGTAAGCCAGGGTTGTGGATTCGTATCCCACTGGGGCCTCCACTCCCTGAGAAGGGCATCTGGCAAAAAAATTGTGTGTTCATCTGAGATGACACTCTGTGGCTACCCCGAAAGGGACAAGCCGAAAGAAAGATAATGTGGAAAGATAGGTCCATACCATTGTTTTTGTTTCATTTTTTGTGTGTTCATCTGAGATGACACTCTGTGGCTACCCCGAAAGGGACAAGCCGAAAGAAAGATAATGTGGAAAGATGGGTCCATACCATTTTTTTCGTTTCATTTTCATGGACGTTTATTTTGTTTCGTTTTTCTGCGCCGGAAGAAACATAATGTGGAAAGATAGGTCCATACCATTTTTTTCGTTTCATTTTCATGGACGTTTATTTTGTTTCGTTATTCTGCGCATCGTAATACGTTTTGAGTGACAGCTCTTTGCCCCCAGATGTTGTTGTGTTTGACTCCATGTACCATGGATTTTTGTTTACTCTCCTGCGAATTGTAGGGATTTGCGAGTTTGGACCCTATGCGTGTTCACAAATCAAGGAAGATATGACCAATGATTAGAAAAAGTTAACAGCAAATGGATTTATTACAAAGGAATGTGCATTATAGACGTCCGGGTCTTATCTAGGTATCTGCCACACACGAGACGTGTGTCTTCTGGCAGGATAGCCAAAGAAGAAGACAAAAGCTGCCCAGTAACACAAGATTTTTATATGTATGGGTCCATGGTAGAAGTGGCTGCCCCCCCTCCGCACCACCACCACACATCAGCACGGCTGACTGGTTGGAAGAAAGGTGCTTCCTGGGTCTCTGCACACTGATCATCAGCGATATTGTCTATTGTGGCACTATTACCTTTAAGTAAAATACAGGTGAAATTTTGGCGCACCACAGTAGGATTAAACACAGGTTTGTAACAACACGTAACAAAGGTCTAAGTGCCATACATAAAACACAGTCACTCGGGGTTTTATTAGCCGCTTGTTCTGCCATTAGTAACCAATTATTGTTTACTGTGCCAATGCCTCTCAAAATACCAAGAAGAACAATAACACCAATAATAAAAATGCCATAGACTTCCTGCTCTCCCTCTGTTGGTCCGAAATGCAATCGGACCATCTGTAGGAATCATGGTTAACAATAAAACAACAACAAACAATAAAATAAAAGTGCAATTAAGAGTACCAGGGCGAAGCATAGAATAATGAAACCACTTAGTTCCTTTTACCTCCAAGCGGACGGCTTTGGTGGTATGAGAAGTCACGTTGTGTGGGCCAGACCAATGGGATTCTGACCATTTACAAGAGAGTCATTTAACATTTCCCACCTGTTTATCATTTTGGAAATACGAGTGAGGACATCAGAATGCTGTTGCATTTTCAGAAAGTTCATAATTTACCATTGAGCGTATAAAAGGCATCAAAAGTTTCCTTTTGGCTGTAGCTGCATATAATCAGGGTCTACTTGTTGTAGAAGGGCATAGTTATTTAGTTAGGGCATAATATTTTACCTTGCTCTAGCCATCATATATTTAAAACGTGGGATTATAGACATCATGAAAAGGCAGAACAAACCCAGAACAGTAATTACGGATACGGGGAACTTCAACACAGCAAAATACCAAAGTCCAGAGGTGAACAAGGACCAATAATAATAATAATAATAATAACAATAATAATAATAAATAAACAGTGGGTGAACATCGTTGCTCATTTCTGAACCAATCTGAACCAATCAAGTGCAATTACACAGCAACCCAGGCAAGTAAGGCGTAGCTGTTCTTGGTGCTAGAGTAGGAGAAAGGCAACGGTTGATGTCAATTTAAGCACACAGCCTGCACTGAAAGTGGAAGCTGCGATTAGAGATGTAACCCTCGCTGGTGATTGGGACAGTCATGTAGACTTTGGCACCTCAAGGCATGTAAGGGCAAACACAGAAGAGATTCTTCAGCTCTGCTGGTGACAGTTCAGAGTCCTTGTCCATTTACAGTAAGGCCATTGGCATACACTCCATCGCTCATATTTTTGCAAACAACATCTTCTAGGACCTTTGGTGCCAGTGGATTTCCAAAACAAGATTTTTGAAAACAGTTGAGCTCAATGTCGGTGTCCTGGTCGGCGATTCAAAAGATTCAACTGAGCGCTTTGACAAACTAAAGTTTGAGCTGTTTGTTTTCGGGGTCATACAGAGAGGCGGTGTTGTGGAGGACTGCCTTCTGTGCGAAGTAGAACAGCTCCGATATGTTTTTCAGATTCCTTGTAGAACACTCGACACATGTCTCAATCTAAAAAAATGGTTCATGATGAGGAGGATGGTTTCCATGGAGCTACACGAATGCAGATCTGACTTGTTCCCCACAGGTATGATTGGAACTCTTGAGGATCTCTGCTTTCAGTGTCTCATCATTCTGCTCTTTTTCTGAGTAGTCCACGATGTGTGTTGGCACTTTCTCCGGAGTGACATCAGCAGGGATGATGATTTATTCAGCTCAAGATGGAACCTCCTTGGGGAACTCCTCTCCAACCAAGGACATAATGAGGGAAGTTTTCCCCAACATGGCAGGCAATACGGTTGCGCAGGAAGTGTTAGCCAGTCCAGTAAACTACAATTGCATTTGAACCACTCAGCTGCCCACACACTGACGCACCTGTCAACGTTGGCAGGTGACCACAGCTCATTCCCAACCAGTCCAAAGTCCTTACACTGTTCACAAACACACTGGGGGGTGGTGATGGCTGCTGCTTTGTGGTCCCTGAAATTGTGGATGGTTGATCCATCCAGGGCATGACTGACAACCATGAGACCATTTTTTCCCACCAGAAAGTTTCACGTCACTGTTGGCAGAGTACTTAACAGCAGTGACAGCAACGCAATGGGAATATAGTTTCCTCTCCATTTCAGAGGTGGCGAGCCGAAAGATGCACAGGGTGCCATCGCTGTATCCCGCCGGCACGTGCACATGCTCCAATACACACAGGTGCATGACTGGTTGAGCACCTGGAACTGCACCACCAGGTCATTACTGGGGATGGACTACACCCTCAGACTTCCGTCTTCACTGCAGGTGGCAAAGTGGGTCTCCTCCCTCTGAAAGGCCAACTCATTCCCCTTTTTCTTTGTGGGCGCTGACCATCCGGATGTTGCTGTTGTCCGACCAGTCTATGTATCACAAGGTTCCCATGGTGGTGCCCACAATGCCCATGTCCATTGTGTTGTCAAAGGCAGTGCTTCTTCTGGTTTCTCCAGTTGTCGAATGATCTAATGTCTACCAATTGGGTGTAAATGGTTTTGTCCAGAGCCTTAGAGCGAAAGGGGCACTGCAGGGGTCCGGTGGAGACCTCTAAAACTTTAGTCAAACACTTCCACATCCGGCCCTCATGCTCCGGCTGTTTTTCTCGCCGCTTTTCAGGCACCATGGCCTCAATCTGAATGGTTTTCGAGTGCAGTCTCACACTCACGCCTTCCTGAGCGGTCACCTCCTGCTTCAGGGACTTCATGTGGTGAAGTACAAGGTTGTCGTTAGGATGGTTTGGGCATCTGGAGTCGTGATCCAACTCCTTGATCTCCAAGGGTATGGCCTCAAGGGTTCTGATGTCGTCCTTAGATACTGGCAGTGAGTCTGAGCTTTTTTTTCCTTTCACACAATTTCCCCTTGTCCTGCTTTGATTATCGTTTGGTCTTGTGTTTGAGCGGCTCCATGGGGTCCAAGTTTGAGACCTCTGAGAGCTCACTCAGTCTAAAGAGAAGAGACTCTGCAGATCCTGCTCTGACCGATTACTGCCGAGGAGCTCTTGCTCTATGAGCTGGATTTGGTGTCGGAAGATCTGCTCCTGAACTTCCTAAATGGAACATTTCATCTTCATCACCATGGAAGTCGGGTTACAGACCCTCTCCAGGTCTTGGCGGAGATGTGTGAATAGCTGCAGTCATCTCAGCAACACCTCGTGTTCACGTCTGGCCAGAGTGTCCTCCTTCTTAGGCGTGAGCAGCAGCTGGTTGAAGTTAGCTTTGCGCTTCAGCTTCCAGTACTGGTACAGGAGTCAACTGTCTCTGGTGCCATCTTGAGGTGACGGCCCACATCCTCGGCGTCCACAAATTGGTAGAAGACCTCCTCTGTCTCTTGCAATTTCATCTTGCGGACATTGACGCACTTTTCCTCGGGTCACATTGACGAACAAGACACAAAGATGACTGCAACGATGAGGGGGACAACGAGGCGAAAGGGATGAGGATGAGGGCGGTCGTTTCCTCTTCATTGTCTCCGCTAACCCTTCCTCTCAAATTGCCCTTCTTGCTCCCGACGCCTTTCTCATTTTCAACTTCTGTGGTGGAGTCCTGCTCCACAGTCACTGCTCTTAAGGCCCGAGTGTTTGGGCCAGTTATACTTGAACTTGATTTTGTCGTCCTGGATGATGATGGTCATCTCCAGGCCAGAGTGTAGGCCGCAAGTCACGTGGAAGGTATTGCGGCAGTTTTTGTCAGAGTACTGGATGCAGGCTCCCATCTTTCTTTACACTGGCAGCAGTTGAGCACCCACCTGTTGCTGGGAATGTGCGACACTTTGGTGACGGGCTCCATCTTCTCTGGGTTCCCTTTGCTCATGTCTGGGATCCACAAGGCACAGCTAACATGGACCACTGCGGGTGGGCATTGCCCTTCTTCGGGCACAACTGGAACTTTGGCAAGATACCTAAGGTGCATATCCAACACAACCAGCTGCTCTTTGGGAGTTTTTGTGTGCCATAACATACTTCACCTGGTGGATGCAGATATTGCACTTGTTGCAAAACACCATCTCGTTGTTGTCCTCTCCTTTGGGGAAGTGGCACGTCGCACACCACATTCTCGTTGTACTTGATGCCAAGGCCCTACTGTATCTCGGTAGTGTGTGTCATGTTGAGCACTCCATGGCGAATTCATCCAGTGGCAGAAGAGGTCGTAGTGACACATGCCCTTCGCCAAAGTCCTGATGTCCACATAACTGAGGGCCAGGGTGGCCGACCTGTGGATCAACTTCTTGGGCCTGACGAACTTGACTTCCTTGTTTTTGTCGGATAGCGCCTGGGCCACGGGTATCCGGGATGGACTGAGGGCTAACGGGCACATGGACACCCTTTTCCCCGCTTCTGCTTCATTGGATCGGCCTGGATGTAGTAATCCTCTGCATTGAGCTGGTACGAGTCGTGCACCTTCATGGTGGTGATCAGCTCCGTCCTGAAGACCTCAGATGGTTTCTGTCTGCATCCTTTCCTGGCCTGGGAAGAAGTCTGGGACCAGCATGTGGAATTGCTGGCATTGTCGGACTCGTCGCTGCTGCAGACTTCTTTTCATGGTGGGGCGTCTGAGTTGTTCCAGCTTCACCACACTTATTGAGCTGTTATTGTTTGTCCATCGAGGGACACCATCTTCACATACGAGTACTAGACGTTGGCGTCGATTGGAGAGGTGGGATTGTCCTTGCTCCATGATGATTCTTGTCCATAGGTCCAGTGACGAACACCTACAGTCCCAGACTGGCCAGTGCGAAGGAGCCATGCTCCGATCAGCACTAAGTTCCAGCAGTCCCAATAGTGGCTCTCCTTTACTTAACATGCTCAAGTGCGGATCAGCTGAATTCTTCACTGGTTTGAGACCAGGGCAGCCTATTTCTACCCCACCCTTTGTAGCCAGATTTCCACCGCTACTCATCATTGAATGAAAAGGGAGCCACAGGCTTACAGAGGGACAAGTGTATCCATGTGGGACGTTCTGCTATCTTTATCAATGTGGGAGTGGTCAGCAGACTTAGTAGGGACCTTCCCAGCAAGGTGAGGACCAACACTTCCACTTGAGGACTTTTCTCAGGACCCAATAACCAATGGACACCAACACCACCTGTGAAGAAGGTACAGTAGGCGGCAGATCATTTGCTTCTTTCACAGTTTTATTTAGCAGCATCTCTTTCACCATTCACTTAAAGTATTTTCTTCTTCTGACTGCTGCACTGGCTGCTCTACCATGGGCAGTCCTATCTAATCTAATCTACTAGATACTATTTCAAATGGGAACAATCCTTTATCTATTGGGGTTATTTTCATAAACAGTTTTACGAAATGTAAACATTCTCATCAAGTTCTCCCTGTATGTTCCATAGTTTTCCTTAATCAAGACTCAAGAAGATATCAATGCCACACTGCCCAGACCAAAGGCAGGGATGTATACCACCAAACTATCAGTGATTCTAGTTGCACACAATTTAAAAGAGAAAAGTTTAAAATGCCTTTTTTTATAGCACAAAATAATATAAGCAAGGAAGCAGATGTAAACAGGTTGAGTGCAAAACTAATAAAACTCTTCATGGCAAAATCACCAACTTTCACTCAATGAAAAATGTTTCTCTGCTCCTCACTGTCACACCCCCAAAAGCCACAACCCCACCGTGATTGTTAGGTTCACCAGCTCTGCACACAACATTGTAAAGTGCCATTCATATAAAACTTCAGGGCTGCATTATCATTTAACTTTCATAGTAAGTAAGGTGGGGGCCGCAAAATATCATCTTCGGGGCCACAAATGGCTCGCAGATCGCCAGTTTGAGACTCATGATGTATATTATCTTCTAATTCAGTTTTTTCTGTAAGCCATCACTGGGTTTCACTTTGAGGAGCATGTTTTGCTCGTCTTTTAGAACTGTGATATCAATAGGAGGGTTGGGGGCTTGTGATTGTGTCAATATGTGTGTGCCATATTTTCCTGTTGCTGCCTCCTTGGCGGTTTTATCAGCGAATGTGTTTCCCAGGTTGACAAATTTTTTTTTTGTATTTTTTTTGTTTTTCATTTTTTTTCAAGTTTTTTATTACGTCTCTCTTTCTGTCTCTCACTTTCTTTAGCCTGTTCTAAACTGTTGTAGCTGGTTTTAATATAGCCATTGCTTGCATTACTTCAGCTGTCTCTCCCGCCTTTCTCTTTCTTGCCAATCTAACCAACCTCTCGCCATCCCAAGACGTAAGTCTCAATCTTGGCTTTTCCTTATTTTCCTGTAACACTTGCCATCAATCTTTTCACCAACCTGCTGTATCCTTCAACTGTTAACTTACCATTTAAGCCATTATTTTTCTCTTTTTTTTCTCATTTTTTAAGAACCATCCTGTTGCCCGGTAAACATTGTTCCATAAAGTTTACATCCCCTCTACGGCCGACTTACTGTTCCCGTTCACCATTATGCTCTTCTATGTTTGTCCCTAAGAGACTACTTGTCCTTTTTGGGACCTAAGTCCTAATCCACTACCTTGTGTACTTCACTGGAACACAGACTTCTGTCAGCATCATTAGGTTCCATCCATGACCTATGATTCCACAAGTACGTGATGGCATTCACACTCGGATTCACTCACTCACACATTTATGGATCCTTATAAATACCCTCTTTAAAGGTGAAGTACCCTTAAAACCTCCTTCTGGCAGAGTAGTCTTGAAACCTCCTTCTGGTGGAGTAGCCTTAAACCTCCTTGTGGCGGAGTACCCTTAAACCCCCTTCTGCCAGAGTAGCCTTAACCCTCCTTGTGGAGGAGTAGACTTAAAACCTCCTTGTGGTGAGTAGCCTTAAACCTCCTTCTGGCGGAGTAGCCTTCAAACCTCCTTCTGGCGGAGTAGCCTTCAACCTCCTTGTGGCGGAGTAGCCTTACTTACCGGTTCAAGCGTTGTCTGGACGCCAGTTGTTCGTGATCCCGTCAACCTTCATCCACCGAGGGGACTCAGGCACCGGCCTGGCCACGAATTCACGATCCACTAGGGCTTTTCTTCAGGAACAGCTAAATGCTTCCAGCTGTCAACAGACTGCGGTGTCTCTTCTCCCTCTTCGATGGGTAGTGGGATCCGGCTCGAAGGACCAAATGTCAGGTTTAAAAAGCCCGACTCTCTATTAAAAAAAGACGAACAGACAAGGCTTCAAGTTTTACTTGCTGCAAGGGGAGCGACAGGGCTTCTCTTTGCTTCCAACCAACTCCAACTCATGTCCAGTTGCAGCTTCTTTTTAGTCACATAAATCACATGATGAGTGCATGTGTGTGTGTGTGTGTGTGTGAGAGAGAGACTGTTTGATTGACTACATCTGTCTGATTGATTACATCTGTCTGATTGATGACATCTGTTTTCAAGACGATGAGTTCAAAAGTAGAAGTTAGGTGGTGATGTGTAACGAACTACAGTATATACAAAATGAGAACATAGGAATGATTTCTTTAACAGTAGACATATAACCACTCAGGAAGATCAAGTGCAGGAGGTGGTGATGGAAGAGAGTCCTGGGTCTGTAAGGAGAAATTAGAAGCAAAAGAATGCAGTTGTGTCCAAAACAATTTAGGAGAAAACCTGGGAGACACAGTGCCCTCCTCCAGTGGTTGGAGTGAGGAGGAAGGGCCAGGCATCAGACGACCTGAAAGAAGTTCGTAAGGAGAGAAACAAGTTGAGTGAGACACAGTTTGCCTCACAGAGCAAGGGGAAGAGCTTGAACCAAGTTCATGCCGGAAGAAGTACATATTTAAGCCAGTTTTTCCTTCAATGTGTGATCCATACGTTCAACTGAACCTTGACTGGCGGGGTGATAAACACAACCAAACATGTGAGTTAACCCTAACTAACCCTAATGGTGGAGAGGTCTATAGAAAACATGCATAAAATTGGCAAGAAAAGTATCCCATTTGATTTTGTAGCAAAGTTGAGCAAAATGTGCCATTATGGTATGAAATCCTGTTTTTGGCG
Organism: Syngnathoides biaculeatus; assembly: GCF_019802595.1. Lineage (NCBI taxonomy): Eukaryota > Metazoa > Chordata > Actinopteri > Syngnathiformes > Syngnathidae > Syngnathoides > Syngnathoides biaculeatus. The sequence continues at coordinate 107,664 of NC_084654.1, read as the reverse complement.
GTAAAAAAGTTACAAACATGAATATTTCCAAAACTAAAGCTTTCCGGTTGGTTTCAAAGCCATGTAATGTTGTGTGGTGGAGAGTTCTATAGAAAACATGCATAAAATTGGCAAAAAGCATCCTATTTGATTTTATAGCCACGTTGAGCAAATTGTGCCATTATGCTCTGAAACGCTGTTTTTGGCTGTAAAAAAGTTACAAACATGAACATTTCCAAAACTAAAGCCTTTCTGTTGGTTCCAAAGGCTTTTAATGTTGTGTGGTGGAGAGTTCTATAGAAAATGTGCATAAAATTGGCAAGAAAAGCATCCTATTTGACTTTATAGCCAAGTTGAGCAAATTGTGCCATCATGCTCTGAAAGGCTGTTTTTGGCTGTAAAAAAGTTACAAACATGAATATTTCCAAAACTAAAGCTTTTTTGTTGGTTCCAAAGGCTTGTAATGTTGTGTGGAGTAGAGTTCTATAGAAAACATGCATAAAATTGGCAAGAAAAGAATCCTATTTGATTTTATAACCAAGATGAGCAAAATACGCCATCATGCTCTGAAACGCCTTTTTTGGCTGTAAAAAAGTTACAAACATGAATATTTCCAAAACTAAAGCTTTCTGGTTGGTTCCAAAGGCCTGTAATGTTGTGTGGTGGAGAGTTCTATAGAAAACGTGCATAAAATTGCCAAGAAAAGCATCCTATTTGATTTTATAGCCAAGTTGAGAAAAATGTGCCATCATGCTCTGAAACGCTGTTTTTGGCTTTAAAAAAGTTACAAACATGAATATTTCCAAAACTAAAGTTTTCTGGTACCCCTTTTAGTTACTTACGTGACGTCAGCTGTGCAGCACATTAAACCACCTCACAGTCCAGACGACAATGGAGTTGAAGGTTCTTACTTTTCATTGTAAATATGACTTAAGCTCTATTGTAACTCCTTCAGTGAGACACTCCTTAACCTCCATGACAAATTAATATGCATGATGTATAATGCATGTAATGTATGCAATACAATGCATTGTGCACTTAACACACGAGTAGAACTACATGTGTAAATAAAAGTAACAACCAAATACATTTTTTACAAACATTTCTTTGCAGTTTTAGGATATTGGGTCATCATTTTGCATTGTAGACTCAACATTCAGCTCCCAGTCCCTTGAATTTCATATGTTACAAATTATACAACCTTTGCAATTGGTTAAAACATTTAAATATAGAATAGAATTAGATGTGCCATTGTGGAACAACTATAATTTTGAATATTTTTAGAAACATTACTCACCGTCGTGAAAGACTGGCAACCATTTCAGGATGTAACCCCACCCCCTGCCCGCTGACAGCAGGCATAGGCTCCAGCAGTCTTGCGACCCTTTTGAGGATAAGCGGCTCAGAAAATGGATGGATGGGTGGATGTTCAATGAGCCTGTTGGTCATTGCTGGCAGAAATCCGATGAGACTCATGAAACATGAATGGCATAATCCTGTATCTTTAGAAAGTCCTCTCACCGCAAAAACACTTGACTTGCATTTTGTCTTCGTCTCCAGTTTTGGTAAAGTAACATTGTTGCCTGACCTTTAAATGATCAATCCATCCAATTTCTTTGGCGCTTATTATCAAAAGGGTCACGGGCATGCTGGAGCTTATCTGAGCTGTCAACGGGCAGGAGGCAGGGTACACCCTGAACTGCTTGCCAGCCAATCGCAGGGCACATGGAGACAGACAACAGTCACACACCTCGGGACAATTGAAATTATCCAATTAATGTTGCATGTTTGTGGGACCTCCTCCACGAGCCGTCACCCTATCATGAGGTGTGATCCTAGGAGCTAAGTTGTCTGGGGCGAGCTTCGGGCAAAAGACGGACAACACCCTGAACTGGTCGCCAGTCAGTTGCAGGGTAGATTTCTACACCATCACTGAGTGGGTATCGATCCCACACTGTCTTTATATATTTCTGTATATAATATTTGCCATTTTTTGCTATCTCAACCTGTTCTAAAGTGTGTGATCATTTTGATTTAAACAACCAAATAAAGTTTAATAAAGTAAATTGGATATGTTTAATATTTACATTGGTTGAAGAATAACAATTGCTTGGATGTGCGATGTTTGCTCTGCACACAAAAATTGTCTGACAGCAATAGCACATCATAAATGCTGAGACATTTGCGTGCTCAACATGAAAACATGCATCCCAAATCAACCAGTGACCTTATCCAGACTCGAAATTCTGCCAGTAAGCCATATTTATTATCATGTCTGAATGTATGTATGTGTGTTCCCAGTAGAAAGTGCATTGAGGAACAGGTCGCTCTTAGCACATCTGAGGGTAAGTGGCTCATAAAATCGATGTATGGATGGTTATGCTATCTTTGATAAACATGAAAAACAAGCCTTGAAAGTGGCGGCACGGTTGAGCAGCTGGAAAGTGTTGGCCCAACAGTTCTGAGGACCTGTGTTCAATCCTATCCCTCCCTGTGAGGAGATTGCATGTTCTCCCTGTGCCTCTGTGGGTTTTTCTCTGGGTACTCTGGTTTTCTCTCACATCCCAAAAGTGTGGAACAATAATTGGACACTCCAATTTTCCCTGAGGTGGGATTGTTTGCGCTTGAGAAATTCTTGGACATGCTGTAATGTCCTATAATCACTTTCAAGTTTTGTTTTTCATATTTATCAAAGCGAGCATAACCACTGTGACACCAATGATTGCAAAAACCAACGTGTGTCCCATGTGGTCTGGGAGTCAGGATTTGTGTTTTTTTACTGGTTTCCTTCTCTCGGGATGGGAATGTAACCTAAATTCTGTCAGGTTTGGCACAGACATCTCTTCTTTGTGGCTGTGTCCGTGGCCTGTCGCGTGCAGCCTTGATGGTGGCCATGGGGGTTTGTCTGTGCCTCCATACCAGCAAGTTTCAGGAGTTGCAGGTGGCGTTTTTGATGGCAGCAACGGTGAGCCAAAGCCTCTCGAACTCCTTTTTTGTATACCTTGACTGGCTCACCCCATAGAGCACGAATTGCTCGTTTAGTATCTCCCTTGCTGGTAATTCTGGGAATTGCTGGTGGCTGGATGTCGCCCACAGGTCTACGGCAGCACTGCACTTCCAAAAGAGATGACTCACCGTCTCAGGCGCGCCATAACCTGGTCGGGGGCATGTTGAGTGCACTGACATGACGGGAGTGCATCACGGTCCTGATGAGGAGGGCTTCATGGCAGGTCCCGAAGTCTGTTTGGGACAGCAGGATGGTTAACATTGCATCCCGTTCCTGCGCAGCAGAAATAAGAGCACAGTGATATTTTAAAACTTAACATCTTTAATGTTCCAGTTGAAATCTCTCTTTAAAAAAATCAATAAAAGCATATGGCGGTGGCAAATAAAAAGACACAGGAGTTCTTTGGTCAAGTGCGAGCAGTTTCAGTTTACGGAGGTATCAGGCCATGCAGAACCTTCGAAGGTGGAAGGATATATATCTGTAAATAAATTGATACATTTTATCCAAGAGAGAAAAATTATTTGAAAAAAAATTTAAAAATCATTTAGAAGCATTTCCAATGCAGCTGACATGACTTCGAGTTTCAACAGTTGGATGTGCATCTTAAAACAATACTGCCAACCTCATGAGGCCTATTGTGCATGACAACCTTGCCGCTGTTTGCGACCAAGGCAATGAAGCATTCTCCACTCAATTGATCACCTGCAAGTTGTAAAGTCACCACCTACCACTGACCCACTTTCGTATAACTTGAGAAATATATTCTGTTTTTATTTAATTTATTTTTTTATGAAAACAGCCTCTGAACACTTATACAGACTGTATGTATATGTTTTAAATCAGTTTCAAAAAGAGGAGCTTTCCATATCATCTGTCACCCAGGTTGAAATTAAGCACTAAATTGATTTGTGGAGTTAAGAGAAAAAGAAATTAACATTTCTTTTAATTTTCTACTTCAGTCACATGACACACCTGTTAGTTGTTCCAAGCACCATTCAACTGTCTGTAATAACTTTATCTACAATAACTGATTGTTTTTGAAGTTGCTTTTAACTCTGTTGTGAGAGTGCACCATTCCTGGAGATACTGCAATACCAGGTTGATGCTTTGAGTGGATGGAGCAAGCCCCAAATCCATCTCCTAGTTCTAAAAATCAATTTAACACATGGTTCCAAGATAAGGAACATATCAGATAAGATAAGAACAGATTTTTTTTGTTTTGCACACTTTTATTGTCTTAATAAAACTTTACATTACAAACATTTAAAAAGAGAAAACACTTTTTACATCTCATTCATAAATTCCATGAACAGGGCAGCATGGTGGTTCAGCGGGTAAAGTGTTGGGCTCACAGTTCGATCCCAGACCCCCCTGTGTGGAGTTTGCATGTTCTCCTCGCGCCTGCGTTGGTTTCCTCCAGGAAATCTGGTTTCCCCAAAAACATGCAACATTTATTGGTCACTGCCTCCCCTGCTGCTCGACAGCTGGGATCGGCTCCAGCACTCCCTGTGACCCTCGTGAGGATAAGTGGCAAAAGAAAGAACAAATTTTCATTACATTAATTGAACACCCTAAATTGCCCCAGATTGTGAGTGCGGCTGTTTGTCTCGATGTGCGCACTGCGATTGGCTGGCAACCAATTCCGGGTGCACCCCTCCTCCTGCCCGTTGAAAGCTGGGATAGGCTCCAGCACTCCCCGTGACCCTCGTGAGGATAAGCGTAAAAAAATGGATAGATGAATTTACATAAACATGAAAACTGTCTAGGCTTTAAGAGAGTAAGTGATAAGATGATATCAGGACCGTGATGCACTCCTGGGGTATGTCAACGCACTCAACATGCCCCCGACCAGATTGTGACACCCCTGACACCGCCATCTCTTCTGGGAGTGCAGTTCTGCCGTAGACCTGTGGGCGACAGCCGGCAACCTGCGATTCCCGGACATACCGCCAAGGGGTATCCTAAACGAGCAATTTGTGCTCTATGGGGTGAGCCAGTCGAGGTTTACAAAGGAGGAGTGTGAGATAAGAACAGATTTTCTTTTGTACACTTTTATTGTCTTAACAAGACTTAACATAACAATCATCCAAAAATAGGAAACACTTATTACATTTCATTCATGATTTACATAAACATGAAGACTGTCTAGGCTTTAAAAGAATCAATAAGGCAATAAATATGGTACTAAAAAGGCTCAATTTTTTCCACTGTGCAGACCCGGAATGATTCCTAACTAAGTGAAACTCATCCCACACTCCCAAACAGCACGATCAGGGAACCTGTCACTTGCCAAGCGACGGTCGCTGACGTTCTTCTCCTCTTTTACTCCTTCCTCTCCCATATCATCAGGCCGCTGCGCCGAGACCTTCACCGTGAAGCTTCGGTTCCCTCCTCCAGGTGAGCCATGGATGACTCTTCTTTGTGCCAGTAGTGTGGACAGGGGATGTAGCTCAGTGGTAGAGTGCATGCTTTGCATGTATGAAGTATCAAGTATCAATCCCCAGCATCTCCATTCAGTCCAGTGAGGTAAGAATAGCTTTTTTTTTTCTGCATCACTATTTTTGTTCTTCTTTCCTTGCTTTTCTGTACTGTCTTCTCATCCACCATTCCTGGGGATACTGCAATACCAGGTTGATGCTTGAAGTGGCTGGAGCAAGACCCAAATCCATCTCCTGGTTCTTAAAAATCAAGAGAACATATGGTTCCCAGATAAGGAACGCATGAGATATTAACTACACTTGATCTTAGCCAAAAGACCGAGAAGCGATATCAACTTGGCGCCGGCATATACGACCCGACTGTCCAGCCTACAAGCCAAAGCTTCGGTGCCACACACCTCATGATAATCACTTGTGACTCACATATGGACACGTGTTGCAAACAGCACCGATCAATGGTTTACAAGGACTGACATCTGTGTAGTTTTCAACATATGAAGTGATGGATGGATTGGTACTTTGTCAAGACGAAACAAAAGTCCTTATGGTTGCTTTCTCAGAGTTCTCATTGACATCATTCGTGGGGGTGCACTGTTCTTGGAGGTACTGCAATCCCAGGTTGATGCGTGGAATGGACGGAGTAAACCCCTATTCCATCTCCCTGCTCCAAAACTCCATATAATATATGTTCCCAGAATAGGGGACGTATCAGATATTGAACTGACAAGAACAGATTTTTTTTTCTTTTGTTCACTTTTATTGTCTTAAGACTTTACATTCCAAACACTTAAAAAGAGAAACATTTTACATTTCATTTATAATTTACATAAACATGAACACTGTCTAGGCTTTAAAAGAATAAATAAGACAATAAATATAGTACTGAAAAAAAGATCAATGTTTTCCACTGTGCAGACATGGAATGATCCTTTACTAAGTGAAACTCATCACACACACTCTCAAACAGCACAATCCAGGAAGCTACCAATTGCCCAGCAACGGTCGCCGACATTCTTCTCTTCTTTCACTCCTTCTTCTCCCATATCACAAGGCCACTGAACCTCCATCGTGAAGCTCCGGTTCCCTCCTCCGCGTGAGGCACAGACGACTTTGCGGCTGTGTCGTGGCCTGCCGCGTGGAGCCTTGATGGTGGCGGCAGCCATCTGGAGCAGAGACACGGGATGGGGCGGGGGGGACTCTCTGTACCTCCTTACCAGCAAGTTTCTGGAGGTCCAAATGGCGTCTTTGATGGCAGCAACGGTGAGCCAGTGCCTCTCGAACCCCTCCTTTGTAAACCTCGACTGGCTCACCCCATAGAGCACAAACTACTCGTTGAGGACCCCCCTTGCCGGTAAGTCCGGGAATTGCAGGTGGTCGGCTGTCGCCCGCAGGTCTACGGCACCACTGCACTCCCAGAAGAGATGGCTTACCGACTCAGGGGCACCACAACCCTGGTCGGGGCATGTTGGGAACGGTCCTGAGTGGGAGGACTACATGGGCAGCAAACCATGACAGGTCCCAAAGTCTGTTTGGGAGTGCAGGATGGTTTACGTAGTGCTCAACTGTTGCGGACTCGCCGACTGCAAGCCACGGACCGAGCTCGCTGTATCTCCTTCCTGCACAGCAGAAATAAGAGCACGATGAGTTTTTAAAACCTGACAGCGTTCATGTTCCAGTTTAAAATGTTTGAAAAAAATCTTAAGGCATATGCAGGTGGTAATTTAAAAGAGACAGGAAATTTGTTGTCAACTGGTATGAGTTTCAGCTTCCGAAGGTATGAGCCCATCCAGAAACATGCCATAGCTTGGCATTTTGGAGTACTGGATGGGCCCAATGCACTTAGAAGATGTAACAATGTACATCTGCTCCCCAGGAAGATCTAGAAGTTTGGCACACCTTTTCCTCCTTTTTCTTCTTCTTCTTGACAACCTCCCTCCTGAGTCTTTCCCACTTGGAGCCCCAGAGGAAGTAAAAGATGGTTTGGTCCAGATCTAAAAGCACACTTCTTGTTGGGGTAAAAACAGAACCAATTAGTAAAAGCAGGGGTAAAATAACTGCTTTTATAATTAACACTTTCCCTTCAAAAGTCAACAGTATTAATCCCCCTAAATTTCAGCCCAAGGATTTTTTGGTCCATCTGTGTCACCGACAATGATAGTCTAGTCTTCTCCACCTCAGTCCATGGTCCATAAAATTGGGCCTGAGTCTTCTTTCTGTTAAGTTTGGACCCAGAGGCCTGTCCATATCAGTCGGTCAAGTCCAGTGTCCTCTAAACTGATAAAAGATCTGTGCGTAAAATGTTGAAATCATCCAGATATAAAATACATTATCTGCTAAGTGTCACGTCCCATCAGAAACGAGAGTAGGACCCAAATGCAGGAACTCGGAAGAGGCAAGGTAGTTCAAGTAGAGACACGTTTATTATATGCAGAGGTAGGGGATCGAGCTGGCAGTCCGGTGCAGATGAGCGGACAGGCAGGAGTCGGTACACGGGAGAACAATCAACGCAGGCAGAAGTATCAAAGGAGTCAGGCTTACAAGGTTGGTCAGAGAACGGACGAAGGTCGGTACACACAGGTTCAATCAGTGATACCGGAGCACACGAATGGGACATGAAGATCATACGAACTGGCGCCGGCCAGTTGTCATCGCGGTCATATAAATCCATAGCATAATCAGGCTGCATGAGGCGCAGGTGTGCACCTTCCAATCAGCGCAACCGCGGACACCCGCCCAGCCCAGGCTGGAGCGGCAGGATCATGACACTAAGACCCCCGCTCCCTGGAATATTTACACCCTTTATCGTTTTGTCTTTTCTCACAACTTGTGCTAAAGGTTCGATGTACGGGATGCAGAGCAGGGCAGATAACAGGCACCCCTGACGTACACCACAGTTAATGTGAACTGCTTTGGTCAGGTTCCCATTAATCATACATTTACTAGTGATGTCTTTATATAATAATGTTACCCACTCTTCATACCTTTCTGGAAATCCACGTTTTTCTCGTAGCATAAAAATGTATTTATGCGAGACTCGGTCAAAAGCTTTTTTAAAGTCTAAATTTATAACAACCGTTCTCATATTTCTGTGTCTCGCATAACAGATGGTGTCGCAGATCAATAAAAGACTGTGATCCTCCACCCTGGGATAGCACAAGTTTGCTCTGGGTCAATCAGGTCTTTGAAAACTAAGCAGATGTGGGTTGCTAAAAGTTCGCTAAAAAGCGTGATAGGTCGCCAATTTTTAAGATCATTTTTTTCTCCCTTTTTATGAAATAAGGTCAGTATCCTTCCCCTAAAACTGTCAGGTAGTCGACCGGTCTTGTCAAACTTGTTAAAAACAGTGATCAAATGTGGTGCTAAAATGTCCCAAAAAGTTAAATAAAATTCCAAAGGGAGCCCATCCTCTCCTGGGGAGTTGGACTTCTTAAAAAGTGACGCACATTTTTTCAGTTCCTCCAGGGTAAAACTTTGTATTAAAAGCTCCTTATCGATCATTGTTTTTTTTCCATAAAATTTAAAACCTCTGACATCCTCTCTACTCGCGTGTCTTTCCAATCGTATAATTTTTGATCAAAGGTTTCCACTATATTTTGCAACTCACCATTTTCTTCTGTGGTTTCTCCATTTTCCTTCTGTAGTTTAAAAATGCCCGCACCCTTGTCCATGATTTTTTTTTAAAAAAAGTACCTTGTGCATTTTTCTTCTTCCTCAATTTCCCGTTCTCTACTTCTCAATTTCACCCCTTTGCTTTTAATATCTGCTACAATTGTCAATTCCTTTTTTACCTGTTTGATTTTATCATTAAAATTAATCCCTTTTTCTCTCAGTTTAAAATAACGTTCTTTTTTTGCAGTCCCGCCATGAGTTTCATTTCCTTTTCCTTTTTCTCCTTCCTGCTTTCTTAAAAAAGGCCCGAGTCCTCACTTTTATCATTTCCCACCATTGTGCCTGCGATTCAAAAAAATCCTGGAGGGTCTGCCACTCTCAGTACCGCTCCCTGCACTGGCCAACCAAGGTCTCATTTTGAAGCAGGGAGCAGTTCAGTTTCCACAGACCCCTTCCAAAAGTCACGGCAATGGGGATTTGTAATGTGCAGGACAAAAGCAGATGGTCTGAGAAAAAACGGGCATTAAAAATGCATCCAAAGGTGCCGAGTCTCGTGTAAAAATATAGTCTTTTCGAGAGGCTTTCGAGTGGTCTCCACTGAACCAGGTGAAACTTTGTCCTCTCTTTTAATTTAAAAACCTGACACACGTTTTGTCAACTTTAAAATCATCCCCAAGTCCCTTTTTGTCCTCTCTTCTTAACACGCAATTAAAATCTCCACCCATAATAGGTGGTCCCCGACCCAACATGTAAAATTGCAAACTTTCTGAAAGATCAAATCTGTCGTTTTTTTCATTAAAACCATAAATATTTATTTTTAATATTTTACTGCAAGACAACATTCAAAAAGGAGAGTTTGTTTGGGGAACTTGAGGGAAATATTCTACATTAGTTTGAGCTTTCCGAATTCAGGGGCCTTCCTCTTTTTGTGATCCTCGAGAGGACTCAGAGGAGAGATCTGAGGCTAATCATTTCAGTTTTGCCGCACAAGATGTTGGTGTCTCGTCAATTTGTGTCAGACTCGTCTCGCCGGGGTTACTTGGAGGCATTTCCTGGAGTGGACTAATTTCCCCGTGACTCTCCATTAATTGTACTGAGCCCTCTTCCTCCCCACTTATTTCCTCCTCCTCGTTTACAGGTTTTTAAGTTTCCTCCCCCTCTCCAATCCCTCGTTAACAATTTTCATTTCCGGTTCTCCATTTTCTTTTTCCTTATCCTTTTTATCTCGCATTCCAGCCTTTAATCTGTTGGCAAAAGATTCAGGGCAATTTCTGAAAAAATGGTCTGAGTCTCCACAGAGATTGCACTTTCCGCCATTGGGACATTTTTTAAACGTGTGCCAAATTTCTCTACGTTTGTCACAAATGACTTGCTGACATGCCTCTGCCAGGTGCCCGTGCTTACCACACTTGTGGCATGGCTTGGGCTGCCCTTGGTAATAAATGTAACCACGGTTTTCTCCCAAAACTATCATTGATGGGAGATGTTTCAGGCCCTGGAAACCCTGAGAGTCTTGCCATTGTTGAATGGGGACTCTCCAGGTGCAATTCCAGATGACGTCCTCATTTCTCACCTTCATATCTTGGCCTTTTACCGTGCAATATCTACCCAGCCAATAAATAATGTCATCTGCACTCACTGTCTCATTAAACGTTCTGACAATGACAGTTTTAGCCGCATTGTCAGTCAGTTTTTCAACATTGAATGCAAAAAATTGGGCTTTCTCATCCTCATACCGTGTCCAGAATTCATGTAAATACGCCGCAGAACTAAAACTCACATCAAAACCTTTGTGAAAAGGTTATGTTCAGATGCAATTTAGGGAGTCGACTTTAAACTTCAAAATTTGCTGGATTCATTTTCTGGAAAAATCAAGCCTTGACATAAGATCTACATCTTTAAATAAAAAGCGCACACTTTGGTGCCGACGCATGCCTGCACATTGCGGAGGCAGCACAATTTCAAACCACCAATACACAAACACAGACGATAAAAACTTACCTTCACTGAGACGACCTAAAACAATAAATAAATACAGTCCAATCAACCAACTCACACAAAACACACCGTGTAATCTCTCTTGAAACCTGGAAACAGGACAGGAGGCGATCGCAGTCTGAGCCAAAAGGCTGAGAAGCGATATCAGCTACTCGCCGGCATACACGAGCCGATTGTCCAGTTTAAAAGCCAAAGCTTCAGTTCATGATAATCACTTGTGACTCACGTATGGACACATCTTCCAAACAGCACTCATCAATGGTTTACAGGGACTGGCCACTGCATTGTTTTCGACATATAAAGTGACAGATGAGTACTTTGTCAAGACGAAACAAAAGTCCCTATGGTTGATTTCTCAGACTTCTCTTTGACATCACTAGGGGGTGCACCATTCCTGGAGATACTGCAATACAATGTCGGTGCATGGAGTGGACTCCAAATTGCCCCGATGTGTGATTGTGAGTGCAGCTGTTTGTCTCAATGGGCCCTGCGATTGGTTGGCAACTAGTTAAGGGTGTACCCCGCCTCCTGCCTGTTGACAGCTGGGATAGGCTCCAGCACTTCCCGTGAGCCTTGTGAGTATAAGCGGCAAAGAAATGGATGGAAAACCTAAGTGAGGAGAATTAAGGTCTGAGGTTACAAAGTAAGACAGACAAAGGAATTCTATGACCGATTTGGTGCTGCCACAGTCAGCCATACCGTAGGTGACCACCAGGGGTTCTGGTTCCATATTGCATTTATTTGTTTGTCACAACCAAGTATGTAAGGCTGTAGGAATAATTGTGAATATAATAATCATACATCTGCTTCCAATAAAGAAATGCTTTGCTCTCCTCTAGATAAAGTGGCAGCCGCTTACAAGGAGATACCACAGGAACATCTAATCATCATAAATTTTAGAACCAGAAATGATAACCACACATGTACTGAGCAATCTTACGCACACATGAACAAACAAGTGCACTTTCCAACTATGTTTTGCTCCCCCATCTCCTTTTTGTAACACCTATGTAAATAAGGGGCATTTTGAAACCAAATAAATAGAGGTGCTGAGGAGAGGATAATCAGAGAGTGCAGTGGTGAACTGTATGAGAGATTTCTTCTCCTCTCTCTCGCAAGCTGTGAAATTTGAACTTGTGTCTTTGCTTCCTTTTTGTCCTGTTTAATGAATGTCTAATTGGTAAACCTGACATTTACTTGGTCCTTCGAGCCGGATCTCAAGATACCTGAGATTTCGAGGAGCTGAGTCGACGTCCAGGCGAAAACCGTGGCCACAGCACTTGAGATCCTTTCTGGGACTGGGCCTCGGCTTTGTGACTGGAGACTGAGGGTTGACGAGAAGCCGAAGGAAGTAAAGACATCTATGGTGAGTAGGAAACTCACACACTCATGAGGAATGAGTGAATTTGCGCATCTGGGCGACTGCGGCAGAACCAAACCTTGAGAAAACTCATCCCTATCGAGCAGACAAATTCGTCTATAAAACATGGAAAAGGGCAACGTGTGTCCTGTACGTAGTTGAGCTCCGCGAAACGTGTGCTTGCGGGCCATAGTCAACCCCTGGACGACTGGCACTTCCTAAAATGATCCTTTTACGGTACGAGCAATCATTTAGATGATTTGTTTTTACTTTGACTGACTGGTGTAAACTTCATCCAATCTTTATATGATGCGTGCAAAGTCAATTCACTTCACAATAAGCAGCAGTTTGGAAAATGTCAAATTCATCCCAAGAAAAAAAAATGCTGCCTTCAACACTTTTCATGCTACTCCAAATTTTCTGTTAAACAAAACAAAACAGAATTGGATGTTGTTTTTTAAAACAGCCAAACAACTGTGCAAGTGGAAATTAAATTCACCCTCTCAAAACCTTCAAATACAGAACAATTCAAATCTTCCATGTTAGAATTAATTTACTTTTTTCTTGAACAAGAAACTGAATAGAAAAATTCCTGACAGGTGTTTGATTCATGTTTAGACCAATAAATGTCCTGGTTCAATTCAGAATGGCAGAAAGTTCTCAGCCAGCTCTACGTTCTCATTTGCTGACTCCCACGTCAATCACCAGACCATGTTCTACCTTTAAAAGACAGATTGAAAGGCAAATAAATTATGGTGTGGAATGTGAACACAAGAGGACATTGTTGTATCCATACGTCCATCCATCTATCCATTTTTCGCCGCTTATCCTCACAAGTGCCCCAGGACTGTTGAAGCCTATCAGAGCTATCTTCAGGCAGGAGGCGGGGTTCACCCTGAACTGATTGCCAGCCAATCGCAGGGCACATGGAGACAAACAACAGTCACACTCAAAATCACATTTTTAAAACTGAAAACGTGCATTCATTTATTTCGTGACATTGGACTGCTTTTATTTTGAACACTACTGAATATAAGTTTTGGAAATATATATATATATATATTTGCATGCGAGACAATATGAAATAGAGACCAAGCAAACGCGTGACCCTGTACAGACTGAAAATCCTGAAGTGGCAGTAATATATGTTTGTGTATGTTGAGCATGTCCAGTAGAAGTGACTCGAGGAAGTGGCAGACTGCTGAAGAGGAGACACATTTTTATTGCCCACAATTTTTAACTACAGAAAACCAAAAGAATTCCTGTTAGCAGAGGATGGTTTCAATCCATCGACTTCTGGGTTATGGGGCCAGCATGCTTCCGTTGCGCTACTCTGCGTCACTCATAACTTGACTTGTGCTCGGGAGAGAATGTTAATTGAAATTTGAAACATTATGGGAGAGAGTAGTGGAGGCTTGACTCAGGACAGAAGTCAGTATCTGTGAGAAAGATGAAGGCATGTGCTGGAAAGGAGAGGATTGAAGATGAGCCGAATAAAAACAGAATAAATGTGCGTGAATGATGATTGAACTGTCAGGCCAAAGATCGAGAGGAAGACCAAAAAGAAGTTTGTGGATGTAGTGAGGGAAGATATGAGGGCAGTTGTGTGAGAGAGGAAGATGCAGGAGATAGGCTCTGATGGAAAAAGATGACATCCTGTGGCGACCCCTAATGGGACAAGCCGACAGGAAAAGAAGAAGATTGTAGTTTCCTCCCACATTCCAAAGACATGCATTCATTGGACACTCTAAATTGCCCTTATGTGTGATTGTGAGAGCAAATGTTTTTGTTTCTATGTCTCCTGTGATTGGCTGGAAACCAGCTCAGGGTTTACCCCGCCTCCTGCCCGTTGACTGCTGGGATAGGCTCCAGCACTCCTGCAACTCTTGTGTGTATAAGCGACTCAGAACATTGATGGATGGCAACATGAAGCGAAACAGCGACCATGCTCCGACCCAGTGTTTCAAATCACTGGGCTTCAGGAAGAGCGACACAAGATCCAAAGCCTGAGAATCATTTGCCCATCACTAAACCCAGGCTAACTTTACTAAATTGGTGAAAGGGAGCACCATTGAGATTTCCTACTTGGACCGATGCGCTTCAGCAATTGTTGTACACTTGTTTCATTTGTGCAGTTGTGATGCTGATGAAAGACAGAGACAGTCACAAGAAGAAAGTCCATCCATCCATCTGAGCCGCTTATCCTCAAAAGGGTCCCGTGAATGCTGGAGCCTATCCCAGCTACCATCGGGGAGGAGGCAGGGTCCACCCTGAATTGGTTGCCAGCCAGTCACAGGAGACGTAGAAACAAAAACATTTGCTCTCACAATCACACCTAAGGGCAATTTAGAGTGTCCAATGAATGCATGTCTTTGGAATGTGGGAGGAAACTAAAATCTTCTTCTTTTCCTTTCGGCTTGTCCCATTTGGGAACGCCACAGGATAGATAACAGTCGCTCTCACACTCACACCTAAGAGCAATTTAGAGTTTCCGATGAATACTTGAATATTTTTGGGATTTCCACACAGGCAGGGGCCGGGATTTGAATCCCGTTCCTCAGAACTATGAGGCCAATTCTTGAGAGCTTCACCACCGTTGTTGAATCGTAGCAATAAAAAATAAACAGAAAATGTGCATTAATCTGGTTATTAACATTGGCGTGCAATTATATTGAGCACGACTGAAAATGATTTGCATCCCAGTGGTTCAAAATACGATTGTGAGGAGATCAACATTGAGAAAGTGAGAGTGATCATGTTTCATGATGAATACCAAAAATAAGCAACATTCTTCATTTTAGGATCAATTTTATTTCTTACAACCAAATAATGTTTCATGGAGTGTTTGGCAGATGTATAATGTGCTCAATATTTAATTGTATTTTTAATCTTTAAATCGGTCAAACATGAACAACTGCTTGTAGGTGTAGTGTTTACGCTGGACACAAAGACTGCCTTGGTGGAATATCCTGAGAGATTTGCATGCTCAACATGATGTCACACAGACCGAGCAAACCAGTGACCCTGTCTAGACTGAAAATTCTGACAGTAAGCTCCAGTACATGTGTGGATATCTCCAGTCAAAAATGCATTGAGGAAGTGGCCCTCAATCAATGAGGATACAAGTTTTGTTTCTCACTGAAGAAGAATGGAACCTCACATTCTGCTAGCAGAGGATGGCTTCTATCCATCGACCTCTGGGTTATGGGCCCAGCACGCTTCCGCTGCTCCACTCTGCTATATAATCTACTTAGTTTTATGTACTTTCGTACCCATATGAAAAGAATTTGGCAGCTGTTCATACCTGGATCAGATTCCAAGACACATTTGGTATTTGGTCAACTTTTATGATCCTTGGTGTTTACCCGGTCAAATCAAAGTCCTGATCAGTAGTGGTGCTTTTCTGGGTACTCTGGGATATTTAATGGACAGATCATTGAAAAGAGGATTTTTTTCCCAAATGGAAGGGAATTGAGGGAATGAAAACACAAGTCTTTATTGCACAATATTTCTCAAAATGAGAAAGACTTGAAAAAGTGGCATTCATGGAATTAGTTCTAAAGACTAATGCCACCATGATGATGGGACATTTTGGATTGAAGCCTGATGAACGCAGTCATCCTACCCACACCAATCAGCCGATAAGTCAAATGCAACAAAGCAGATACAAAAGTGACAGCGTACAGTATATGATGCACGTGTGCTCACATTATATAAAGTATATCTTAACTTACTATTGTAATCAATAAAGCCATTGAACATGTTGACAACGCCTGCAGACTTTTAAAAACTACCGTCCGGCACGATCACCGGGGGCTGCCAGCGGGCCCGCAACATTTCGTTACGGCTTCACTTCCCAAACATAATCGAAGGTAGCATGTCTGTTTATGAAAATATTCTAGCCCAGTAGGAAAAAAAAAGCAAAAACAACGACCCATCGCTGTTTTTCATCGTAAGACACCTCCAGTCAGATGGTCCCTTAAAATTCGCTTGAGTCGCTATGTATAATTTCATAGATTGATCATTAAAATTTTATTTGTAATTTCAAAAACACAAATATTTCTTTTTTTTTTATAGGAAAACACTTGTAAAGAGAAAGAAAAAAAGATACAAGAAGGTTTATATTATTATTTCTCAAATAAAAGTTTTGGCCTCAAACACGTTTTGATCTTTGGTTTCATTCAAGAATAGTTATAGATTTTTTTTTAAATCTACAAAGATTTGAACTTTGAGAGTGTTGAAATGGTGGCACGGTGAATCACCTGGTAAAGTGTTTGTCTCACAGTCCTGAGGTCCCCGATTCAATCCCGGACCCGCCTGTGTGGAGTTTGCATGTTCTCCCTGTGCCTGCATAGGTTTTCTCCGGTCACTCCGGTTTCCTCCCACATTCCAAAAACATGCAACATCAATTGGACAGTCAAAATTGCCCCAAGGTGTGTGAGTGTAAGTGCGACTGTTTGTCTTGATGTGCCCTGTGATTGGCTGGCAACCAGTTCAGGGTGTACCCCGCCTCCTCCCCGTTGACAGCTGGAATAGGTTCCAGCACTCCCCACGACCCTCGTGAGGATAAGCAGTGAAGAACAACAAAAAATAAATGTAAATGAGAAAAAATACTGTGAATGAGAAAAAACAACCACCTGTAAACAAAAACATGAAGTGTAAATGAAAACAAATCCTATGAATGGAAAAAAAAGCATCTTGTAACTTTTTCTCATGGGCTTCGGGGACCCCTTTTTTATTCGGGGGGCAATCAGACAATCAGACAAACGCTCCCTGCCCGTTTTTTTTTTTTTTTGTGATCTCAAGTAACTGAGCACTTGAATGCACCCTCTCTCTTTTTCTTTTTTTCAGTCCCGGGACCACACCAAAGCGCAATGCGGAGTATGCCTAAAACGCCACAGGACCGCAAGCCCCGCTGTTGTGGTTTTTAGGGTGAGGTCGACAATGATCTCCGGTCCCTAAGCCGATTGGGATACAGCATAAGATGCGCGGTTTCTCCCTGAGTGAATCAGCAAACAGAAAACAATGCACATTCATATATTGCTTCACTGTGAAAAAAAAAATGCACATGAACAACAACAAAAAAAAGTGTAACAGTGAGGCCGTGTAACGTGAACCGTGTTGCAGCAATGGAGTACTTTTATTTGCTTATGACGGCGATTGGGAGCAGAGCTGACTTCTCGCCTTGAGTTCCTTTGTGGCATCCTGGATCGCTATTGCTGTTTTCTTGGTAATCTTTGTAGGCCGGCCACTTTTGGGAAGGTTTACCACTGTTCCATGATTTTTCCATTTGAGGATAGTTGCTCTTGCTTTGGTTAACTGGAATCCTAAAGGTTTAGAAATGGCCTTTGAAACACTTTCCAAGCTTGTCGATGTGAGTTCCTTCATCTACTTTACACACAGGGCAAAGATACATTTTTGCAGAATAAATAAAATCACCATTTAAAAACAGCATTTTAAATTCACCTTTTACATTGGTCTGTTTACATTTGTTGGATGATTAAAGTGATGAAACAATGCAAAAAAGAGCATTGGTCTTGTAAACCAGGGGTCATGAGTTCAATTCTCACTGTGACCTTCTAGTTACATATGTGATCCC
This sequence comes from Syngnathoides biaculeatus, assembly GCF_019802595.1. Lineage (NCBI taxonomy): Eukaryota > Metazoa > Chordata > Actinopteri > Syngnathiformes > Syngnathidae > Syngnathoides > Syngnathoides biaculeatus. The sequence continues at coordinate 89,674 of NC_084654.1, read as the reverse complement.
TTCCCGATTTTATTATGTGTTTGTACTCTATGTCAGTTTTGTTTACTCGCTCTGCATGTTCCCTCATTCTACATTTGGCTCTCTGTTCTGCTGGTTGACATTATTTGGCTGCTTGTTTTTGTTGCTGTTTGAGAAAATGGGAATTAGCGCAAGTGTTAGAGCACTCCTTGCATGTGAGATGTAGCGGGATCAATGTCTGCACTCTCCACTTGACTTTTGGTTGTCTCCTGAAGTCGGGGCATGTGCTTTAGCAGGGACACCAGGACTTCTTTCTTCTCAGCCACTTCATCCAAATCTTCTGTGGGAATGACACAACCGCAAAGTCAAAGAAATTGAACAGCGACCTAGGGCGCATCAAGTGCACGTATGGACACCCTTATTTGAACATGGTGTTTGTGATGGAAAAGTCGTGATGAGTACAGAAGTCCAAAAACAGAAAACCACTCACGTTCTCATCGAGGGGTTCATTCCTTTCAATCATGCCTTTCCAGATCTCATGTGAAGATTGAAGTCCCCCAGCAGGATGATGGAGTCCCCAGCAGGAGCATTTTCTTGCACTCCCTTGAAGGACTCCAAAAACGGTGGGTACTCTGAAGTGCTGTTTGGTGTATCGGTGCAAACAACAGTTAGGACCTGTCCCCACTACCCGAATGCGGAGGGAGGGTACCGTCTCGACCACCGGAGTGAACCCAAATGTTTAGCCAGGGAACAGGATAACCACACCTACTCGGTGCCTCTCACCGTAGGCAAGTCCAGAGTAGAAGAGAGTCCAACCCCTCTCAAGAGGACTGGTACCAGAGCTGGTCTAAAAATCACTGCGCCATTTAGGTCCTGAATACATGAAAGAAATGCTTACGAAATAAAAATCCAGAAGAGCTCTGCAATCGACAGACTCGGGTCAAATAGTGGAGTGTAAAAATCAAGGCGAACATGATGAAGAAGCTTTTCGCTATGATGCTGCATGCAAAGTTGCCAACAGAGGTGATGCCAGCTTCATGTGTGAATGTACAAAGTCCAAGTTGAAAAGTATTTTTCTCATGCTTTTTTTTATTGTTGTTGTTCTTTTAAGGGGTGGCACAGAATAGCAGCTGTAAAGCGTTGGCCTCACAGTTCTGAGGTGCTGGGTTCGGTCCTGACCCTGCCTGTTTGGAGTTTGCATGTTCTCCCTGTGCCTGTATGGGTTTTCTACGGTTTCCTCCCTTATCTCCTAAACATGCAACATTAATTGGACACTCTAAATTGCTCCGAGGTATGATTGTGAGTGTGGCTGTTTGTCTCAATGTGCCCTGCGACTGGCTGGCAACCAGTTCAGGGTGTACCCTGCCTCCTGCCCGTTGAAAGCTGGGATAGGCACCAGCCCTCCCGTGACCATCGTGAGGATAAGGAAATGGATCGATGGATAGATGTTGTTTTCAGGAAAACAAGGGAACCAGCTCAAGAGGAAGCTTAGCAGGTGAGTGGGAATAGGTTTGATACACACATTCTCCATTTGACTTCGAGTTGTGTGCTGGAGTTTCCTTTTTGAGTCAGTCCAGTTCTTTTGTTGTTGTTTTGGGCGGAAATGGGGAATTCGCTCAAGTAGTGGAGCGCTCAATTCGCATGAGGTTGTGAGGTCAATGCCCACATTCTCCATTTCCCTCTGTTGAATTCATTTTGAATTAATTTGGTAATGTTCTTTTCTTGTATTTTTGGCAAGACAGGGAAATTTGCTTGCTGAGCACATGAGATGGAGTGGGATTTGTTCCTGCAATCTCCTTTTGACTTTCAACTGTCTGTTGAAGTTTCTTCCACTCTTTGAAGAACACCTCTCCCAGTTTCAAAATAAATATTCCACTCATGAAGCATTTTATTATGTACTGTTTGTGCTTGAGTCAAGGATTCGCGGACAAATTTTACATGGAGTAGATTTACATCAGAGTTCAGATGTTCAAAATGTCTCAGCCCTGTGGACAAGAAAAAGACAAAAAATGGGCTTTAAACTATATAAATTATTTTCAGTCTCTTGAAGAAAACATCTTCGTTACTGGCTGACAAAGCTCATTAGTGTTGACTTTCACTTAACGAACAAACCCGCTAATGTTAGGGTAAATTGCCACAATTCTTGCAAGTGGCCAAGAATTTCTGAGTGATGTATCATCCACAACCAGCACCACATCATCAACTCAAAGATTTCTTTCAGGCATAGACCATCGTTGACGTTCTTGAAGCTGTGTGAGCTATTCTTCACACCAAAGTTTCCAGAAGACATCAGCCATATACTGTACTTGCTTCCATCTATGGTTAGCATATTGATCGTCCTCACAGAGCACTCCTGGCGGCAACTCTGGCTTGACCTTGAGCAACAGCAAATGATTAGGTGTCAAGACCCCCAAATCGTTGAGATCGGAAGATGCCCATGTGATGCGTCTGCTATTTATTATAGCTTCAGCCTCAGAGAACAAGGTGTGAAGACCTTCCTCTTCCAAGAACTGTTCTCTCGTTGTTACATTTAGAATCTTCCGAATTGTACGGATGAGTCGCTCCCAACTTTTTTCATGGTGTGAAGGAAGATTTGAAATTCCACTGAATGTCCCTTTGTTGCAAATCCTTTTTGAGCTTACTAATGTTCCATTCTTTGATTGCTTTTGTCAGTTCATTGTCAGCCATCTTGAAGTCCCGTTGTCGGAATACATTTCTTTGGCTTGTCCTCTTCTGGCAATTAATCTCCTGACAGCATACTAGCAAGCATCAGTGTCGAGTGAAGATGCAACCTCCAAGTGCACAGCTCGTATTGCGAGGCATGTTCAGGTCTGCCACAACCAGAACATGGGGTTGAACCCAAATGCACAACTCAGGAGGCGCAGAGGCAGTTTAGGAAGCATCTTTATTCAGACTGGTGTCGAGAACCCAACGGGCAGTCCACGGAAGCAGCAGTAAGGTTAGTAGGCAGGCATGAGTCGGTACAAGAGAGAGCAGGAACAGAATCAGGATATTGCGGTAATGAGGAATGAGACAAGGAGCTGGCAGAGGACCGTACGTGTGGTTCTATATCAATGGGACATGATTACTTGAGATGAGACGCAGGTGTGCGCCTCCGCTGATTGCGGAAGTTGTGTTCCGCATCTGGGACTGGGACGGCCAGGACACGGACCGGCAGGGCCATAACAAGGACGAGAAACATCCTTATTAATTTTGATCAATCTCACAACTATTGAAGGCTTGCGACACATAAAGTAAGACGAGTTCGCCATATCAGAGGTTGATCGATTCTCCTGAACTTAAACACAAACGCAAAGATACGTGTAATGATTTTTATAGAAATTTTAATAGAACAGGGAAATTACAAAACAACAGGGCAATGAAAGAAAACAAACAAACGACGGCAAACAAACATTGCCATAAGAATCTGAGTTATGACGTGAAGGGGTTAATTTTAATTTTAGGCAAGATAGCCTTCAGATATTTTCTGACAACAATCACATTTCATTAGAAAAAGAAAAAAAGCAACACAAGCTTTGAGTGCCACACAGTTAGGAGCAACTTCAATAGATTTGGCAAGATGTTTTGAATGTTTTGAGCCCCCGTAGCTCACTGGTTAGAGCACTGGTTTGGTAAAGCACGGGTTGTGGGTTCGTATCCCACTGGGGCCTCCACTCCCTGAGAAGGGCTGCGTCAGGAAGGGCATCCGGCGTAAAAAATGTGCCAAACATATGCGCGTTCATCTGAGATGAGATGCTGTGGCGACCCTGAAAGGGACAAGCTGAAAGAAGAATGTTTTGATTTCCATTTCTGAGACAGGACAGATTTTGGTGTTGTCCGCCTTTGGCTTGAAATTAGCTGGAACTGGCTCCAGCATGTTTGTGACCCTTGTGAAGATTAGTGCCATGGGAAATGGATAGCAGAAAAATCATATGTTGTGATCATCACGTGAAAATGTGCGTAAGATGGACAGGAGAGCACAAGGAGAAAATACAGATGACGGCATCGGCAACCCGGAAGCTTGGCCAGTCACAGCTTCAAGCAAGTGATCTTCAGCTGTTGAATAATATATTATTACATGTACTGTGGTACCTCTACTTATGAAAGCCTCTCCTAATGAAAGATTCCTCACTGTCTCTATTTACAGCTCAGTGTGTCCTATCATTATTCAAGCCACTTATTCTCACAAGGTTTGCAGGAAAGCTGGATCCTATCCCAGCTAGCTTCGGGGAAAAGGCTGATTACACCCTAAACTGGTCACTCGTCAGTCAGAGGGCCGATATCAACACCATCACTGAGCAGGAATCAATCACATACTGCCCACACCAAAGACAGGAGTGTTTACCACTACACCATCATTGTCTGTGGTCAGTGTGGTTAGAGCTATTAAAAAAAAATAATAGTTGAGGGGACTTGTCTCAGTTTATAGCAGGCATGTCAAACTAAGTTTGGCTCTGGGGCCAGATCAAGAAATTCTGTTCTCAGGTATGTTGGATCAGTAAAAGAATGTCAACTCCAAATATTTTTCTTTGTTTTTCAGTACGATGAGTTGGGGTTAGGGTTAGCCTCCAGACGGGAGACGGGATCTGCATCATGGCTAAAGATTGACATCCCTTCTCGCCTATGTGATGCCAGGAAAGTGCTCCAGCGTTGGCCAATGGGAAAGCAGCTCTATGGTGCCGCTTTAAAATCAAGATACAGTACAGGAATCGGTGGAATAATGCGCCATTTTTTTTTCCTTTCTTATCCTGAATTTCTTTCATAACTAGAGACAAATATTTCCCAGGGAGGAAGCTTTCATTAGTAGAGACTTTCATAAGGAGAGGTACCACTGTCTATTTAAGAATATTTTTTTCAACAGCTGAAGATCACTGGCTTGAAGCTGTGACAGGCCAAACTGACTTCCGGGTTGACGATGTCATCATCTGGATTTTCTCTTTGTGCTCTACTGTCCACTTGCACAGATTTTCACATCACAACATATTATTTTTCTGCTATCCATTTCCCATGGCACTTATCCTCAAAAGGGTCACAAGCATGTTGAAGCCAGTGGCAGCTAACTTCAAGCAAAAGGCGGATTACACCCTGAAATGATCGGCAGTCAGTCACAGGGCACATATCGATAACATCACTGAGTGACAATCGATCCCACGCCGCATGCACCAAAATCTGTCCTGTCTCAGAAATGGAAATAAAACATTCTTCAGAAAACATCTTGCCAAATCTATTGAAGTTGCCCCTCACTGTGTGGCACTCAAAGCTTTTGTTGTTGTTTTTTCTTTTTCCAATGAAATGTGATTGTTGTGGAAAAATGACTTTTTATTGAAGGCTATCTTGCCCAAAATTAAAATTACCCCCCTTCACGTCATAACTCAGACTCCTAAGGCAATGTTTGTTTGTCCTCTTTTGTTTTGCTTATTTTCTTTCATTGCCCTGTTTTTTTTTTTTTTTTTTGTAGATTTCCTTGTTCTATTAAAATTTCCATAGAATGCATGACGTGTATCTTTGCGTTTGTGTTTAAGTTTAGGAGAAACGATCAACCTCTGATATGGCGAACTCGTCTGAGTTTATGTGTCGCAAGCCTTCAATGGTTGTGAGATTGATCAAAATTAATTTGGAGGTTTCTTGTCCTTTTCCCAAACTTATTATGGCCCTGTCGGTCCTTGTCATGGCCGTACCAGTCCCCGATGCGGAACACAACTGCCACAATCACCGGAGGCACGCACCTGTGCCTTGTCTCAAGTAATCATGTCCCATTGATAAAGAACCACACGTACGGTCTGGCCTCTGCCAGCTTCTTGCCTCATGACCGCAATATCCTGATTCTGTTCCTCCTCTCTCTTGTACCGACTCATGCCTGCCTACTGACCTTACTGCTTCTTCCGTGGACTGCCCGTTGGGTTCTCGACACCAGTCTGAATAAAGATGCTTCCCAAACTGCCTCTGCGCCTCCTGAGTTGTACATTTGGGTTCAACTCCGTGTTCTGGTCATGGCAGACTTTAACATGCCTCGCAATACGAGCTGTGCGCTTGGAGGTTGAATCTTCACTCGACACTGATGCTTGCTTGTATGCTGTCAGGAGATTAATCGCCAGAAGAGGACAGGTCAAAGAAATGTATTCAGATAACGGGACTTCAAGATGGCTGACAATGAACTGACGAAAGCAATCAAAGAATGGAACATTAGCAAGTTCAAAAAGGATTTGCAACAAACGGACATTCAGTGGAATTTCAATCCTTCCTTCACACCATGGAGAAAGTTGGGAGCGACTCATCTGTTCAATTTGGAAGATTCTAAATGTAACAACGAGAGAAGAGTTCTTGGAAGAGGAAGGTCTTCACACCTTGTTCTGTGAGGCTGAAGTTATAATAATAGACCCATCAAATGGGCATCTTCCGATCTCAACGATTTGGGGGCCTCGACATCTAATCATTTGCTGTTGCTCAAGGTCAAACCAGAGTTGCCGCTAGGAGTGTTCTGTAAGGATGATCAATCACCGCTTATGGAAGCAAGTACAGTATCTGGCTGATGTCTGCTGGAAATGCTGGTGTGAAGAATTCCTCACACAGCTTCAGAAATCTTTGTGTTGACGATGTGGTGCTGGTTATGGATGATCACCCAGAAATTCTTGGCCACTTGCAAGAATTGTGGCAATTTACCCTAACAAGAGCGGGTTTGTTCGTTAAGTGAAAGTCAACACTCATGAGCTTTGTCAGCCAGTAACGAAGATGTCTTCTCAAAAGAGACTGAAAATAATTGTTTATAGTTTAAAGCCCGTTTTTTGTCTTTTTCTTGTCCACAGGGCAAAGATACATTTTGAATATCTGAACTCTGATGTAAATCTACTGTATGTAAAATTAATCCAGGGATCCTTGACTCAAGCACAACCAGTACATAATAGAATGCTTAATGTGTGGAATATTTATTTTGAAACTGGGTGATGTGTTCTTCAAAAAGTGGAAGAAACTTCAGCAGACAGTTGAAAGTCAAAAGGAGATTGCAGGAACAAATCCCACTCCATCCCATGTGCTCAGCAAGCAAATTTCCCTGTTTTGCCAAGAATACAACAAGAAAAGAAAATTACCAAATTAATTCAAAATGAATTCAACAGAAAACCGAAAGGAAAATGGAGAAAGTGGGCATTGACCTCACCACCTCATGCAAAGTGAACGCTCCACTACCTGAGTGAATTCCCCCATCTCCCCCCAAAACAACAACAAAAGAACTGAACTGACTCAAAAAGGAAACTCCAGCACACAACTCGAAGTCAAATGGAGAATGTGGGTATCAAACCTACTCCCACTAACCTGCTAAGTGAGGGTTCTTCCTCTTGACATCCATTTTCTCAGCCGCTTATCCTCACGAGGGTTGCGGGAGGGCTGGTGCCTATCCCAGCTGTCAATGGGCAGGAGGCAGGGTACACCCTGAACTGGTTGCCAGCCAGTCACAGGGCACATTGAGACAAACAGCCACACTCACATTCATACCTCGGAGCAATTTAGAGTGTCCAATTAATGTTGCATGTTTTGGGGATGTGGGAGGAAACTGGAGAAAACCCATACAGGCACAGGGAGAACATCCAAACTCCAAACAGGCAGGGTCAGGACCGAACCCAGGACCTCAGAACTGTGAGGCCAACGCTTTACAGCTGCTACGCTGTGCCACCCCTTAAAAGAACAACAACAACAACAAAAAGCATGAGAAAAAAATACTTTTCAACTTGGACTTTGTACATTCACACATGAAGCTGGCATCACCTCTGTTGGCAACTTTGCATGCAGCATCATAGCGAAAAGCTTCTTCATCATGTTCGCCTTGATTTTTACACTCCACTATTTGACCCGAGTCTGACGATGCAGAGCTCTTCTGGGTTTTTATTTCATAAGCATTTCTTTCTTGTATTCAGGACCTAAACAGTGCAGTGATTTTTAGACCAGCTCTGGTACCAGTCCTCTTGAGAGGGGTTGGACTCTCTTCCACTCTGGACTTGCCAACGGTGAGAGGCACCGAGCAGGTGTGGTTATCCTGTTCTCTGCCTGTACGCTTGGGTTCACCCCGGTGGACGAGACGGTACCCTTCCTCCGCCTTCGGGTAGTGGGGACGGGTCCTAACTGTTGTTTGCGCCTATGCACCAAACAGCACTTCAGACAACCCACCGTTTTTGGAGTCCTTCGAGGGAGTGCAAGAAAACGCTCCTGCTGGGGACTCCATCATTCTGCTGGGGGACTTCAATGCTCACATGAGATCTGGAAAGGCGTGATTGAAACGAACGAACCCCTTGATCAGAACACGAGTTGTTTTCTGTTTTTGGACTTCTGTACTCATCACGGCTTTTCCATCACAAACACCATGTTCAAGCATAAGGGTGTCCATACGTGCACTTGGTGCGCCCGAGGTCGCTGTTCAATTTCATTGACTTTGCGGTTGTGTCATTCCCCCAGAAGATTTGGATGAAGTGGCTGAGTAGAAGGAAGTCCTGGCGTCCTTGCTAAAGCACATGCCCCGACTTCAGGAGACAACCAAAAGTCAAGTGGAGAGTGCAGGCATTGGCACATGCAAAAGGAGTGCTCTAACACTTGCGCTAATTCCCATTAACAGCAACAAAAACAAGCAGCCAAATAATGTCAATCAGCAGAACAGAGAGTCAAATGGAGAATGAGGGAACATGCAGAGCGACTAAACAAAGCTGACATAGAGTACAAAGACATACTGCATTAGAATCAAGAAGCGATCACATATGTAACTAGTAGGCCACAGTGAGAATTGAACTCACGACCCCTGGTTTACAAGACCAATGCTCTTTTTTGCATTGTTTCATCACTTTAATCATCCAACAAATGTAAACAGACCAATGTAACAGGTGAATTTAAATTTCTGTTTTTAAATGGTGATTTTATTTATTCTGCAAAAATGTATCTTTGCCCTGTGTGTAAAGTAAATAAAGGAACTGACATCGACAAGTTTGGAAAGGGTTTCAAAGGCCATTTCTAAATCTTTAGGATTCCAGTTAACCAAAGCAAGAGCAACTATCATGAAATGGAAATATCATGGAACAGTGGTAAACCTTCCCAAAAGTGGCCGGCCTACAAAGTTTACCAAAAAAACAGCATTGGCGATCCAGGATGCCACAAAGGAACTCAAGACAACTTCAAAAGAACTGCAACCCTCCCTTTCCTCAGTTAATAGTCATAGATAGTAATAGATCGTGTACGTGGATGAGGTGGTGTCCTCCAGCTTCACCTAGCCCGTGAGGAAGTTGTAGATCCACTGGGAAGTGGCAGGCGAGACGCTGAGCTGGAGAAGTTTGGAGGAGAAAAGTTCAGGGATTATTGTTAAACGCAGAACCATGAATTGTGCTCTTTACAAGAAAAGGCTGGTGGTGAATATTCACCCATCAGCTTGTGATCTCAAATCGAAGCCCACTTGGGTTCTGCAGCAGGACAATGATCCAAAACACACAACCAAATTACAATAACTTCTCAACACCTTTAAAAAAAATCGAGTGGTTTAGTCAGTCAGTCTTGATTTCAATTAAATGTCTTGACATGATCTGGCTGTTCATGTTGAATTAAGACAACTGTATAAGAAACAAGAAAAATATCTCTGGAGAGACGTAAAGACTAATTTCCAGTTATAGAAAATGCTCGAGTTCAGTTGGTGCTCCCGAGGGTGGCCCAACTAGTTATTTCGTTTAGGGGGCATTACTTTGTCACACATCCAAGTAACTTTTAATATTCTTTTCTTCTAATAAATGAAATCAGCATTTGAAACAGCAATTTAAGTTCACTTTGGGGTGATGCATCTGAAAAGCGATGGCCTTACAATTCTGAGGTTCAATCCCAGCCCTGTCTGTATGCATGTTCTCCCCGTGCCTGCATGGGTTTCCTTCCACATACTGAAACCCACATACCAAAAACATGCGACATTAACTCGACACTAAATTAACTAAATTGCTAAGAGGTGTGGTTGTGAGTGTGGCTGACAGCCAGTTCAGGGTGTACTCTGCCTTCTGGTGGTTAAATACATCTAGCTTCTCAACATTGATACTGACACGAGATCAGGGGAGAGCGTGAACACAGTCCCCCCTACCAGAAATTATGCAGACGAGATTCCCACATTTATGGAATTTGCCAGGTTCAGCACGACCCAAGTGCAATGGTATAGCCTCACACTGGGAGAACAACCTTCTTGATCATGGTATCTCCCCTGCCAGATAAGTATGTGATAAACTGGCGGGAGCACGCAAGTGACACTCGGTCACGCTAAATCAAGCGACGGTGTCATCACGATCACGAGGACAACCACACAGACATCGGGCAAACCTTAACGTAATACATGAAAAATGATGCCTTTCTATTTTAATTTTGAGTTTTAATTGAGGTAGTAAATTGAAACCAAGAAAGCAGTGGAACATCGGGAGACGCTATGTTAAGTTGAAACATCTTAACCTTAAATCTAACAGGACTTCCTTTTCCAACAGCTGGATATCCTTCTCACTACAATACTGCCACCTAGTGAGGCCTATTGCCCATGACAGCCTGGGCGATGTTTGGGATGAAACCAACGAAGCATTCTCCAGTTGTTCTCAAATGATCACCCGCAACGTACTATGTCCCAACCCACTTCCTTCAAACTTGAGAACAACCAATTCATCTATTTTTTAAGCTGCTTATCCTCATGAGGGTCGCGAGGAGTGCTGGAGCCTATCCCAGCTATCAACGGGCAGGAGGCAGGGTTGAGCCTGTGCAAATGTCCCAAAATGTGTTCCCCAGCAAGCGACAAATCTGCTTTTGTGCCGGAGGAGGAGGAGAATCCGGTTGTTGTGTGCAATTTTTCGATCCATATATTCACTTTGTGTCTGTTTGTAGATTCAATAGAGCAGTCAAGAAAGAGGAAAGTTTCTGCAGAGTATTTTTATTTGACTCCTATTTTTCATTCAAATGCATGACATGATGTAAAACTCATTGAAATCATTTTTACATGCATTAACTCTCGATTTGCAGATCAGATGTCGGCTGTGCTCCCAACAGTTGTCAGACATATAAAAGTATTCCCTTGCTGCAACGCCGTTCACGTTACACGGCCTCACTATTAATTTATTTGTTTGTTTTTCATGTGCATTTTTTTTTACAGTGAAGCAATGCTTGAATGTGCTTTGATTTCTGTATGCTGATTCACTCCGCGCATCTTGTGCTGTATCTCGATCGGCTTAGGGACTGTAGATCATTGTCGACCTCGTCCTAAAAAAGAAAAAGAGGGTGCATTCAAGTGCTCAGTTATTCGACATAAAAAAAAAAACGCAACGGTGGACATCCACATGAAGCACATGATGATCTCTCAGAGTTAGTGAACGGGCAGGGACCCTTTGTCTGATTTTCTGATCACCTCCGAATAAAAAGGGGGTCCCAAGAAGCCCATCAGAAAAAAATTAAAAGATGTTTTTTTTTTCATTCACAGGATTTTTTTTCATTTACAGTTCATGTTTTTGTTTACATGTTGTTTTTCAAGAATGAAACCAAAGATCAAAACCTGTTTGAGGCCAATACGTTGATTTGAGAAATAAAACTATAAACCTTAATGTATCTATTTTCCTTCTGCCTGTGTTTTTTTTTATAAAAAGGGAAATATTTGTGTTTTTTGAAATTGCAAATCAAATTTTAATGATCAATCTATGAAATTATTCATAGCGACTCAAGCGTATTTTACGGGAGCATCTGACTGCAGGTGTCTTACGATGAAAAACTGCGATGTGTCGTTGTTGGTGCTTTTTTTAATTCTTCTGGGTGAAAATATTCTGATAAACAGACATGCCACCTTCAATTATGTTTGAGAACTGAACCCACGAAGAAACGCAGCGGGCCCGCTGGCAGCCCCCGGTGATCGTGCCGCCCGGTAGTTTTACAAGTCTGCAGGCGTTGTCAGCATGTTCAATGCCTACATCGATTAAAATTCTAAGTAAAGATATTCTTTATATAATGTGAGCACACGTGCATCATATACTGTAGGCTGTCACTTTTGTATCTGCATTGATGCATTTGACTTGTCGGCTGATTGGTGTGAGCTGGATGGCTGCGTTCATCAGGCTTCAATCCAGAATGTTCCATCATCGTGGTGGCATTAGGCTTTTAAACGTATTCAATAATTGCCACTTTTTAAAGTCTTTCTCATCGTGATAATTTTTGTGCAGTAAAGACTTGTGTTTTCATCCCCTCAATTCACTTCCATTTAGGAAAAAAATCCTCTTTGCAATGATCTGTCAATTTAAAATCACTGTGTAAGTACCTAGAAAGGTGCCACTACTGATCAGCACTTTGACCAGATAAACACCAAAGATCACAAAAGTGAACAAATACCAAACGTGTCTTGGAGTCCGATGCAGGCATGAAACAGCTCAGCCATATTCTTTTCAGACTGGTATGAAAGTACATAAAACAATATGGTTGGTACAGCTGAGCGGTCCAACGGAATCATGCTGGGCCCATAACCAAGAGGTCCATGGATTGAAACCATCCTCTGCTAACAGGCTGTAATTTGCAATAGTTCTTCAGTGAGAAACAAGAACTTGGCTCCTCATTGACTGAGGGCCCCTTCCTCAATAATTGTCTGCCTGGAGACACACAACATACACGTTTCCAGTCTGGACTGGTTCACTGGTCTCCATGTCATCGTGTCGAACATGCAAATCTCTCAACATATTCCACCAAGGGTGCAGAGCAAACACCATGCCTACAAGCAATTGTTCATGTTCATCCCATTTTAAGATTAAAAATACAATTAAATATTGAACACATTATACAGCTGCTCAACACTGCACCAAACATTATTTGGTTGTAAGAAATTGATTCCAACCTGAAGAACGTAGCTAATTGTTGGTATTCATAATGAAAAACGATCATTCTCACTTTCCAAATATTGATCTCCTCACAATCCTATTTTGAACCATCGGCATGCAACTAATATACACTCGTGTTCAAAATAATACCAAACCAATGTCATTAACCAGATTAATGCACATTTTCAGTTTATTTTTTATTGCTACTATTCAAACAACGGTGGTGCAGCTGTCGAGGAACGGGATTCAAATCCTGGGCCCTGCCTGTATGAAAATCCCAAAAACATTCAAGCGTTCATTGGAGACTCTAAATTGCTGTCAGGTGTGATCGTGAGTGCGACTGTTGTCTGTCTCCATGTGCCCTGCCCTGATTGGCTGGCAACCAGTTCAGGGTGTACCCTGCCCGATGGTAGCTGGGATAGTCTGCAGCACTTGCGGCCCCTTGTGAGGATAAGCGGCTCAGAAAATGGATGGATGGTACAAGTAGGAAATCTCAATGGTGCTCCCTTTCACCAATGAAGTGAAGTTAGCTTGGATTTAGTAATGTGCAAATGATGCTCAGGCTTTGGATCTTGTGTTGCTCTTCCTGAAGCCCAGTGATTTGAAACGCTGTGTCGGAGCTTGTATCAAGCCGGCATCCTGGAAAAGGGGGTAATGATGCTGCATTATAGATAGTAAGAGAACAATTTATTATAAATGTTATGTCGGGCATTTTGGTGATAGTATATCTTGCACCAAATTGCTGTTTTTATGAAGCAAATGGCGGGGGAGGATAGCATGAAATAAAGTGTCCAAGAGCAGACAAATTTGATGTGTCAGGACATGGACAGCTCTGGACCTAACATGAAAACAAGTACATGTACAGTATTGTGCTAAAAATACAGTGGAGGCCAAGAGTCACTGCAGCCTTTATTTAGGTAACACAGGAGGTCATAATCATTGAATCGCTTGCAATTGCATCTGATTTAATACTCTACTTTAAACAACTACTTTGTTAATTTCCTGTTGTGGATCCGGGATAAATGGGCCTATACCAAAAGCATTTTCATTATTTGAAAAATGAACATTAACTTAAATAGCTTACCTGAACTATTCCCAGGAAGCAGAACTGAATGAGATTTCTGTACAAATAGTCCCATCGAACAAACCACGGTCTTTCAGGTCAGTAAAGAGAGAGATGTAGAATTTAATTGATTCCCTTCTGAGGAAGCCCACCAATTCTCTATGCGCTGATTAGCTGTGCTTGGCCCTTTGATTGTTGTTTTCCTTTCGGCTTGTCCCTTTCGGGGTCGCCACAGCGTATCATCTCAGATGAACGCATATATATGTTTGGCACAATTTTTACGCCGGATGCCCTTCCTGACGCAACCCTTCTCGGGAAGTGGAGGCCCCAGTGGGATACGAACCCACAACCCCTGGTTTACCAAACCAGTGCTCTAACCACTGAGCTACGGGGCCTCCTCCTTGGCCCTTTGATGGAACTGTCAATTCTGGTGCATTGAGAGTGTTGCGACAGAGATATTGCTGAAAGTCTCTGACTTTCACATTCTCTGTGCCCCGGTCGCCTCTCGCAATCTTTGCACTACCACATAATCTGTGGAGTGCCTCCATTTAGTAACCTCCAATGATTTTTCGGTCACTGCTGGTTGTGAATGCATTCATCCAGATGACTTTCCGGGAAAACCCATCAATGCAGCTGTTAATACATATCCCAAATGGTTTAAGTTTATCGTATGAGTCGAAATCCCAAATGTAATTGGGACCTTTTGTGAAATAGCTTTTGCGATGGAGGAGTCTCCTCCTTCTGAATTCAACATTTCTTGGATCAAGTTCTTTTAAAATTAAGTGCACCTGTTCTTTCTCAACATGTAATCCATCCTCCTTGCATTTTGTGGACATCCACCTGTACCCACAGAGCTGACCAGATGTTTGTAAACATTCTTGGATAAAATGAACCACATGATCCAAAATGGTGTATTCTTCGCACCGAACCAGACCAAAACATTTAAAATTCTTTTTAAGTGTCCCTCAGACACAACATAATGGTGACGACTTGCAAGTAAAGTCTTGATAATAAAGTCCCAGATGAATGTAAACTGAAATGAATCAGGATATTCATGCACACATCCAATGAACTAGTTTCTCATTACAATGAGAAAGTTATGCATTAGAGTGAGAAACTTACTCCTCACAATGAGAAACTTACTCATGACAATAAGAAAGTTACTCATTACAATGAGAAATAAGTTTTTTTTTTTATGTTCCTTTAGAGGGGCTCCATAATAATCCAGGTTTGAAATGGAAATTATTTCTGTACATATTATACTTCTTTGTATAAATTAGCACAATGGTGCAAATTATGAACAGCGTTGCATTTGAAAGATGTGTTTAGTAAAGTCATTGCCGTATTGGAGTTGCTGCAACCAACTCCTCCGTCTCTCCTTTTTTCAACTGTTGCAGCGTTTTAAAGGGAGATTGGCAGCGGTGGTGACCAATCTAAGATGTCATACAGGCTTTCGTTTGGAGGCCTATAACATATCATATGACTTACTAGATAGCCAGCTGTTATTGATTGTTCTCATCAGATCAACACCTGCTGGATGCCCAGCTGGGTCGATGTGGATTGTCTGGCCCAGCTCCATTCTACCTTCTGAGCATGTTAGCATTTTAGCATGTGACCCTGTGGATTTTCAGGTTTCCACTAACTATGTGTGTGTTTATGGATGTGTGTGAGTGGTGAGTGTGTGTCTTTATGTGTGTAAGTGAAAAGAGGATGAAGTGTGTGTCCATTTATACAGTCCATCTCCATGGCAATCGGGATGCATCAAATGAAGTTGAGTGAAAATAGCATTTTAACAGTGCAAGTACCACAAGATCACAAGTGTGTATATGTGTGACCACTTACATACCTGGCTAGGTCACTTACATACCTAGCTAGCTCAGTTAGCAGAGCATTAGAGTCTTAATCTCAGGGTCGTGGGTTTGACCACAATGTTGGATGATTGGCGTTTGGTGTGAATGATGGGTATCATTAGACTCACCGGGTATCCAAGGATACTCACTGGGAACGCCTCTGCTTGAGCTTCTCAGTCATCCACTTCCTGGTAATGTAGAAAAGTTGAGGCAACGGGGCTCTATTGGGTCCTGAAACCCCCGGTGATGTGCCTATAAGCATTATTAAATAGATATTGTAATGAAAAATACATATGACATTATTCACTTCAATGTCTGTACGAAAAAATAAATATGAGCGTCGAGTGTGTCATCCATCTGCAAAGTTGTGGAGGTCTGACTTGACATCCAAGTGGTAGGCTGCAACGTCATCAGCAGATGTGACACTGGGACATTGAAAAGACGTCGTGGCACCTGCTATAGGAAAGGAACAACTGAGATTTTGGGATTTTTCCGAGGCCCCTTCTGAGACGGAAGCTCTTTTCAAAGAAGAGAACATCTCACAATCGAGTGAAGTGACCAGGGCAATATTACGCTATTGTTTCGAGCCATATTTAGATTATATGGTGATCACTTCTAACTGACAACAGACTCTCCCCAGTATGTATGACAGTTTGTAGTGTACTCAGCCACGAGCGACGACAACACCAACACCTCATCGCGGCGCCGGCCGGAGCCACCAGGGCCGGAGCCATGATCTGCGCACATCGACACATTTATCACCCCTGATTTACGTATGCGGCTCTTTTGTTCCGTTCTGAGAAAAGTATAAAGAGTAAATCCATCCTCCCGAGTGTTCGAGCAATATCCAGCAATACAACGAGCCGGCATTTTGTCTAAAACGATGGAACAAAGACATACCTTCCTGCAGGTAAAACTGGTATAAGCACACGAGGCAACCTGAGGTGGCTCCTGCTGATAACGTCATTTCCTGCTTCTCCACCTAAACAAATCCCTCAAGAGAACAAGAATCGCGAGACCATATGAGACACAATGTTTCTTAAAAACATTTTTTTGAAATTCTGTATTTTCTTTCAAGCATCAGCCAATCATATCAACAGTATTGAGATTTCAGTCCCATCGGGGTGAATAGGAGACCAGTGGAAAACAGTAATCCTGAAAGGGATATTAGATGGGGCACATTTGGTGCACAAAACATTGATTCTTCTTCTCAGTGTTTTTCCCAAACGTGTTGGGATATTTGAGCATGTAAATCAAAGACTAAATTACAGAGTCCTGTCAACATTACTATACCGGGAGTTGAATCCAGGCCACCTGGGTGAAAACCAGGATCCTGACCGCTGACCATATGGGACACATGTTCCCGCCTCAGAAATCCTTCCCCTTTTCAAGCACTACGTAAGACAGACATTCCTATTCTGGGAGGAGGATACCAGCACGAGAGGCTATTAACCAGTAAATATTAAATGCATGCAAATTTCCCCGCTGATGAATGAGCCTCATCTGTGACAGCCACAGCTTTATCGTGGCAGATTGACCCCATGGGAGGTTAAAGAAGGACTAATTTGGGTGCGTTTTCTCAGTTTTGGTGCAGAACAATCTGGCATTTTGGCTTAGCTAGTCCGAATGGTCTGTAATGCTAAACACCGGAGACGTCAGGGGCGCAGTGAAGGATGTTTCTTCCGTGTTTGGCTTTGAAATCCGGCACATATCCAGATTTTGCTTGGATTTCAAATATGTTCTTTATTTTCAATTTTATTTTCAATTAATGTCCAAAATATATGTAATAATAATATTACTTCACATTGGAGGGTTTATTGTACATATGAATTTTGGGGTGAGTCTTTTTTTAAGGAGATGGATTTCTTGATCAAATGGATTCTTCCAAATTGTAGATTATAATTTGCCCCCCCCTGAACCCCAGACTGGTGGCCATCCAGGCCACCAAATACGAGGCGTCTGGGTGGACAGGTCAGGAGGACGACCCGGACGCCAAGCACCAGGGTCCCCACGGGGCGATTCGGGCGGACGACCTCTGTGAGGAACCAAACGGCGAAGCAGGAACCAGAACGAGGCAGGCCACTGCTCCGGACAAGAACCTCCCACGCCGTCGTTGCAAGACGACTAGGGATTGGTCGCCAACAAGGCCAGGTCATGAAGCGGCTGGGAGCCATCTGGAGCGAATAGGATGATGGAGAGAAGGACCAGAGCAATGACCACCACCCTCCCGTAGTCTCTCCAGCTCCAGGGTGGCTCCACAGAACTCCCCAGCTCCTCCTGGACAGGAACGTGAGAAGGCGGCGACCCCATCGCCCCCTCCTGGACAGGAACGTGAGAAGGCGGCGACCCCATCGCCCCCTCCTGGACAGGAACGTGAGAAGGCGGCGACGCCATGGCCCACTCCTGGACAGGAACGTGAGAAGGCGGCGGCGCCAGTACCGCCCCCTCCTGGACAGCAACGTGAGAAGGCGGCGGCGCCAGTACCGCCCCCTCCTGGACAGCAACGTGAGAAGGCGGTGGCGCCAGTACCGCCCCCTCCTGGACAGCAACGTGAGAAGGCGGCGGTGCCAGTACCGCCCCCTCCTGGACAGCAACGTGAAAAGGCGGCGACCCCATCGCCATCGCCACCTCCTGGACAGCAACGTGAGAAGGCGGTGATGCCATCGCCCCCTCCTGGACAGCAACGTGAGAAGGCGGCGGCAGCATCACCAACTCCACCTCCTCCTGGACGGGAGCGTGAGGCGGCTGGGGAACTGTCGCCACCTCCTGGACAGGAACGTATGGGCGTGCCCGTCGCCGACAGAGCAGGAACGGGGAGCGTCCGCGGGCCGGTCGCCACTGCCACTCCAGAGCACGGACGAGAGGCGGCTGTGGAGACGTCGCCACCTCCTGGACAGCAACGTGAGGCGGCATCGGGTCGGTCCCCACTGCCACGTGATCTTGCAGTGCATCCGTTGAAACAGCAACGTGGGCGTGGCGCGGTGGCGAATCCGTTTCCAGGGCAACGTGAACGAGAGTCAGCAGAGAGTCAGTCGAAACTGACACGTGGGCGTGTCTCGGGAGCGGGTCAATTCCGACTGCCGCGTGAACTCTGCTCGGAACAGCCAACACTGCGACGTACACTTGAGGTGGCGAGTCTGTTCCCACTGCGGCGTGCACTTGGCAAGGGGGCGGGTCGGTTTCCACGGCAACGTGAACCTGAGTAGGCGGAGAGTCAGTCGAAACTGACACGTGGGCGTGTCTCGGGAGTGGGTCAGTTCCAACTGCCACGTGAACCTGCGTCAGCAGCGAGTCCATCGCCATTGCGACGTCAGCGTAGCTCGGCTGGTTCGCCAATCCTTGCCGGACCTGGGCCGTGAGAGCCGCCAATTCCGCGCTCTGCCTCTCTATCTGCGCCCGCATTTCGCGACAGAACGCCTCGTGGTTTGGCGGCTCCTCCTCCCTCTGGGCTGGAAGCTTCGCCACCAGCTGCGGGTCTGCCGGTCTCACCGTTGCCGGCGAGGAGTGGGAGGACGGTGTCTTCGTTGCCACCCAGCGAGAGACACCAGGGAGCGCCCGGCTGGGGCGTCTCCTCTGGCCGCCACGCGGAGGTCCCGGGTAGATGGCCAAGCGGGTTCCCTCGTACCGATAGGTGTACTTGGATCTACAGGGCGAAGTCGCTCGGGTGCTGGAAACACGGGGAGGCGGAGCAAACTGACTGGGATGAAAAGCCGGGCAAAGAGATTCAAAATCAAAGTCGTCGGAGTCGTACTCAGCCAGCCGGTCAAACAAATCGTGGTCCTCCTCATATTCCGAAAAGTCAGAGTCCAGAAGAATATGAGGAGCCGGACAGGTCGTGTTCGGGACGTATTCATACCTCGCTGGCGGAGCGTAAGACGTGGAGGACGTCAGGGAGCCTACCCGGATTGGACAGGCTTGGTCCTCCGGCAGACGATCTACCTTGCGTCGGTCCCGGCGATGCCGGGTCTTTCCTGCTGGGTCCTGTATTGGCCAGTTCGTTCTGTCACGTCCCATCGGAAACGAGAGTAGGACCCAAATGC
The DNA here is from genome assembly GCF_019802595.1 of Syngnathoides biaculeatus. Taxonomy (NCBI): domain Eukaryota; kingdom Metazoa; phylum Chordata; class Actinopteri; order Syngnathiformes; family Syngnathidae; genus Syngnathoides; species Syngnathoides biaculeatus. The sequence goes on along the minus strand of NC_084654.1, from coordinate 69,930 downwards.
AGGAACTCGGAAGACGCAAGGTAGTTCAAGAAAAGACACGTTTATAACATGCAGATGTCGGGGATCGAGCAGGCAGTCCGGTGCAGCAGCGGTAGTTGGAACGTCGAGCGACGAGAACAGATGAGCGGACAGGTAGGAGTCGGTACACGGGGAAACAATCAACGCAGGCAGAAGTATCAAGGAGTCAGGCTTACAAGGTTGGTCGGAGAACGGACGAAGGTCGGTACACACAGGTTCTATCAGGGATAACGGAGCACACGAATGGGACATGTAGATCATTACGAACTGGCACCGGCCAGTTGTCATCGCGGTCATATAAATCCATGGCATGATCAGGCTGCACAAGGCGCAGGTGTACACCTTCCAATCAGCGCACCTGCGCGGACACCCGCACAGCTCGTGCTGAAGCGGCAGGATCATGACACTTTCATCCAAATTCTCTCACACTTTTTTTGCCAACTCTCTTGCTCTCACCTATACGGACAAACTCACATTCGCACTGTCTCTCGCTCACTTTCACATTCACATCTCAAAAACAGTGTCACCCACTTTCATGTTCACACACAAAGACAAACTACCTCTCTCTCACACAGAGTGTGGAACGTTCAAACCAAAGAATAAACCATTTTCAGATGCTAAGCCACATTTCTGCCCCATACTGACCCATTTTGACCAAAATCCTTCAAATATGTTCAACTCGAGTAAACTTACAAGCGTCATTGTTGAAAAAAATATAGAAGCATGTGCATGTAGTTAAGTATTAAAAGATGTATAGATTATCAAGCAGATTATTGATCTTCCAATATGTATTTAGGAAAAGTTGCATTTCATTTTAGATGGGAAAATAAGTGAAATGATAGGAATGCCAAATTTTACGTTGTATAGATAGAACGTGGCGGCACGGTGGCTCAGCCGGTAAAGGGTTTGTCTCACAGTTGTGAGGTCCTGGCTTCAATCCCGGACCCACCTGTGTGGTGTTTGTACCTGCGTGGGTTTCCTCCAGGCACTCCAGGTTCCTCATTTAATCCATACCACTTGTGATTTCTTTGACAAATGTGAAACCAAAACTTGAAAGCCATGGGCATCACATTGTCTCGCCCCACTATTTGAGAAGCACTGCATTCGAAGAGGATATGTAAGTGCATTGCTGGTGTAGTGGTTAGCATAGCTTCCTTCCAAAAGTTCTCCTGGGTTCATTTCCCAGCCAATGCATTGGTTTACCATGATCTAAAGTTTTATTGACTGGATGTATCTCTGTGACTGGTCATTGGAGGTGGGAACCTTTTTTTCCCCAGTGGCCCTTACATCAGCGCGCCGTTGCTTGGGGCGATTGACAACGGTCTACAGTCCCTAAGCCAATAGGGATAGAGCACACGATATGGGGTTTCCCTGAGCAAATTTGGCTACAGAACACAATGCGCATTTATTCACTGTAAAAAAAAAAAAAAATCCTACTACACTGTGAAAAATTCTAACCACGCACACATACACTCAAAGGCCGCGTTAAGTGAACCGCAAACACTGGATTTGAGAACATGGATAGTTTATTTAACTAATCATAAAACTGCAGAACATTGTCTTGAACACTTCACAAATACGAGTTATAAACTATCTAAACAGTCGCTGAAACATCATGTGAATGAAGGTGAGAGAGGAGAGAATTTAAAGGGCCCCTGTCATTAAATGGATGATTTTTAGTATATTAATGAAAAAAACGTCAGCCAATATGGGCCCATGCATTTTTTCACCACAAAACCTGATTTTGACGGATACAGCTTTTTGTAACTCCTGTCATGAAAATCCTCTTGAGGGATTTGTTTTTGAGAAGAAGCAGGAAGTAACGTAAAAGACAGCGGCGCCCCCAAGTGGACTCGTTTGTTTCCAATAGTTTTACCTCTGGGAAGGTAGCTCGTTGTTCCTTCGTGTTAGCCAAAATGCCGGCTCATTGAATTGCTGGACATTGTTTGAACACTCGGGAGAATGGATTTAGCCTTCCTAAGTTTGCATGAGACCCGGTTCGTTGTGAAAAATGGATTGCACAGGTGCAGAGGACGAGAGCATTGTGGGTTCCAAATAACAGGTAGGCAGTAATGAGCCCCGGCTCGACGGTGTTCAACAAGTACTGCGGCGGCTTTGAACATCCCCCTAAAAGCAGCATGGCTCGGCTCCACTTCCTCCTTATATCCCACCACAGCCCAGAAAATCAGCCACACCGGCTGAGGCTCCGCGTTCGGCGGTCACTGCTTCTGCGAAGGCTGCGCATCGCCACGATGGCTCATCTCTGCTGCATAAGTGAACGGGGATGAGGTTTGGCCGTGATCGCATATCTAAATATGGCTCGAAACAATCGTGTAATATTGCACCGATGGCTTGAAACAATAGTGTAATATTGCCCCGGTAACTTCACTCGGTTGTGTGGTGTTAGCTTTCGTGTTAGACAGGGCGTGTTTGTCTCCCATAGTTAGGGTGCACCGCGTGTTTTCATTTGCTAATGTCCGGGTGACGTCACGGACGGAGGACGCAGCCCACCACTTGGATATCGCAGAATGACACTTCTGCAACTTTGCGCATGGATGACCCGCTCTCTGCTCACATTATTTTATTGGATGGACATTGAAGTGAATAATGTTATATGTATTTTTCATGACAATATCTATTTTAGAATATTTATAGGGATGATAGCCGGGCTTTAAATTCTGGCCTCTCTGAAAGGTTAGGGTTATTCACTCGATTAAATAGTGATTAAAGCAACGTGGGGCAGCATGGGGAATGGTCCGATATGCATTTTTTTATTGTTATATAGCAGTGATCCAAGTGTTATTTTCCCTTGTAAATTCTATGCTCTGCTTGTATTTAGGGATTCATGGTTGAGTTTAGCTTGGTTAAAATCTCCTACAATAGCAAAAGGTGAGTCTGGGTATTTTTTCTCAATTTTGTTGACTTGTTCGGTGAACGTTAGCAGTGCTGCCTTTATGCTAGCTTGGGGCAGAATGTAGACACTGACGAGTCTGAACGAGGCAAACTCACATCGTATAATGGCTTTCAGTTCAAGAACAGTGACTCCAAATGTGGACTGTAGTGTGTGATGAGCTGTTATATCCATGCACCGTTTCTCATCGCTACGGAAGCATATCCCACCGCCTTTTGTTTTCTTCACCATCTCTGCGATGCAATCCACCCGATAAACGGATGGTGGATTTCGTTATAGCTCCATGGGGAAAGCATTCACACAGCAGTGTCTCTGTGAAACTCTGGGATGTTTGTAATTTACTGAGCAGATTTTTGACACAGAGGACCAGGTGATGTAATGTTAAAAACATGGCACAAAATATCCATCCATCCATTTTCTTTGCCGCTTATCCTCACGAGAGTCATGAGTTGTGCTGGAGCCTATCCCAGCTGTCAACGGGCAGGAAGGAGGGTACACCCTGAACTGGTTGCCAGCCAATCGCAGTGCACATAGAGACAAACAGCCATTCGCACTCACAGTCACACCTAGGAGCAATTTAGTGTGCAATTAATGTTGCACATTTTTGGGATGTGGGAGGAAAACAGAGTGCCTGGAGAAAACCCACACAGGCACAGGGAGAAGATGCAAACACCACACAGGCGGGGCCATGATCAAACCCGGGTCCTCAGAACTGTGAGGCCAACGCTTTTACCTGCTGATTCACCATGCTGCCGGCCCAGAATTTATTCAGTAAAATTAGGCAGCTTCCCATCATGAAATGTCAGTAACCATGTTCTTAATTATTCTGTGTTAGTCAATATACTCTTCCCAGTTCAACTGATCTCTTTTTACACCTAACAATTTTATCTTATCTACTGGTTCTTTACATTACATTCACCTGAGAACTTCATCATAATTATAAGTAAAGATGACAATTTTTGACTTGATCCCAGAACAATAGATTTTTCATGTTTGAGATTTTTGATCCACATTTATTTCACATCCAATCGAAGGCTAAATCCAACTCAGAAATTAGAACCTTGGCTAACTGTAAAATATTATTTCATCCATAAATGTGGTGTAGAATGATCAGCACAAATTTGCACTTTTGCTTTATCCAAACGACTCATAAGTGAAAATCGAGTCGGCTACAGAGGAAGTCCAAGGCAGGTCCTCTGCAGCCCACCACAATCTAGCTATTTGGAATTTGATAGCCTTTTTTTTTTAATAAACTCTCGAGTTGTGGATGATTAATTACTGTAGAAATGTGATGGCCTTCATTTCAAATCCAGAGTGAACATGTCTAACAAACCATAATGAAATTGGTTTAAAAATAACCTGTGATTGAGCTTGCTTGGAGTCAAACGCAGAATCTTCTGATCTGAAGTCAGACACATTATCCATTATGCCACTAGCCTAGTGGATTGGAGCAGTCGTCTGCAAGCCCATGTGTATTATTGTTACTCACATGCAATCTTCAAAAGCAGCAGTACTAAAAAAAGGGAAACTGCGGGGATGCATTCCTGCATTGAACTGAGGTTGCTGCAGCCACAACATAGAGTAATAACCACGACACAATCACAGGTTCTCGACACATCCTGTCATAAAAGCTGTCTGTCTATATCTGTTGACTGGCGAGTGTGAAAGGAGACCTGCGGGACTCAGCACCAGCACTCTACCGAAACAATGTAGGAGGCTTGGTCGGCATTAAACTGTCGATCAAGAAGATCAACAATTTCCACCTTTTCCCCAAAGTTTGCTGGGAAAGACCCGAGCACTCCAGTAACCCTTGGCAGGACAATTTGGAAAATGGATGGATGGACAAGTAGAAATCTCTCTCTCCCTCTTTCTCACTCCAGGTGCAGACAGATTCATCAGTGTCATCCAAACAATCAGACAGATATTGAGGAGAACAACACTGTCGTTCATACATGAAGGCTTGAGGAAGCCTTTAAGAAAACAGGATTTGTGAGTCCAATGTTTAGAACCTCCCATAAAAAATAAACATACAAATTGCCTGTAACCAGATTACTCTGTGGCACAATGGACAGTTGTGTTCTAGATTAATCGAGTAGTAATCCAAAGGGCATCATGGGCGGAGTTCAGAAAATGACGCTCACTGATTGGTCAAAAGGGAGCTGTCAATCATTCTCGTGGCTCCATCCATTCCCAGGAACTTGAAGGTCTCGACGGTTGACACAAGGCAGTTGGACAACGTGAGGGGCAGCTGTGGCGAAGGATGCCTCCCGAAGTCCACAACACCAACACGACTGATCTTCTTCCCTTCGAGCCACACCATCTTTGGCGACTGGGGTGTGGCGCAATGGACAGCACATTGGACTCCTAGTTTAATAGAGAGGTATTCCAAAGGTTCTGGGTTTGAGTCCCACCAGAGTTGTTCTTTCCCTGGCCAAATGAAGCACTGACGTGTGATGGTCTTCTTCCTTCTATTTATGGCATACTTGTGTCTGGAGTCTTTTCAATTCATAACAATAATAATCATGAATGTCGGAGTCACCACAAACCTGAAAATGAAGCACGGGTCTTCAATGTGTTGATCGAATGAGAGGCATTTTTGGTCGATCGCGGATGGTGTACACAAAAAAAAAAAAATGTGCCAATGTTCCCTCTTAAGTGCGAACAGGCGATCTGAAGTACAGTAAATGAACCCATAAGAGACAGCATGAACATTTTTTTTTAACAGGGATGATAAGAAAAGCGTAGAGAGACGAAAACAATAGATAAAAGCAAGTCACCCGAAAGCTAAGACGAGAAAATATGACGAAGCATATGTAGCGCTTGGCTTCACTGTGACAACGAGGAAAGAAAAAAAATGTTGGCAGTGGACAACATGAAAACAAATAAATTCATGCGCCACTTAACGAGGTTCCACCCCAGTCATGCTGATAAAACGATGGATTATTTTCAGTGAAAACATCTCGAATATTGCCAACAATCATCCCGCCTTGTAAAAGCTACATCAGTAAACTAGCGAGGACTGTTAGCATCATACAAGGTACAAATACAGATACAAATTGCTGAGTGCAAAAAAACTCCACATCATAGCAGATATATTCAGATTTATTTTGTAAGGTAAAGTATTTTATATTTCGTGCTCCTGAGTTAATGTTGCTGTACTGAATTTGAAGTTTTTATTGTTTATTGATTTTATTTTTCACGATCAAATGGTGTAATAAGTCGGTCAAAAATTTGTTTTTCAGGCAAATTGATGCGCTTAAAATATTTTCTGTTTCAGACTGCCAATGTTCATAGTTATTCTCTGTTGTAAATTGTTGTATCTATCCATCCATTTTTTTGCCGCTTATCTTCACGAGGGTCACGGGATATCGATCGATGGATCTATTTTCTTTTGCTGCTTATCCTCATGAGGGTCACAGGGTATCTATCTATCCATTTTCTTTTCCTGCTTATCCCCATGAGGGTCGAGGGATATCTATCTATCTATCTATCTATCTATCTATCTATCTATCTATCTATCTATCTATCTATCTATCTATTTTCTTTTCCTGCTTATCCTCATAAGGGTCGAGGGATATCTCTATCTATCTATCTATCTATCTATCTATCTATCTATCTATCTATCTATCTATCTATCTATCTATCTATCTATCTATCTATCTATCTATCTATCTATCTATCTATTTTCTTTTCCTGCTTATCCTCATAAGGGTCGAGGGATATCTATCTATCTATTTTCTTTTGCTGCTTATTCTCACGAGGGTCACGGGGTATCTAGCCATCGATTTCTTGAGCCGCTTATCCTCACGAGGGTTGCGGGTTATCCATTGATCGATCAATTTTCTTTTGCTGCTTATCCTCACGAGGGTCACAGGGTATCTATCCATCCATTTTTTTTCCGCTTATCCTCACGAGGGTCAGGGGGGTGTCTATCTATCGATCTATTTTCTTTTGCCGCTTATCCTCATGAGGGTCACCGGGTATCTATCTATCCATTTTCTTTTCCTGCTTAACCTCATGAGGGTTGAGGGATATCTATCTATCTATCTATCTATCTATCTATCTATCTATCTATCTATCTATCTATCTATCTATCTATCTATCTATCTATCTATCTATCTATCTATGGACACACGGACTGGCCACCAAAAACTCATAACACGAAGCTTAAATACGAGACAAACGAGGTGCAGGTGAGTGGCATGACCACAACCCTAACAAACGCGATTGTTTTACATGGTTGACGAAGCTCGATCACCGTTTTCATGAGTCATGTATGACAGTAATAACACGTAACATTTCTGGAGAAAAAAAGAAGTAGGGTACTAGTTCCTCATTCTAACATAGCTGCTATACAGTACATGCACAGAATGATCTTTGTTCGAAACAATAAATTTTTAATGGGGTAGTGCACAATAAAAACAATTGTTTACACTTATGACACGTGGACATAACCTCCATCCAAAAGCCTTAAGGTAGACTACACACATCAGTGAGCTAAAAAAAAAAAAAAAAAAAAATCAGAAAAACAGCAACATATGTGTGTCCTTTGGATGGATGGAGAATAATGGAGCGGTCCTGTGTAATTTTTTGGGGGGAACTCCTCGGCGGGTGTCAACTCCTTTTGTGTTCGGAAGAGAGAGACATCGGGGAGAGAATTCAATTGACCCCTCCGTAGAAATTGCGTCATCTGTGTCGTTGACCAATCAGAGGCCAGAGATCTGCATAAAACACGCCCCCTTTTTTGACCCGCAGTTCCCTCAGACAACGTTGCATGGTCCAGTATAGCTTTTGTTAGCGTTTTATCGCGTATTTGGGTTCTTTAACAATAGATATGGTTAAGAGGTGTAGTCACGGACTTTATAATAGTGACGACAGGTATCCTGAAAGGCTAGTTGGTGGAGTTCAATTTGTACCCTTTCCAAAACCGAAGACCCAGTACGAAAAATGTCTTCGATGGATCAAACTTTGTGGAAGACCGCATCATCAACTGAATCCATTTAAAATCAACCAGAACAGAAGACAGAGTACAAAAAATGTCTTTGATGGATCAAACTTTGTGGAAGACCGCATTGTCAACTGAATCCATCACCCGGAACAGATATGTTTGCACGAAGGTAAGCCCTATATTTGATTTTCAATACATGTCTCATATAAATGAATGAGCAGTTCTTCGCTTGCATAACATAGCAACGTGTGAATGATTGACACACTTGTTCTGTGTTGAGCGATATTTTGCGATGATCTGACTGCACAAACGTGTCGGTTTGTTGCCGGCTACGGTAAACCGGACTATGTTTGCACGAAGGTATGCCCTATATTTGATTTTCAATACATGTCTCATATAAATGAATTAGCAGTTCTTCGCTTGCATAACATAGCTACGTGTGAATGATTGACACACTTGATCTGTGTTGAGCAATATTTTGTGATGATCTCACTGCACAAACGTGTCGCTTTGTTGGCGGTGTGCTAAGCTAAACCGGACTAGCAGTCCTAAAAGCCTTCGACGTGCACCGAGACACCAAGACTGAAGGAAGGATGTTTGAGGACACTAAAGTAGTGATTGTCGTACTCGGTTGGGACTTAAATAGGTTCGGCACTAATTCAAGAATAATTATTAAGGGGAGCGCTGTCGCATCCCATCTGAACGGGGGCAGGACCCAAATGCAGGACTCGGACGATGCCAGGTAGTTCAAGGAGAAACGTTTATTATATGCCGAGGTCGGGGATCGAGCTGGCAGTCCGGTGCAGCAGCGGTAGTTGGGACGCCGGGCAAAGAGAGCAGGTGAGCGGACAGGCAGGAGTCGGTACACAGGAGAACGATCAAGGCAGGCAGAAGTATCGAAGGAGTCAGGCTTACAAGGTTGGTCGGAGAATGGGTGAAGGTCGGTACACACAGGTTGTCGATCAGGGATACGAGAGTGCTGGAACGGGACATGAACCTCAATGAACTGGCCCCGGCCAGTCGTCATCAGGGTCATATAAATACACAGCATAATAAGGCTGCATGAGGCGCAGGTGTGTACCTCCCAATCAGAGCAACCGCGCAGACACCAGCACAACCCGGGCTGGAGCGGCAGGATCATGACAGTACCCCCCCTCAAAGGCACGGCTCCCAGACGTGCCTAAATGAAAGAAACAGACAATAATTAACACAGGCAGTGGTGGGCGGAAGGGGGGTCCGGAGGAGGGCACGCCCCCCCCCCCCCCAAACCCCAGTCTGGTGGCCATCCATATAAATACACAGCATAATCAGGCTGCATGAGGCGCAGGTGTGCACCTCCCAATCAGAGCAACCGCACGGACACCCGCACAGCCCGGGCTGGAGCGGCAGGATCATGACAAGCGCGTGACGTTACACACAAAAAAAAACGAGAGAAACAACTCGTAAATCAAGCCTCACCTTCTTTTCCTTCATACGGCGGTTCCCAAACGGCTATACAGATACACATACAGATTCTGCACACAGGTGTGATAGGTAACTCAAAAATAGAAAACTGTCAATGACGAATTCGTCTTTGGGTTATAATACATTATATTATGTGGCTTCTCGGTCTTCCTCTGACTCCGGAAAGATCTCGCGCTAATATCAATGGTTTCTCCGTCGATATGCATGTAAATACCATTGAAATACCCCTCGCTGAAATACTTGAAGCCCTGCTGTTTGCTTTTCAACGATATTTCACTGTTAGCTAAGAATGCGAGTGAGAAATCAGCCGGTAAATCGGACAGTTTCGCTCTATTCTTTTGTTGCTGCGCCGCCATTTTTGCTAATTGTTTGTCTGACGTTAGCGCACGTGCCGTGACGTCACTTCAGGAGGCGTGGTTAAGTGCCCTGTGTCATGATCCTGCCGCTTCAGCACGAGCTGTGTGGGTGCCCGCGCAGGTGCGCTGATTGGAAGGTGCACACCTGCGCTTCATGCAGCCTGATTATGCTATGGATTTATATGACCGCGCTGACAACTGGCCGGCGCCAGTTCGCATGATCTTCATGTCCCATTCGTGTGCTCCGGTATCCCTGATTGAACCTGTGTGTACCGACCTTCGTCCGTTTTCCGACCAACCTTGTAAGCCTGACTCCTTTGATACTTCTGCCTGCGTTGATTGTTCCCCTGTGTACCGACTCCTGCCTGTCCGCTCATCTGCTCTCTTCGCCCGACGCCCCAACTACCGCTGCTGCACCGGACTGCCTGCTCGATCCCCTACCTCTGCATATAATAAACGTGTCTCTTCTTGAACTACCTTGCGTCTTCCGAGTTCCTGCATTTGGGTCCTACTCTCGTTTCCGATGGGACGTGACACCCTGTATGGAGGGGTCAATTCTCTTCACTTTGCTCCTTCTGCAGAGGAGCGCGACACATCATTGTGTGAAATTACGCAAGCGTTTGGTTAGTGTGTCTCCCTCGTGGCACCATTCATGTGCCACTTTAGTCAAGTCTTGTTTTGTTCATGTTCCATCTTTGGCATTCTAGTGATTGGACCTAATTTCAGAATTTTTGCCACGTGTTTTTTGTGCTTCTGCCTTTTCAGACTGCTTCCCCGTGTATGACCTTTAAAAAAATCAAACTACCCTCGAAAATCATGCCCCTGCGTTTGGGTCCTATGCCTTGCCACATGCTCGTGACAGTAGGCAACGTTGTGTATGTACATTGCTATGAGAAAAGTTATTGTACATGGTTTTTTTCCTTTCACATTTCAAATTCAGTTATTCAGGTAAAAAAAAAAATTCTAAACTAAAACGCTCAAATTTAATTATATTTCTGTGTTTCATTCATTCAATTAAACTGTAATTGACAAATGCCACGTCCCATCAGAAACGCGAGTAGGACCCAAATGGAGGAACTCGGAAGACGCAAGGTAGTTCAAGAAGAGACACGTTTATTGTATGCAGAGGTAGGGGATCGAACAGGCAGTCCGGCGCAGCAGCAGTAGTTGGGACTTCGGGCAAGCAGGAGTCGACACACGGGAGAACAATCAAAGCAGGCAGAAGTATCGAAGGAGTCAGGCTTAACTTTGAAATGGAACTAGGAATTGGAAGACAATCATTGTCTTTCCACCACGGAAACTATTGACTACACTGACTTTTTCTTTAGAATGGAAGCAGACTGCCTCTTTGGTGAAATACAATTGGACAGCTCCATCTTCAAGGCATTAGCCTCAAATGAAGAATCACTGTTGACTCAATCACAACAATTACTGATTTTATGAAATATGTGTTATCTGGTTACTATCCTGGAAACAATTTTTTATTCATATTTGTCAAAATGATGCAGTGTCAATCACAACATACTGTCACCTGACAATGAAACATATTGTATTTATCTGCCTGGCCTAATTAGCATCAATGAGGCGCAGGTGAGGAGCTGCTGCTGGCCCTTGTTTGAATTTGTCATGTAGAGGTGGGTTGTTATTCTACAATAGTGGAATTTGACTCACCTTTGACCTTTGGCAACGTGGGAGAGGACCCAAATGCAGTCACACTGGAGTCACTCTTTCATTAGAAATGTTGTTTACATTCATGGGAGAATTTGGGGAACGACTTTTACGTGCATCCATGTCGGTGAAAAGGCTATAGTGGTTGCCAAAGGAAGCACTGAAGCTTTGCAGCCTTCCTCCATCCCGTTTTCTAGAATATTGTGTCTGGAGTCTTTTAAATTCATAACATGTCAATCATGGATGTCAGAGTCCCCACAAACCTGACAATGAATATCCATCCATTTCTGTAGCCACTTATCCTCACAAGGGTCATAGGAGTGCTAGAGCCTATCCCAGCTGTCATCGGTCAGGACGCGGGGTACACCTTGAACTGGTTCCCAGCCAATCACAGGCCAAATAGAGACAAAAAGCCGGACTCACAATCACACCGAGGGGCAATTTAAAGGGTCCAATTAATGATGCATGTTTTTGGGAGGTGGGAGGAAACCGGAGTGCCCAGAGTGTTGGATATTATTTTTAGATCAATACAAAAGTCCGTTAATCATCTGACTCCAAATTGTGACCTTACCCAACCACCACTCATCCAACAATTTGCGCGCTCGTTCTGCAAAGAAAAGACCAGGAAGCCGGCGTTTTCACACGCGAGTGGATTTATTCCTTCAACAAACACCTGGGTCTCGGGTCCCTCTCAATACAACCCTGTACGTCTCTGTTCCCTCCAGCTGACGTACTCCACTTCCGAGTTGCCCAGGACAATTTAAAAGTACAATCTACTAATTCACTATTGGTTATGTGTCTCCTGCAGTTATCCTTGCCGCTCTCTCATTGGTCTTCTTTGGTCCGCAGGATGTTGGCCCGACTCCTCCCGCCTGCGGTTGTTAATGTTTTGTTGCTCCCGTCCCCCTCTAGGTCTGGGTCGTCGCCTGGGTCAAGAGTCGCGCCGCGTCACACCTGCTGATTGTGGTCATAACCACCCAACCGTCGAGAACATTCCGTTCTAGCACGCTATCTGCTGTAATCACTTTCTTGCCACATTCTCACACTGCAACTTTTCATCCACAGACTTTCACACATTAAGCAGTATTGCAAATACATCGCCTTGTTGATTAACTTTTATACATATCACCCACGGAGAGAACACGCAAACTCCACAAAGGCGGATATGGGATTGAACATAGGACCTCAGAACTGTGAGGCTGACGATTTACCATCTGATCCACCGTGCTGCCAAAAGCTTTCTTTCAGCTTGTCCCGTCAGGGGTCTAAGATGAACGCTCATATTTAATTGGCACAGTTTTTACGCCGGATTCCTGCCACAACCCCTCTTGGGGAGTGGAGGCCCTAGTGAGGAAAGACTTCCCAACACTGGTTAACCAAACCAATGCCCTCATCACTGAGTTATGGGGCCCCAGTGTGTCAGAAGTGGGATTCGAACCCACGCCTCCATTCGGAGACCAGAATACCCATCAACCGGAAGGATTTTAGTCCTTGAGTCTGGCGCCTTAGATTGCTCAGCCATCCTGACACTGACTTTGTGTAGGCCAACAGACACCCAAATCTACTCCCTAAATTGACTGATACCAGGTGCTGTCAGCATTTTGTCAAATGGAAACAGAATCATATTTTAAGAAAATACTTTCCCCCCGTTTTTTATCTGTAGCTTCCGCTTACAGCCATACTATCCTGAAAGTGCCTGATCTCGTCCGATCTCAGAAGCTAAGCAGGGTCAGGCCTGGTTAGTACTTGGATGGGAGACCGCCTGGGAATACCAGGTGCTGGAAGTATTTCGTCAAGTGGATACGGAATCATGCTAATATTTCCAGTTTTCCATCGAGTGATACTGCATCGGAACAGGTAATTCTCCCAAAACCCACCACTGACCTCATGATTTGAACTCATCCCAAACCAAAAGACTGCACATTCGTTGTCGGCAGGACTCGAACCTGCGCAGGGAGACCCCAATGGATTTCTAGTCCATTGCCTTAACCACTTGGCCACGACAACCTGACTGCTAGGTTATGTGTATGCACAATTTTTTTTAACCTGATGGTGGTCTCCATGCTTTGTCCTGCTTCACGTTTTTTTCCCCTCGATGTAAAAACATGATGATAAATTATTCATCTGGTGCACAAACACATCCCACACCACACTAATTTTGATGCGAAGAGCGAGAAAATATTTTCACTCTCAATGAAAATTTCAACCGGCTTTTTAACTAATCTGTTGGTTTCTTAATTGTGGGGTGGTGGGCACTTACTTCGTGAAATCACCAGTCCAGCGCTTTAAACCTGCACACAATCCAGACTCCTGACATAGTTAAAAGTTCTCTCTTTTTATTGGCACTATCATTTAAGATAAGTGTTATAAATCCTTCAGTGACGTCAGTCCTCACCCTCCGTGACCGATTTATCGCTGATTCTGACTCAGACTGAATAATTTACCCACAATGCATTGCTTGTTTAAGAGTCCAGTAAAACTGTATTCTTAATGTAAAGACAAAAAGTTTTGGGGATTTTCTTTCCTTGTTGTGGCTTAGTATAATATTAATAAAGTGGTCTGTCTAAAAAAGGAGTGGCCAATCCGCGGCTCTTTGCCTCCTTCCGTGGGGCTCTCGTGAGGGCACGAAGCATTTCGAAGTTTTGTTCATGTGCGCACTTTGCTTGCGTTCATCATGGTAGCTGCGAGTGAGCGTTGCTTGGGTTTAGTGCAGTATTTGCACGATTTGCTTGAGTTTATCACGGTTGTTATGGTTATTGTGACAACATGATCAGTGTGTGTGTGCATGTGCGTCGATGGCTAAGTGAGAGACGGATGGACCTGAACTTCCAACTGAAAAGAGAAAGAAAGAAACTGTATTGACTCTGGTGGGACTTGAATCCACAACCTTTGAATTACCACACTTTTTACCTAGAAGTCCAATGCGCTGTCCATTGCGCCAAAGAGCCACATGCTTCAGGGGATGCACAGTGGGAACTGAAGTTTTCAGACAACACCCCAAGCCCAGTTTCAAGTACACCAACCATGACACCTCGGACCTTTGTCGACGTGCTCCCCAATTTCAAGGCGGTCGGTTCAGCCGAGGTACTTGAAGTGGCCATATGTGCTCAAGGGCCACTTCATTAGCTCCATCTCATCTGGTCAAGATGTATTTTGTCTGATTAAAGATGACTAAATAAGTTCTGTACAAATGCGTAGCACATCGTAGAAGTACCTTTCATACTTCCTTGGTGGCATATTTTCGGATCAGAGACCTAACAATAAAGCCAACATTTCTTGACCTGTGCTTTCTGACAGTCGCAATATTTACACACGGTCTTAAACACAAGCGGCGTTCTGCTTCTGTACCACATGGGTACTTTATGCACAGACTAATAATCCAGACTAATTTTAGAATCCCCCCACATTCCAATCAGTGTCAACAAACGGCCAAATGTAAAACGTCTAAAAAAGATACTATGATGATTTTTTTCTGTGGTGTGGTCACGGATGACTGATATTATAGTGTTGAACACAAGGATTGCAATTCCAAGTGGAGTCTCAGCATAATAATACCTACAACGTACATGCACATTTTGACCAATTCAACATAATTTTGTAATCTAATTTTTCACTGGAATGATCGAATGTACAGACATTCGATCAGCGGAGCTCTGGTGGGTGAATTCTGCGATTGTGTTTGTGGCATTATGCTGGTTTATAACTTGTGAAAGTATATTTGACACATCTCTTGCCACCCCTATCGCCACGCTCTGCCGCAGTGCTGGGATGCTACAAATGACTACATTTTCGTTGTCGGCAGGATTCAACCCTCCGCAGGGAGACCGTAATGGATTTCTAGTCCATTGTCTTAACCACTCGGCCACGACAACCTGCCTGTTGGACTTTGTGTATTATACTTTGTATCACATTTTTTTAACCTGATGATGGTCTCCATGATTTGTCCTGCTGCGTGTTTTTTCCCCTCGAGGTAAAAACTTGTTGTGGCTTTGTATAATATAAATAAACTGGTTTGTCTAAAACAGGGGTGGCCAATCCGCGGCTCTTTGCCTCCTTTCGTGCGGCTCTCGTGAAGGAACGCAGCATATCAAAGTTCTGTTTATCTGAGCACTTTGATTGCATTCATCACGGTAGTTGCGAGTGAGCGCTGCTTGCGCTTAGTACAGTATTTTCATGCTTTGCTTGAGTTTATTACGGTTGTTACGGTTATTGTGACAACTACATCAGTGTGTGTGTGCATGTGCATCAATGGCTAAGTGAGACGGGACTGCGCAGGGTGTGCAGCGGTTAGGGTGAGAAGGAAAATATGCACGATGGAGATTGGGCTCGTTATTATTATTATTTTCAATGCAACAGCGAGCCACTCTCTGCCTTTTGTGTTTTATAGCTTCAATTTTTCACTTCAGCTCAGTTCACGCTAACATGGACCTGGAATTTCCAAAATGGACTAAACTAAACAGTCACAAGTTAGTCACTTTCATAAATAAGACAGAAAAACAAATGCAGTTTAAAATAAAAAAAAAATGAAGCCTCCAGAGAGGAACGCTTGCATCATATCAAGCGGCTTGGAACATTGCAAGGGCCAAAAAGCCAGATATTGAAGGCTCATTGATTAAAAAATGCCTCGGTGATGTTGTTGAAATCTTGTGTCCTGAAAACAAAATTTTTATACAAATGCTATCAGCCCTTCAACTGCCCCGTCACACTGTGAATATTGGAGATTAGTTTGGCCACTGACTCACAGATCCACTTCAGACCTCCAATCATGTGAGCATTTCAGTGCCATACAAGACAATATTTGGCTGAACGAATTTGTTTGTGTGAGGGATCACACTATTTAAGTTTTTTTTAAATTATTGGCCTGAGGTCTTGATTCTCTATAGGAGTCAATTTTTCTTATCATCATGTTGGTGTATGATGTTTACAATAAATCTGGCTGAGCAAAGATATCTGTGTGAGGAGGGAATGATGTTCATGTGTATGATGTGGCTCTTTGCCGTAAAACAGTCAAAAATGTGGCCCTTCATCTCTGACTGGTTGGCCATCCCCTGGTCTAAAATATGGAGACTTTGTTTTTCTGTAAGAGCTTGCTCTTGATTATGCTGCATCTCTTCCATTAGTACTCAATGCTGCACAGTATGTTGTGTCACAACATGGGAGTGTAGCGCTCCACTGCAGAAGGAGAAAAGTAATGAGAATTGAGTTTTGTACGTGGTGTCTCAAAGTGCACTGAGGAGAAGACACCCGTCTGGGCTCTGTCAAGGACTGAGACAGGAACAATCGATTATCAAGCCATCAGTCACACCAGTCGACATCCGATTAGCTGGTTAAAGACAAATAATATTCTTTTCCACAACAGAAAATATTATCTATCATCCAAGCCACTCATCCTCACAAGGGTCACGAGAAAGCTGGAGCCTTTCCCAGCCAGCTTTAGGTGAAGGGCAGACTCCATCATGAACTGGTTACCAGGCAGTCGCAGGGCAGATATCGACGCCATCACTGTGCGGGAATCGAACCCACACTGCTTACACCAAAGTAAGGCATGTGTACCATCTGTGACTGCTGGAAAACAATAATGATCATCACAGAGAAAAACGCACTTTTCAATAGTTTAGCTTCACAGAAAAGATGAAGAGAAAAAAAATCTTTTAACACAAAAATATTTTCTAATTTTAGTACAGTAGTACTATAAATTAAGGCATGCAAACAAAAATTTGGACTAAAAACCCACAAAAAAACAAATATCACCTAAATATATAAACAAACATATACTGTACTGTATGTTACTGACATATTTCAACTGTTGAAGGGGAAGGAGCTGGGTTGTTCATGGAAGTTCCAGAAAGTCTTCAACTTTTTGCGCTCGTGATATCAAGTCATCTGTAAGTATTTGTAAGTGTTTAAGAGGAATGTCAGATGAGTCTGAAATGATATTCTATAGATATTTGAGAGCAAAGTTTATAAACACAAATAGCGGGAGATTACTGTACGAAAATGTTTACAGTTTAAACAAGGATTTTTTTTTCAGGCAAATGGATGCGCCTAAAATATTTTCTGTTACAGACTGAAAAACAATGTTAATAAAGTTATTCTTTGTTTTAAGTTTAACTATGCTTCCAATTCATTTTTTGTTTTCTTTAATGTTAATACGGATACAATGTTATGCAGAGCTGTACTTTACGACTTCATGGACAAATGATAATATTTATAATCACTGCAGGGGGGGGGGCACAAATAGTTTTCTTCTTGTTCAGGTGGGGTGTGACAGAAAATAATTGAGCAGCACTGCGTTAAAACAAAGCCGCTCGATTGCTTCCCAGCGCGACATCAGCCAATGAAAGATCGAGTGCATTTATGCCATGAGCTGATTGGTGCAAAGTATCCAAGGAAGACTTGATAGGCTTGATGCATTCAATTGGTCACAAAGCTTTAGGGCATCATGAACAAACAGAGTGTTATCGGAAACATCGACATACTATCTTGAGATACAGTAATAATGAAAACACTTATCTATTTTAGGAGGGCTGGTGCGCATGTGGGCATACTGGTAGAAGTTCCAGGGCGCCATGGGGTTCCTCCGGATCAAGGAGGTGCAGCGGTCGCACAAGTACTCCACCGTGGCGTTGTCGAAAAGCAGCGCGACAAGGCGCTTGGACGTGCGCTTAGTGGATGGACCAAGAACTTGAAGGTCTCGACGGTTGACACAAGGCAACACCAACACCACCGATCCACTTCCCTTCGAGTCGCAGACTGGTCATCGTCTTTGGCGACTGGGGTGTCATCTGAAAACTTCAGTTCCCACTCTGCACCCCCTGCAATATGTGGTGCAATGGACAGTGCGTTAGACTCCTAGATTAATAGAGTAGTAATCCAAAGGTTGTGGGTTTGAGTCCCACCAGAGTCGCTCATTCCCTGGACAAATGAAGCAATGAAGCTTGTTGGCCTTCCTCCATCCATTTATCGAATACTTCTGTCTGGAGTCTTTTCAATTCATGACATATAAATCATGGATGTCAGAGTCACCACAAATCTGACAATGAATATAGATGAAAAAAGGCTGGACCTGGGGTGCTCAATGCATCGGTTGATCGCAGGATGGTGTCCCCTTTAAAAAAAAAAGTCAGCCAATGTTTCCTCTTAACTGCGTGCTGGCGATCCGAAGTACAGTAAATGAACCCATAAGAGACAGCATGAACATTTTTTTAACAGCGATGACAAAAAAGGACAAGAGACAAAGACAATGAGACAAAGGAAAGTCACCCGAAAGCTAAGACGAGAAAATATGACGAAGCGTATGCAACGCTTGGGTTCACTGTGACGACGAGGAAATAAAAAAAATGGTGGCAGTGGACATGAAGCCAAATAAATTCATGCGGCACTTAAAGAGGTTCCACCCCAGTCGTGCTGAAAAAATGCTGGATTATTTTCTTTGAAAACGTCTCGAATATTGCTCACAATCATCCCGAGTTGTGAAAGCTACTTCAGTAAGCTAGCGAGGACTGTTCGCATCATACAAGGTCGCGGACCAAATTGCTCAGTGCAAAACCTCGCGTACCACATTAGATTAATTCAATTTTGTTTTGTAAGTTAAAGTGTTTTATATTTTGTGATGCTGAGAAATACTTCTTGAAAGTCAACAAACACCCAAATCTATAAAGGTATTTTTTAATCTGTCAAATGTGATTTTTTTTTTCTAATCTGTTATTATTTTAATCGTGGGGTCAATTTCCACCACTTTCCAAGAGATCTGCCTGTTGTGATAAGTGCTTTGACAAAAACTGGACGTATTCCAAGATTAGTACATTCCAGGGCTCTCCCTTGATGTTTGGAGCCTCAGAGCAAGGACATGAATCGGATGTTGATGAATTATTCTGCTTCCACACTGAACACCTCGAACACCAGCAGGCGACCAAAGAAATCATGTCAACAGTGAATGAATCAATTTCAAAACCATCTGAAGATCCATCCATCCATTTTCTGAGCCGCTTATCCTTAGCGCATCTTATCTTGACAGCTGTGTGCCATTCCAAATGATGTCCAGTCAAGTGAAGTAACCACAGGTGGACTCCATTCAAGTTGGAGAAGGACTGAAAGGATAATCAGTGGAAATCTGATGCACCTGAGCTCAAGTTTCAATGGCATTGCAAATGGTGGAAATACTGATTTACGCATTATCTTTGAATGTTTACATGATTTGCAGATTGACACAAATGTCTGAAAACACAACTGCCTTTATGAGATATTTTATAAAGATTTTTTTTCAAAGAAAACTATATTCAAAACAGCTTTTGATGATATCTAGCAGCAAAATGTGGAAAATGTGAAGGGGTGTCGTGCCCCTGCCGTTCCAGCCCTGGCTGGGTGGTTCCCAGCAGACCGGCGCTAATTAGGAGGCGCACGCCTGCGCCTCATCCCCGCTGATTAACCCCTGTACTTATCGGACCCACTGGACAAATGGTCTTCGCCAGATTGTCACTTCGCATGCCTCGTTCCCGCACTTCTGCATTCCTGACGCCAACCTCCCGTGTACCGACCTAGCCTGAAGATTGTTGCTACTATTCCTGCTGTTTGTGCTTACTGACTCCCCTATTACCGACTCTGGAATGAATAATGACTTTCTCTTTAACTGCTTGCCTCTCACCCGAGTCGTGCATTTACGAGCCCGACGTCCTGACTACTGCTGCTCCACTTGACTGTCTGCCTGATCCTTGACTTTGGAACTGCATTTGGGTCCTTCTCCGTATCGATGGGTAGTGAAAGAGAAAGCCATGCCATAATTTCCATCCATCCATTATCTATGCCGCTTATCCTCACAAGGGTCGCGGGACTGCTGGAGCCTATCCCAGCTGTAGGGAGGCAGGGTACATCCTGAACTTCTTGCCAGCCAATCACTGGCCACATAGAGACAGACAACAGTCGCACTCACAATCACACCAATGTTGCAATTTAGAGTGTCCAATTAATGTTGCATGTTTTCAGGTTGTGGGAGGGAACCAGATGCCCGGAAACATCCACGTAGGCCCAGGGAACAATGCAAACTCCACACGTGGGGCCGAGATTTGAACTGCCATCCTCAGAACTGTGAGGCCAATGTTCTCACCACATGATCCACCGTGTCACCATCATCAGATTATTTTTTATTTTCTTTTGTAAAAAGTGTATTTTTTTTTATTTCACTGTCACTGACAATGTCTTCTTGAAAGCCAACAAACACCCAAATCACGAAGACCACCATAAGGTTAAAAAAAAAAACATGCATCCACAAAGCTCTGCAATCAGGTTGTCATGGCCAAGTGGTTAAGTTGATCGACTAAAAATCCATTGGGGTCCCCCCGCGCAGGTTCAAATCCTGCTGACAACGAGCGTGCATTCTTTTCTTTGGGATGAGTTCAAATCTTGAGGTCAGTGGTGGGTTCTGGGCAAAGATTCTATCATTACCTGTTCCGATGCAGTATTACTTGAGGGAAAACTGGAAATATTAGCATTACTCCAACTGTATAATATGATATACTCATTAGAGAAATTTCAATTCTTGCATGTCACATTTAAATGTTCTTACATTTTTGTGTGCACAAGAACATTGTTTCCTTCTACAGTATCTTATCGAGTCAAAAGTTGCCCAAAACAGTACAGAAGAAATACAAAAGTATCAAATTGATACAAGACAATATGAAGACAGTACATGACAATCCAATGCACCAATAAGATGATGGAAGATGATAAAAGACTTCACAAGACAAGTCAACAAAAAATCCAAATTGTTTAAAACAATAAACATTTTGTGCATGTCATGTATACAGCGAGGTTAGAATGAGGTAATAGTACCCTTCTTCTTTTTCTCTCCAGAAATATTATGTTAGCACTATCATACCTGCCTCATGAAAACTGTGATGTAGCTTCGTCAACCATTTAAAAGAATGGCGTTTGTCAGGGGTGTGGTCATGCGACTCACATTTTCCACATTTTGCTGTTAGATTTAATCAAAAGTCATTTTAAAGATAGTTTTATTTTTTTTTAAATCTTCATAAAATACAAAGCAGTCGTGTTTTTTGTGTCAATTTACAAATCATGTAAATATTCAAACATAATGCGTGAGTATTTCCACCATTTGCAATGCCGCTCAAACTTGAGCTCAGGTGCATCAGATTTCCACTGATGATCCTTTCAGTCCTTCTCCAACTTGAATGGAGTCCACCTGTGGTCACTTCACTTGATTGAACATCATTTGGAATGGCACACTGTGGTCCAGATAAGATTTGGCTAAAGATAAGCGGGTATGTAATGTATGGATGGATCTTCAGCATATGGCTGCTCTTTACTGAGAAACCAACTAATTGCTCTGTCGGGGAAATTAATACATGACTTCACTTGTTTCTTCAAGTGGTAGAGTGAATTCCTTCATTCACTCTTGGCATTATTTGCCTTTAGTGGACTGCTGGTGTTCGAAGTGTTTAGTCTGGAAGCAGAATAGAAACAGGACGACCAAAGTCAATTCAGTGTATTGCCACACATCAATGGAGAGCACTAGAACACACTTATCTGGAAATACCTCCAGTTTTTGTCAAAAGCACTGATCCCAACAGACAGACAGCTACATCTCTCAGAAAATGTCAGGAGTGTGGCCAGGCCACTGCGCTATGCAGTAGCTCCTCACCAGCACTTCAGTGACCCTGATTAGCAGATGAGCCTTCTGGTTTGCGTTGTCAGTTGCAAGCATTTTGTTAGTGTATTTCCCTCATTACAGCATTTCTGTCCCACTTTAGTCAAGTCTTGTTTTGTTCATGTTCCAAGATTTACCGTGCAGTTATTGGACCTCGTTTCTGCCTTTTTGGACCACTTACCCATATATGACCTCTGTCAGAATTAAAGTACCCTAGAAAATCATGTCCCTGCCTCGGACTCCTGCATTTGGGTCCTGATTTGTCCGGTTGATCAGTCGATTGGGGGAGTTATGGAATCTGAGCAATGGACCCCTCACCCCCCCTAATTATTGACTCCTTTGC
Source organism: Syngnathoides biaculeatus (assembly GCF_019802595.1). Taxonomy (NCBI): domain Eukaryota; kingdom Metazoa; phylum Chordata; class Actinopteri; order Syngnathiformes; family Syngnathidae; genus Syngnathoides; species Syngnathoides biaculeatus. The sequence continues at coordinate 47,559 of NC_084654.1, read as the reverse complement.
TTCGGCGTGAAGCAATTTCAGCCCACGTGTAAGAATGTGAATGGCATTTTAGATCAACAATTTAATAGTGCGAATAACATTTGACAATGTGTCAGTGCCCAATGATTATTCTGATTATGTTACTAAAGGATATACACAATTAAACTAATAACAACTCATTTATAATTCATACTTCAATTCAAATTTTTTTCAGAGATTTTAATTTATTGACAGCACGGTGGATCAGCTGGCAAAGCGTTGGCCTCAGAGTTCTGAGGTTCATGAGGGTTGTGGGGTATCTATCTATCTATCTATCTATCTATCTATCTATCTATCTATCTATCTATCTATCTATCTTCTATCTATCTATCTATCTATCTATCTATCTATCTATCTATATCTATCTATCTATCTATCTATCTATCTATCTATCTATCTATCTATCTATCTCTATCTATCTATCTATCTATCTATCTATCTCTATCTATCTATCTATCTAAGAAGCTTGTAAACTGACACACACACGGACTGGCCACCAAAGACTCAACACACGTAGCTTAAATACGAGACATAATTAACAAGCGAGGTGCAGGTGAGTGGCATGACCACACCCCTGACAAATGCGATTATTTTAAATGGCTGACGAAGCTACATCACAGTTTTATAAATTAATTTAATGATAGTAATAACACGTAACATTTCTGGAGAGAAAAAGAAGAAGGGTACAATTAGCTCATTCTAACCTAGCTGCTATACAGTACATGTACAGGATGATCATTGTTCCAAACAGTTGATTTTTAATGGGGTAGTGCAAAATAAAAACAATTGTTTACACTTACGACACGTCTACATTACCTACGCCCAAGAGCCATAAGGCAGACTACACACACCAGTGAGCTAAAAATAGACAAAAATACAGAAAAATGCCAACATATGCGTGTCCTTTGGTTGGAGTATAATGAAGCAGTCTTGTGTCTTTTTTACTTTGTATCATCACAGCGTTTTGAAATTTTTGTGGGTGTCGTCTCCTCAGCGCACTTTGTGTCCGGAAGAGAGAGAGACATCATTCAATTTTCATTACTTTGCTCCTTCTGCAGAGGAGCGCACATATCATTGTGTGTAATTACGCAAGCGCTGAGTTAGTGTATCTCCCTCGTTACAGCGTTCGTGTGCCACTTTAGTCTAGTCTTGTTTTGTTCATGTTCCATGTTTAAATGGCGTTCTAGTTATTGGACCTCATTTCAGAATTTTTGGACTTTGCCTTTTTACCACGTGTTTTTTGTGCTTCTGCCTTTTTGGACTGCTTCCCTGTGGACGACTTCTGAAAGAATCAAACTACCCTCGAAAATCATGTCCCTGTGTTTGGGTCCTAACCCTTGCCACATACTCTTGACAGGAGGCTTAAATATATTCAAAACATAAAAATACTTCTGAAGCACTCCCAAAATTGACTGGAGTCATGTACTCAAGATACATTTGGTGCTGTAAACAACAGGGGGTCTGGGAATACCAGGGAATACTGGGAAGTACTAACCAGGGCCAAAGCTGAGCTTCCGAAATCTGACAAGATTGGTCGTTCTCAGGGTAGCATGGCCATAAGCTCTTGTAGATCTTGAAACCAAAGATTCCAATTTCCATAAGCAGTAAGAGCCGATAAACCCGAACCAAAGTTTCCTGGGCCTTTTTAAAGTATTACCCCCACTACCGTTGTCTTTTTTTTGTCATGATGAACTACTCCACAACTAAATATGGACTTGAGCAGTCCTGTACTCCATAAGACGACCCCCCCTCCCCCTCCCATTCCTCCACCGTTACGTCTCCACGAGAAGTCAACCACAAAAACAGCAGCATTGCTTTTTGGCTGACACTCCATGTTCCCCAAGTTTCACCAATCCTGCATGTACTCCCAATTTTCACATGTTCCAGGACCACTAGTATCCTATCACGAACTTTGAAATGGAACTAGGAATTGTAAGACAATTATTGTGTTTCCACAATGGAAATTATTGACTAAATTGGCTTTTGGGATAATTTATCCAAGTCCAAAAGAAGACAATGCTCGCGGGGGTAGGACTTTTGAGAGATTCAGTGCTTCATCCAATTGGCCGAAAGACTTTATTGCTTCTTGAAGCAACATGCAATCGGCTGTCTCATTTGGTCATCAGTACTTTTTTTCATGAACATAGATGCTCATAAAGTTTGGATTCAACATTTTCCCCACCAAAGCAAACACACATTCCTCAGAGTGAAAGAGCGACTCTGGTGGAACTCGAACCCACAACCTTTGACTAACTACACCATTAGAAGTCCAACGCACTATCTAGTGCGCCACAGAGCCATCTGTCCACAGCAACCGTATCTCTGTATGTTTATTTCAATGGGAGGTTCAATTTTATAATTTTTAGTTGGACACATATTAGTTTTATAGATGACAGTGTTGTTCACTTCAGTATGTGTGCATGGTCTTGGACAATGTCCAAAGCCATCGGATGCAAGAGAAGCTGGTGCCCAGGGTCAAGTACAGCATCTTGGTTTTCGTGGAGATGCTCCTCAATTTCAAGGCGGTCAGTTCAGCCGAGATACTCGAAGTCGCCGTATGTGGTCAAGGGCCACTTCATTAGCTCCATCTCATGTGGTCAAGATGTATTTCGTCTGATGAAAGATGACTAAATAAGTCCTGTATAAATGTATAGCATGTCACAGAAGTAACTTTCACACTTGTCACAGACTCATATTATAGTGTTGAATGCAGCCCTATGGGGGCACAAACCAGTGCAATCTGTAGGCCGTTCCCAAGCCCGGATAAATGCAGAGGGTTGCGTCAGGAAGGTCATCCAGCGTAAAAACTGTGCCAAACAAATATGAGCGTTCATCTTAAGAATCCCATACCGGATCGGTCGTGGTCCGGGTTAACAACGCCCGCCCCTGGCACTGCTAAACTGCAGGGCGTCGGTGGAAATTCAGCTACTGTGGGTCGAAGACAAAGAAGAGGAGGAAACCGGATCCATCGTCAGAAGAAAAAGAGGAATGCACAGAGCCTACAACTGAGTGTAGGGACTTTGAATGTTGGGACTATGACAGGAAAAGCTCAGGAGTTGGTTGACATGATGATTAGGAGAAAGGTTGATATTCTGTGCATCCAAGAGAGCAGGTGGAAAGGTAGTAAGGCTAGAAGTTTAGGAGCAGGGTTTAAATTATTCTACCACGGAGTAGATGGGAAGAGAAATGGTGTAGGGGTTATTTTAAAGGAAGAGCTGACTAAGAATGTCTTGGGGGTGAAAAGAGTATCAGATCGAGTGATGAGACTAAAATTTGAAATTGAGGGTGTTATGTGTAATGTGGTTAGCGGCTATGCCCCACAGGTCGGATGTGACCTAGAGTTGAAAGAGAAATTCTGGAAAGAACTAGATGAAGTAGTTCTGAGCATCCCAGACAGCGAGAGAGTTGTGATTGGTGCAGCTTGTAATGGACATATTGGTAAAGGAAACAGGGGCGATGAAGAAGTGATGGGTAAGTACGGCATCCAGGAAAGGAACTCTGAGGGACAGATGGTGGTGGACTTTGCAAAAAGGATGGAGATGGCTGTAGTGAACACTTATTTTCGGAAGAGGGAGGAACATATAGTGACCTACAAGAGCGGAGGTAGAAGCATGCAGGTGGATCATATTTTGTGCAGACGATGTAATCTGAAGGAGGTTACTGACTGTAAAGTAGTGGTAGGGGAGAGTGTCGCTCGACAGCATAGGATGGTCGTGTGTAGGATGACTCTGGTGGTGGGTAGGAAGATTAAGAAGACAAAGGTAGAGCAGAGAACCATGTGGTGGAAGCTGAGAAAGGAAGAATGTTGTGCGGCCTTTCAGAAAGAGGTAAGACAGGCTCTCGATGGACAGCAGAAGCTCCCGGAAGACTGGACAACGACAGCCAAGGTAATCAGAGAGACAGGCAGGAGAGTACTTGGTGTGTCTTTTGGTAGGAAAGGGGATAAGGAGACTTGGTGGTGGAACCCCAAAATACAGGGAGTCATACAAGGAAAAAGATTAGCGAAGAAGAAGTGGGATACTGAGAGGACTGAGGAGAGGCGAAAGGAGTACATCGAGATGCGACGTAGGGCAAAGGTAGAGGTGGCAAAGGTTAAACAAGAGGCATATGAAGACATGTACACCAGGTTGGACACAAAAGAAGGAGAAAAGGATCTCTAGAGGTTGTCTGATTAAAGATGACTAAATAAGTACTGTACAAATGCATAGCACGTTGTAGAAATACCTTTCATACTTCCTTGGGGGCATATTTTCGGATCATAGACCTAACAGTAAAACCAACATTTCTTGACCTGTGCTTTTCTGACAGTCACAATATTTAAACACGGCCTGAAACACAAGCGGCGTTCTGCTTCTGTACCACATGGGTACTTCAAGCAGGTTATGCTCAGACTAATAATCCGGACTAATTTGAGAATTCCCCCACGTTCCATGTTCAGTGTCAACAAACGGCCAAATGTAAAACGTCTCGAAAAGATACTATGATGATTTTTTTCTGTGGTGTCGTTACGGATGACTGATTTTATAGCGTTGAACATGAGGATTGAAACTCCAAGTGGAGTCTCATCATGATAATACCTACAACGTACATGCACATTTTGACGAATTCATCATAATTTTGTATAGAATTTTTCAATGGAATGATTGAATGTACAGACATTCAATCGGTGGAGCTCTGGTGGGTGAATTCTGTAATTGCACAACTTGAAAAAGGATATCTGACTAAAATGTCTTGCCACGCCCAGCTCCACATTCTGCCGCAGTGCTGGGATGCTCTCGTCGGGGGTACTGGGGCGCACGTCCTTGGGACCCCCAGGGAGGGGGGGGGGCGCTCAATTCAAAAAACCTAACCAGCCAGTGCCGCTGGTCGACTTCCGGCGCTACGCCACTCCACGTCTCCATCACGCGAACGGCGGCCCCCAGTGACAGCGCAGGAGGTCGTGGTCCTTGCTGACAATTTCGAGCTGACAGAGCCCCAACTGGAGGTCCTCAGCAAGGGACTCACCTTCGTCCCAGCGCTGGGTGCGGTCAAAGACTGGCGATCCTTACTCAAATTGGACATACAAATTTAATACAGGAAACTGATATTGGCCACTCATTACGAAAACATAGAATAGGAGGGAGACACGACGGAGGCCAAGTCGGATTGGACGCCCCCATTAGAGGCTCTTCGGCAATTCATCCACACACGCATTAGATATTTCTACCTCACACCACTCGCCACCAAACACGACTCCTACCTCAGAGACACGTACCAATTTTCAGAGAAAGTCAAAAAGTTTCCACACCTTGATAACAATGTGCTCTTCTTTAGCAGGGACGTGGACAATTTACACACCGATATCCCCATCGACGAGGGCCTCCAGTGCGTGAGGAGGATCTTCCAAAGGCAACCGGACTCGAGGAGGCTGGATGAGGAATTAGTGAAACTCCTCATGATGAATTTGGACTAAAAACGATGTCGTATTTAACGAACAATTCCTTACAGATAGGAGACTGTACTGACCAAGTGCCTCGGCAGACCTTCGGGCTACCACAGGTACCTATACGACATTCGGGGACTCTGGACAAGGAGCCGGGACCAATTCGAACACTTCGTCCAGGTACTCAACACACACAACCCAAACACTTCATGATACATGGGTGGGACCTACTGACGTTTACGGGACTGCAAAAGAACATGACGTGGACCAGAGAAAATTGACAGTAGAAAAAGTGGATCGGAGACTGGGGACGAAAGAACCGTGGGGTCTGAACTCGCACAGGCGGACGCCCCGCTAATCGGGGCCGGGACAAGCCGGGCGGGAGACGGACAGGGCCGTAGGCCCGAAACACAAGTCGGTCGGTGAAAAGGAGGAGACGCCCCCAAGCACTGGAGGCCCTCAAAATCCTACTACGAACCTGAACCAAGTTAGTATGCACCACCGCACACCTTCTACTAACCTAACCCCAAACCCTTTCCTACGCTAAACAAAAGGAAAACTACTTAAACAACCCTACAACCTCACCCAAACCCTCCCCGAACCACAAGACAGACCCAGGAGGGAGACCAGGAACTGAACCCTAAACCCTAACAAACACCCCCCCACACACACACAAACACACACACACACACACACACACACTTTTCCAGCCGTAACCCGAAATCGCCCCTCCGCGCACATGGGGGGAGGGGGAAAGCGAAATCACACGTCTTCTTTGTCTTACAGGCCCGAACGGAGAATTCTCCTGGGGGCCAGTGAATCACAGACCTTGAGGCCAGGGAGACAGACTAAATTACATATATGTGTATAAAAGGGTCTATGTGTACATGCATGTGTTCTTGGTTATGTGTGTGTATATATATATATATATATATATATATATATATATATATATATATATATTTGGGATGCATGTAGGGGAATTTACATTTATGGGAGCATGTGAGTTTATATATAGGTATGTTAATGCACGAGGGTACATGTTTTAGCGATACTGGATTTTCATTAATGAAGTACTTGATTAGGGGTAGTATTACACTATTAGGAGTTTTATAGAGGGGATAGGTTTCCTTTTCCGGGGGCCATAATGATATATTGACAGGGACAATGACACCCGATATGTTATGGATAGAACCATGTGATGTGTTAAACAATGAGGACCGAGTTGCAATCAATGCCTGGTTCATCCACGTGCACCCGAAGTATGGTAGTCATGGTTGTCTTTCATCCATCCAGCACAACCAGTGCGCTGCAAGCCCGCATTCGGGTGTCCTTCAGCCGCATACCATGCCTGGTTCATGCACGTGCAACCTAAGTATGGTAGTCATGGTTGCCTTTCATCCAACCAGCACAACCAATGTGGAAGTCATTTTGGCCTTTCATCCATCCATTACAACCATTGCGCTGCAAGCCCGCTTTCGGGTGTCCTTCAGCCGCATACCATGCCTGGTTCATGCACGTGCACCCTAAGTAAGGAAGTCATGGTTGTCTTTCATCCAGCCAGCACAACAAGTGCGGAAGTCACCGTTATCATTCATTCAGCCCTCACAACCAGTCCAGAAGTCACGGTTGTCATTCATTCAGCCAGCACAACCAGTGCGTAAGTCATGGTTGTCTTTCATCCAGGCAACAGAACTATTGCTCTGAAAGCCCGCTTGGGGGTGTCCTTCACCCGAATATCATGCCTAGTTCATGCCCGTGTACCCTAAGTGTAGAATTCATGGTTGTCATTCATCCAGCCAGCACAACCAGTTTGGAAGTCATGGTTGCCTTTCATCCATCCAGCACAACCAGTGCGCTGGAAGCCTCCTTGGGTGCGTCTACCCATCGCATACCATGCCTGGGTCATGCCCCCGCATGCTAAGTTTGGAAGTCATGGTTGTGATTCATCCAGCAAGCACTGGAAGCCCGCTTGCGGGTGTCCATCACCCGCATACCATGCCTGGTTCATGCCCGTGCACCCTAAGAGTATAAATCATCGTGGTCATTATTCCAGCCAGCACAGCAAGTTTGGAACTCATGGTGGCCTTTCATCCATCCATTACAAGCATTGCGCTGCAAGCCCGCTTTCGGGTGTCCTTCAGCCGCATACCATGCCTGGTTCATGCCCGTGCACCCTAAGTGTAGAAATCATGGTTGTCATTCATCCAGCTAGCACAGCCATTTTGGAACACATTGGGCCTTTCATCCATCCATTACAAGTATTGCGCTGCAAGCCCGCTTTCGGGTGTCCTTCAGCCGCATACCAAGCCTGGTTCATGCACGTGCACCCTAAGTAAGGAAGTCATGGTTGTCTTTCATCCAGCCATCACAACCAGTGTGCTGGAAGCCCAGTTTCGGGTGTCCTTCAGCCGCATACCATGCCCGGTTCATGCACGTGCAGCCAAAGTATGGTAGTCATGGTTGTCTTTTATCCAGCCAGCACAACCAGTGCGCTGCAAGCCTGCTTGCGGGTGTCCTTCACCCGCATACCATGCCTGGTTCATGTCCGTGCACCTTAAGTGTGGAAGTCATGGTTCCCTTTCATCCATCCAGCACAACCAGTGCGCTGGAATACCTCTTGGGTGCGTCTTCCCACCGCATACCATGCCTGGTTCATGCACGTGCACCCTAAGTATGGTAGTCATGGTTGCTTTTCATCCAACCAGCACAACCGTTGCACTGCAAGCCCGCTTTCGGGTGTCCTTGAGCCGCATACCATGCTTGGTTCATGCCCGCGCACCCCAAGTGTGGAAGTTATGGTTATCATTCATCCAGCCAGCACAACCAGTGCGGAAGTAACGGTTTTCATTCATCCAGGCAACACAACTATTGTGCTGGAAGCCTGCTTGGGGAAGTCCTTCAAACGGATACCATGCCTGGTTCATGCCCCCGCTCCCTAAGTGTGGAAGTCATGGTTGTCATTCATCCATCCAGCACAACCAGTGCGGAAGTCACGGTTGTCATTCATCCAGCCACCACAACCTGTGCGCTGCAAGCCCGCTAGTGGGTGTCCTTCCGCGTAACATGCGTTGTTCATGCCCGTGTGCTCTAAGTGTGGAAGTCATGGTAGTCATTCAACTAGTGCGCTGTAAGCCCGCTTGAGTGCGTTCCCCCTGCATACCATGCCTGGTTCATGCCCGCACACCCTAAGTGTGGAAGTCATGGTTGCCTTTCATTCATCCAGCACAACCATTGTGCTGCAATTGTGCTTGCGGGTGTCCTTCACCCGCATACCATGCCTGGTTCATGTCCGGGTAACCTAAGTATGGAAATCATGGTTGTCTTTCATCCAGCCAGCACAACCAGTGCGTAAGTCATCGTTGTCATTCATTCAGCCAGCACAACCAGTCCAGAAGTCACGGTTGTCATTCATTCAGCCAGCACAACCAGTGCGGATGTCGTGTTTGTCATTCATCCAGGCATTACAACTATTGCGCTGAAAGCCCGCTTGGGGGTATCCTTCACCCGCATACCATGCCTGGTTCATACCCGCGCACCCTAAGTGTAGAATTCATTGTTGTCATTAATCCAGCCAGCACGACCAGTGTGGAAGTCATGGTGGCCTTTCATCCATCCAGCACAACCATTGCGCTGGAAGCCCTCTTGGGTGAATTTTCCCATGCCTGATTCATGCCCGCACACCATAAGTGTGGAAGTCAAGGTTTCCTTTTATCCAGCCAGCACAACTAGTGCGGAAGTCACCGTTGTCATTCATTCAGCCAGCACAACCAGTCCAGAAGTCACGGTTCTCATTCATTCAGCCAGCAAAACCAGTGCCGAAGTCATGGTTGTCATTCATCCAGGCAAAACAACTATTTCGCTGAAAGCCCGCTTGGGGGTGTCCTTCACCCGCATAGCATGCCTGGTTCATGCCCGCGCTCCCTGACTTTGGCAGTCACAGTTCTCTTTCATCCAGCCACCACAACCATTGCTCTGCACGCCCGCTTGTGGGTGTCAATCACACGCATACCATGCCTGGTTCATGCCCGCGCACCGTAAGTGTGGAAGTCATGGTTGTCATTCATCCAGCCAGCACAACCAGTTTGGAAGTCATGGTTGCCTTTCATCCTTCCATTACAACCATAGCGCTGCAAGCCCACTTTCGGGTGTCCTTCAGCCGCATACCATGCCTGGTTCATGCACGTGCATCCTAAGTAAGGAAGTGATGGTTGTCTTTCATCCAGCCAGCACAACAAGTGCGGAAGTCACCGTTGTCATTCATTCAGCCAGCACAACCAGTCGAAAAGTCACGGTTGTCATTCATTCAGCCAGTACAACCAGTGCGTAAGTCATGGTTGTCATTCATCCAGGCAACACAACTATTGCTCTGAAAGCACGCTTTGGGGTGTCCTTCACCTGCATATCATGCCTAGTTCATGCCCGTGTACCCTAAGTGTAGAAATCATGGTTGTCATTCATCCAGCATGCACAGCCAGTTTGGAACTCATGGTGGCCTTTCATCCATCCATAACAACCATTGCGCTGCAAGCCTGCTTGGGGGTGTCCTTCAACCGCATACCATGCTTGGTTCATGCCCGCGCTCCCGAATTGTGGAGGTCACGATTGTCATTCATCCATCCAGCACAACCATAGCTCTGCACGACCGCTTGCGGGTGTCTATCACCCGCATACCATGCCTGGTTCATGCCCACACACCCTGAGTGTAGAATTTAAGGTTGTCATTCATCCAGCCAGCACAGCCAGTGTGGAAGTCATGGTTGCCTTTCATCCATGAAGCACAACCGTTGTGCTGCAAGCCCGCTTGCGGGTGTCCTTCACCCGCATACCATGCCTGGTTCATGTCCGTGCACCCTTGGTGTTGAATTCATGGTTGTCATTCATCCATCCAGTACAACCAGTGTGGAATTCATGGTTGCCTTTCATCCATTCAGCACAACCGTTGTGCTGCAAGCCCGCTTGTGGGTGTCCTTCACCCGAATACCATGCCTGGTTCATGTCCGTGCACCCGAAGTGTGGAAGTCATGGTTGCCTTTCATCCATCCAGCACAACCAGTGTGGAATTCATGGTGGCCTTTCATCCATCCAGCACAACCATTGCGCTGCAATCCCGCATGCGGGTGTCCTTCAGCCCCATACCATGCCTGGTTCATGACCGCGCACCCTAAGTATGGAAGTCATGGTTGTCATTCATCCAGCCAGCACAACAGTACGCTGGAAACCCGCTTGCGGGTGTCCTTCACCCGCATACCATACCTGGTTCATGCCCGCGCACCCGAAGTGTGGAAGTCATGGTTGTCATTCAACCAGCCAGAAGCCAGTCTGGAAGTCATGGTTGCCTTTTATCCATTCAGCACAACCGTTGCGCTGCAAGCCCGCTTGTGGGTGTCCTTCACCCGCATACCATGCCTGGTTCATGTCCGTGCACCCTTGGTGTTGAAGTCATGGCTGACTTTTATCCATCCATCACAACCAGTGTGGAATTCATGGTTGCCTTTTATCCATTCAGCACAACCGTTGCGCTGCAAGCCCGCTTATAGGTGTCCTTCACCCGCATACCATGCCTGGTTCATGCCCGCGCACCCTAAGTGTGGAAGTCATGGTTGCCTTTCATCGATCCATTACAACCATTGCGCTGTAAGCGCTTATTCGGGTGTCCTTCACCCGCAGACCATGCCTGGTTCATGCCCGCGCACCCCAAGTGTGGAAGTCATGGTTGTATTTCAACCAGCCAGCACAACCAGTCTGGAAGTCATGGTTGCCTTTTATCCATGCAGCACAACCGTTGTGCTGCAAGCCCGCTTGCGGGTGTCCTTCACCCGCATACAATGCCTTGTTCATGTCCGTGCACCCTTGTTGTTGAAGTCATGGCTGCCTTTTATCCATCCAGCACAACCAGTAAGCTGGAAGCCCTCTTGGGTGTGTCTTCCCATCGGATACCATGCCTGGTTCATGCCCGCGCACGCTAAGTTTGGAAGACATGGTTGTCATTCATACAGCCAGCAAAACCATTGCGCTTCAATCCCGCATGGGGGTGTCCTTCAGCCGCATACCATGCCTGGTTCATGACCGTGCACCCTAAGTGTGGAAGTCATGGTTGCCTTTCATCCATCCAGCAAAACCATTGCGCTTCAATCCCGCATGCGGGTGTCCTTTAGCCGCATACCATGCCTGGTTCATGACCGCGCACACTAAGTATGGAAGTCATGGTTGTCATTCATCAAACCAGCACAACCGTTGCGCTGCAAGCCCGCTTGTGGGTGTCCGTCACCCGCATACCATGCCTGGTTCATGTCCGTGCACCCTAAGTCTGGAAGTCATGGTTGTCATTCATCCATCCAGCACAACCAGTGTGGAATTCATGGTTGCCTTTCATCCATTCAGCACAACCGTTGCGCTGCAAGCCCGCTTGTGGGTGTCCTTCACCCGCATACCATGCCTGGTTCATGTCCGTGCACCCTAATTGTGGCAGTCATGGTTGCCTTTCATCGATCTAGCACAACCATTTCGCTACAATCCCGCATGCGGGTGTCCTTCAGCCGCATACCATGCCTGGTTCATGACCGCGCACCCTAAGTATGGAAGTCATGGTTGTCATTCATCCAGCCAGCACAACCAGTGCGGAAGTCACGGTTGTCATTCATCCAGGCAACCCAAGTATTGGGCTGGAAGCCCTCTTTCGGGTTTCCTTAACGTGCATACCATACCTGGTTCATGACCGCGCACCCTAAGTATGGAAGTCATGGTTGCCATTCATCCAGCCATCACAACCAGTGCGCTGGAAGCCTGCTTGGGGAAGTCCTTCAAATGGATACCATGCCTGGTTCATGGCCGCGCTCCCTAAGTGTGGAAGTCATGGTTGTCATTCATCCATCCAGCATAACCAGTGCGGAAGTCAAGGTTGTCATTCATCCAGCCACCACAACCTGCGCGCTGAAAGCACGCTTGCAGGTGTCCTTCTTCCGCGTAACATGCGTTGTTCATGCCTGTGTGCTCTAAGAGTGGAAGTCATGGTAGTCATTCAACTAGTGCGCTGGAAGCCCGCTTGGGTGCGTTCCCCCTGAATACCATGCCTGGTTCATGCCTGCACACCCTAAGTGTGGAAGTCATGGTTGCCTTTCATCCAGCCAGCACAACCATGCGGAAGTCACGGTTGTCATTCATTCAGTGAGCACAACCAGTGCGGAAGTCACGAATGTCATTCATCCAGGCAACACAACTATTGCGCTCGAAGCCCGCTTGGGGGTGTCCTTCAACCGCATACGATGCTTGGTTCATGCCCGCGCTCCCGAAGTGTGGAGGTCATGGTTGTCTTTCATCCAGCCATCACAACCATAGCTCTGCACGACCACTTTCGGGTGTCTATCACCCGCATACCATGCCTGGTTCATACCCGCGCACCCCAAGTGTGGAAGTCATGGTTGTAGTTCAACCAGCCAGCACAACCAGTCTGGAAGTCATGGTTGCCTTTTATCCATGCAGCACAACCGTTGTGCTGCAAGCCCGCTTGCGGGTGATTTTCACCCGCGTACAATGCCTTTTTCATGTCCGTGCACCCTTGTTGTTGAAGTCATGGCTGCCTTTTATCCATCCAGCACAACCAGTCAGCTGGAAGCCCTCTTGGGTGTGTCTTCCCATCGGATACCATGCCTGGTTCATGCCTGCGCAGTCTAAGTTTGGAAGTCATGGTTGTCATTCATACAGCCAGCACAACCAGTTTTTTTGAAGCTTGCTTGGGTGCATTCCCCCCCTAGCATACCATGCCTGGTTCATGCCCGCGCACCCTAAGTGTGGAATCACGGTTGTAATTCATTCAGCCAGCACAACCAGTGCGGAAGTCACGGTTGTCATTCATCCAGGCAACCCAACTACTGCGCTGGAAGCCCGCTTTGGGGTGTCCTTAACGTACATACCATACCTGGTTCATGACCGCGCACCCTAAGTATGGAAGTCATGGTTGTCATTCATCCAGCCAACACAACCATTGCGCTGCAAGCCCGCTTGTGGGTGTCCTTCACCCGCATACAATGCCATGTTCATGTCCGTGCACCCTTGTTGTTTAACTCATGGCTGCCTTTTATCATCCAGCACAACCAGTAAGCTGGAAGCCCTCTTGCGGATGTCCTTCACCCGCATACCATACCTGGTTCATGCCCGCGCACCTAAGTGTGGAAATCATGGTTGTCATCATCTAGCCAGCACAACCAGTTTGGAAGTCACGGGTGTCATTCATCCAGCCAGCACAACCATTGCGCTGCAAGCCTGCTTGCGGGTGTCCTTCACCCGCATACCATGCCTGGTTCATGCCCGCGCACCCTAAGTGTGGAAGTCATGGTTGCCTTTCATCTAGCCAGCATAACCAGTGCGGAAGTCACGGTTTTCATTCATCCAGGCAACACAACTATTTCGCTGGAAGCCTGCTTGGGGGTGTCCTTCAACCGCATACCATTCCTGGTTCAGGTCCGCAATCCCTAAGTGTAGAGGTCACGGTTGTCTTTCATCCAGCCACCACAACCATAGCTCTGCACGACCGCTTGCGGGTGTCCATCACCCGCATACCATGCCTGGCTCATGCCCACGCACCCTGAGTGTAGAATTTATGGTTGTCATTCATCCAGCCAGCACAGCCACTGTGGAAATCATGGTGGCCTTTCATCCATCCATTACAACCATTGCGCTGCAAGCGCGCATTCGGGTGTCCTTCACCGGCATACCATAACTGGTTCATGCCCGCGCACGCTAAGTTTGGAAGTCATGGTTGTCATTCATACAGCCAGCACAACCAGTCTGGAAGTCATGGTTTCCTTTCATCCAGCCAGTACAAGCAGTGCGGAAGTCACGGTTGTCATTCATTCAGCCAGCACCACCAGTGCGGAAGTCACGGTTGTCATTCATCCAGGCAACCCAACTATTGCGCTGGAAGCCCGCTTGGGGGTGTCCTTCACGCGCATACCATGCCTAGTTCATGCCCACGCTCCCTAAGTGTGTATGTCACGGTTGTCTTTCATCCAGCCACTATAACCATTGCTCTGCACGCCTGCTTGCGGGTGTCCATCACCCGCATACCATGCCTGGTTCATGCCCGTGCACCCTAAGTGTGGAAGTCATGGTTGTCATTCATCCATCCAGCACAACCAGTGTGTAATTCATGGTTGCCTTTCATCCATTCAGCACAACCGTTGCTCTGCAAGCCCGCTTGAGGGTGTCTTTCACCCGCATACCATGCCTGGTTCATGCCCACGCACGCTGAGTGTAGAATTTAAGGTTGTCATTTATCCAGCCAGCACAGCCTGTGGAAGTCATGGTTGCCTTTCATCCATGCAGCACAACCGTTGTGCTGCAAGCCCGCTTGCGGGTGTCCTTCACCCGCATCCCATGCCTGGTTCATGCCCACGCACCCTGAGTGTAGAATTTAAGGTTGTCATTCATCCAGCCAGCACAGCCAGTGTGGAAGTCATGGTTGCCTTTCATCCATGCAGCACACCGTTGCGCTGCAAGCCCACTTGCGGGTGTCCTTCACCCGCACACACCATGCCCGGTTCATTTCCGTGCACCCTTGGTGTTGATGTAATGGCTGCCTTTTATCCATCCAGAACAACCAGTAAGCTGGAAGCCCTCTTGGGTGCGTCTTCCCATCGTTACCATGCCTGGTTCATGCCCGCGAACGCTAAGTTAGGAAGTCAAGGTTGTCTTTCATCCATACAGCACAACTCTTGCGCTGAAAGCCCGCTTGCAGGTGTCCTTTACCCACATACCAAGACTGGTTCATGCACGCGCACCCTAAGTGTGGGAGTCATGGTTGTCATTCATCCAGCCAGCACAACCAGTGTGGAAGTCATGGTTGTCATTCAACCATCCAGCACAACCAGTCTGGAAGTCATGGTTGCTTTTCATCCATTCAGCACAAGCGTTGCGCTGCAGCCCCCCAGCTTGTGGGTGTCCTTCACCCGCATACCATGCCTGGTTCATGTCCGTGCACCCTAAGTGTGGAAGTCATGGTTGTTTTCATACATCCAGCACAACTCTTGCGCTGAAAGCCCGCTTGTAGGTGGCCTTTACCCACATACCAAGACTGGTTCATTTCCGCGCACCCTAAGTGTGGGAGTCATGGTTGTCATTCATCCAGCCAGCACAGCCAGTGTGGAAGTCATGGCTGCCTTTCATCCATTCAGCACAACCGTTGCGCTGCAAGCCCGCTTGTGGGTGTCCTTCACCCGCATATCATGCCTGGTTCATGTCCGTGCACCCTAAGTGTGGAAGTCATGGGTGCCTTTCATCCATCCAGCAAAACCATTGCGCTTCAATCCCGCATGCGGGTGTCCTTCAGCCGCATACCATGCCTGGTTCATGACCGCGCACACTAAGTATGGAAGTCATGGTTGTCATTCATCAAACCAGCACAACCAGTGCGCTGGAAGCCTGCTTGCGGGTGTCCTTCACCCGCATACCATACCTGGTTCATGCCTATGCACCTTAAGTGTGGAAGTCATGGTTGTCATTCATATAGCAGGCCCAACCAGTGTGGAATTCATGGTTGCCTTTTATCCATTCAGCACAACCGTTGCGCTGCAAGCCCGCTTGTGGGTGTCCTTCACCCGCATACCATGCCTGGTTCGTGTCCGTGCACCCTAAGTCTGGAAGTCATGGTTGTCATTCATCCATCCAGCACAACCAGTGTGGAATTCATAGTTGCCTTTCATCCATTCAGCACAACCGTTGCGCTGCAAGCCCCCTTGTGGGTGTCCTTAACCCGCATACCATGCCTGGTTCATGTCCGTGCACCCTAATTGTGGCAGTCATGGTTGCCTTTCATCGATCTAGCACAACCATTTCGCTACAATCCCGCATGCGGGTGTCCTTCAGCCGCATACCATGCCTGGTTCATGACCGCGCACCCTAAGTATGGAAGTCATGGTTGTCATTCATCCAGCCAGCACAACCAGTGCGGAAGTCACGGTTGTCATTCATCCAGGCAACCCAAGTATTCCGCTGGAAGCCCTCTTTGGGGTGTCCTTAACGTGCATACCATACCTGGTTCATGACCCCGCACTCTAAGTATGGAAGTCATGGTTGCCATTCATCCAGCCATCACAACCAGTGCGCTGGAAGCCTGCTTGCGGGAGTCCTTCACCCGCATACCATACCTGGTTCATGCCCGCGCACCTTAAGTGTGGAAATCATGGTTGTGATTCATCTAGCGAATACAACCAGTGTGGAAGTCATGTTTGTCATTCATCCAGCCAGCACAACCATTGCGCTGCAAGCCTGCTTGCGGGTGTCCTTCACCCGCATACCATGCCTGGTTCATGCCCACGCACCCTAAGTGTGGAAGTCATGGTTGCCTTTCATCCATCCAGCACAACCATTGCGCTGCATCCCCGCATGCGGGTGTCCTTCAGCTGCATACCATGCCTGGTTCATTATCGCACACCCTAAGTTTGGAAGTCATGGTTGTCATTCATCAAGCCAGCACAACCAGTGAGCTGGAAGCCTGCTTGCGAGTGTCCTTCACCCGCATACCATGCCTGGTTCATGCCCGCGCACCCTAAGTGTGGAAGTCATGGTTGCCTTTCATCTAGCCAGCATAACCAGTGCGGAAGTCACGGTTGTCATTCATCCAGGCAACACAACTATTTCGCTGGAAGCCTGCTTGGGGAAGTCCTTCAAACGGATACCATGCCTGGTTCATGCCCGCGCTCTGGAAGTCATTGTTGTCATTCATCCATCAAGCATAACCAGTGCGGAAGTCAAGGTTGTCATTCATCCAGCCACAACAACCTGCACGCTGCAAGCCCGCTTGCAGGTGTCCTTCTTCCGCGTAACATGCGTTGTTCATGCCCGTGTGCTCTAAGTGTGGAAGTCATGGTAGTCATTCAACTAGTGCGCTGGAAGCCCGCTTGGGTGCGTTCCCCCTGCATACCATGCCTGGTTCATGCCCGCACACCCTAAGTGTGGAAGTCATGGTTGCCTTTCATCCAGCCAGCACAACCATGCAGGAAGTCACGGTTGTAATTCATCCATGCAACACAACTACTGCGCTCGAAGCCCGCTTGGGGGTGTCCTTCAACCGCATACCATTCCTGGTTCAGGTCCCCAATCCCTAAGTGTGGAGGTCACGGTTGTCTTTCATCCAGCCACCACAACCATAGCTCTGCACGACCGCTTGCGGGTGTCCATCACCCGCATAACATGCCTGGCTCATGCCCACGCACCCTTAGTGTATAATTAATGGTTGTCATTCATCCAGCCAGCACAGCCAGTGTGGAAATCATGGTGGCCTTTCATCCATCCATTACAACCATTGCGCTGCAAGCGCGCATTCGGGTGTCCTTCACCGGCATACCATTACTGGTTCATGCCCGCGCACCGCAAGTGTGGAAGTCATGGTTGTTATTCAACCAGCCAGCACAACCAGTGTGGAATTCATGGTTGCCTTTCATCCATTCAGCACAACCGTTGCGCTGCAAGCCCGCTTGTGGGTGTCCTTCAGCCGCATACCATGTCTGGTTCATGACCGCGCACCCTAAGTGTGGAAGTCATGGTTTTCATTCATCCAGCCATCACAACCAGTGCGCTCGAAGCCTGCTTGCGGGTGTCCTTCACCCGCATACCATACCTGGTTCATGCCCGCGCACCCTAAGTGTTGGAGTCATGGTTGTCATTCATCCAGCCAGCACAACCAGTGCGTTGGAAGCACTCTTGGGTGGGTCTTCCCATCGGATACCATGTCTGCTACATGCCCGCGCACACTAAGTTTGGAAGTCATGGTTGACATTCTTCCATCCAGTACAACAAGTGCGCTGGTAGCCCTCTTGGTTGCGTCTACCCATCGCATACCATGCCTGGTTCATGACCGCGCACCCCAAGTGTGGAAGTCATGATTGCCTTTCATCCATCCAGCACAACCAGTGCGCTGGAAGCCCGGTTGCGGGTGTCCATCACCCGAATACCATGCCTGGTTCATGCCCGCGCACCCTAAGTGTGGAAGTCATGGTTGCCTTTCATCCATCCAGCACAACCAGTGCACTGGAAGCCCTCTTGGGTGCGTCTTCCCATCGCATACCTTGCCTGGTTCAAGCCCGCGCATGCTAAGTGTGGAAGTCATAGTTGCATTTCATCCAACCAGCACAACCAGTGCGGAGGTCACGGTTGTCATTCATTCAGGCAACACAACTATTGCGCTGGAAGCCTGCTTGTGGAAGTCCTTCAAACGGATACCATAACTGGTTCATGCCCGCGCTCCCTAAGTGTGGAAGTCATGGTTGTCATTCTTCCAGCCACCACAACCTGCGTGCTGCAATCCCGCTTGCAGGTGTCCTTCTTCCTTGTAACATGCGTTGTTCATGCCCGTGTGCTCTAAGTGTGGAAGTCATGGTAATCATTTAACTCGTGCGCTGGAAGCCCGCTTGGGTGCGTTTCCCCCTGCATACCATGCCTGGTTCATGCCCGCACACCCGAAGTGTGGAAGTCATGGTTGTCATTCAACAACCGAGAACAACCAGTCTGGAAGTCATGGTTGCCTTTCATCCATGCAGCACAACCGTTGCGCTGCAAGCCCACTTGCGGGTGTCCTTCACCCGCACACCATGCCCGGTTCATTTCCGTGCACCCTTGGTGTTGATGTAATGGCTGCCTTTTATCCATCCAGAACAACCAGTAAGCTGGAAGCCCTCTTGGGTGCGTCTTCCCATCGGTTACCATGCCTGGTTCATGCCCGCGCACGCTAAGTTAGGAAGTCAAGGTTGTCTTTCATCCATCCAGCACAACTCTTGCGCTGAAAGCCCGCTTGCAGGTGTCCTTTACCCGCATACCAAGACTGGTTCATGCACGCGCACCCTAAGTGTGGGAGTCATGGTTGTCATTCATCCAGCCAGCACAACCAGTGTGGAAGTCATGGTTGTCATTCAACCACCCAGCACAACCAGTCTGGAAGTCATGGTTGCTTTTCATCCATTCAGCACAAGCGTTGCGCTGCAAGCCCGCTTGTGGGTGTCCTTCACCCGCATATCATGCCTGGTTCATGTCCGTGCACCCTAAGTGTGGAAGTCATGGTTGTTTTCATACATCCAGCACAACTCTTGCGCTGAAAGCCCGCTTGTAGGTGGCCTTTACCCACATACCAAGACTGGTTCATTTCCGCGCACCCTAAGTGTGGGAGTCATGGTTGTCATTCATCCAGCCAGCACAGCCAGTGTGGAAGTCATGGCTGCCTTTCATCCATTCAGCACAACCGTTGCGCTGCAAGCCCGCTTGTGGGTGTCCTTCACCCGCATATCATGCCTGGTTCATGTCCGTGCACCCGAAGTGTGGAAGTCATGGTTGCCTTTCATCCATCTAGCACAACCAGTTCTCTGGAAGCCCTCTTGGGTTTGTCTTCCCATTGCATTCCATGCCTGGTTCATGCCCGCGCACGCTAAGTTTGAAAGTCATGGTTGTCATTCATCCAGCCAGCACAACCAGTGCGCAGGAAGCCCCCTTGGGTGCGTTCCCCCCCAAGCATACCATGCCTGGTTCATGCCAGCGCACCCCAAGTGTGGAAGTCATGGTTGCCTTTCATCAATCCAGCACAACCAGTGAGCTGGAAGCCCTCTTGGTTGTGTCTACCCATCGCATACCATGCCTGGTTCATGCCCGCGCACGTTAAGTTTGGAAGTCATGGTTGTCATTCTTCCATCCAGTACAACAAGTGCGCTGGTCGCCCTCTTGGTTGCGTCTACCCATCGCATACCATGCCTGGTTCATGCCCGCGCACCCCAAGTGTGGAAGTCATGGTTGTCAATCATCCAGCCAGCACAAGTGCGCTAGAAGCCCGCTTGCGGGTTTCCTTCACCTGCATAACATGCGTTGTTCATGCCTTTGCGCACTAAGTGTGGAAGTCATGGTTGCATTTCATCCAGCCAGCACATACGTTGCGCTGCAAGCCCTCTTGCAGTGTCCTTCACCCGCATACCATGCCTGGTTCATGTCCTTGTACCCGAAGTGTGGAAGTCATGGTTGCCTTTCATCCATCCAGCACAACCAGTGCGCTGGAAGCCCGCTTGCGGGTGTCCATCACCCGAATACCATGCCTGGTTCATGCCAGTGCACCCTAAGTTTAGAAATCATGGTTGTCATTCATCCAGCCAGCACAGCCAGTGTGGAACTCACGGTGGCCTTTCATTCACCTATTACAACCATTGCGCTGCAAGCCCGCTTTCGTGTGTCCTTCAGCCGCATACCATGCCTGGTTCATGCCCGCGCACCCCACGTGTGGAAGTCATGGTTGTCATTCATCCAGCCAGCACAGCCAGTGTGGAAGTCATTCCCGTCGCCCTTAGTGTGAAAGTCATGGTTCCCTTTCATCCATCAAGCACAACCGTTGCACTGCAAGCACGCTTGGGGGTGTCCTTCACCTGCATACCATGCCTGGTTCATGTCCATGCACCCGAAGTGTGGAAGTCATGGTTGCCTTTCACTCAGCCAGCACAACCAGTGCGCTGCAAGCCCGCTTTCAGGTGTCCTTCAGCTGCATACCATGCCTGGTTCATGCCCGCTCACCCCAAGTGTGGAAATCATGGTTGTTATTCATCCAGCCAGCACAGCCAGTGTGGAACTCACGGTGGCCTTTCATCCATCCATGACAACGATTGCGGTGCAAGCCCGCTTTCGTGTGTCCTTCAGCCGCATACCATGCCTGGTTCATGCCCGCGCACCCCAAGTGTTGAAGCCATTGTTATCATTCATCCAGCCAGCACAACCATTGCGCTGCAAGCCCGCTTTCGTGTGTCCTTCAGCCGCATACCATGCCTGGTTCATGCCCGCGTACCCCACGTGTGGAAGTCATGGTTGTCATTCATCCAACCAGCACAACAAGTGCGCGAGAAGTCCGCTTGCGGGTGTCCTTCTTCCGCATAACATGCGTTGTCCATTCCCGTCGCCCTAAGTGTGGAAGTCATGGTTGCCTTTCATCAATCCAGCAAAACAGTTGCACTGCAAACACGGTTGCGGGTGTCCTTCACCTGCATACCATGCCTGGTTCATGTCCATGCACCCTAAGTGTGGAAGTCATGGTTGTCTTTTATCAATCCAGCAAAACCGTTGCACTGCAAGCACACTTGCGGGTGTCCTTGACCCGCATACCATGCCTGGTTCATGTCCATGCACCCTAATTGTGGAAGTCATGGTTGCCTTTCATCCATCCAGCACAACCAGTGCGCTGTGAGCCCTCTTGGGTGCGTCTTCCCATCGCATACCATGTCTTGTTCATGCCAGCGCACGCTAAGTTTGGAAGTCATGGTTGTCATTCATCCATCCAGTACAACCAGTGCGCTGGAAGCCCGCTTGCGGGTGTCCATCACCCGAATACCATGCCTGGTTCATGCCAGTGCACCCTAAGTTTAGAAATCATGGTTGTCATTCATCCAGCCAGCACAGCCAGTGTGGAAGTCATTGTGGCCTTTCATCCATCCATGACAACCATTGCGCTGCAATCCCGCTTTTGGGTGTCCTTCAGCCGCATACCATGCTTGTTCATGCCCGCGCACCCCACGTGTGGAAGTCATGGTTGTCATTCATCCAGCCAGCACAGCCAGTGTGGAAGTCATTGTGGCCTTTCATCCATCCAAGAAAACCATTGCGCTGTAAGCCTGCTTTCGGATGTCTTTCACCTGCATACCATGTCTGGTTCATGCCCGCGCATCCCAAGTGTGGAAGCCATGTTTGTGATTCATCCAGCAAGCACAGCCAGTGTGGAAGTCATTGTGACCTTTCATCCATCCATGACAACCATTGCGCAACAATCCCGCATTTGGGTGTCCTCCAGCCGCATACCATGCCTGGTTCATGCATGTGCACCCTAGGTATGGAAGTTATGGTTGTCTTTCATCCAGCCAGCACAATCAGTGCGCTGCAAGCCCGCTTTCGGGTGTCCTTCAGCCGCATAACATGCCTGGTTCATGCCCGCGCACCCCAAGTGTGGAAGTCATGGTTGTTATTCATCAAGCCAGCACAGCCAGTGTGAAATGTCATTGTGGCCTTTCATCCATCCATGACAACCATTGCGCTGCAATCCCGGTTTCGGGTTTCTTTCAGTTGCATACTATGCCTGGTTCATGCCCGCGCACCCCAAGTGTGGAAGTCATGGTTTTCTTTCATCGAGCCAGCACAACCATTTCTCTGCAAGCCCGCTTTCGGGTGTCCTTCAGCCGCATACCATGCCTGGTTCATGCCCGCGCACCCCAAGTGTGGAAGTCATGGTTGTCATTCATCCAGCCAGCACAAGTGCGCTAGAAGCCCGCTTGCGGGTGTCCTTCACCCACATCACATGCGTTGTTCATTCCCGTCGCCCTTAGTGTGAAAGTCATGGTTCCCTTTCATCCATCAAGCACAACCGTTGCACTGCAAGCACGCTTGGGTGTGTCCTTCACCTGCATACCATGCCTGGTTCATGTCCATGCACCCGAAGTGTGGAAGTCATGGTTGCCTTTCACTCAGCCAGCACAACCAGTGCGCTGCAAGCCCGTTTTCAGGTGTCCTTCAGCTGCATACCATGCCTGGTTCATGCCCGCTCACCCCAAGTGTGGAAATCATGGTTGTTATTCATCCAGCCAGCACAGCCAGTGTGGAACTCACGGTGGCCTTTCATCCACCTATTATAACCATTGCGGTGCAAGCCCGCTTTCGTGTGTCCTTCAGCCGCATACCATGCCTGGTTCATGCACGTGCACCCTAGGTATGGAAGTCATGGTTGTCTTTTATCCAGCCAGCACAACCAGTGATCTGCAAGCCCTCTTAAAGCGTCCTTCAGCCGCATAACATGCCTGGTTCATGCCCGCACACCCCAAGTGTGGAAGTCATGGTTGTCTTTCATCCAGCCAGCATAGCCAGTGTGGAAGTCATTGTGGCCTTTCATCCATCCATGACAACCATTGCGCTGCAAGCCCGCTTTCTGGTGTCCTTCAGCCGCATACCATGCCTGGTTCATGCCCGCACACCCCAAGTGTGGAAGTCATGGTTGTCTTTCATCCAGCCAGCACAACCATTTCTCTGCAAGCCCGCTTTCGGGTGTCCTTCAGCCCCATACCATGCCTGGTTCATGCCCGCGCACCCCAAGTGTGGAAGTCATGGTTGTAATTCATCCAGCCAGCACAGCCAGTGTGGAAGTCATTGTGGCCTTTCATCCATCCATGACAACCATTGCGCTGCAAGCCCGCTTTCTGGTGTCCTTCAGCCGCATACCATGCCTGGTTCATGCCCGCGTACCCCAAGTGTGGAAGTCATGGTTGTCATTCATCCAGCCAGCACAGCCAGTGTGGAAGTCATTGTGGCCTTTCATCCATCCATGACAACCATTGCGCTGCAATCCCGCTTTCGGGTGTCTTTCAGCCGCATACCATGCCTGGTTCATGCCCGCGCACCCCAAGTGTGGAAGTCATGGTTGTCATTCATCCAGCCAGCACAAGTGCGCTAGAAGCCCGCTTGCGGGTGTCCTTCACCTGCATAACATGCGTTGTTCATGCCTTTGCGCACTAAGTGTGGAAGTCATGGTTGCATTTCATCCAGCCAGCACAAACGTTGCGCTGCAAGCCCTCTTAAAGTGTCCTTCACCCGCATACCATGCCTGGTTCATGTCCGTGCACCTGAAGTGTGGAAGTCATGGTTGCCTTTCATCCATCCAGCACAACCAGTGCGCTGGGAGCCCTCTTGGGTGCGTCTTCCCATCGCATACCATGCCTTGTTCATGCCCGCGCACGCTAAGTTTGGAAGTCATGGTTGTCATTCATCCATCCATTACAACCAGTGCGCTGAAAGCCCGCTTGCGGGTGTCCATCACCCGAATACCATGCCTGGTTCATGCCAGTGCAACCTAAGTTTAGAAATCATGGTTGTCATTCATCCAGCCAGCACAGCCAGTGTGGAACTCATGGTGGCCTTTCATTCACCAATTACAACCATTGCGCTGCAATCCCGCTTGCGGGTGTCCTTCTTCCGCATAACATGCGTTGTTCATTCCCGTCGCCCTAAGTGTGAAAGTCATGGTTGCCTTTCATCAATCCAGCAAAACCGTTGCACTGCAAGCACACTTGCGGGTGTCCTTGACACGCATACCGTGCCTGGTTCATGTCCGTGCACCCTAAGTGTGGAAGTCATGGTTGCCTTTCATTCATCTAGCACAACCAGTGCGCTGGAAACCCTCTTGGGTGCGTCTTCCCATCGTATACCATTCCTGGTTCATGCCCGCGCACGCTAAGTTTGGAAGTCATGGTTGTCATTAATCCATCCATTCCAACCAGTACGCTGGAAGCCCGCTTGTGGGTGTCCATCACCTGAATATTATGCCTGGTTCATGCCCATGCACTTTAAGTGTAGAAATCATGGTTGTCATTCATACAGCCAGCACAGAGAGTGTGGAACTCACGGTGGCCTTTCATCCATCCATGACAACCATTGCGCTGCAATCCCGCTTTCGGGTGTTCTTCAGCCGCATACCATGCCTGGTTCATGCCCGCGCACCCCAAGTGTGGAAGCCATGGTTGTCATTCATCCAGCCAGCACAGCCATTGTGGAAGTCATTGTGGCCTTTCATCCATCCATGACAACCAGTGCGCTGCAAGCCCGCTTTCGGGTGTCCTTCAGCCGCATACCATGCCTGGTTCATGCCCGCGTACCCCAAGTGTGGAAGTCATGGTTGTCATTCATCCAGCCAGCACAGCCAGTGTGGAACTCACGGTGGCCTTTCATCCACCTATTATAACCATTACGGGGCAAGCCCGCTTTCGTGTGTCCTTCAGCCGCATACCATGCCTGGTTCATGCACGTGCACCCTAGGTATGGAAGTCATGGTTGTCTTTTATCCAGCCAGCACAACCAGTGTGCTGCAAGCCCGCTTTCGTGTGTCCTTCAGCCGCATACCATGCCTGGTTCATGCCCGCGCACCCCAAGTGTGGAAGCCATTGTTATCATTCATCCAGCCAGCACAACCAGTGTGTTGCAAGCCCGCTTTCGGGTGTCCTTCAGCCGCATACTGTGCCTGGTTCATGCCCGAGGACCCCAAGTGTGGAAGCCATTGTTATCATTCATCCAGCCAGCACAACAAGTGTGCTGCAAGCCCGCTTGCGGGTGTCCATCACCTGCATACCATGCCTGGTTCATGTCCATGCACCCTAATTGTGGAAGTCATGGTTGCCTTTCATCCATCCAGCACAACCAGTGCGCTGGGAGCCCTCTTGGGTGCGTCTTCCCATCGCATACCATGCCTTGTTCATGCCCGCGCACGCTAAGTTTGGAATTCATTGTTGTCATTCATCCATCCAGTACAACCAGTGCGCTGGAAGCCCGCTTGCGGGTGTCCATCACCCGAATACCATGCCTGGTTCATGCCGGTGCACCCTAAGTTTAGAAATCATGGTTGTCATTCATCCAGCCAGCACAACCAGTGTGGAACTCACGGTGGCCTTTCATTCACCTATTACAAATATTGCGCTGCAAGCCCGCTTTCGTGTGTCCTTCAGCCGCATACCATGCCTGGTTCATGCCCGCACACCCCACGTGTGGAAGTCATGGTTGTCATTCATCAAGCCAGCACAACAAGTGCGCGAGAAGTCCGCTTGCGGGTGTCCTTCTTCCGCATAACATGCGTTGTTCATTCCCGTCGCCCTAAGTGTGAAAGTCACGGTTGCCTTTCATCAATCCAGCAAAACCGTTGCACTGCAAGCACACTTGCGGGTGTCCTTGACCCGCATACCATGCCTGGTTCATGTCCGTGCACCCTAAGTGTGGAAGTCATGGTTGCCTTTCATTCATCTAGCACAACCAGTGCGCTGGAAGCCCCTTGGGTGCGTCTTCCCATCGCATACCATTCCTGGTTCATGCCCGCGCACGCTAAGTTGAAAGTCATGGTTGTCATTCATCCAGCCAGCACAACCAGTACGCTGGAAGCCCGCTTGGGTGCGTTCCCCCCCAAGCATACCATGCCTGGTTCATGGCCGCACCCCAAGTGTGGAAGTCATGGTTGTCATTCATCCAGCCAGCACAAGTGCGCTAGAAGCCCGCTTGCGCGTGTCCTTCACCTGCATAACATGCGTTGTTCATGCCTTTGCGCACTAAGTGTGGAAGTCATGGTTGCATTTCATCCAGCCAGCACAAACGTTGCGCTGCAAGCCCTCTTGCAGTGTCCTTCACCCGCATACCATGACTGGTTCATGTCCGTGCACCCGAAGTGTGGAAGTCATGGTTGCCTTTCATCCATCCAGCACAACCAGTGCGCTGGGAGCCCTCTTGGGTGCGTCTTCCCATCGCATACCATGCCTTGTTCATGCCCGCCCACGCTAAGTTTGGAAGTCATGGTTGACATTCTTCCATCCAGTACAACAAGTGCGCTGGTAGCCCTCTTGGTTGCGTTACCCATCGGCATACCATGCCTGGTTCATGCCGCGCACCCCAAGTGTGGAAGTCATGATTGCCTTCATCCATCCAGCACAACCAGTGCGCTGGAAGCCCGGTTGCGGGTGTCCATCACCCGAATACCATGCCTGGTTCATGCCCGCCCACGCTAAGTTTGGAAGTCATGGTTGACATTCTTCCATCCAGTACAACAAGTGCGCTGGTAGCCCTCTTGGTTGCGTCTACCCATCGCATACCATGCCTGGTTCATGACCGCGCACCCCAAGTGTGGAAGTCATGATTGCCTTTCACCCAGCCAGCACAACCAGTGCGCTGCAAACCCGCTTTCAGGTGTCCTTCAGCTGCATTCCATGCCTGGTTCATGCCCGCGCACCCCAAGTGTGGAAATCATGGTTGTTATTCATCCAGCCAGCACAGCCAGTGTGGAACTCACAGTGGCCTTTCATCCACCTATTATAACCATTGCGGTGCAAGCGCGCTTTCGTGTGTCCTTCAGCCGCATACCATGCCTGGTTCATGCACGTGCACCCTAGGTATGGAAGTCATGGTTGTCTTTTATCCAGCCAGCACAACCAGTGTGCTGCAAGCCCGCTTTCGGGTGTCCTTCAGCCGCATACCATGCCTGGTTCATGCCCGCGCACCCCAAGTGTGGAAGTCATGGTTGTTATTCATCAAGCCAGCACAGCCAGTGTGGAAGTCATTGTGGCCTTTCATCCATCCATGACAACCATTGCGCTGCAATCCCGGTTTCGGGTTTCTTTCAGCCGCATACCATGCCTGGTTCATGCCCGCGCACCCCAAGTGTGGAAGTCATGGTTTTCTTTCATCGAGCCAGCACAACCATTTCTCTGCAAGCCCGCTTTCGGGTGTCCTTCAGCCGCATACCATGCCTGGTTCATGCCCGCGCACCCCAAGTGTGGAAGTCATGGTTGTCATTCATCCAGCCAGCACAAGTGCGCTAGAAGCCCGCTTGCGGGTGTCCTTCACCCACATCACATGCGTTGTTCATTCCCGTCGCCCTTAGTGTGAAAGTCATGGTTCCCTTTCATCCATCAAGCACAACCGTTGCACTGCAAGCACGCTTGGGTGTGTCCTTCACCTGCATACCATGCCTGGTTCATGTCCATGCACCCGAAGTGTGGAAGTCATGGTTGCCTTTCACTCAGCCAGCACAACCAGTACGCTGCAAGCCCGTTTTCAGGTGTCCTTCTGCTGCATACCATGCCTGGTTCATGCCCGCTCACCCCAAGTGTGGAAATCATGGTTGTTATTCATCCAGCCAGCACAGCCAGTGTGGAACTCACGGTGGCCTTTCATTCACATATTATAACCATTGCGGTGCAAGCCCGCTTTCGTGTGTCCTTCAGCCGCATACCATGCCTGGTTCATGCACGTGCACCCTAGGTATGGAAGTCATGGTTGTCTTTTATCCAGCCAGCACAACCAGTGATCTGCAAGCCCTCTTAAAGCGTCCTTCACCCGCATACCATGCCTGGTTCATGTCCGTGCACCCGAAGTGTGGAAGTCATGGTTGCCTTTCATCCATCCAGCACAACCAGTGTGGAACTCATGGTGCCCTTTCATTCACCTATTACAACCATTGCGCTGCAATTCCGCTTGCGGGTGTCCTTCTTCCGCATAACATGCGTTGTTCATTCCCGTCGCCCTAAGTGTGAAAGTCATGGTTGCCTTTCATCAATCCAGCAAAACCGTTGCACTGCAAGCTTACTTGCGGGTGTCCTTGACACGCATACCGTGCCTGGTTCATGTCCGTGCACCCTAAGTGTGGAAGTCATGGTTGCCTTTCATTCATCTAGCACAAGCAGTGTGCTGGAAGCCCTCTTGGGTGCGCCTTCCCATCGTATACCATTACTGGTTCATGCCCGCGCACGCTAAGTTTGGAAGTCATGGTTGTCATTCATCCATCCAGTACAACCAGTGCGCTGGAAGCCCGCTTGCGGGTGTCCATCACCCGAATACCATGCCTGGTTCATGCCAGTGCACCCTAAGTTTAGAAATCATGGTTGTCATTCATCCAGCCAGCACAACAAGTGCGCGAGAAGCCCGCTTGCGGGTGTCCTTCTTCTGCATAACATGCGTTGTCCATTCCCGTCGCCCTAAGTGTGAAAGTCATGGTTGCCTTTCATTCATCTAGCACAACCAGTTCTCTGGAAGCCCTCTTGGGTTTGTCTTCCCATCGCATTCCATGCCTGGTTCATGCCCGCGCACGCTAAGTTTGAAAGTCATGGTTGTCATTCATCCAGCCAGCACAACCAGTGCGCTGGAAGCCCGCTTGGGTTCGTTCCCCCCCGAGCATACCATGCCTGGTTCATGCCCGCACACCCTAAGTGTGGAAGACATGGTTGCCCTTCATCCATCCAGCACAACCATTGCGCTGCAAGCCTGCTTGCGGGTGTCCTTCGCCCGCTTGAGGGTGTCCTTCAGCCGCATACCATGCCTGGTTCATGCCCGCGCACCCCAAGTGTGGAAGTCATGGTTGTCATTCATCCAGCCAGCACAGCCAGTGTGGAAGTCATGGTGGCCTTTCATCGATCCATTACAACCATTGCGCTGCAAGCGCGCATTTGGGTGTCCTTCACCCGCAGACCATGCCTGGTTCATGACCGCGCACCCCAAGTGGGGAAGTCATGGTTGTATTTCAACCAGCCAGCACAACCAGTCTGGAAGTCATGGTTGCCTTTCATCCATGCAGCACAACCGTTGTGCTGCAAGCCCGCTTGCGGGTGTCCTTCACCCGCATACAATGCCTTGTTCATGTCCGTGTACCCTTGTTGTTAAAGTCATGGCTGCCTTTTATCCATCCAGCACAACCAGTAAGCTGGAAGCCCTCTTGGGTGTGTCTTCCCATCGGATACCATGACTGGTTTATGCCTGCGCAGGCTAATTTTGGAAGTCATGGTTGTCATTCATACAGCCAGCACAACCAGTTCTTTGGAAACCCGCTTGGGTGCGTTCCCCCCCTAGCATACCATGCCTGGTTCATGCCCGCGCACCCTAAGTGTGGAAGTCATGGTTTCCTTTCATCCAGCCAGCACAAGCAGTGCGGAAGTCACGGTTCTAATTCATTCAGCCAGCACAACCAGTGCGGAAGTCACGGTTGTCATTCATCCAGGCAACCCAACTATTGCGCTGGAAGCCCGCTTTGGGGTGTCCTTAACGTGCATATCATACCTGGTTCATGCCCGCGCATCCCAAGTGTGGAAGTCATGGTTGTCTTTCATCCAGCCAGCACAACCATTTCTCTGCAAGCCCGCTTTCGGTGTCCTTCAGCCCCATACCATGCCTGGTTCATGCCCGCGCACCCCAAGTGTGGAAGTCATGGTTGTCATTCATCCAGCCAGCATAGCCAGTGTGGAAGTCATGTGGCCTTTCATACATCCATGACAACCCTGCGCTGCAAGCCCGCTTTCTGGTGTCCTTCAGCCGCATTACCATGCTGGTTCATGCCGCACCACCCCAAGTGTTGGAAGTCATGTGTCTTTCATCCAGCCAGCACAACCATTTCTCTGCAAGCCCGCTTTCGGGTGTCTTCAGCCCCATACCATGCCTGGTTCATGCCGCGCACCCCCAAGAGTGGAAGTCATGGTTGTAATTCATCCAGCCAGCACAGCCAGTGTGAAGTCATTGTGGCCTTTCATCCATCCATGACAACCATTGCGCTGCAAGCCCGCTTTCTGGTGTCCTTCAGCCGCTTACCATGCCTGGTTCATGCCCGCGTACCCCAAGTGTGGAAGTCATGGTTGTCATTCATCAGCCAGCACAGCCAGTGTGGAAGTCATTGTGGCCTTTCATCCATCCATGACAACCATTGCGCTGCAATCCCGTCGGGTGTCTTTCAGCCACATACCATGCCTGGTTATGCCCGCGCACCCCAAGTGTGGAAGTCATGGTTGTCATTCATCCAGCCAGCACAAGTGACGCTAGAAGCCCGCTTGCGGGTGTCCTTCACCTGCATAACAGGCGTTGTTCATGCCTTTGCGCACTAAGTGTGGAAGTCATGGTTGCATTTCATCCAGCCAGCACAAACGTTGCGCTGCAAGCCCTCTTAAAGTGTCCTTCACCCGCATACCATGCCTTGTTCATGCCCGCGCACGCTAAGTTTGGAAGTCATGGTGGTCATTCATCCATCCATTACAAACCAGTGCGCTGAAAGCCCGCTTGCGGGTGTCCATCACCCGAATACCATGCCTGTTCATGCCCGTGCACCTAAGTCTTAGAAATTCATGGTTGTCATTCATCCAGCCAGCACAGCCAGTGTGGAAATCATGGTGGCCTTTCATTCACCAATTACAACCATTGCGCTGCAATCCCGCTTGCGGGTGTCCTTCTTCCGCAATAAACATGTGTTGTTCATTCCCGTCGCCCTAAGTGTGAAAGTCCTGGTTGCCTTTCATCAATCCAGCAAAACCGTTGCACTGCAAGCACACTTGCGCGTGTCCTTGACACGCATACCGTGCCTGGTTCATGTCGTGCACCCCCTAAGTGTGGGAAGTCATGGTGCCTTTCATTCATCTAGCCACAACCAGTGCGCTGGAAGCCCTCTTGGGTGCGTCTTCCCATAGTATTACCATTCCTGGTTCATGCCCGCGCACGCTAAGTTTGGAAGTCATGGTTGTCATTCATCCATCCATTCCAACCAGTACGCTGGAAGCCCGCTGTGGGTGTCCATCACCAGAATACATGCTTGGGTCATGCCCGTGCACTTTAAATGTAGAAATCTGGTTGTCATTCATACAGCCAGCACAGAGAGTGTGGAACTCACGGTGGCCTTTCATCCATCCATGACAACCATTGCGATGCAATCCCGCTTTCGGGTGTTCTTCAGCCGCATACCATGCCTGGTTACTGCCCGCGCACCCCAAGTGTGGAAGCCATGGTTGTCATTCATCCAGCCAGCACAGCCATTGTGGAAGTCATTGTGGCCTTTCATCCATCCATGACAACCATTGCGCTGCAAGGCCCGCTTTCGGGTGTCCTTCAGCCGCATACCATGCCTGGTTCATGCCGCGCACCCCAAGTGTGGAAGTCATGGTTGTCATTCATCCAGCCAGGCACAAGGGCGCTAGAAGCCCGCTTGCGGGTGTCCTTCAGCCACATCACATGCTATGTTCATTTCCGTCGCCCTTAGTGTGAAAGTCATGGTCCCTTTCATCCATCAAGCACAACCGTTGCACGCAAGCACCCTTGCGGGTGTCCTTCACCTGCATACCATGCCTGGTTCATGTCCATGCACCCTAAGTGTGGAAGTAATGGTTGCCTTTCATCCAGCCAGCACAACCAGTGCGCTGGAAAGCCTGCTTGCGGGTGTCCATCACCCGAATACCATGCCTGGTTCATGCCAGTGCACCCTAAGTTTCGAAAATCATGGTTGTTCATTCATCCAGCCAGCAAGCCAGTGTGGAACTCACGGTGGCCTTTCATTCACCTATTACAACCATTGCGCTGCAAGCCCGCTTTCGTGTGTCCTTCAGCCAATACCATGCCTGGTTCATGCCCGCGCACCCCACGTGTGGAAGTCATGGTTGTCATTCATCCAGCCAGCACAGCCAGTGTGAAGTCATTCCCGTCGCCCTTAGTGTGAAAGTCATGGTTCCCTTTCATCCATCAAGCCACAACCGTTGCACTGCAAGCAACGCTTGGGTGTGTCCTTCACCTGCATACCATGCCTGGTTCATTGTCCATGCACCCGAAGTGTGGAAGTCATGGTTGCCTTCACTCAGCCAGCACAACCACGTTGCGCTGCAGCCCGCTTCAGATGTCCTTCAGCTGCATACCATGCTTGGTTCATGCCCGCTCACCCCAAGTGTGGAAATCATGGTTGTTATCATCCAGCCAGCACAGCCAGTGTGGAACTCACGGTGGCCTTTCATCCACCTATTATAACCATGCGGTGCAAGCCCGCTTTCGTGTGTCCTTCAGCCACATACCATGCCTGGTTCATGCACGTGCACCCTAGATATGGAAGTCATGGTTGTCTTTTATCCAGCCAGCACAACCAGTGATCTGCAAGCCCGCTTTCGTGTGTACTTCAGCCTCATACCTCGCCTGGTTCATGCCCGCGCACCCCAAGTGTGGAAGTCATGGTTGTTATTCACCAGCCAGCACAGCCAGTGTGGAAGTCATTGTGGCCTTTCATCCATCCATGACAACCATTGCGCTACAATCCGCTTTCGGATGTCTTTCAGCCGACCATACCATGCCTGGTTCATGCCCGCGCACCCCACGTGTGGACTTATGGTTGTCATTCATCCAGCCAGCACAACAAGTGCGCGAGAAGCCCGTTGCGGGTGTCCTTCTTCCGGCATAACATGCGTGTTCATTCCGTCGCCCTAAGTGTGAAAGTCATGGTTGCCTTTCATCCATCCAGCACAACCGTTGCACTACAAACACGCTTGCGGGTGTCCTTACCTGAATACCATGCCTGGTTCATGTCCATGCACCCTAAGTGTGGAAGTCTTGGTTGCCTTTCATCCATCTAGCACAAACCATTCTCTGGAAGCCCTCTGGGGTTTGTCTTCCATTGCATTCCATGCCTGGTTCATGCCCGAGCACGTTAAGTTTGGAAGTCATGGTTGTCATTCTTCCAGCCAGCACAACCAGTGCGCTGGGAACCCGCTGTGGTGCGTTCCCCCAAAGCATACCATGCCTGGTTCATGCCCGCGCACCCCAAGTGTGGAGACATGGTTGCATTTCATCCATCCAGCACAACCAGTGTGCTGGAAGCCCTTTGGTGCGTCTTCCCATCGCATACCATGCCTGGTCATGCCCGGCACGTTTTAAGTTTGGAAGTCATGGTTGTCATTCTTCCTCCAGTACAACAAGTGCGCTGGTAGCCCTCTTGGTTGCGTTTACCCATCGCATACCATGCCTGGTTCATGACCGCGCACCCCAAGTGTGGAAGTCATGGTTGCCTTTATCCATCCAGCACAACCAGTGCGCTGG
Organism: Syngnathoides biaculeatus; assembly: GCF_019802595.1. Taxonomy (NCBI): domain Eukaryota; kingdom Metazoa; phylum Chordata; class Actinopteri; order Syngnathiformes; family Syngnathidae; genus Syngnathoides; species Syngnathoides biaculeatus. The sequence continues at coordinate 13,775 of NC_084654.1, read as the reverse complement.
AAGCCCGCTTGCGGGTGTCCATCACGCATACCATGCCTGGTTCATGCCAGTGCACCCTAAGTTTAGAAATCATGGTTGTCATTCATCCAGCCAGCAAGCCATTGTGGAACTCATGGTGGCCTTTTCATCACTCATTACAACCATTTGCGCTTCAAGCCCGCTTTCGTGTGTCCTTCAGCCGCATACCATGCCTGGTTCATGACCGCGCACCCACGTTGTGGAATTTATGGCTGTCATTCATCCAGCCAGCACAACAAGTGCGCGAAGCCCGCTTGCGGGTGTCCTTACTTCCGCATAACATGCCGTTGTTCATTCCCGTCGCCCTTAAGTGTGAAGTCATGGTTGCCTTTTCATAATCAGCAAAACCGTTGAAACACTGCAAGAACACTTGCGGGTGTCCTTGACACGCATACCGTGCCTGGTTCATGTCCGTGCACCCCAAGTGTGGAAGTCATGGTTGTCATTCATCCAGCCAGCACAGCCAGTGTGGAAGTCATTCCCTCCGACCCCTTAGTGTGAAAGTCATGGTTCCCTTTCATCATCATGCACAACCGTTGCACTGCAAGCACGCTTGGGGGTGTCCTTCACATGCATACCATGCCTGTTCATGTCCATGCACCCTAAGTGTGGAAGTCATGGTTGCCTTTCACTCAGCCAGCACAACCAGTGCGCTGCAAGCCCGCTTTCAGGTGTCCTTCAGCTGCATACCATGCTGGTTCATGCCCGCTCACCCCAAGTGTGGAAATCATGGTTGTTATTCATCCAGCCAGCACAGCCAGTGTGGAACTCACGGTGGCCTTTCATCCATCCATGACAACCATTGCGGTGCAAGCCCGCTTTCGTGTGTCCTTCAGCCTCATACATGCTGGTTCATGCCCGCCACCCAAGTGTGAAGCCATTGTTATCATTCGTCCAGCCAGCACAACCATTGCGCTGCCAAGCCCACTTTCGTGTGTCCTTCAGCCGCATACCATGCCTGGTTCATGCCCGCTTACCCCACGTGTGGAAGTCAGAAGTCATGGTGTCATTCATCCAGCCAGCACAACCAGTGCGCTGGAAGCCCGCTGGGTTCGTTCCCCCCCGAGCATACCATCCATGGTTCATGCCCGCACCACCCTAAGTGTGGAAGACATGGTTGCCCTTCATCCATCCGCAAGACCAACCTTGCGCTGCAAGCTGCTTGCGGGTGTCTTCGCCCGCTTGAGGGTGTTCTTCAGCCGCATACCATGCCTGGTTCATGCCCGCGCACCCCACGTGTGGAAGTGATGGTTGTCATTCATTCCAGCCAGCACAACAAGTGCGCGAGAAGCCCACTTGCGGGTGTCCTTCTTCCGCATAACATGCGTTGTTCATTCCATCGCCCTAAGTGTGAACGTCATGGTTGCCTTTCATCATCAGCAAAACCGTTGCACTGCAAGCACCACTTGCGGTTGTCCTGACCCGCATTACCATGCCCGGTTCATGTCCGTGCACCCTATGTGTGGAAGGCATGGTTGCCTTCATTCATCTAGCACAACCAGTGCGCTGGAAGCCCTCTTGGTAGTCTTCCATCGCATACCATTCCTGGTTCATGGCCCGCGCACGCTAAGTTTGGAAGTCATGGTCGTCATCATCCATTCCAACCAGTGCGCTGGAAGCCAGCTGTGGGTGTCCATCACCCGAATACCATGCCTGGTTGGTGCCCGTGCACTTTAAGTGTTAAGAAATCATGGTTGTCATTCATCAGCCAGCACAGACAGTGTGGAACTCACGGGCCTTTCATCCATCCATGACAACCATTGCGCTGCAATCCCGCGTTCGGGTGTCCTTCAGCCGCATACCATGCCTGGTCATGCCCCGCGCACCCAAAGTGTGGAAGCCATGGTTGTCATTCATCCAGCCAGCACAACAAGTGGGCTAGAAGGCCGCTTGCGGGTGTCCTTCACCCACCTCACATGCGTTGTTCATTCCCGTCGCCCTAAGTGTGAAAGTCATGGTTGCCTTTCATCCATCCAGCACAACCGTTGCACTACAAACACCCTTGCGGGTGTCCTTCACCTGCATACCATGCCTGGTTCATGTCCATGCACCCTAAGTGTGGAAGTCATGGTTGCCTTTCATCCATCCAGCACAACCAGTGCGCTGGAAGCCCTCTTGGTGCGTTTTCCCATCGCATACCATGCCTGGTTCATGCCCGCGCACGCTAAGTTTGGAAGTCATGGTTGTCAATCTTCCATCCAGTACAACAAGTGCGCTGGAAGCCCTCTTGGTTGCGTCTACCATCGCATACCTTGCCTGGTTCATGCCCGCGCCGTAAGTTTGAAAGTCATGGTTGCCCTTCATCCATCCAGCACAACCATTGCGCTGCAAGCCTGCTTGCGGGTGTCCTTCGCCCGCGGAGGGTGCCTTCAGCCGCATACATGCCTGGTTCATGCCCGCGCACCCCACGTGTGGAAGTCATGGTTGTCATTCATCCAGCCAGCACAGCCAGTGTGGAAGTCATTGTGGCCTTTCATCCATCCATGACAACCATTGCGTCTGCAAGCCTGCTTTCGGATGTCTTTCACCTGCATACCATGTCTGGTTCATGCCCGCGCATCCAAGTGGGAAGCCATAGTTTTCATTCATCAGCCAGCACAACCAGTGCGCTGCAATCCGCTTCGGGTGTCCTTCAGCCGCATACCATGCCTGGTTCATGCCCGCGCTCCCCAAGTGTGGAAGTCATGTTTGTTATTCATCCAGCAAGCACAGCCAGTGTGGAAGTCATTGTGGCCTTTCATCCATCCATGACAACCATTGCGCTACAATCCCGCTTTGGGGTGTCTTTCAGCGCCGCATACCATGCCTGGTTCATGCCCGCGCACCCCAAGTGTGGAAGCCATGGTTGTCATTCATCCAGCCAGCACAAGAAGTGCGCTGAAAGCCCGCTTTCGGGTGTCCTTCAGCCGCATTCCATGCCTGGTTCATGCCCGCGCACCCCAAGTGTGGAAGTCATGGTTGTCTTTCATCCAGCCAGCACAACCATTTCTCTGCAAGCCCGCTTTCGGGTTTCCTTCAGCCGCATACCATGCCTGGTTCATGCCCGCGCACCCCAAGTGTGGAAGTCATGGTTGTCATTCATCCAGCCAGCACAGCCAGTGTGGAAGTCATTGTGGCCTTTCATCCATCCATGACAACCATTGCGCTGCAAGCCCGCTTTCTGGTGTCCTTCAGCCGCATACCATGCCAGGTTAATGCCCGCGTACCCCAAGTGTGGAAGTCATGGTTGTCATTCATCCAGCCAGCACAGCCAGTGTGGAAGTCATTGTGGCCTTTCATCCATCCATGACAACCATTGCACTGTAATCCCGCTTTCGGGTGTCTCCTTCAGCCGCATACCATGCCTGGTTCATGCCCGCGCACCCCAAGTGTGGAAGTCATGGTTGTCATTCATCCAGCCAGCACAAGTGCGCTAGAAGCCCGCTTGCGGGTGTCCTTCACCTGCATAACATGCGTTGTTCATGCCTTTGCGCACTAAGTGTGGAAGTCATGGTTGTCATTCATCCAGCCAGCACAACCGTTGCACTGCAAGCACACTTGCGGGTGCCCTTCACCCGCATACCATGCCTGGTTCATGTCTGTGCACCCGAAGTGTGGAAGTCATGGTTGCCTTTCATCCATCCAGCACAACCAGTGGGCTGGGAGCCTTCTTGGGTGCGTCTTCCCATCGCATACCATGCCTTGTTCATGCCCGCGCACGCTAAGTTTGGAAGTCATGGTTGTCATTCATCCATCCAGTACAACCAGTGCGCTGGAAGCCCGCTTGCGGGTGTCCTTCACCCGAATACCATGCCTGGTTCATGCCAGAGCACCCTAAGTTTAGAAATCATGGTTGTCATTCATCCAGCCAGCACAACAAGTGCGCGAGATGCCCGCTTGCGGGTGTCCTTCTTCTGCATAACATGCGTTGTCCATTCCCGTCGCCCTAAGTGTGAAAGTCATGGTTGCCTTTCATTCATCTAGCACAACCAGTTCTCTGGAAGCCCTCTTGGGTTTGTCTTCCCATCGCATTGCATGCCTGGTTCATGCCCGCGCACGCTAAGTTTGAAAGTCATGGTTGTCATTCATCCAGCCAGCACAACCAGTGCGCTGGAAGCCCGCTTGGGTTCGTTCCCCCCGAGCATACCATGCCTGGTTCATGCCCGCACACCCTAAGTGTGGGGACATGGTTGCCCTTCATCCATCCAGCACAACCATTGCGCTGCAAGCCTGCTTGCGGGGTCCTTCGCCCGCTTGAGGGTGTCCTTCAGCCGCATACCATGCCTGGTTCATGCCCGCGCACCCCACGTGTGGAAGTGATGGTTGTCATTCATCCAGCCAGCACAACAAGTGCGCGAGAAGCCCGCTTGCGGGTGTCCTTCTTCCGCATAACCATGCGTTGTTCATTCCCATCGCCCTAAGTGTGAAGTCATGGTTGCCTTTCATCAATCCAGCAAAACCGTTGCACTGCAAGCACACTTGAGGTGTCCTTGACCCTGCATACCATGCCTGGTTCATGTCCGTGCACCCTAAGTGTGGAAGGCATGGTTGCCTTTCATCCATCTAGCACAACCAGTGGGCTGGAAGCCCTCTTGGGTAGTCTTCCCATCCCATACCATTCCTGGTTCATGGCCGCGCACGCTAAGTTTGGAGGTCATGGTTGTCATTCATCCATCCATTCCAACCAGTGCGCTGGAAGCCAGCTTGTGGGTGACCATCACCCGAATACTATGCCTGGTTGGTGCCCGTGCACTTTAAGTGTAGAATTTATGGTTGTCATTCATCCAGCCAGCACAGACAGTGTGGAACTCACGGTGGCCTTTCATCCATCCATGACAACCGTTGCGCTGCAATCCCACGTTCGGGTGTCCTTCAGCCGCACACCATGCCTGGTTCATGCCCGCGCACCCAAAGAGTGGAAGCCATGGTTGTCATTCATCCAGCCAGCACAACAAGTGGGCTAGAAGGCCGCTTGCGGGTGTCCTTCACCCACCTCACATGCGTTGTTCATTCCCGTCGCCCTTAGTGTGAAAGTCATGGTTGCCTTTCATCCATCCAGCACAACCGTTGCACTACAAACACCCTTGCGGGTGTCCTTCACCTGCATACCATGCCTGGTTCATGTCCATGCACCCTAAGTGTGGAAGTCATGGTTGCCTTTCATCCATCTCGCACAACCAGTTCTCTGAAAGCCCTCTTGGGTTTGTCTTCCCATTGCATTCCATGCCTGGTTCATGCCCGCGCACGCTAAGTTTGAAAGTCATGGTTGTCATTCATCCAGCCAGCACAACCAGTGCGCTGGAAACCCGCTTGTGTGCGTTCCCCCCCAAGCATACCATGCCTGATTCATGCCCGCGCACCCCAAGTGTGGAAGTCATGGTTGCCTTTCATCCATCCAGCACAACCAGTGCGCTGGAAGCCCTCTTGGTGCGTCTTCCCATCGCATACCATGCCTGGTTCATGCCCGCGCACGTTAAGTTTGGAAGTCATGGTTGTCATTCTTCCATCCACTACAACAAGTGCGCTGGTAGCCCTCTTGGTTGCGTCTACCCATCGCATACCATGCCTGGTTCATGACCGCGCACCCCAAGTGTGGAAGTCATGGTTGCCTTTCATCCATCCAGCACAACCAGTGCGCTGGAAGCCCGCTTGCGGGTGTCCTTCACCCGGATACCATGCCTGGTTCATGCCCGCGCACGCTAAGTTTGGAAGTCATGGTGTCATTCATCCAGCCAGCACAGCCAGTGTGGAACTCACGGTGGCCTTTCATTCACCTATTACACCAATGCGCTGCAAGGCCGCTTTCGTGTGTCCTTCAGCGCATACCATGCTGGTTCATGCCCGCGCACCCCAGTGTGGAAGTCATGGTTGTTATTCATCCAGCCAGCACAGCCAGTGTGGAAGTCATTGTGGCCTTTCATCCATCATGACAACCATTGCGCTACAGTCCCGCTTTTGGGTGTCTTTCAGCCGCATACCATGCCTGGTTCATGCCCGCGCAGGCTAAGTTTGGAAGTCATTGTTGTCATTCGTCCATCCATTCCAACCAGTGCGCTGGAAGCCCGCTTGTGGGTGTCCATCACCCGAATACCATGCCTGGTTCATGCCCGTGCACTTTAAGTGTAGAAATCATGGTTGTCATTCATCCAGCCAGCACAAAGAGTGTGGAACTCACGGTGGCCTTTCATCCAACCATGACTACCATTGCGCTGCAATCCCGCTTTCGGGTGTCCTTCAGCCGCATACCATACCTGGTTCATGCCCGCGCACCCAAAGTGTGGAAGCCATGGTTGTCATTCATCCAGCCAGCACAACAAGTGGGCTAGAAGCCCGCTTGCGGATGTCCTTCACCCGCATACCATACCTGGTTCATGCCCGCGCACCTTAAGTGTGGAAATCATGGTTGTCATTCATCTAGCCAGCACAACCAGTGTGGAAGTCACGGGTGTCATTCATCCAGCCAGCACAACCATTGCGCTGCAAGCCTGCTTGCCGGTGTCCTTCACCCGCATACCATGCCTGGTTCATGCCCGCGCACCCTTAGTGTGGAAGTCATGGTTGCCTTTCATCGATCCATTACAACCATTGCGCTGCAAGCGCTTATTCGGGTGTCCTTCACCCGCAGACCATGCCTGGTCATGCCGCGCACCCCAAGTGTGGAAGTCATGGTTGTATTTCAACCAGCCAGCACAACCAGTCTGGAAGTCATGGTTGCCTTTTATCCATGCAGCACAACCGTTGTGCTGCAAGCCCGCTTGCGGGTGTCCTTCACCCGCATACAATGCATTGTTCATGTCAGTGCACCCTTGTTGTTGAAGTCATGGCTGCCTTTTTTCCATCCAGCACAACCAGTAAGCTGGAAGCCCTCTTGGGTGTGTCTTCCCATCGGATACCATGCCTGGTTCATGCCCGCGCACGTTAAGTTTGGAAGTCATGGTTGTCATTCATACAGCCAGCACAACTCTTGCGCTGGAAGCCTGCTTGCGGGTGTCCTTCACCCGCATGCCATGCCTGGTTCATGCCCGCGCACCCTAAGTGTGGAAGTCATGGTTGCCTTTCATCGATCCATTACAACCATTGCGCTGCAAGCGCTTATTCGGGTGTCCTTCACCCGCAGACCATGCCTGGTTCATGCCCACCCACCCCAAGTGTGGAAGTCATGGTTGTATTTCAACCATCCAGCACAACCAGTGTGTAATTCATGGTTTCCTTTCATCCACTCAGCACAACCGTTGCGCAGCAAGCCCGCTTGTGGGTGTCCTTCACCCGCATACCATGCCTGGTTCCTGTCCGTGCACCCTAAGTGTGGAAGTCATGGTTGCCTTTCATCCATCTAGCACAACCATTGCGCTGCAATCCCGCATGCGGGTGTCCTTCAGCCGCATAACATGCCTGGTTCATGACCGCGCACCCTAAGTATGGAAGTCATGGTTGTCATTCATCCAGCCAGCACAACCAGTGCGCTGGAAGCCTGCTTGAAGGTGTCCTTCACCCGCATACCATACCTGGTTCATGCCTATGCACCTTAAGTGTGGAAGTCATGGTTGTCATTCATATAGCAGGCCCAACCAGTGTGGAATTCATGGTTGCCTTTTATCCATTCAGCACAACCGTTGCGCTGCAAGCCCGCTTGTGGGTGTCCTAAACCCGAATACCATGCCTGGTTCATGTCCGTGCACCCTCAGTCTGGAAGTCTGGTGTCATTCATCCATCCAGCACAACCAGTGTGTAATTCATGGTTGCCTTTATCACTCAGCACAACCGTTGCGCAGCAAGCCCGCTTGTGGGGGTCCTTCACCCGGATTACCATGCCTGGTTCATGTCCGTGCACCCTAAGTGTGGAAGTCATGGTTGCCATTATCCCCATAGCACAACCATTGCGCTGCAATCCCGCATGCGGGTTGTCCTTCAGCCGCATAACATGCCTGGTTCATGACCGCGCACCCTAAGTATGGAAGTCATGTTGTCATTCATCCAGCCAGCACAACCAGTGCGCTGGAAGCCTGCTTGAAGGTGTCCTTCACCCGCATACCATACCTGGTTCATGCCTAGGCCACCTTAAGTGTGGAAGTCATGGTTGTCATTCATATAGCAGCCCCCCAACCAGTGTGGAATCATGGTTGCCTTTATCCATTCAGCACAAACCTTGCGCTGCAAGCCCGCTTGTGGGTGTCCTTCACCCGCATACCATGCCTGGTTCATGTCCGTGCACCCAAAAAGTTGGAAGTCATTGTTGTCATTCATCCATCCAGCACAACCAGTGTGGAATTCATGGTGCCTTCATCCATTCAGCACAACCGTTGCGCTGCAAGCCCGCTTGTGGGTGTCCTTCACCACATACCATGCCTGGTTCATGTCCGTGCACCCTTATTGTGGCAAGTCATGGTTGCCTTCATCGATATAGCACAACCATTGTACAAATCCCGCATGCGGGTGTCCTTCAGCCTGCATTAACATGCCTGGTCATGACCGCGCACCTAAGTATGGAAGTCATGGTTGCATTCATCCAGCAGCACAACCAGTGCGGAAGTCACGGTTGTCATTCATCCAGGCAACCCAAGTATTGCGCTGGAAGCCCTCTTGGGGTGTCCTTAACGTGCAGACCATACCTGGTTCATGACCGCGCACCCTAAGTATGGAAGTCATGGTTGCCATTCATCCAGCCATCACAACCAGTGCGCTGGAAGCCTGCTTGGGGTGTCCTTCACCCGCATTACCATACCTGGTTCTGCCCGCGCACCTTAAGTGTGGAAAATCATGGTTGTGATTCACTACGAGCACAACCAGTGTGGAAGTCACGTTTGTCATTCATCCAGCCAGCACAACCATTGCGCTGCAAGCCTGCTTGCGGGTGTCCTTCACCCGCATACCATGCGTGGTTCATATCCGTGCACACTAAGTGTGGAAGTCATGGTTGTCATTCATCCAGCCAGCACAACAAGTGTGCTGCAAGCCCGCTTGCGGGTGTCCTTCACCCGCATACCATGCGTGGTTCATGTCCGTGCACACTAATTGTGGAAGTCATGGTTGCCTTTCATCCATCCAGCACAACAAGTGCGCTGGTAGCCCTGTTGGTTGCGTCTACCCATCGCATACCATGCCTGGTTCATGACCGCGCACCCCAAGTGTGGAAGTCATGGTTGCCTTGCATCCATCCAGCACAACAAGTGCGCTGGAATTCCGCTTGCGGGTGTCCATCACCCGAATACCATGCCTGGTTCATGCCAGTGCACCCTAAGTTTAGAAATCATGGTTGTCATTCATCCAGCCAGCACAGCCAGTGTGGAACTCATGGTGGCCTTTCATTCACCTATTACAACCATTGCGCTGCAAGCCCTCTTTCGTGTGTCCTTCAGCCGCATACCATGCCTGGTTCATGCCCGCGCACCCCACGTGTGGAATTTATGGTTGTCATTCATCCAGCCAGCACAACAAGTGCGCGAGAAGCCCGCTTGCGGGTGTCCTTCTTCCGCATACATGCGTTGTTCATTCCCGTCGCCCTAAGTGTGAAGTCATGGTTGCCTTTCATCAATCCAGCAAAACCGTTGCACTGCAAGCACACTTGCGGGTGTCCTTGACCCGCATACCATGCCTGGTCATGTCCGTGCTCCCTAAGTGTGGAAGTCATGGTTGCCTTTTCATTCATCTAGCACAACCAGTGCGCTGGAAGCCCTCTTGGGTGCGTCTTCCCATCGCATACCATTCCTGGTTCATGCCCGCGCACGCTAAGTTTGGAAGTCATGGTTGTCATTCATCCATCCATTCCAACCAGTACGCTGGAAGCCCGCTTGTGGGTGTCCATCACCCGAATACCATGCCTGGTTCATGCCCGTGCACTTTAAGTGTAGAAATCATGGTTGTCATTCATCCAGCCAGCACAGAGAGTGTGGAACTCACGGTGGCCTTTCATCCATCCATGACAACCATTGCGCTGCAATCCCGCTTCGGGTGTCCTTCAGCCGCATACCATGCCTGGTTCATGCCTGCGCACCCCAAGTGTGGAAGCCATGGTTGTCATTCATCCAGCCAGCACAGCCAGTGTGGAAGTCATTGTGGCCTTTCATCCATCCATGACAACCATTGCGCTGCAAGCCCGCTTTCGGGTGTCCTTCAGCCGCATACCATGCCTGGTTCATGCCCGTGTAACCCAAGTGTGGAAGTCATGGTTGTCATTCATCCAGCCAGCACAAGTGCGCTAGAAGCCCGCTTGCGGGTGTCCTTCACCCACATCACATGCGTTGTTCATTCCCGTCGCCCTTAGTGTGAAAGTCATGGTTCCCTTTCATCCATCAAGCACAACCGTTGCACTGCAAGCACGCTTGCGTGTGTCCTTCACCTGCATACCATGCCTGGTTCATGTCCATGCACCCGAAGTGTGGAAGTCATGGTTGCCTTTCACCCAGCCAGCACAACCAGTGCGCTGCAAGCCCCTTTCAGGTGTCCTTCAGCTGCATACCATGCCTGGTTCATGCCCCGCACACCCAAGTGTGGAAATCATGGTTGTTATTCATCCAGCCAGCACAGCCAGTGTGGAACTCACGGTGGCCTTTCATCCACCTATTATAACCATTGCGGTGCAAGCCCGCTTTTGTGTGTCCTTCAGCCGCTTACCATGCCTGGTTCATGCACGTGCACCCTAGGTATGGAAGTCATGGTTGTCTTTTATCCAGCCAGCACAACCAGTGCGCTGCAAACCCGCTTTCAGGTGTCCTTCAGCTGCATTCCATGCCTGGTTCATGCCCGCGCACCCCAAGTGTGGAAATCATGGTTGTTATTCATCCAGCCAGCACAGCCAGTGTGGAACTCACGGTGGCCTTCAATCCACCTATTATAACCATTGCGGTGCAAGCCCCTTTTTTTGTTTGTCCTCAGCCGCATACCATGCCTGGTTCATGTCCATGCACCCGAAGTGTGGAAGTCTGGTTGCCTTTCACCCAGCCAGCACAACCAGTGTGGAACTCACGGTGGCCTTTCATCCACTTATTATAACCATTGCAGTGCAAGCGCGCTTTCGTGTGTCCTTCAGCCGCATACCATGCCTGGTTCATGCACGTGCACCCTAGGTATGGAAGTCATGTTTGTCTTTTATCCAGCCAGCACAACCAGTGTGCTGCAAGCCCGCTTTCGGGTGTCCTTCAGCCGCATACCATGCCTGGTTCATGCCCGCGCACCCCAAGTGTGGAAGTCATGGTTGTTATTCATCCAGCCAGCACAGCCAGTGTGGAACTCACGGTGGCCTTTCATCCACCTATTATAACCATTGCGGTGCAAGCCCGCTTTCGTGTGTCCTTCAGCCGCATACCATGCCTGGTTCATAACCGCGCACCCCAAGTGTGGAAGCCATGGTTGTCATTCATCCAGCCAGCACAAGAAGTGCGCTGCAAGCCCGCTTTCGCGTGTCCTTCAGCCGCATACCATGCCTGGTTCATGCCCGCGCACCCCAAGTGTGGAAGTCATGGTTGTCATTCATCCAGCCATCACAGCCAGTTTGGATGCCATTGTGGCCTTTCATCCATCCATGACAACCATTGCGCTGCAAGCCCGCTTTCGGGTGTCCTTCAGCCCCATACAATGCCTGGTTCATGCCCGCGCACCCCAAGTGGGAAGTCATGGTTGTCTTCATCATCCAGCCAGCACAACAAGTGGGCTAGAAGGCCGCTTGCGGGTGTCCTTCACCCACCTCACATGCGTTGTTCATTCCCGTCGCCCTAAGTGTGAAAGTCATGGTTGCCTTTCATCCATCCAGCACAACCGTTGCACTACAAACACGCTTGCGGGTGTCCTTCACCTGCATACCATGCCTGGTTCATGTCCATGCACCCTAAGTGTGGAAGTCATGGTTGCCTTTCATCCATCTAGCACAACCAGTTCTCTGAAAGCCCTCTTGGGTTTGTCTTCCCATTGCATTCCATGCCTGGTTCATGCCCGCGCACGCTAAGTTTGAAAGTCATGGTTGTCATTCATCCAGCCAGCACAACCAGTGCGCTGGAAACCCGCTTGTGTGCGTTCCCCCCCAAGCATACCATGCCTGGTTCATGCCCGCGCACCCCACAAGTGTGGAAGTCATGGTTGTTATTCATCCAGCCAGCACAGCCATGTGGAAGTCATTGTGGCCTTTCATCCATCTATGACCAACATTGCGCTACAATCCCGCTTTCCCGGTGCTCTTTCAACAGCCGCATACCATGCCTGGTCATGCCCGCGCACCCCAAGTGTGGAAGTCATGGTTGCCTTTCATCCATCCAGCACAACCAGTGCGCTGGAAGCCCTCTTGGTGCGTCTTCCATCGCATACCATGCCTGGTTCATGCCCGCGCACGTTAAGTTTGGAAGTCATGGTTGTCATTCTTCCATCCAGTACAACAAGTGCGCTGGTAGCCCTCTTGGTTGCGTCTACCCATCGCATTCCATGCCTGGTTCATGACCGCGCACCCCAAGTGTGGAAGTCATGGTTGTCAATCATCCAGCCAGCACAAGTGCGCTAGAAGCCCGCTTGCGGGTTTCCTTCACTTGCATAACATGCGTTGTTCATGCCTTAGCGCACTAAGTGTGGAAGTCATGGTTGCATTTCATCCAGCAAGCACAAACGTTGCGCTGCAAGCCCTCTTGCAGTGTCCTTCACCCGCATACCATGCCTGGTTCATGTCCTTGCACCCGAAGTGTGGAAGTCATGGTTGCCTTTCATCCATCCAGCATAACCAGTGCGCTGGAAGCCCGCTTGCGGGTGTCCATCACCCGAATACCATGCCTGGTTCATGCCAGTGCACTTTAAGTGTAGAAATCATGGTTGTCATTCATCCAGCCAACACAGAGAGTGTGGAACTCACGGTGGCCTTTCATCCATCCATGACAACCATTGCGCTCCAACCCGCTTTCGTGGTGTCCTTCAGCCGCATACCATGCCTGGTTCATGCCCGCGCACCCAAAGTGTGGAAGCCATGGTTGTCATTCATCATCCGCCAGCAGAACAAGTGGGCTAGAAGCCCGCTTGCGGGTGTCCTCTCACCCACATCACATGCGTTTTCATTCCCGTCGCCCTCAGTGTTGAAAGTCATGGTTGCCTTTCATCCATCCAGCACAACCGTTGCACTGCAAACCTCTTGCGGGTGTCCTTCACCTGCATACCATGCCTGGTTCATGTCCATGCACCCTAAGTGTGGAAGTCATGGTTGCCTTTCATCCATCCACACAACCAGTGCGCTGGAAGCCCTCTTTGTGGTGTCTTCCCCCCCATCGCATACCATGCCTGGTTCATGCCCGCGCACGCTAAGTTTGGAAGTCATGGTTGTCATTCATCCAGCCAGTACAACCAGTGCTCAGGAAGCCCGCTTGGGTGCGTTCCCCCCCAAGCATACCATGCCTGGTTCATGCCCGCGCACCCCAAGTGTGGAAGTCATGTTGCCTTTCATCCATCCAGCACAACCAGTGCGCTGGAAGCCCTCTTGGTGCGTCTTCCCATCGCATACCATGCCTGGTTCATGCCCGCGCACGTTAAGTTTGGAAGTCATGGTTGTCATTCTTCCATCCAGCACAACAAGTGCGCTGGTAGCCCTCTGGTTGCGTCTACCTTCGCATACCATGCCTGGTTTCTGCCCCCGCGCACCCCAAGTGGGAAGTCATGGTTGTCAATCATCCAGCAGCACAAGTGCGCTAGAAGCCCACTTGCGGGTTTCCTTCACCTGCATAACATGCGTTGTTCATGCCTTTGCGCCCTAAGTGTGGAAGTCATGGTTGCATTTCATCCAGCCAGCACAACGTTGCGCTTCAAGCCCTCTTGCA